>NW_026892616.1:2400000-3000000 GCF_033815535.1 Pezoporus flaviventris | reverse complement strand
TGCCCAAGTAGGACCTATGCGTATGGCTGGATTAGAAAGGTATGTACTGGAGACTATACCCAAGTAGAACCTATGAATAAAATAGCCAGAAGAGCGTACCAAAAGCTGATAAGAAAATGCTAGCGTCCACACAAGGGCTGGGTGTCGTGGTTTAAACCCAGTCAGGTAATTCGTTCGCTCACTTCCCCCCTTTTCTTGCCCTCCCCCTGCTCTCGGAGGGACGGAGAGGAGAATCAAAAGAATGCAACTCCCACGGGTTGAGATAAGAACAGTTTAGTAACTAAGGTATAACACAAATCACTACTGCTACCACCAATGATAATAATGATAAAGGAAATAACAAGGGAACAGAATACAACACCTCACCACCCACTGACCGATAACTCGCCCCCCAAGCCCGACCAAGCTCCGACCGATACCTCCTCCAACCCTGCAGTCTCCCAGCCCTTCCGGCTAACTCCCAGTTACATCCTGGGCATGTCGTGCTGTGGTATGGAATACCTCTTTGGTCAGTTTGGGTCAGGTGTCCTGTCTCTGCTTCCTCCCGGCTTCCCCTCCTCCCTGGCAGAGCATGAGGCTCACAAAGTCCTTGGCCAAACCAAAACATCTCTATCAGCTCTGTTCCCGAGCCGAAAGTCAAAACACTGCACTGCACCAGCTACCAAGGAGGAGAAACATGACTGCTACTGCTGAACCCAGGACACTGGGATATATCCAAGTAAGGAAAAGGTGAAGAGGACAACCTGAGGAAGACTTCTTACTTCCTCTGAGGAAGACTCCTTACCTTATCGGAACGACCACCAGACGACCACCAGAGGGGGCTGCGCAAGCGTAGAAGAGGCTGATGTCGTAACATTCCTGATGTGGCAATCCTTAATGCATATGCATTAGCTAATGTGTAATCCTTGCTAAACATGTATAAATTGCAAACGTGATGTAACGAGGTTGGAACCAGATTTGGGTGCGTACCCCTGGTTTCCCAGAGCTGCAATAAAGCACCTCATATAACCATTCCGGTAGTTATGTGTTTGTTCCCACGCTAACAATGGCAAGGCTTGACAAAATTTGCAGGCAGTCGTCATGGACCTGTAGGCAGGAGGACACAAACATAGCCTCTCCCCCAGGTTATCAGTTCTTGAGAAACAGACAGGTTAAACTGCACATTGATAATAGTTGAGGAGCTTGCTGAATCATTGCTTCTTTTCTATTTTTTTTTTTCAGCCACCCTGATGCTGCTTAGGTGACGGCTCATAAAGCTTGTGGTTGCACTACCCCTCTCGCTTTTTCAGTTAGCAGTTCTTATTTCAGCAGATCTATCTATTCCTCCAAGTCTTGGATTCACCCCCAGGTTAACTTAAACATACTAAGCAAGGCTCCTACCATGCACCCACTGTGTTGCAGGTGCTCTTTAGGCTTTGTCTGTGGTGTCTCTACAAACTGCCTCAATACCTCAATAGATTGACAGGTTGGGTTTTGATTTTTTTTTTGGTTTGTTTTGTTGGTTTGTTGTTTTTGGTTTTTTTTTCCAAAAGTCGCTCGCCCTGCTTTGCACAGCTACAAACGCCGGCCTGCTCGGCAGCAACTACAGCTGCCTGCCTGCTTCAGCAGCAACCATAAATACCTGCCAGCAACCGCACTTTTGCATTAACCTTTTCTTGCCCGAAATGTTAAACTGCTACCGGTTAAAAACTTTTACATGAACCCAACAACAAAAAATACACAGAACACCATCTGCCCTCAACACACACACACACACACACACACGTATGGGATCCCACAAGCACACGCCACACAACTACAATATTTGAAGCACAAAATCCAGGCAATCATTACTCCCACTACAGTCCCACGTACAGACCGTGGCACAAGGACCCTGTGGAGACTAACAGCAAACCAGCTCCGAGAAGCATCATTGCAGTGCGAGGTGGCAGGCTCAACCTTAGTGGGCGTCCCCACAGAGGCTCTGCCTCCCCCACATTGTATGAGCCTTGGGCTTTTATACTGACCAAAATGCACACTCATTCCGGCACAGGTGGCCAGCCTATGTTGGAAGAAGTGGCCAGCAATATCTTTAAAGGTCTCCAAAGGTTGATAGAATCCTGGACATACTTATCTTTACCAAATTCTAGTACATGAGTATCACAGAGAAACTGTATTAAATGGATAATTTTATTAACTGTATAAGGGATCCCAAGTCCACGGTCTGTCACAGTATGCCCAATACCCCTTGATAAGAGCATAAAAGAGACCTTCCCACCACCAGAAAATCACACAATACGTCTGTATCCCACACTGATCTTGCTTCCCTGGAGGTTTGGGGGGGGGGTGTGGGGGTGTGGGGTGTGGTTTTTTGGGGGTTTTGTTTTTTTTTTTTTTTTGTTTGTTTACTTTAACGTAAAAAAAAGGTTGCTCTCTTCACTTTAAGGAGGACTGAAAACATCCATAAAACGGATGTCCTGAGCTCAAATTTCAATTCATTCAATCACTGACAATGGGCGTGCCCTGGAGCGGTGCTGACTCTCCAGGATTTCACCCATCGAGCTGGCACCCACTGCAAACTGGAATCTGTAATTTACACACATATAACCCCAACCTGTTAGTTTTACTTCCACGGGACCTTTCCAAATGCCGGTTTCCAAATCCTTGTACTGGACCAGAATACCCAGAGTTTTAGTCATATAACCTGAACCTAATGCCTGACCATGTATTATAGCAGGGGAGTCATTAAAGTCTCCTGTCAATCACAAAAAAAATCATAACATATACAGCTTGAGTATAAGAGGATTTTAACCCATATGTGGTCACTGCTTGTCAGGCCCCCTTAACTATTTTGAGATCAAAAGCTTCCCACTCTTTACCCCCTGCTGTGTAGTAAACACAGGATATGCAGAGAGGCCGATTGCAGAAAATTCACCTGTAATAATCGTATCTTTGTTTAACCCACACCAACAGTGCTCAGGATTTGTGCCCCCCCCCATACCTCTCCCACCCCCTCCCCCAGTTTGCCTTCTTTAAGGAAGGTTTTTTGCGGAGGATAAGGTGGTGGCACCGACAGAGATGTCTCAATCCCAGTCTCTTCAAGCTTTTCCATCAATTGTTGCAGCTGAGCGTCTCCAAGGCCAGTGGGTAGTCGCTGATGAGCTGAGCAGACCGACCCGGGAGACGAAGAGTCAGAGTCTGGAAGCAGAGGATATTAATCTGGCTTGGATTCAGGGGACTCGGAGTCTGATCCTGGCTCGAACTCCAGGTCTCCGTTGTTCACAGATATGTCTTTCTTGTCAGGTGTCTCTCATTTGGTATGTGGCCATCTGCGGACCTGGCTCTTGCTTTCATTGGCTCGGGGCGTTGATTTTTTCAGCGCCATTCCAGGTACCGCAGGAGGTGAAAAAGTCATAGCCACAGCACTATGATGGGGGTTAGGGGAGACAGCCCCTTCTGGACCTGTGGTGGCAAATACAGAAGCTACCGCAGCCCTTTCCAATTTCATCTCTTTCAAAGTCTCAAACACCAATCTCCAAAGTGTAGAGTGTTTCTGTGCACCTTTGGTCCCTTTACTAACCTCGCGATCACGGGACCACTTTAACAGCCTCTGTAAGGAGGCACTATCATATTGCAGTCGTCTCTTTGAGAGAATGTGTTGGAGGAGCTTCACCATCGCCTGTTCCTCTTTGGATAGCGTGGGCCCCATCTCCTCCCTGGCCGCTCACCTGATCAGGGCAAGATTCCCAAAGTTTTGCAGACGTCTGACAAAGTTTTGCAGCCGGGGCAGCGCTGAATTTCGGCCGGCTCTCCACCCCCTCCTTTTCGTCGGACCTTCAAACTCGTCTTCGTTGAGTTACAGATCGGAGGGTCCCTGTTCAGGCGCCACTTGTTGACGCGGGTGTCATGGACAACGCAGAGACAATCAATGTGATCAAGCGATTGCCAAATTTATTACAAAACCTTAACTCCTTATATACTATTTCTTACATGCACTTACTGTGATTTGGCATATTATGATTGGATGCATGTCTTGAAGACCCTTAGTGACTAACATATAATTGGTTAAGCACAGGTGTGAGAACTTGACCTCGAAAGCTTGCCAACAGTCCACAGTTCTCATTAACTCAGTGAATTCCAGCTTCTTCTCATCTTGCTTGCTTAAGCTTCTTCGGGCCTCTCATGGCCTTGCTGTATCTTTCAGGATTATTCAGAGTTTATGTACTAATTATGCATTCTCCCGTGAGAACACTGTCTCCACACCATTCTAATTGATAACTAGTTTAACAGGGTCCTAAGAGGCCCAGAGGAATAAGGAATTCCTCAACAATGTTTAGGTTTTTATGCTAAAAAACGTAACTGTCAATCTTGCCAAGATGATGACAAAGTAAAATTCTTGCACTTTATCACAGGTTATGCCTTATAGTGGTTTTATTTCTGCTAAAAACACATCATGGGTTGTGCTATGTTAAAAAGCAATGTACATTTTTCTGTGAGGTGCATTAATTAATGTATTTCTTGGTAAAGCAGTGAATTTAGTATGATGTCTGTTGTTTACCTACCCAACAGCGAACAGCAAGTTAAACAGAAAATACTAAAAAGTGCAGAGTACTTAGCAGTGCTTTTGTGGGGTACAAAAAATGTTTTCTCAGCTATTCTACCTCAAATGCAGAACTGACTCACTGAGCATAAATAATAGCTACAGAGACTGAGACCTAGGCACATGATTTCAAGTGATTTTAATGGGAGATATACACTTGAATGGTTCTTGGGACTGAGTCTGCTCAGCATACCCATAATTACATAAAAAACCCACAGCAGTAGGTGGATGTTTCACATCTGAAACTTGCATCCTAATAATTGAGCCTGACCTCAAAATTATTTTTAAATCCCGGAAAACTAAATTAACTAACTTAACTAAACTAACTTAATTTATATTTAGACAAGTTTGTGCTGGAGAAACTAACATGTGAGACAGATTGGAACAGAATTATCCTTTGCAGCCTTCATTAGATCCTGGGAAATTATACTCAGGTGACTATCTTACTGCAAAAAAAAGAGATTACAATGAAGATCGAACGGGCATTGTTTTAACTGGTTGCTCCTTCACTATGCTTCCCTAATAAAGCTGTTAGCAAAGACAGCTGGTAACATAAAGCCATATCCAGACAATTCTGGCAATCAGATTAAAAGGGAGAAAACAAAATAAAAAACAATAAAAATCAATGTTTAGTTTCTATTCCTTATACTAAATTTGGCAACAATTTCCAGCAACAAAGCAACAACATCTGAACAGATAATACATTTTGTATAAAAAGAGGATAACAGTAACAAAAAGATTCCAGTAAACTGAACATTTATGTATTTCTAAAAATGTAAATGTAAGCAGTAAGGGCAGTACTGTCCCCTTCTATGCTATTTTTAATTTTATAAAATAGCATTTCTCAACACCAAGAACAAAGATGTTGTTTGTTGTTTTCCCTTTGTTTTAACCATGCACCAAAGGCACTCTTTGTTAGAGAAGCAGGCGTGGTGTAAAGTATAAATAATGAATTTAGGAGGAAAGATTCACTGTGTACTTCCAGTAAAAGGAACTTATTCTGTCTTTCAGGACCTGATCCAAGACTTATTGAAGTCAGTTTGATTCTTTACTCTCATTATTCAATACAGAATCAGCAGAGACAAAGTAAACAAGACACATCCTAGTAAGTTCCATAGGAGCTACCATCTTGTCTAAGGAAATCAATGTAACTTCCAGATAAGTTTCTCCCCCATTGTAGCCACTGTGCAATGAGTATTTTCTGCCATCCAGATTTAGACATTGAGAGCACTGACTTCATCTAGTCATCAGTGCACCAGTTCTCAAAATCACTGCCTCCTGAGAAATCCCCAGTACAGCTGAACTTCACAACCTGCAGCCTTCCAACATTTTCTGTACCTTTGAGTTTTTATCTGAGTTTCTGATCTCACAGAAAATGCAGAACTTCAGTGGACTCAGAAACATAACCCCTAGATATGTCAGTATCCAATTCCATGGAATATGGCCCACTAAAACTTGTTACCTCATGTCGCCCATTTATACCATGTTTGGCAACATCATGTAAACAGGTAAGTAAATGCGGTGGGTTGACCATGGTCAGCAACCAAGTCCCCACCCAATCATTCATTTAAATTCCCCTCAGTGGGATAAGGGAAAGAACCAGTATGACAACAGTGAGAAAAACTTGAGACGAGGGAGAGCAAGAGGAAGAGGAGTAGACCAGTGCCCACACCGTCTGACTAATGGCAACTTTGCCAAGAGTATGCCCCGGTTTTACTGCTGAGCATGTCACATGGTATGGAATATCCTTTTGATCAGTTCAGGTCAGCTGCCATAGCTGTATCCCCTCCTTGCCTCTTGCCCATCCCTATTCCACATTCTGTGGGGGCAGAATGAGAAACAGAGAAGGCCTTGATGACGTGCAAGTACTGCTCAGCCCTAGCTGGAAAACTGATGTCTTATCAACCACATGTTAACATAACCCTGTTTTATGTTTGAGAAAACATGTATCTAAGAAAACTATAGTCTGGTACTTTCAGATTCACCTGGAAGAGTTCTATTTCCCTTTCACAGGCTATTTCTATATTTTAACATATATAAAAGACTGAAACAATCTTATACTTGTCAACCTGTTTATTGACCAGTGGATTTTGAATTCTATGTGCAAAATAGCATAGCTAAAGCACTGCTAGAAGGCACTGCTTCTACCTGCAGAAGCTGTATATCTGTTGTTTTAAGAATATGGTCATGGGGGATGCATGCTGATACTCAGACTGCACATTGTGGAAGTAATGTTTAACAGAAGAATCAAGAAAATTTGCTTTTAAGAGGCAAATCTATATAATCAGAGTCTATACAAACTGCAACTGGAACAGATATATCAGGTTTAATTTAGTGCTGTATTTCAAGGTTAATCAAGTATAGGGATCCATCTTTTCTTGTAATGAAGTAATTTGATAAAATATTTTGCTCATGAAGGCATAAGGGTCTTATCCTGAACTGAACCATTGCTCAGAAGCAACAGAACTACAGCATCTGTTATTTATTTTTTTTCTTTTCCTTTGAGAATGTATGAAAGATCTGGGGACAGTCTAACTCTTAATTCTTGTCTAGGTAATGACTTCCTAAATAAGTTAATCAGCTTTCTTACCTACTAAAAGCATGCATGAGTAAAACACAATTTTTGACACTAACACCTTGACATGAGGAATAATGTAAAGTGACTAACAACATATATAGCAATAAGCCACTAAGAAGATTCACTTTCTGGTTCTTGCAAATATGGGTTTAGATCATGTGCAGTTTCATTTCTTCGGCTATGCTTTTTTTGGCACTATAAAAACCTCTGAAGTACTACTTCTACATCTTTGATAGCTAGTGATGCTATTATGTTGTCTTTTGCTGCTAATTATCCAGCATAATTTTCCTGGTATATTGAAACTATTCCTATTATTGAAACTTCCTATTAAACCCCTGCTTCCAGTTACTTGTTTTGTTATTTTTGGGTGCTGCATAGCAGGAAAAACATTCAAAATGTTTACATACAGTAAACTTCATGAGTGGTTATCTGAAAGACTCTGTTCCTATCACAAAAGAGCTGACTGCTGCTGTGCTGAATCTTGACTGTACCTTGGCTTGGCTCTGAGGGGCAACACTAAGCTGCAGCTGGCACAGCTGGCAGCAGCACACCGGCTAAGCTGAGCAGGCTAATGAGAATATCTCACACCCGTATGCTTTTCTTTATGGTAGATATTACAGCTCTTCAGCAGGGGAAAAGTCCTTGTCCCTCTCTGCAAAATCCAAACTCTCTCTGCGGCTGCCACAAGCCTGTTCACTGCTTGCCCTGAAATGACAGCTGCATTCAGCATGCAGCACTGCATACTGAAATCCTGAATGTATTTATCTGCCTTCCAAATACTCCTTTTCAATTCTTTGTATATTTTTTTCATAGAATTCTAAAATACAGGTGTGTAAACTAAAGCTAAAACTGTATGTCTCTCACTACTCTACTTTTACAGGTACAAAATGTTATGAATATTCCCCTCAGGTAGCAAGTATACAGCTGGTCACCACGGATTATGAAAACGGTCAGTCAATATTTGCTCACCTTCATATGGAAGGGGAGAATGGTTAAAAACTAGATGACTCCAGCAGACTTTTCCATGTCAGTTGCTGATCAGCTCTGAAGAGCCGTACACCAGCAAAGTCATACCATGTAAAGTGTCACAGACTCTGGTGAAAGTGGAGTTTTAGAAAGAACCTGTATATTATGTATGAATACATTTAACAAAACAAACACTTTATTAAATGTGTATTGAATAAAATGTGTACTCATTTTTCATTTTCTGACAGACAACTACTTTATTCTCATCAAGAATAGACTATGGATCTCTAAGATTTCAGTTAACAAATGCTTTGGGTGTGATTATGTGATAAAAAGCTTCTCTGATGTTTTTTTTTTCATATTAGGATACCCTAGGTATTAGCTATTTATGTAAGTTTTGCCTATGCTCCTCATTGTATACAATGATTTCTTATCATTAGTCCTGTATCTGGTGTGTTATTAACTGACAAACTTTCCTTGCATTGCCACTGAAAATTAACTAGCAGAACAATTTATGATCTTTGTGGAAAATGAAACAAAAGAACTTATGCATAGAAACTTCAAATGATAGCTCTAGCAGAAAAGTAAATACGACTGTGTAAATAGAACAATCCAATATATCCTTTCATGTAATTCAACCTAATAAAACAGGCTTTCAATGTTAATTGCCTGATCTTCCACTTGTAGATTGATTAGGACACTGTTTTCATGAACACTCTGGAATTTTACCAGTATCAGCTTGAGATTTTTGTCTTTCTTTTATACTTTTCTAGCATTAGAAAGCTCTGAAGAGACAAGAATGTCTTACTGATGGAAGTCAAAGTTTCACAGCCTCCAAGCTGCACTTTCTTTTTTTCCCCAGATACTCTGTAAAGAAGTAAAGGCAAAGTACAGATTTAAAAGGTTCTTATTAACATACATTAGCTGGCAATTATTGAGTTCAGAATGTCATTCTCAAAAGTGGTACTCTGAAATAACTTTGATGTCCTTCGACTTCTTGAATTGTTTAAAATCTGTACAAGTGTTATAAAGCTGATTATTAGTTATTCCGTAAAATAGATATTTATTTGCAAGTCATACTTTTCACATCTCTTTGAACACTAACAAAACTTATTTAAAGCTAAAATATATGTATTTGTAAGGCTTTTACCCCACAAAAAAAAATTTCGTTTATAGTTTTAAACAAGCTAGAAATTGGGTGACTTGTAAATAGTTACTCTAAACCTCTACCAAAAGAAAAAAAGAAAATTATATCACATGTACCTTGGAGTTCACGGAGTGCTCTGCTGCCTCAGACATTCTTCTCCCTAACCTTTTTAAGATATTTAAATACTAATAGTTTTGTATCATATTTCTGGATATTTATTGTAAATATAATAACCTGGATGGAAGAAGACATAGTTCTTGCATGTTTAGTATTCCCAAAGTTGCTTTGAATCATTGTGAAAATCTCACTGTGGATGGAATGCAATTGTTCATACACTTTCTTGTACTTAGCAAGTTTTAGGACCTGACATCACCGATACACAAATTGTACATCACTGTTTCTCACTAAAGAGAGAAACTACCACAGCATTTTGTGTCTGCTTGAAAAGCTAAGGAGCAAACCAGCAATGATCATGTAAATTGATAACCAAACAATGCCTACATCAAAGACCCAGGTTGGATGCAGACTGCAGGAGTTACCAAGTTAGATCAGTTATTTCAGTTACTCAACTCAGTTCAACTACCCGAGGAGTTAGAAAAAAAACAAAACAAAACAAAACAAAACAAACAAACAAAAAATACAAAACCCCAAAACCCCCCAAAATTAAATGATGTTTCAACCAAAGTTTTTACACATTTTTTTAATATATGACACAGAACTGTCATTTGCTGACAAAGATCACTACCACAATATTGAGTTTACTGGTTTATTGAAACAGTGTCAGTGGCTGTCTTAAGTGAGGATCTTGGGAGAACTACTCTGAACCTATGTCTTCTTGTACATATCTAGAGGAGGTCAACATTTTATGAACACCTTTGCTCATTCTCCTCTTTCATTTTCTGTAGCTTATACCTGAGGAGGCTTGGGAACAAGTTAGGGAAGAACTTTATTTCTTACATTGCACCAGTACCTCCATCTGAATTCAGTTACAAAACAAAGCAGAGAAAAAAAGAGTCATGGCACAGTGATTCCTGAATCATCAAAAAGATGAAACTACTAATGGAAACATGCCAGCATTTTGAGAATACTCAAAGACTTCCAGTAAAGTTAAGTATTTTTAGAGCTGCTTTCCAAACTAGAAATAAACTTTGATCCTGAAGGCTTGGGTGAAATAGATTAAGTTTTATTTGTAACCCAAGTTTTCCACCTCTCTGTAAGACAGTCTGAAAGGTTTGTTCCTACCTGAAACAGGACTTGTAAAGTTGTCTATGCTATGGTTAACTGAAGCTAAAAATAAGTATTTATTTCTTTTGTAAATGAGGGTTGGCCTTGTCCCAAGTGAACCAAAATTTATTGAAAATTAAAATGGGCAATTAACAATGTCTTCTCCCTTATCCCATTATAGAAAACCTTTTATTTCCCAAAAAGAACAGAAGCTGCTTTGAAGAAAACACAGCATAGATGCAGTCATTTAATTGTAGGCTACGCACAATTGAAGCTGGAGCTAGTTCTGCTTACATGCATTCTCTAAGAGTGCGATGCAAGCTAAGAGAATGAATTTAAAGCGCTCCACCCAGGGTCACAAGGGAATAATAACAAAGCCACAGGTCAAGCTGTTCAAGATACTGCTTTACAGTACATGATATAAAAACCGTACAAGAACAGAGAAGCTTAGTGCTTCAAAAGCTGAGGCTGGTATGGGATATGCAGCTTTCAGCAGCTGTCTCAGAGAGGCTCAGTTTCATTGGGAACATGCCTATCAGTGTGGCAATAACTCAGGATTGCTCCTGCTCATGAGCTTGAAAGCATACAGAAAGCGTTGAACAGTGACTGTCAGTGGGAGAAAATGAAAATCTAAATATTATTTTTCTGCATCGTAGTACATCCAGTAGATGCACATAATGCATTTGTGTCTGCTGTAACTGTACTTCAGGCTACTTCCCACTCACCTATGAACTTTCCCATGAGAAGAGTGCAGCTTTGCTTTCTCTGTTGATGACAGTACACACATTTCCTGCTATGTACGAGCCTATTAACAAATGGTGTCAGGAAAAATCTGGGCTATATGGAAATCAATAACAAAGCTTTTCATTTATTACAATGAAGCTGGATTTCACGTTACAAACTAGAATTCTTACACTTTAGCTTATTGCATGCCTTTTCATCGGCGTTCAGGAGCTAAAAGGATTGATCTCCTGACACCTTTTATTTTTAATTTATTTATGATGGAAAATCCTTTAATTAAAAGCCCTTCTTTGGCAAAGGAAGAATTGTGGAAACTTATTTATGAAATTAAATCTCTGTGTTTACTATTCATATACACCCTGGCTTACTGGAAGAGCAGTTAGACCTTTCTGAATGTATTAACATATGTTAAATAAATTTCAAATCAGGCTGAGGGCATGAAGCTACAAATACTTTCTTTGTCTTGCTTACTTTGAGCATGTATAAAGGATATATGATGAATGGATAAAATTACAACCACCACGGAAATATATCTCTTCTTCTTATTGTCCAAAGTGTTTAATGCACAGAGAGGCCCAAACCCTGCTTCATTCTTTAAAATAAAAGCCACGAATTTTCACATTTATTGTTGAACTGATGGTGTTGATGTCACAAAAAAAAAAAAAAAGAAAAAGTCTGGTTATTTAAATGCGTTTTAAAAAATCTGATCTGTTTGATAAAGAAGCAGTAGAATGCTACTGGAAAACTAGTATTTAGGACTGTTTAGAATCTGATTTGTTTCTTTCTTAGCATATTCTAATATTTCACTGAAGATGAAGTAATTCTAAACTTAAATAGGAATATAAACTTTTGAAATGATCAGTCAAAAGAAGAGTCTAAATACTTTCATCCTAGACCATCTAAAAGTGTTTCAAGTAAGTTGATTTTTAAAAAATTTATTATTTCATGCTTTATTAACATAGATATCAATAAATACTTTTAACAAGTATAAAAATTTACATTAAAATACATTTTACTCTGAAATCATGGGTTTTACTCCTTTATTGCTCATGATAAGTCATTATGAAATATTTATATTCATAAATGCATTTAAACTTAAGACTGTTCAATTTAAAATATTTGAGCCAAATCTTTTTGAAAATTATTAGATAGGAAAATGAAAGGAGCCAGTCTTGATTCTGGTCCAGATCCAAGACAAAGATACTTCCACTGATTCAGCAGTAGGTGCCATCACACACTGGGATGTCTTCTCAACTGATTCTGTCACCTACAACTTAGATACCTGGTTTGAGTTGGCTACTCCAGACTGCCTTTTTAGCCAACTGACAGAAAAACAAAAATTAGGCTGTGATCAGTGTGACCACAGGTGATGTGATTTCTGCACTGCACAAATACCATAGGCCTTCAGTGCCTCATTAGAAAGTGCAACAGCCTTCACACCAATGACTCGCATGTGAAGGTGTGGAGGGATGCAGCATGGCAACAAATACCCTGCGGCGAATACATGAGGCTCTGAAGACAGACAGATCTATTTTCTGAAATACTGAGGACAAAAACCCAAGTTCTTAGAGCATTGGCTACCAACATATGATGCACTGAAGTGCAGAGCTGCACAAAGTATGCCTTCTATGCAGTGCTTCCCTCTGCTCTGAGGTAGATACACCAGGACAGAAAAGCCTAGCTGGTAGAGCACCATGGAATGAATACAGATCCCCAGAGGAGGTGACCCTTATTTGCAAACAGCCTGTTTTCATGTTTAATGTAATTTCTAGTTCATTACTAAGGCCTGGAGAAGAATTATTCAGATTTTGCTCACAGGTTTTTTTTGTTGTAGTTTTTTGTTTGGATTTTTTTTTATTTTTTATTTTTTTTTAGGGGCAAGGGGGGCATAGTACTCTAGACCTGGTCAAAAATGAGATTGTTTTAAATGTACTAATAAGAAAGTAGGAAATTTGAGGGGATGGCAGAATTTCAGTGAGCTAGACACACTTCCAGCCACATAAGTACAAAGATCTTAAATATATCATCGAATTTACTCAAAGATTTTATTTTAGTTTTCCACATTTACAGTAACAGGCACCTTTCACTCAAAACTTAAATAATCTTAGCCTTAATAGCTTTTCACTGCAACATGAATCATACTTTTCTTTACTCATCCGCACCAATGGAAATGTGAATTTGAATTACTGGAATGAGAAAATTACAGGTAATTTATATTTGTTGTAGCCCTGTTTCTATGATTTTGAGAGAAGATGGCCACAATTTGTAGCCCTGGTAACCCGTTACAGGGCAGTGTAATACCCATTTGTTAAACCTTACCCAAGAAACTGCTTGTCCCTCTGGATTTTAGTTGGAGTGAAAAATAAATAAAGAAAATGAGATTAACTCATCATTTGGGAATTTCCTTGTTGTTATTGTTTAATAATTCAAGTAGCATTACAGAATGAAATATCATAAAGGGATTTCATTAATAACTCCTTCTGCTGGAGCTATTTTTAATTGACTCAATTGTAAAGAAAAAAATTCAAATAATGTTTCTGGAACTTTCACATGATAATGCATCTATCCATTTAAAAACACACTTGATTTCATCACATGCCTAATATTACCTATTCAGATTGTTATCTAGGAGCTGATTAAATAGTTAGGGTGTGGTAAATCCAGACTAAACAGTGAGAGTAACTGCATATGACCCGAAAAAAATACCTTCAATGACCCCAATTGCTTTATATGAAAGATCTGGATCATAAGTCTCTGCTCCCACTGTAGTAAACAGAAATCAAAGTTCTTTAAAGCCTACAAGAGGTGCTTAGTAACTTCTAGCATCTTGTCCTTAATTAGCATCAGTTTACAGCTGAAACATTGGTCTGTTAACTTAAATTGATTTGATGTTATGGAACAGACTGTGTTCTAAATGCTTTTTCCTAAATCACAGTCAATTAAATGAAAAGCTTGTGATGTGTTGGTGTGATATCAGTGCCCACAAGCTGTATGGTTTGTATTATATAAATGCTTTTTAAAAAAACAAAACGTCAATCTCTGTACTCCTCTATGATATATCCTATGAATACCACTGTTGAAAGCATATCTATCCCCTCAAACATTCCCATTCTAATGACCACATTCTATTATCCACCTTTTTTCTCAAGCATGTTGTTCTGTCGGTGAATCTGGTGTACCTGTTACCCATTACCTCCCTGCATACATCCAATTTCACAGCCATTTTGCACAAAGTAGTGAATTTCATCCTGAAAGTCCATTTACCACACATTTCTTCAGCTCTTAAATAAAACATTCTGTTGCCTAAGCAACTGTCACACCACTGAACTTTGCTAGCTAGAAGAAAATGCATGCACCTATGCACAACCCCATACTCTTTCTTTCTTTCTCCAAGGTAGACAATCAAAACCAAAACCCCTTTGTAGATACAAAGATTTGTCAAAACTATTTAATTCCACTCTGTCAGGTTGTTAGCGTAAGAACTGACACATAACCACCGGAATGGTTACATGAGGTGCTTTATTGCAGCACTGGGAAACCAGGGGCACATGCACAAATCTGGCTTCAACCCTGTCACATCGTGCTCGCAATGTATACACTAAGAATTTCATAGCTAATACATATTCAACACAGATTACATCATTGACTAATACATATGCATCAAAAATTGCCACATCAGTCTATCAGCCTTTTCTGCCCTTGCGCAGCCCCCCTCTGGTGGTCGTCCTGATGAAGTAAGAAGTCTTCCTTGGATGAAGTAAGAAGTCTTCCTTGGATGAAGTAAGAAGTCTTCCTCAGCTTGTCCTGTTCACTTTTTGTTCCTTGGACCTGTCCCAACCATTATGTGGATGCCAGCATTCTCTTATTTTCACTTGACTACTCCTGGTACTTTTGTGAGTTCTGCTTCGGTAGAGTTTCACAATACTCCCCTAAATCCACCCATATACCCTTTCCCATATATGGCTATGTTAGTTGTTTATCGTTATAGCTACCATTGTAATGCTTAGTTATAAAGTAACTAAGATACACAATAGAAGAATTTCAGCTTGTTCTTAAACTTTCCTAACACATAAAACCCCTCTACTGATTAACAAATTTTGAAATATAATTATCTTTTCTCTTTGTACTATTGTTTCAACACACAATTTCACCTATTACTAACAAGGTCTGGATTAAAATCACTGGATCCCATACATTTCTACATCTCTTAATCCTGGTTGCTGGCTGATCTTACATTTCAGAAAACTTTCTTGGATATACTTCTTCAATACAAAATCCAGTTAGATCCTCTTTATGTAACGGAACACCATATGGTCATGCTGTTAACACTGTAAAGCCTGTGTATCGGCCTCCTTGAGACATAGCTCTCTCTAAAAATCTGAGTTGGAAATTTTGGACAAAAATTCCTGTGCTGCAGTATAGTCTGATTTCATAATAGCAATTTTCAGGAACAATGCACAGGAAAAGGAAGAACCACTGGCTCAGCTATGCAATTTCTCAAATATGCATATATACTTTCATATTTTAAAAAATAAAAAACAGGTCTATCTAAACCTAAACATCTCAGAAAGCATTTACCATTCCTGTTCTTTTAGCAACAGAGTGGATTCAAGATTCAGGCTGCATCTACGAGGTAAATAAGACTATGGCCTACTTGAACTGCTCACCTGGCTATGGGAGAAGAAAATTTCCTATTTGCACAGAAAACTTTCGCCTTCTAAAACAGCCCGTGACTCCTTTCAACCCCCTGCGCTTATGCTGCAAATTTTCCAGCTCTGACGTGAACAGGCACCCTTTCAGCTTCTGAGGAGAGTTGTTCAAATGGCCCTGCTGCTAGGAAGCCCATTGATCCAGTGGTGTAGAGCCATTAAGTGTTGATGGCCCTTGATTGCTCTATCAAAGCTTCTCAGCTATAGTTTTTTCACTATGTGTCAACCTCCTGCTTTAGAACGAATGCTCCAAGCTGCACTTAATGTTACCTTCAAAAAGAAGTACAAAACACAACAGGGTATTCATAAAAAACAAATGGGAATTATACATTGACAGAGACATAACCTCAAACCCTCATCGCTTTTCTTGCCAATTAAAAGAATGTCAATTAGTCCCTTCGTCAATTAGAAGACTAAAATCTAACAAAGAAAAAGAGCAGAGCTTGAAATACTTCTGCAAGTGTGTGAATGAAACAGAGCAGTGCATCTCTGAGAAAATGCATTGATAGTAGTGCTCTGACTTCACAGCAAAAAGAACGACCTCTTACTAGGGCTGATTTGAATGAAGGGCTATAAGAATCTTAAGTATTGCCAATCATGTGACTGAACTATCTTAAGGAGTCGAGTTTTATGTAAGAATCTTTAATGAGCTCAGCCGGACCCACTGTCTGGCACATTTTACATGATGATTTGCGCACTAAATCGATGAGTAAATTCTTATTATAAATTACTGATTTATTTAATCCCGTTTCACCCAGTCAGGCATATAATTACTCACAGTACTGTAAAACCACGGACTTGTTAAAATCCAAATAGGTATGTAATCATCAGTGCTTCTCAGATTAGTTTTAATCTCCTGACTAATAACATGTAGATTGATATTTCAACTCAAACAACCTCCTTCATTGAAAGTACAGAGCTATACTGAAACAGCAAATGGATTTTATATTTTATCTTCTAAATAGATGCCAGATGCTCAGCTGGTGTCACCTGGTACAGCTCTATTAAAGGCAATGTCAATTTATACCAGCTGGTCCATGTGACTGCCTGTCTAGGTGAAAGTGAAATTTTGTTATTGTATATAAAGTTCTTTCTTCCACTTATTTGATTCTTCTTTAGCGATTACAGTCAGCTGCATATGTTGTTTTGGTTTAAAAATAAAATGTACAGTGTAATGTTGCCCTTATATTTGTCAAAAGAGATACATTTCTAAACAATACCCAGAAAGGGACAGTTATTTCCCCCATGAGAAGGAGGGGCAGTTTTTCAACTGAGTTAAAAAGGCAAGTGAAAAGAAACAACAAAACAAAACAACTGTGTGGGAGAGCACAGGAAACTAGAAGGGCTAAAACTCAGGAGCAGGAAAGTTCATGCAAAAAGAACTTCAGTAATAGGAAACTGCACTTACAGTGAGCTGCAGTTTCAGACGTTTCCATAAACATTTTTTTCCCCCTCTGTGTTTTCAAGAATTACATGAATATATACAATAGACCAGTCTATCCCAGTCCTACATATGAGGTTTGTTAGGTAGCTTCTTGTCACTGCTTTGCAGTTGTTATTTTCAGGCCTCTTTTATGTCTCAGTTTGATATGCAAATAACAGAGGCTCAAATGTTAAATTACCTACCAAATAACATGACAATCTTTCTTCATTTTACCTTTCAAAACATTATTTTCTGCTCTTGCTTTATTAAAGGCAAAAAAGCTCTTCCATTCAGACAAGAAACAGGCCTCCAAACTAGGCAATGTAAACTAATGGGATGATCCTGAGATAAAACCAAGTCAAGAATTTAAACATATTTTTTAACAATATTTTTATAAGCTGCAAGGTTTTCACAAAGTGTAATTACAAATAGAAAAAAATATATATGCAGCTAAATGATCTAAACAGCGTAAGACTGCACTGAGACCAACCTTTCCTCAGACTCTAAAAGAGCTAATTCTCCTCGGTAGAATTTTTGTTCCCCTTGCTTTTAAGATATTATTTACATATGCATACTGAGATTTATGGTAATGCATTTTTAAGTGTTGTAGCCAGAAGAGTAAAATAAATGCATCTGTTACCTATTCATATAAAAAAATACCACAGGAGTGAATGCCAGCTAAGCAGAGAATCCCTATACCAGTGTGAGAAACCACCCCTGAAATAAGAACTGAATGCAAGTGAAAATGCTTTCATAGTATCAGCTGAAGTTGTGCTGGGACAGCCTCTTGAAAAACACTCTCACTAAGACTCTTAGTGAATAGTTCCACAAAGGGAGGTAACAGAAGTCACCAAGAACCGGTGGCACCATCACAGGCTGACATGCCTGTGACTCCATATATTCCGTATATATTCCATATATATAGTCACATATATATACACACACGCAGATGTGCACACACACTCCTGTGATTATATATTCTGCACAGGAAATTCCTGAACAGTATATGCTGAAAAGTCATGTTCTCACAGCTGTTTTATATTGCCCTTTCTTTTTTTAAGTGAGCACTGGACAACCCATTCTGCCCCAAAGAACTTTGTTTGGGTAACTAGGCAACAGAGGCAGGCTAGTTAACAATTATCTCACAATTTGCCAGTAAACAGTGCCTATGACATCAAGGTTTCCTTCTTGTCCTTGAGTAGTTCACATATCACAGCATGCTAGTAACTGGCATATACTAAGGGCTTTCCTTTATAAATAGGGGAATACAAAGTCAGAGGCAATATTAAATTGGAAATAATTAGCCATGGTGGAACAACATAAACAAATCAAAACAAGTAAGGTCCAGCCACCTCTAAAAAAGATCATGAGACATACCTGAAGGCACTCAGCAAACCAACTGTCCGGACAGAAAAAGAAGACTAATTCTTTATTCAGTTAAAATTAGCAGATGTACTTCAGGGGGCAGAAATCAATCACTTGATTTGGAATTTGGCTCAGCCACACCCTAGTTACACGACAGTAGTATAGATCTTCTGTGGCCACAAACAGGTGAACTTAAACCTTACAGTTCACAGACCTGTACTGGGATGACAGCATCTGCTTAAAATTTTTGTGGGTACTTTATAGTCTATTTCAATGCTGAAATTGCAAAGCAACTTGAAGATCAGTACATTAAAATTTTATGAAAGCGGATCAAAAAGATTATTTTAAAAGTTCTTCTGGGAAATGCTTATTTGTACATTCAACATTACAATATAAATTACTGTAAGAGAGTTAAAAGATTCTAACCAAAGAGCATACCAAATGCCCAAAAACAATTAATGTCCCTATGTCATCACCTGTTCAGGAGGCATCTCTCCCTTGAGTTTTTATAAGTGTAGTTGACAACTAGTGAAATATTGCATAACACAGGCCCACCTGTGCTCTTCTGCCTAAAATAATCAGACTTCAACTGAAGTTGCCAAATTTACACCCACACTGTCCAGAACAGAAACTGGACCTCAGATATCACAAAAGTTGTTAGAATTTTTTTTTTTTTAATAGTTTACTCTGAAGATTTGCAGATTTCTCAGTGGAGGAACTAAAAAAGAAAGATCTACCGCTAGACAACTCTGACAAGTATATACAAGATGTTTTTCTGTTACCATGCTGTTATGTCTACCATGTGTTGGACAATATGATGTAGTCCATCATGCCTGTGGCTCTCCTCAGCTTGCAATATATAATGTTCTCTGTGGTCCTGATTATACAGCCTGCAGCCACTAACAGTTGCTGAACATGTTTTGGAAGTTCAGTACTTGAGCCTTTCTTGCTCTCTGACAGACACTGAAAATGCTGTCTTTGGAGTGAGCGCATTTAATTAGAAGACTATGTAGATATATGTACCCAGTGGTACACATGTAAGTTTTCTTGAGGTTTTCTTAGAAACAGAGTATTTATTTCAGAAGAATCCATATGCACTTCTCAGCTACAGGGACAGAGTGGCTCAAGCTTGGGGGATGATGAAATACTGGCAGAGAAGAGGCAGAGAGATATGTTTTACAGATAGTTTGTTTTATGAAGTTTAACTGGAGGAACTATCTAACCTGACACTGTAAAATTTTGAAATGGGAGCATGTAATTAGGAAAATGATTCTACGATGCTATGAAACATAATTAGATCTGCTTGACGTGAAAACTGCAGGAGTCACCATTTTCTGTAAGCAATTAGTGCACATATTACTTCAAATATAAAGGAGTGCATACACTGTCTGCAATATACATTAATGATTATAATCTTCAAAATGGATGTCCAGACATTAATGGGGGAGTAAATAAAACTTTAACAGGTAGCTGTCATTGGTATGATGACTGAGGAGCTGCCATTTATGGGAGTGTTGTTTTTTTTTTAAATGTTATACTGTACTAGAGTGCTTTTATTTTATACTGCTTCACCGGACTGAGGTGAAAATGATACACAGCTTTAAGGATGGAGGCTATTTGTAACTGAGTGTGCAAACATTAAGGAAATCAGAATAAAAATAAAACACTTAATGATGTATTTTTGTGAGAGCAGTTAGGTCTGCAAAGCAGTATTTTTGCTAGCATTAATAGGTCAACATTAATGATGTGTCCTCTGCTCCAGAATTAAGCTCTCTGCTGTGGGAATATATACTCCTCCCTGATAATGATTTTTTCCTCCTTGACTATAGATTGTGTTCTTTGGTCACTGCACAACAAATGCCTTTCATCACTATAAATGTTATATATCTACTTTAAGACATGCATGATGAGTGTGTTTTATAATATATACAAATTTTTAAAGTATATAATAAAAGGAGTGATTGCTAATCAAGATAAGGGTAACTCATTTTTCAGCTCCTATTTATTAGTAAAAATATTGTGTCTCTTTTTAAAGCTCTTTTATGCACTTCAGAAAACTCAGAACATGTTTATTGCTTGAATTTTAAGTTATGATCAGAGACATTTACTCTGAAGAGTCCACATTCATATGAGCTCTTCCTCATGCATATTTTTGATGTAACTGCATGGGATTAAATTTTCATCTATACATACTATTTATATAGAAACATTTATAAATATATTGAGAGAAATTCTTAATCTCTAAAAGCATATAGATGAGAAAATAAATGACCTACAACTACCAGCCACGAGTCGGTAATCAAATCTATAGCATCATGTCTTGAAAGAGAATCACAGGATAGCATATTAAATACTTCACATTATTTTATTTTCTCCCAGAGAGAATATGACTTTCCTGCGCAAAGCATTCAGACTGTCGTTTGTGTCCTGTGCTCTCAGCTCTTCAAATTGTTTAAGACTTTAAAATTTAATCAAGGGATTTCTTAATGGAGGTGAAGGAAGACTAACATCAGAAATACATTTGACAAAAGGGTAACAAATTTCTACTTAATTATTTACAATGGCCCTATACTGCTATGTAGAGACACGAAGTAGTCAGACTCCTGAGCATCAAATCCAACAGTCTGGAAGGACAAGGGCATCAGTTCGTCCTCACATCATGCAAGCAGTTTTCAAGATTGCACCTTGTTTATCTTCATGAAATTACAAGTCTAGGATCTGATGCAGTGTGCCAGTAATTTATGATCACAGGTCACTCCAAGCTGAATGTTTTCAGGGCACATCAAGCCTATTTGTCATTTGCATGCAACTCATTTTATCACCTAAGAGATGTTTTTCATCAGACCACTGGGCAGACATTTGCAGTTCTGGCAGGCCTGCATTTAGAAAAAAAGATGACCTCTTTTTATCAACCACAGCATTAAAACAAACATCAATGCAAGACGTAATATTAAAGCAATTAACCTATTATCTTCAGGTCAGGTGTTTTTTATTTTGCCATTTACAGAATGACAAACTCTTCCACTTGGCTGCTGCTGTTTGGACCGGGCCAGCTGTCCTTTCTAAATGCTGTTTCAGTTGATTGCATTGACTATGAAGTGCCCTTCTTCCTACCATTTGGGATTATTCATAGTTAACTCTATAGCTGAACAATTTCCCTACATTGCCTGCCCAAGGCAAAAAAAAAAAAAAAATGCAAATTCTGTATCTATAATGTTACATTGTTCTCACTTTGCAACCTTTTGGACAGGTTTTCTTTTCCAGAGGAATCTGTCATGTTCCTATGTACTAGGTAGAAAAAAATCTTAAAATTCTTTGATATTGTTATTTCTAAAGTTATACCACTCACAGGGATCACAGGGTTCCTTGTGGAATAATAGCAATTCAGAAAAGAAAGGCAACATTTCTCAAGACATTTCAAAATTAAAAGCTAAATGATAGAAGCTCCATATAGACTTCATAGAGGAAGTTTAAATATTTGAATAATTCTGATTCTGGGGGGATGTGTGGAGAGGAGTTTGCAACAGGAGTAGAATTTATTTGCACTTGCTTAGGCATCTTCAGTTTGTGTCTATGCTAGTCATACTAGGTTCCCTCATAAACGGTTCCAAAAGGGAATTTGTCCCACCCAATGATAGGCATCTAAGTTACATCCAAGTAAGAGCTTCCTGAGGGTTCCCGTTTCTGTCTAATGGAGGTAGAGAGGATAATTCATTCAGGTTCAGATATAGAATTGATGGATCTTTGACATTATGAGGGATGAATCCTGCATCACGTATATTTCTACTCTAGGTGCAGACTGCCAAGTGAGTAAAATCTTTGCTGTGGCTTTGTCTGGTTTACCTCGTCAGCTTTCATGTTTCAGCTACTGTAATTAGACAAGTATCTCTCCCCACTTTTTGCTATTCCATGTAGTAAGGCAAACAGCTCAACCAAACTTTCTGTCATGTCATCCTGTCATTAGTCTGAACAAAACAAGATGGGGAACAAAAAAATCTGCTTCCGTACCACTACCAAAACCATCATACAGACATCATATATAATCCAGGTCATAGAATTTCCTCCAGAACATTTTCTTCAACATTCATAGAAGATGAAAAGTGCAAAGACCATCCAAGGATGAATTGTCACTTATAGGAGTAATCCAAATTAGTCTTTCAAAAGTGTAAGGTTTGTTCATAGTTCATGTTTTCTGAGTGAAAGACCAGGTACACTTGGACAAAGAAGTTACTTCTAAGCTCCAGCAAATGCAAATAGGTATTATAAGGAAAAAATAAATAATTCCTGGTGTTCTATTTTCCTAAAATATATGTGTATCAAGCTCTCAGCAACAGTACCAATTGGACTACCATAAAAGCCTGACATTTAATGTTGAAACAGATAATAAGGGAACACAAGTGAAACCTTTTTAGGGGAGTGAGGAAACTGAACATGAGTCACAGCACCTGGAAGCATCCATTGACACTGTACGAGACTTGAAAAACAAACTGCATGAAGATTATAAAAATATAATTTTTTAATGGATGCAGCAACTTGGGTGCTGCAGTGCCATACCTGTGTTTTACAGACTGCTGAATAATTTAGTAATGAATGTTAAAATTAGAATACTTTATGAAGGGCCATTAATATTGCATGAAGCATTGTTGAATTACGTGGTATCAGAATTACATCTGTTATAGGGTGTTTCTTCCAGTAATGGTCAACTATGTTTATACACAGTTATTGCTTTTCTTAATTGTAAGTATTTTAGTGATGTTCTGGAGAGTGAAATCAACAGATGTTATATAGTATATAGCTCTCCAGATGGCAAACACTCCTGCTTTAATAGGCTAAATCAGCCCTTTTTATCATCAATACCTAAAGCATCACTAGAAAACTGTTGCTGGCTTTTTTTTTCTTGCAACTATTAAGTTGGAAATAACTTGTCATAATTTTTTTTCAGTGTGCCCTCAGAAAGATGACAAATGCTGAAGTCTTAATCCTGTAAATTTCTACTTGATTATGGTACACATCTGATTTTAATCTGAAGTTCCCCATGAAAAGGTTTGGAGAGTGTGAAAACTATTGCTGTTGAAAAGATATAGGCCCTATTTCTTTCTGTACCTGACCAAGTGTCACCATCTTTACCATTTAAACTGTCATGCTTCTCTGTTCTCAGACAAAACCACAAGGCTTTGTGAAACAGCAGAGAATAAAACTTCCTCTTTGTTGTTAAGATACAGAAGAAAGATGTCTTATACAGGAAATGATAATCTACTAATATGATATACAGGATCATTCTATAAGGATGATACTGGCCAGTCTTTATTGCTACTACTTATATTGATTAAAAGATCATTTCTCATATTCTTTTAGTGAATGCAGTCTTCATACAATGAATTACTGAAACAGTATTTCAAGATACTAATAGACTCTTTAATTAGCATTTGAAAAGTAATAAAAGTTTTTGTATCTGACCCTTTTGGTTCAGAAAGACACGACCCTTGGCACAGCACTGTTGCAAACAGCTACCACTAACCACTTTCCTTATTGAAGTCTAATTACAGAGATTCAAGTATCTGCCTTCCCAAATACAAACCTATATCCATTTTGCTGCAATATTAATGTCAATCTCAGTACAGCTGTGGAATATAACAACCCAGCTTGTTGTACTAATGAACTAAAGAGTTTGATGTTTAAAAATTTCTAAGAATTATATTCAAGCCCAGATAATTTTTTGGTTGATATTTAGTTAACTTCAGTGCTTAATCACTGTCTAACTACTTGGACCACCTTCTGCTTCTTTAAAGCTCAGTGAATGAAGTTGATTTTGCAGGCTTCTAGCTAGGTAGTTAGAATGGATGCATACTGTTTTTTTCTCCCGCTCCTGCCTCAAAACACAAGGTCATATCTCCATTCTTCTGTCCCGTGATGGGTACTCTCCAGCCGAAATCTGTTATACAGCCATCTGTTTATTAACTACAAGCATTCTGCAAAATGCATCTGTAAATGAACTTAGATTTTTTAGAGACATCAACTAACACTTTAGGAAAACAATTTCCATTTTCTGTGCCCCAGTCTCGACAGTGAATTCCCTCTACCTTCTGCCTATTTTGACCTTCCTGACTGAGCAAATATTGATCTTTTCCTTTGCGCTTCTGGAGTGAATAGTGAATGTTCCCCCATTTCATGTATTTTGTCTGTGCTCCAAAGTCTTTGCTGATACAATTATTGTGGTAATATATCCAAGACTTTCTAAAAGCTGTTATGTTTCTCTTGTCTGTGACTGAACGCGTACTGAGTATAAATCATTAAAGAATTGCAGTGCTAACAGAGGTCCAAAGTTTGGAAACTAAATTGCCATCTTTGGGTTACTGCAAAGGTTCTTCACTGGTGCAAGAGGGGAGAAGGAAAAAACAGAACCTCTTTTCTTTCTTTGTGATGCTACAATAGCTGAGATTGAATTTGTCCCCATATTAAAAATTGAAGAGCTCCTTAGTCCATTTCTTCTTGGTCTGATATATGCATGTGTGTGTACAAACATATACTAACAGAAGAGCTGACTGCAGGCAACAGAGTGTATTCAGAGTTCAAACTCCTGCGCATGTTCCTTCAGTTGTTACTGCCTGTCATTCTGCGGTTTGCAATATGATGGTTCACAGGTGCCCCTCAGTTACCGTCTTTGACTGGAAGGAGATATGCACTATACGTTTTGGCAGCGGCAAAAGTTGGAGGGAGAAAAATGGTGGCCCTTTAGAGAGAGGGAGTGGAAACTTTCCAGGCATGATTCTGGTGCAGACAGGAGTTTTAGCAGTAATTTGCAAGAATGTAAAAATGGATGAAGAAAAGTACCATCACAGCTCATTTGCTATCAACTTTTTGTCTTTTTGTTAGTTTGCTTTTTTTTTTTTTTTTTTTTAGACAGATCAGTAAGAGTCACTGCATTCTTCAACAATCTGAAAGTCTCAAACTTTAAGCAAGCGAGAAGGGGACAAATTAGAAAATGTATTATTAATATTACAAACAGGTGTCCTGTTGATAGAGAGAAACAGGCATCTGTTATAAGACAGGTGCTGAAGAGCAGCACTATTTCTAACTTCATGGATGAGACCATAAAAATAGCTGAGTGTGGAAGAGTTAAATAGACAATAAGCTATAGTGAATACACTATGAGCTGTAGTTATATGTAATATAGCAAACTAATTACCATGGCAGGTAAATTACTGACAATCCTATGTCTTACACAAGTGTGTCAGAGTGTAGGTGAATTACCTAAAAAGGCTATTGAGGTATTCTAAGAGTCATTTTAGTTAAGCCTTGCTGAAGGAGAGAGAAGGTGGGTGGTGCATACTACAGATACTGACAAAATCCACTCTTACAGCTAAACCACAATTCAGTCACATCCTGAGTGTGAAAACTTCCTATAGGGCATCTTCAGTTTTCATGTATCAATCATAGAATCATAGAATAGTTAGGGTTGGAAAGGACCTTAAGATCATCTAGTTCCAACCCCCCTGCCGTGGGCACAGACACCTCACACTAAACCATATCACCCAAGGCCTCGTCCAACTTGGTCTTGAACACTGCCAGGGATGGAGCAGTCACAACCTCCCTGGGCAATCCACTCCAGTGCCTCACCACCCTAACAGGAAAGAATTTCTTCCTTATATCCAACCTAAACTTCCCCTGTACCAGTTTCAATCCATTACCCCTTGTCCTGTCATACAGTCCCTAATGAAGAGTCCCTCCCCAGCATCCCTATAGGCCCCCTTCAGATACTGGAAGGCTGCTATGAGATCTCCACGCAGCCTTCTCTTCTCCAGGCTGAACAGACACAACTTCCTCAGCCTGTCTTCATTCAGGAGGTGCTCCAGTCCCCTGATCATCCTCGTGGCCCTTCTCTGGACTTGTTCCAACAGTTCCATGTCCTTTTTATGTTGAGGACACCAGAATTGTACACAGTACTCCAAGTGAGGTCTCATAAGAGCAGAGTAGAGGGGCAGGATCACCTCCTTCCACCTGCTGGTCACTCTCCTTTTGATGCAGCCCAGGACACGGTTGGCTTTCTGGGCTGCAAGCGCACACTGCCAGCTCATGTTCATTTTCTCATTACCCAACACCTCCAAGTCCTTCTCCACAGGGCTGCTCTGAATCTCTTCTCTACCCAACCTGTAGCTGTGCCTGGGATTGCTCCGACCCACATGTAGGACCTTGCACTTGGCATGATTAAAATTCATGAGGTTGGCATCAGCCCACCTCACAAGCCTGTCCAGGTCCCTCTGGATGGCATTCCTTCCCTCCAGCGCATCAACCGAACCACACAGCTTGGTGTCATCAGCAAACTTGCTGAGGGCACACTCAATCCCACTGTCCATGTCAGTGATGAAGATGTTAAACAAGACTGGTCCCAACACCGATCTCTGAGGGATGCCACTCATTACTGGTCTCCAGCCGGACATTGAGCCATTGACCACAACTCTTTGTGTGCGGCCATCCAGCTAGTTCTTTAGCCACCGAGTGGTCCATCCATCAAATTGATGTCTCTCCAATTTAGAGACAAGGATGTCGTGTGGGACAGTGTCGAACGCTTTACACAAGTCCAGGTAGATGACATCAACTGCTCTACCCCTGTCCATCAGTTCCGTAGCCCCATCATAGAAGGCCACCAAATTGGTCAGGCAGGATTTCCCCTTAGTGAAGCCATGCTGGCTGTCACCAAGCACCTTGTTAATTTTCATGTGCCTTAGCATGCCTTCCCGGAGAATCTGCTCCAAGATTTTGCCAGGCACAGAGGGGAGACTGACTGGTCTGTAATTCCCCACGTCATCCATTTTCCCCTTCTTGAAAATGGGGGTTATATTTCCCTTTTTCCAGTCCTCGGGAACTTCACCTGACTGCCATGATTTCTCACACATGACGGCCAGTGGCTTAGCAACTTCATTTGCAGCTCCTTCAGGACCCGCGGATGGATCTCATCGGGACCCATGGACTTGTGCACATTCAGATTTTTAAGATGGTCTCGAACCAGATCCTCTCCTACAGTGGGCCCAAGGTCTTCATTCTCACAGTCCCTGCGTCTGCCTTCCAAGACCTGGGTGGTTTGGTCAGAGCCTTTGGCAGTGAAGACTGAGGCAAAGAAGTCATTCAGAACCTCAGCCTTCTCCAAATCCTGTGTAGCCAGTTCTCCCAAGAGCTTCCTGAGGGGGCCTATGTTCTCCCTTGTCTGTTTTTTATTTGTTATGGACCTGTAGAATCCCTTCCTGTTATCCTTAATACCCCTAACCAAGTTTAATTCTAACTGGGCCTTAGCTTTCCTAACCTGGTCCCTAGCTTCTTGGACAACATCCCTGTACTCTTCCCAGGCTGCCTGTTCTTCCTTCCACGTATTATAAGCATCTTTTTTCATTTGAATTTTCCTCAGGAGCTCCTTATCCATCTGTCCTGGGTTCAGCAGTAGCAGTCATGTTTCTCCTCCTTGGTAGCTGGTGCAGTGCAGTGTTTTGACTTTGGGCTCGGGAACAGAGCTGATAGAGATGTTTTGGTTTGGCCAAGGACTTTGTGAGCCTCATGCTCTGCCAGGGAGGAGGGGAAGCTGGGAGGAAGCAGAGACAGGACACCTGACCCAAACTGACCAAAGAGGTATTCCATACCACAGCACGTCATGCCCAGGAGGTAACTGGGGGTTAGCCGGAAGGGCTGGGGGACTGCAGGGTTGGAGGAGGTATCGGTCGGAGCTTGGTCGGGCTTGGGGGGCGAGTTATCGGTCAGTGGGTGGTGAGGTGTTGTATTCTGTTCCCTTGTTATTTCCTTTATCATTATTATCATTGGTGGTAGCAGTAGTGATCTGTGTTATACCTTAGTTACTAAACTGTTCTTATCTCAACCCGTGGGAGTTGCATTCTTTTGATTCTCCTCTCCGTCCCTCCGAGAGCAGGGGGAGGGCAAGAAAGGAAAGGAGGTCTCCTGGCCCTCTTGCTGCACTTCCTTCTGGTTGGGATGCAACACTCCTGAGCTTGTAGCAGGTCATCCTTGAATATCAACCAACAGCCTTGGGCCCCCCTACCCTCTAGGGCTGTATCCCATGGAACCTTCCGAAGCAGGTTCCTGAAGAGGCCAAAGTCTGCTCTTTTCAAGTCCAGGGGATTGAGCTTGCTGCACGCTCTTCTCATTGTCCTGAAGATCTCAAATTCAACCATCTCATGATCGCTGCAAACAAGGCTACTCTGGAGCGTCACATTTCCAACCAGCCCTTCTCTGTTGGTGAGCATGAGGTCAAGCATGGCACCTCTCCCTGTCGGCTCCTCTATTACTTGCAGAAGGAAGCTGTCTTCCACACAATCAAGGAACCTCCTGGATTGTTTGTGCTGGGCCATACTGTTCTTCCAACAGATGTCAGGGTGGTTGAAGTCATCCATGAGAACAAGGGCCTGCGAGTGTGAGGCTTTTCCTATCTCTCTATGGAGTGCTTCATCCGCAGGTTCTCCTTGATCAGGTGGTCTGTAACAGATCCCCACAGTAATGTCTCCCATAGCTATTTTCCCTTTAACCCTGACCCACAAACTCTCTGTGGACTGCTCACCTGTCCCCAGACAGAGTTCCATACTCTCCAGCCTATCCCTAACATAAAGAGCAACTCCCCCTCCCTGCCTGCCAGGCCTGTCTTTTCTAAAGTGCCTGTAGCCTTCCATTCCAACACTCCAGTCATAGGAGCCATCTCACCATGTTTCTCTGATGCCTATTATATCATACCCCCGTAGACGTGCACACATCTCTAATTCCTCTTGTTTGTTCCCCATGCTATGGGCGTTTGTATAGAGGCATCTGAGCCGAGCTCCAGCTGAAGCCAGCTCATATTGGCTGGAGCGGCTGGAATATCTCTACATTGCTCTGAGCATTTCTCATAGGTGCTGGCAACTGACTGGTTGTGTTGGGATGGAATGATGCCCCCCTCCCTCAGCACATCTACTTTAAAGCCTCCTTGACCAGTCTGGCAAGCCTCCTACCAAAACTGCTCTTCCCCTTCTTTAGAGCAGCTCCACCAGCCCCCACTAGACCTGGCCTACAAACTTGGGTTCCATGTTCAAGGCACCCAAACCCCTGACTATGACACCACCCTTTTAACCAGTTATTAACCTGGCTAATCCTCCTAGCTTTTTTTAGGTCCTCCCCTG
This sequence comes from Pezoporus flaviventris, assembly GCF_033815535.1. NCBI lineage: Eukaryota > Metazoa > Chordata > Aves > Psittaciformes > Psittacidae > Pezoporus > Pezoporus flaviventris. The sequence continues at coordinate 2,970,118 of NW_026892616.1, read as the reverse complement.
CATCCTGGAGAATTGACGTAAAGACTATCTGAGCTGCAGAGCCCCTAACCACCTCCCCCAGGGCCCTGTAGTCCTTCTTTATGTTCCCCAGGCTACTACTATCTATATCCCTAGCACCCACATGTATCACCAGAAGTGGGTAATAGTCTGTGGGACTTACTAGAGCAGGCAGCCTCTCTGCCACATCCCTGATCCATGCCCCTGGTAGGCAACACACCTCCCTTGAGATGGGGTCAGGCCGACAGACGAGTGCTTCTGTCCCTTTCAATATAGTCATATAAATGTATCATATAGCTATGTATCATGCAGATTATACAATAACTATTATATTGCATTAAAAGCACCATAATCATGATACAAATAATCAAGCACTGCACTTTATTGTAACCCATACCAATATTCAGTGGTTCTAAATTGTAAGCCTCGAGAATAAGATATGATTTTCACACAGATTATTCACACAGTCAGGGCCCGGCATTCCCAAAGGAACCTCTTGTGGATGGGGTCTATGTAGTATAGAATATAACTGAAATAAAATATATGAGAGCTCCAAGGAGAAATAAAGATGACTTAAAACATCTCTAGGCACAGGTATTTTTTACATGGAAAAAAATGCAGTAAAGCTCTATCAAACACTGCATGGAATGGCCTTAATTTTAACTCTTTTATGTTAAATTCTACATGGAAAATGCACCAGTAATGTATGTACTCTTGTTTATTTAGAACAGGTCCATAGCCTTCATTACCTTCCAAAGGATTATTTGCTGCTTTCTAGATTTGAATTAGTCTTTCAATCTTCCTCCAACAGAAATCTACCAGCTGTGATCGTCAGCAATTCCTCTTTTTAGTCATAACAAAACATGTAGTGCCATATCCAGAGATAAATTAGTTTTGTGGGTTCAGAGATGGGAGTCAGCAAAATTAAAGGAGGAATAAATTACCTAAGAGCAGAATAACAAGGTTGACAACAAACCCACACTGAGAGCGTGTGGCACAGATAGCTGTACAGTGTAATCAGCATAAAACAAATAAATGCTGTAGTTCTAGCTGAAGGGACTCCAAAATTTCTGTCCAAACAATGTAAGTAAGAACTGCTTCTTAAAGTTTCTGAACTTTTTCTATTTTCTGACCAGTTATTAAGTAACAGTTATTATTAAAATTATCTCAAATTTTAGAAGGCAGCTTATTTTGTTTCCATTAAGCTCAACTGGTAAGTGCTTTGTATCCCTACAAGAAGAGATATCAGTTCATAAAAAATAAATGTGGTGTATTTAAGAGAAAACATGTTTTACACATTTCTCACCACCTCAAATTAGCTGTAGCTTCAGAGATGATGTCTTTACTGAGAGAATTTACCTGAAAAACTATTTCTGTGACATAAAGATCTATTACTGACCACTGATTTGCAATTTTATAGACAGAAAGTTGATATATTGATGACATTTGGTAGGAGAAAGTAAAATGACAAACCTTACAAGTCAAGATAAGGCGATCCCTTACTGATTACCACCATAGGCAAAACAGACTTTGACCTGGGGAAAAATAATTTCATTTATTGCCAACTAAAATAGAGAAACAAAACAAAATTACACTAAAAACATATTAAGGATTTAATTTAAAACTGAGAAAGGAGCAGTGTGTCCATCGGTAACTCTGTGAGACACTGTGAGAAAGAGATGTTTTAAGAAACACACCCATGCTCCTCAGGGATGGTAAACTTCTGTCGGTCTGATCCAGCAGCAAACAGCAATTCCCTTTACAAGACAGAGCTGTCTTGGACACTGCACTGAGGAGTAGAGTCAACACTTGGCTTCCTTCCTATTCGTGCTTCACTTGATTCAGGATGGCAGGCACGCTGAAAGACATTTATCCCAGCTAGCTGTAGGTACCTAACCAAATACTCTCCCCATCAGCTTTTCACATGTCAGTGGAGGTATGAATCACTTACAGCAGTTTTGGTCATTATTTAGCCACTTAAGTTAGGTATCTAAATTTAAATTAAATCAATGCAGGCCTGACAACCTGCATAAAAGTGGTCTCCCAAGGCCAAACTTTGGGCATAAAGTGTAGGACGAAAACTGTTTACTCCCATGGGCAATGTTTTTGTCCAAGACATTCAGATGTGTTACTAAACAAATGAGGGTGCATGTTATAAATATGGACCTGTCCCAGCTAAGAAAAGTGCTGGTGTCTCAGCCGAAAACTGAAAAATAGCTGTCTTAATAGGTGACTTAAGGACAGATTATTATATTTTGTCATGTTACGTAATTGAAAATACAGAATAACTCAGCTGGCTTTAGTAAACACAACCCCAAAGTACTTGACTTTCACTGATTTTCAGCATAAATGTGGGCAGTATTTAGTTCGGCACCGTAATAGTGGCATCTTTTCTTGATACACAGTAAGTGGCAATATCAGCATAGTGATAAACACAGACCTGCCTTGGCTAGTATTTTTGCCCCCATTTCTGAATACTCTGTCAGGTATTCTGCTTAAAGCTTTTTGATTTTCTGAAATGGATGGTATTATGGAGCTGTGGTAGTCATTCCATGGCTAAGGTTGTAAGTACTTTCCATTATACGCTCAATTTGGCCTTTACATCAATTTTAACATCAGACTGTTCTATTAGAAATTTCTTTTGTGTGGTGTTCTGAAAGATTTCCCCCCCACCTAGAAATTTTGAGATTAATTGGACAAGGCATTTTTTAGATTTGAGAAGCTGTAAAATCAGTGGTAATTTGCATTTGTTACATTATCCTAATGTACTTCAGAACAGCATATCTCCGAAACAGCATGTTGTAGAGACAGCAAATGCGTCTTATTCTCTTGTGTTCAGTGAGGAGTTTATGAGCTTTATGGGACTAGACAGAACTACCAGGGCAGGGCTAGGGAAGAAGCAGAGCTTAAAAGGTTCACAGGAGCTGGGCTGCTGTCAGAGTTTTTTTTAGGAAGTACTCAGCAAAAGCAGGCCTTCGGAATATCTTCCTGCCTCAGAACACTTTAAAAGATAGAATTAGGAATAAATAGAAATATGAGGTTAAGATTTCTCTTACTAAAAATAACAAAATTCCGTTAAAAATCAGAGATGCCAATTTTCAGAGATGTCTCTCCATTAGCTTAGAAAAACTTTATTAGAACATTCTGCAAGAAATGAGAAATGTGAAAGTCAGCAAACTATAATAGCCTCAAAGAAGGTTAATAAAATCTAAAGATCAGAAACTTTAACTTTTTTATGTCAAGTACCAATACCTCACTTACTTCTTTCTCCTAGACTTGATCACCATCGTGTAGCTTTCACATATAGTTCAAATACCATATATTGACCTAGATTTTTAGGTTATGATCACTTTACTAAGTAATAAAACATGACTGCAAAAAACATAATGTTAAAATAGAGGTACCATAAAGTACTGAAAAAAAATCACAAATTTAAGCAAAAAGAAATCATACTTCTATACTGTTCTATCCCCCTTTCTCTAGCTTATGAAGTATACTCTGTAAAATTCTTAGTACACAAACATATACATATATATAAAAATTTGTCCTGGGTTCAGCAGTAGCAGTCATGGTTTTTTTTTTTTTTCCTTTGTGCTAGCTGGTGCAGTGCTGTGTTTTGACTTCCAGCCTGAGAACAGTGTTGGTGAAGTCGATGTTTTCAGTTGTTGCTAAGTGATGTTTACCCTGACCAAGGACTTTGTGAGGCTCATGCTCTGCCAGGGAGGAGGGGAAGCCGGGAGGAAGCAGAGATGGGGCGCCTGACTCGGGCTAGCCAGGGAGGTATTCCACACCACAGCACGTCATGCCCGGGGTGGGGGGTGACGGGGAGTTACCCGGAAGGACAGGGGCTTCTGGGTGGAACTCATCTTCCCTGCCGGTGGTATCGTATTCTCTTCCCTTGTTATTTTCCCTTATCATTGTTGTAGTTGATAGTAGCGGTGGTGATTTGTGTACATTGGTTGCTGGACTGTTCTTGTCTCAACCCGTGGGAGTTGCACTCTTTCGATCCTCCTCCCTGTTCCTCCGGGGGTGGGGGAGAACCCCGGTGGGGGGGGACACGGACCTCGATTGTTGTCAGCTCGGCACCACTCACTGGGAGTGAGTGAACAAGTTACCTGACTGGGTTTAAACCACGACAAAATTACATAGGCTTTACTTTATAATCCCAGGTAATTGATATATGTTCTGATGTAAATCTCATTTTTCACACTACAAGGTTAAGAAACATGGATTTAGAACAAGTGCCATTTTATAAGCCTGTAAACGGGGCAACAAAACATAGCCGTTACAAGGTGATGATCAAAGCTGCTCTCCAATTTGCTTACAAATCAAAAGTTACTGTATTATACATACTGTTCTTCATATTAGTATTTTATATACCTTACTGAAGGGTTAATGCACTGTATTACATATAATTTTCAGTATAGTTCATGGAACATAAATTATACTACAGAGCAGAGGCTAGTACAGAAGCTACTACGGTAGGCATGGAAAAGTAATTATTTCACCTAACTTCAGTCACCATGTTCAAAGTAGCTGTCCCAAACTCTATCCCATGAAAACATGTAACACCTCCAAAAGGTAACTAATACCCTCTTGTCCTGGGTTCAGCAGTAGCAGTCATGTTTTTCCTTTGTGGTAGCTGGTGCAGTGCTGTGTTTTGACTTCCAGCCTGAGAACAGTGTTGGTGAAGACGATGTTTTCAGTTGTTGCTAAGTGATGTTTACCCTGACCAAGGACTTTGTGAGGCTCATGCTCTGCCTGGGAGGAGGGGAAGCTGTGAGGAAGCAGAGATGGGGCGCCTGACCCGGGCTAGCCAGGGAGGTATTCCATACCACAACACGTCATGCCCGGGGTGGGGGGTAACTGGGAGTTACCCGGAAGGACACGGGCTTCCGGGTGGGACTCGTTTTCTTGGCCGGTGGTATCGTATTCTCTTCCCTTGTTATTTTCCCTTATCATTGTTGTAGTTGATAGTAGCGGTGGTGATTTGTGTTGTACATTGGTTGCTGGACTGTTCTTGTCTCAACCCGTAGGAGTTGCACTCTTTCGATCCTCCTCCCCGTTCCTCCGGGAGCGGGGAAGGGGAGAGCCCCGGTGGGGGGGGGGGGGGAGAGACGGACCTCGATTGTTGTCAGCTCAGCACCACTCACTGGGAGTGAGTGAACAAGTTACCTGACTGGGTTTAAACCACGACACCTCTGAAGAGTCAAAGATGAAATTCAGTTACCTCAAAATAAGAGTTATCTGTTTCAAGTGTCCTAGGATACCTGAGACACCAAGATCTTGTTGGCAGACCTGATCCCTTTGGAGACTCCTTTGGAGCTGTTGCTGAAAGCAAAACTAAGCATATCAAGATATTTAAAATATTACTAGATTAAATACTTGGGGAACTGAATTCCATCCAGCTGTAAAGTTTAAACTACATAAAAAGCTTTCTTGGTGACTTAAATTAGCTAAGAGTATTGCCACCCACACACAGAGACAGAGACATAAGCCTAATGGGTGGGTTTGCTAGTCATGCAGCTTTTCTTTCTTTTAAATTGCATTACCTGAAGAGCAGTTACTACAGGTCTGCCAATCTACACTGCAGATGCAGTACAGTTGTACTGTCACAGAGATACAATGAAGGTATAATGAGTGACTTTTACACCAAGGAGAGCAAGCACAGAGTCCTGTGAGTCTTTAACTTTTAAAAATACCATCATTTAACAAAATAACTGTGTTCTAAAAACATGTTTTTCAGTATCATTGACTTTAAGTATATTCTTGAACTTAGCAACTGACAAGCTTTTTCTGAATGAGAGTTTAAAAGATGAGGGATAAACAGAAGAGAGAGAAAAAGAAACCACTGGGAAAAAATTAAAGAAAGATAAAAATACTTTCTCTTGTCTAGAGTAAAACATTTTATTGGAAATACATTATGATCTAACTACAGTGATGTTCCTCTTACAATGAAAATTTATTCTTAAATGATTTAGCAATAGCAGTGTATGATGAATAAATTATACATGAAGATTACGTAAGGCAGCATTAGAGTATCAATTGTATTTTTTTTTTTTTAAATGGAATTAAATGAGGGTTCTAACATTTGAATAAGTTGTGAACAATTCAATAGCTCAAATGCATAAATCCAGTTTTACACAGATAATTTAGCAGTTCTTTCCTATATCTATGCTTGTGCTCTAAACAGAACTGGTACTGTTTTATGCATCATATGGATGGAGTCCTAAGAAGAATTTAAGATGCTACTTTTCTTGTGAAGATACAAATCTTGAGGTCTAGGAAGGCTCCTAGATTTTTTGCAGATTTTTGTAAAGTCTGAGGTGCTCTGAGTGAATTTTACCCATCTATTCTTCCTCTTCATGTGTAAATGATGCCATATCAATATTTGAATATAGTTACAGGAGTCTACACACTTAATGGACTACTGGAGCACTCAATGCTAACCAGCTGATTTAGTCTACAAGTTTCTGGCACCATGAAAGAAATCTGCAGGGATTTGAAATACTATTTCCAATTACCCTTACAATTCAGTAATTCAATAAACCATCTAACTCTTGTAGCTTAGTCATTTAAATGCCAAATAAGTGATATGTAAGCTTCCTTGGTAGTCAGCTGATGACAACTGCATTTTCAGTTAAGGGGATGCCCTGCATGCAAGTGTGAAAAATGTATTTTTAAAAAATGCTTCTGTGTTCTTTAATGGTTGCCTAAATCAACATGGCAGATTTTGATCGGTAGCATCACTCATCTTTCTTCAAACAATTCTAATTGTTATCTCCTACCAAAAGACTAACAAAGAGAACCCATCTCAGATTAATTTTTAATGACAGATCCTTTTAATGACTGCTATTCACAGTACACAGATTCTTTTTGTTAAGCTGACACAGAAAATTAGCTCTACCTTTCCTTTAAAAATCCTCTCCCACAAACAAATGACACTGAATATCAGATAGGAGAATAGTAAATATATCCTCAGAAACTGTGATTCTTTCAAACAAGATATATTTGATAGACATTTAAAAGATTATTAAATCCCTCTCCTTTTGCTATTTGGCATGACCAGACTAATACATTTTAGTTTTTGGGGTTTTTTTTGTCTGTACATTAAATGAAACCAAAGAAACAAGAGAGTAGACAAGTCTTCATTCAGCGACTAATAAGCTCAATAGGCCATAAGCCCTGCCTCAAATGAGCTATCATTTTTCACTTTTCTTAAACATCTGGGAAGCATTAACAAATTTTTCCTGGGAAGGAAACTTTTTTTCCCTATCCAAAGGAATTATATTATTTGTATAATGTCTAAATAACAAGCCACTTGAAAAAAGTATAAGCTGAGGAGCTTCTGTAATGTAAATGCTACATTGTCCTGGGTTCAGCAGTAGCAGTCATTTTTTCTCCTTCTTAGTAGCTGGTGCAGTGCTGTGTTTTTGACTTTCGGCCTGGGAACAGAGCTGATAACGCTCAAATGTTTGGTTTGGCCAAGGACTTTTCTGAGCTTCATGTTCTGCCAGGGAGCAGGGGAAGCCGGGAGGAAGCAGAGACAGGACACCTGACCCAAGCTAGCCGAAGAGGTATTCCATACCACAGCACGTCATGATGAGGATGTAACTGAGAGTTACCCGGAAGGGGTGGGAGACTGCAGGGTTGGAGGAGGTATCAGACTGTGCTTGGTCAGGCTGGGGGGGGGGGGGGGGGAGTTATCAGTTGGCAGGTGGTGAGGTGTTGTATTATCTTCCCTTGTTATTTCCTTTATCATTATTATTATTGGTGGTAGCAGTAGTGATTTGTGTTATACCTTAGTTACTAAACTGTTCTTATCTCAACCTGTGGGAGTTGCATTCTTTTTGATTCTCCTCTCTGTCCCTCCAGGAGTAGGGGGAGGGCAAGAAACGGGGTCAGTGAGTGAATGAGCTGCCTGACTGGTTCTAAACCACGGCATACATGCAGGTTATACATGGGTAAAAGCCCATGGTGAAAATTCTGCCTCTTCAATTTCCTCTGACTGCAGGCATCCTCGACATGGATAGAGATTTTGCTGTCTTTCTGCAGTACTCTACGGTTGAGAATTCTGATCTTTTACTGTAAATCTTCACTCTGCAACATCATGCTAGAAAATATTACATGGTCTGTGATACACAAGGTCATATAAAGTAGATGTGCTGCAGACCCTGTACAGGACACTTATATACAGTTCATAGGGTTTCTACTGAATTATTTCTAGGTCTTTTTTCCATCCTATGACCCTACTATTCGACCTACACTTGACAGAATGTAATAACAGGTCTAAAGGTTATACATTTCATCTCTAATACCCAGAAAATAGCTTTGTCCAAGTTTTCCGTCCTATCAGTGCACCTGCACCATGCTTCCGAAGATGGTAAATTCAAAGAGTTGAAGCTTTGATGACTAGAGCTGAATCTGAGGAGAAAATCTGGCACTGATACCTAGGAATGTGAAATTCCATATCTGAGAAGGGCGAGTTTCTAGAAAGCTGGCTACCCATGCTGATTAAAAAGCATTTTTTCAATTAGACTAAGAGTTCTGCTGCTCTACATTTCATTGCTATAGTCTGAACATTCACTTGGCTAAATAAAAAATAGTATTCCCATTTATTCCAGTGATTGTCGGACTAAGCTCCCAAGAGGACCCTTGTCATACTCTTTAAAGACAGGGCAAACCCTTGTGAAATACTGACTGGTACCTTGAGGAAATTAGTATGAATTATAGTCATGGGGAGCACAGAAAAAGAAAGATGTTAAACTTGTCATTCTTGCTTTAAAGGTTATTTCTAATCTTTCATTTAATCTCCTTAACAAAATGCCTGTTTTTACCCTAGACATGCTTACCTACTTCAACAGGTGACAAATTGAATCCCAAACTTCAATTAATAGAAGATAATAGCTAGAATCACAAAGAAGAAACCCAAGTGTTCACAGAATTTAAAATATTCAGGAGTGACCCATTCCCGAGTTTTAAATGTTAATTTTATTCAGTGGATTTTCAAAATAAAAGCATATATGCTCCAACATAAAGCATTACATGGATATTCAATAGCTTTACCAGTGAATATATGAGGATGTTAAGTTCGTCTATTTACAGTTTATGGGCTATGATTCATATTCAGTACTAGTACTAAGTGTCAGATTGCAAACATCACTTTGAACCTGGGCCTTGCACGTCTTCTGCTGACTTTCAGCTCAGCTCTGAGCTAAATCCCACAGGTGGTGTAATGAGAAATACTTGCTTTTATCACAGAGCAGACAACAAGCGTCATTAAACTTTGATGACTTAAATGGGATAATGTTCAACAAAGAGATGAATGCAACCCAGAATATTTTTCTTCGAAGTTTGAGTGTGAAAGATAGCATTACTTGGTAACAAATTACCCTGCAAAGGCTTTGGCAACTTGTCTGAGAACTATGTGAAGAAGCCGGTTGACAGTTATAGCAGAAAGGTTTACTGAAAGACTCTTCTCTCCAGTATGGGTACATCTCATAATAAACCTCAGAGTCCATGCTCACCAGTTATCCATAGAAAGGGAAATAAAAAAAGAGCACGGGAACTTTCTCTAGCCATCAACTTGACTTTCATCCACAACAACCAATGCATCAGTGATACAAGGGCATGCATCCAGGTTTCCTTCCATTAGGTACATGAGAATGTCTTGTGGGTTAGTCATTTCACATACAGTCTTGTATGACTGGAGTGAAAGACTGAAAAGAGAAAGGTCACCTGCTGAAATGCAAGGATATTTCATGTCCTGGAGGAAATACTCTGTGACAGAAGAAACTCAAGAAAGGTTTTGGGGTCTTTTACAAACTTCCACTCAAAATCTAAGAATGCTCGCTAGTCATGATAAAACACACAGAAGCATGTGCAGGCATTTACTGGTTTACGTGATCTGGTCATTCATTAGCAAGGCATGATATGCTTATATGTGTCTCTGAAGATTGACTATAAACCCAGAAGCTATTTGATATGTCTTTTGTGGGAAAAGGTGTTTAAATTACACTGGAGGCTGAGCAGGAGTGATGACACCAAACAATGTTGCATCCCGCGTATGAGAAGCAGTAATAGTGAGAGAGAATGTGCCCTGAAAGGATGCCAGAAGTTACATCTACTCTGCTAAATGCACCCACAACAAGGAGTGGACCCTGCCTACGGACCAAGAGGTAGAGAATAGTGCTCTACACTGCTGAGCAATAAATCACTAGATCAGACTGGCTATATCCACAATACATAGAAAACAGTGCTGGATTGTCTCTGAGACTCACGTAGGTAAGATGTAAAAGACTTTCCCCCCCCCCCGAAAAAATGAATAACGTGAGGATTCTACTGCAGCTCACCAAAGTGACCTTTTTACAGCATGAAAATGAGGTCATGTGTTGCATGCATGCCCGGGGTGCTTTTCAGACATATTCTGCCAATGTGGTTAGGGCATGTATGAAATGTTGGGATACCACACGGATGAAAAAAGGTGCTGCACTCTTGTCTACAATACCTTTAAAAAAAAAATCCTGGATATATTTGGGGGTCAGGGGTCAGCTGCTTGATGCATTGTGAGCTTCAGCATGCATTACCATTCATGCAATCTGGAGTCGCAGGGGACCTACACACTGGAGGGAACTTGGAACTGAAACTGATTAACACCAGAGACATACAGCGGGCAGTGAAGAAACATACTAAAGCTAAGACAAGTTTAGGAGTACATATTCCCCTGTGTATCTCACAAAAATGTACCTGGGATAGGTAATAGCTAATTATCCTTTCAAAATGTATCCTTTCCTTTGAATTCAGTCTTAATACTAAGTGATTTTGTTTCCATGATGATATGAGGCAAAGTTTAATCCCACCAGAGCAGGTACAAATCTTTAGAAGGGGAATATGAATGCAAGGAAATGCTGATTACTATCACTTAAAATGTTTTATACCGATGTACAAGAGCTATCTGAATTTTTTTTTAATTTTTTTTTAAACCTTGTAAAATTTCATGACATAGTAATTATACTTTCTTCCCTTGCCTTGTCACCATATATTCAAACCCTCTCTCTCCAGCCATCCATTAAGCACTTAGGTAGAAGATGACCTTCAAAATTAAAAATGTAGTTTGCTCTTTTTTAGTGTCTACACATTAGTACTGAATAGAGACAGCCCCTTCTTATGGACAGTGCTCTGAGCAATACAAAATTCCTGTTTGTCAGCAGACATCCCTGCTACTTCAATGCTTACCATGAGATAATTATAATAAAACCCCTTCTTTTTTAAGGATGACACACTCCTCTGGCACTGTACCCTCTGTTAGCACCATACAATCAGATCAAAAGAAGAGTGACTTAGGGGAGTGTGGAAGAGCAAATGATTCACAGTGAATAATTTAATAACATTTAGCCTCTCTTCCATGTGTCAAGTGCCCACAAGTAGCTTAATACTTTCTCAACTATATTCATTACCTGCAACTATTCACTATGTATTTTCTCTCAGTAACATGGATTTAAAATTTTTCATTTGAACTGTTTATTCAAAGGCAGTACTGTTTTCCTTGATATACAAATTTTGTTCAGTGAATGGATAAATTCAAATGAAGTCAGGTATCTGGTGGAAAAATCTTAGATTAAAAATCCATAATTTGCTCTCTCAAATATTTGCTATGTGAGCAGTAAACATATTTCTAGTAGCAAGTTTTCACTAGAATGCCTGCAAGTATTGTAAGTACAACTAGAAGACATTTAATAGCTAAATTCTGCTTCTTAAGTTAGTCTCCTTGAATGGGAACCCAATTCTTCTCCCACCCCCTAGAAAACACCCCGAAGCAAAGTAATGCCAATATTAGAAGAAAAAAGTCTGATACTGATTTCTCTTTTAAACAGTTTTCTTCTGCATAGTCATTTAAGGTTTTGGGACAATTTGTGACGTCTCCTTATTTTCCCTTGCTTGAAAGTACTCAGACAGACACTGAGCAACCTTATCTATGAAAAACTATCTATAGCAGCATAGAGGTAAGCCTCACCCCTTAGCCAGGAGACCTTGGAACAGTAGTTTTAGAAATGTAATCAGGCCTCTTTTTTTTTACTAGAAAATGTGACAGCCCTTTGTCAGAGCTCTCATAAGTCCTGTCCCTTCTCATTTTGAAGTGCTTTATTTATTATATGTCTGATAGTTTTTCTCTAAAAGCTAGTTCAGCAGGTATGATCAAAACAGATACTAAAGCAGTCCACCTGTTCTGTGCTCCTTGCAATATTTCATGATGGCAGTAAGGATTTCCATAGAAGGTTATTGAGATGTTAAAGTGTTTACTAGTACCTACTGCTTTCCAATCTTACTGCTTTTGCAACACGCAGAACCTATTGATTACTCATTTGCATTGTGCATGGACTCATTCAAGCATACACAAGGTTGAATTCCTCCAGCTGTTACTACTGGGCTTGACCATGAAGGAGAAACAGCTCATGCATGACCCTCCTTTCCATAACTCTGATGGCTGTTGTATGATTTTCCTTTAATATCATCTGCAAAGAGGACCCAATGTTTATTTAACCCAAAATGACAAAATCACTGTAGATCTAGATACGGATATCTGCAACTGATGGCCACAATGTTAGTAAAGGGGTGAGGGGTTTAGAGGGGTCATTCCTTTAAAGCAATTGTTCAGACAGAAGGCATCTACTGCTGCGGCCACCTTATTCACTGACAAAGGCTCTAACTGTTGCACAGTTTCCTTTTTGTAGCGATATTAGCAACCTTTACATTGTTGAGACTTGGTCCCCTCTTTCATGCCTTTTACTTTATGCTTAACACTTCAGTATCTTAAGAGATTCGCAGGCAGGTTATCACTGCAGCAGAACTCTCAATATGTTTTTATTTTTATTATACCCATACCCTCAAAACTGGAAATGCCTAGCTCTAGACCAGCAGAACAGGCCTGGAAGTGACAACCAGGATCAGCAAAAAGTCCAGGTGCCAAAAAAGTCTGTAAGGACAATTAACATTCAAGGTCAAGCTGGGAAGCTGGGGTCTGGACCAGATCTGGAGATGGAAAGAAGCATCAAACATAGACCAGCAATTTCTGGTCAGGTCTACAAGTGAACAGGCAGGTCTGAGATCAAGCCAGAAAGTCAAGTAGTATGCTGTATTTACTCTTTTACCACTAACAGTTTATTTGAGATTTACTCAAATTTTAATCATCAGCACCTATACTAATGAAGTGGGAAATCCAAACAAATAGCTTGTCCCCCATGGACAATCTCTTTTTTTTCTTATCATATGTCTAGCCATACCCTGTGGCAGTTACAATGAGAAAGAAAAGTGTGAACTTGCTCAACACCACCTTTTTCATAACATATTCTTGTTCACAAGGCAAACACTGCAGGTCTTTTTCCCTGCTAGCACCATGGTATTGCATTTTTTTTCAGGTCTGTGTTTTGCCTGTTTCATAGACATATTCTGTTCTTTTTTGCCTAAGTATCTTCAGTATTATCCTGCTACTACCTATTCTGAAGCAAGGTCCCATCTTCCACTATCTCTGTACTGAGGGGATATTACTCTGCTTCTCATGCTGTCCCCAGAGTCATTCTTTACTGCAGTTACTGTATTTTATAAACAACAGATGCTCCATGCCCCTTGTCTATCTTAATTGCTGTCAAGATGTAGCATCAGAATAGGCCACCTTGGCAACAAACAAACATAAAATCCCCCATTCCAAAGTCTGGACTATAGGTCACGCATTTCAGTGCTGACTGCTCTGGCTAGAGATGTGAAGACAATTCCAGCTCTTCTGCCTTTTCTCTGGGTTTAAACAAACAGAGTTCCCAGAAGACTTGTAATTCTGGCAGAAGAATTCATTTAATTAATTATGCTTCAACTACACACAATCATACATGTAGTCAGTAGGTAAGCTTCATACCCGTAGCAATGCAAAAGAACAGCAGAAAGCAAAATAAACCCTTATACTTTTGATCTAACTTTCTTCCTTTAATTCATCCCAGAATCGTTCTGGCCATGAACTGAAACAAATAAACAAACAAACAAATAAATAAATAAAAGAAGAAATCTCCAGCATTAAGAACAGCAGTTTTCTGTCTCACCAGAGAAATTCAAGGGACTGTATTTGGTAATTACAGGTCAAGCTTTAAAAAGGCATGCAAAGATAAACAAAGTTGCCTTACATCTAGTCTTAGTGACTTATCCTTAGGTTCTGCTGGTACTGTGGAAATTGGTACCGGTTTAATTACTAGTTTTTCCCAGACTTTGTTTTATGATTTTTATTCTCAGTGGAACTTTTAAAATATAATTGCATTTTTCTCTTTAAAATCTATGTTCTAGTTATGTACTTTTCAGCACATAGTTTACAGACACTTGCAAATTCAAGAAAGCTAGCTAACAAAAGAAACCTGTTTTGTCAAGAGTTTAATTCTGGACTTTGCATTTTCATTGTGAAAGTGTGCAATGGACTGAAGCTCATAAAGAATGACTGTCATTTTATTCCCTCAGTTATATCTATTACAGCTGAATCAAAAATTAGTTAAAAGTCCCATGGCCTCTGTTAAGTCTGGCAAATCTGATTAAGATGATCTTTTCTGGCTTCAGAAGGTATGAACCTATGAAATGACTTCTGTGTGGTATGTTGGGAAATTAGGCCAGTTTAAACCTTGTGCCAGCAGAGTTTATTTTACATATAAGCTCACCTTCCTTTTTATTTTCTTCTTCTTCTACTTTTGTACAGATAGTTGTTAATTTCCTTTATAGCAGACAGGAGAAAGCCAATTTGCATGAGTTAGCATGCCAAGGACCCTGAGTACAATACAAGTCAAACAGACTCCAAAATTCCTTTAACTTACACCTTCTTCTGGCCTCCTGGCATAATGATTGCACCAAGTTGCAGTCCTTTATACATCAGCAGAATGAAAGCAAGTAAAAAAGATTCCAAGTGAGTTTAATGGGAAGGACTCTAATTTAGAAGACCTTATGAATAATTTTTGGACTTTCCCCATAGAAATTAATGGTGTGGAATGCCTATTAATTCACCTATTCCATCCCCTACAGCACAGTAAATCTACCTTTGCCTTATGTGGGTCTGTCTTAGAGGAGAAAATAATGAAAAGCTGTCTTAGAAAGCACCTACTTGGTCAAAGATTTGGGAGAAATTTCTGACCATGCAGGAGGGGAAACATATAACAGATTAATTTAGACATATAACTCAAAAGTAATTTGTCATTCAGGAATAAAATATACATAGCATTTAGAAACCCTTCTAATCTGTCTAATTTTGTTATACCATTCATAACAGAGATGATTGCACACAAAATTTAGCCATGTCCAACCATTTCTAATTTTCTAATTATCAGGTGCCACAGTGAAGTCAGAAAATATCACTAAGATCTATTCAATTCTAAAATGTTTTACAACATGCTATTTTATAAAGCAAGAAGTGGTCATTGTGATCATCTATCCTCTGAAATACGGCATCTAAGAAGAGGCTGAACTGCATAAGCTACTGCATGGTTGCTGAATGTAGAGTGCAGTCCCCAAAACAACTCAGCGTTGTCCTGCTTCTGTATGCAACATTCATATCAGTTCTTTCAGTTCAAGTGTGTTAACAGAAGCTTACACACAGCTGATGAACTCTCCAAATAACTGAATTAATTTTTCTCCAGTCACATAGCTCTGAATGCAATTTCTTATTTTCCAGTTTATCCAGTGTGCCCACTGTATCCAGTTTGGGCATACTAAAACACAAGTTTGTTTGCTTGCTTCTAGTTTAGAAGTATCCATTTAACTTTCTAGCCAAAGTTATATAGATGGTTTATAGATTAGATCAGTCTTTCCATTATTTAATACTTCCAGGTATTTATCAGTCATATTTTATTCCATATTGTAAAGGTAATGTCAGATAGATGCATGCAAAAAACAAAGACCATATCTACACATCAGGTGGCTAGGTGCAGATCTCCATTCTCCAAGCCAAGATTAATGTCAAGATTGCTTAAACATAGCCTCTTGTACAGCAGATTGGCTATATTCACAGTCTGTGGTACCCCTCTGACCCCAAGGCATAACCACCACCACTACTTAAAGAAAACCAGATAAGTTATTTGAAGTAACATGAGAAATGTTCTGCACAGTCACTTGAGACTTCTGGCTTAGTCAACAGCCACACCCAGTTTGGCCGACTTCTCCATTCTTCCAAACACACTAGTCATCATTGGGCACTGTACTTTATTAATACACTGCAAAATAAAAACCAAAAAAAAAACCCTTTATTTGCTGTGTAAGCAGACTGGTACCTTCTTTCCAGTGAGTATCTATTAAGATCAAGATTATCATTGCAAATATTTTTAACTGCAGCATAATCAGCAACTGTATCCATATGTTTCTTCTAATTCCATTCTACAGCTACTGCTTATTACCAAGGAGATTTTAAAAACATTGACCGTGTCTTCCAATACGAAAAATTTACTGGAAGCTTTTAAAACTGTCAGGTTTTTTTTTCAGCAATGAACTGTACTGCTCAGAGAAAGGTAAAGGAAGGTAAACAAAGCTGCACAGCTAAACATGTATTTGATATTAATTCAGTCTACACAACAGATGGCAACATGGATGCAAACAAAGTGCTTGTCCTTTTATTATTATTAGTTAATATTTACATCACTGGAATGCCTAGATGCTTCAGTCAGGAGCAGAGGCCCATTATGCTAGATGCTACACAAATACACACCGGAACATTTTGTTCCAGTATCGTCTTTCTCCTGCTGCACACTAAAGTCATTGATGACTCATTTGTATTGCCCAGAGAGTCATTCAAGCATACAGAGGGCTGATTTCCTCCAGCTGCTCTGAAAACTTTATAACCTAAGTAGCAAAGGAAGGGAAGAGAACAAGCTTCCAAAATGTAAAATTTCACATTTAAGTTTCAGCCTTGCACTTCTTCCAGCACAGATGTGCTGGAATACCCCTTCACTTTCTTGTTTCTCAGATTCCCTCTTTAGTTTCCCACTGCTCCACCGTTCTACTGATTTTCTTAATCCCATCTCTTTCCCTCTGCTGCATTTTCCTTGCTTTTCCCCCACTGCTTTCAAGGCATATACTTTTACCAGGACATCAACCTATATCCTCTAAGCGTGGTAAGACACTAAAAGCTATATAAAAATTACAAAGTGCATGGTGCATGGTATTCACTAGCTAACAAAGACATCAGTAATTATTAACTAAACTGGTGCATTTAATTTTAAAATTCAAAATGTTCCACAGTTTTCAGTTAGAGTGTGATGCATTTTAATTATGGCAATTAATATGCTGCCGTATTGTCTATGATACAACTGATTATTATCATCAGTTCTCCAGAGAAAAGACTGTTTGGCAGTAAGTTTTTATCTGAGGACTGATTCTACCAGGTAACAAGAACAAGCACCCCTAAATTCATCTTTGGCCTCAGCAGGTGCATCATTCTGTCTCTCACAATTAAGTCCTAGAATAGTTTGAAACTAGATTTCAATCAACTGCTCCCTGATCCTGTGGATGAGTACCAACTATATCGGTATACAAAGTTTTTTCTCTCATCTTTTTGTGCTTTCTCACCTCTTAGAAAAATTGAAAGACTTTTTTCAGAAGTCTACTATGTGTTTTGATGTTGAGGATTGATATAAAAACCCACTATTTAGCTCATTTCAAATATAGTAGAAATCCAACTACCTGAAAAGAATATTTTTTTAGGATTTTAAAATTCAAGTGAATCAGGCTTTGTATGGAAATACTGTCTGCAGCATAAACCACAACGTACTGTAGTTTATGATACAACAAATTTTCAGAGTAAGTTAATCAGAAGTTTATGATATTATAAATCATGATTTTTAGCTTACAAAAATATCTTTAATACAAAAAAGTATTCCTTTCCAAAAAAAAGCATTTAAAAATTCAATTAGTATTAACGCAATATTATCAATATAATTCTGATGTCTTATAAGAAAATTATGAACTGTGGAAAAAACTTAATTATCACTCAGTTTTAGTGTTAAGAATCTGTACTTCTCAATGTAATGAAGTGTTCCTTACAAAATTTAAAATAAAATGCATCACATTTGCAGTCAATCATTAGGATTCAGAGTTAACACCCATACTGCTACTTTATACCTCTTCAAAAATGTCACAGATGGTGATTTGTGCATACAGTGTCCCAAAGCATTTATTTGATGAAATGTTAATTATTTAGATTGCTAGTAGCATCTTTCTTTTATAACTCTTGTGGCTAGAAGAAAAACTGATGACCAGTACAGCTTAGTGTATGCTTCTACTCCAAGATTAACTAAAAAACAGTATGCTCACGCTGAGTTTCTCTGGGAAATTCTGGCTAGCATCAGTGGGCACCGAGGTCTACTAACTGTTATTACTGAGGTGAACCTTTGACTTCTGCTTTTGTAGAGAATAAAAAACCATTTTAGTAATATCCAACCCAAGGATAACTAATTACGCACAATCTTCATACAGGTACTCATGTGCAAGACTGGTAACACTGCCCTGCCCCACTGTCCACAGCACCATTAATGTGCTGCACTATCACAGTAAATGAGAAGCACTACAATATTCCCACAAAGAAAACAAGAATATGCTGTTCTATACAAATACTTCGCTTTTACTGATACTACATTTTGTCAGGGGCTACTGCTTGTAAAACAGTCTGGTAGGATTACTTAGCTGCCTTTATTGCAAATCAAATTGAAACACTAGCTGAAGATCTTGCCTGGTAAACTGGGGGGGGGGGGGGGGGAAATAAATGTATTAACTGCCTATGTTTGGTAAGTTATATTTCCTAATTCTTTAGTAATAATTTTGATTTTTAATAGAACAGGAAATAATGCAAAAACCTAGAAGTTCAGATAATGGGAGGGGAAGGCTGATCTACAGTGGAGTGGCAAATAACAGAACAGGGTTATTTGTGAAAGTTGTCACCTCAGGTTGTTTTGATAACAGATACTGTCTCATGATTGCGAAGACATGTTGCTATTCAACCATTATCCATCAACTATCCTTCCTTGTGTATACCACAGCTGATTGTCCAGTATTGGTAATACACATTTTGAACAAGACCATCTCTTGTCTTACACATGCTGTTCCAGAGGATCAAACAAAATGATTACTGCTCTGCTTGGCAAGGTTGCCTACACCAAGTTTTTTGGCTTCAAATGAATCATTTCCAACTTACCTGAGTATTGGTTTATAATACCACAATCTTATTCAGGTCAAAAGTCATTATTATAGTATCAAGTTGGAGACTGTAGGTAGACACACAAGCAATACATGCCCTAATGAGCCAAACATTTCTCATTTTTTATGGAATAAAGCTCTGGATCAAACCCCACCAAGTAGCTCTAGTGGTGCCAGTTACACAACTGGATTCTCTTTCCCAGTTCTTCAATTTATCTTCAAGTTTGATGCAAGCAACAATTCTTGAATTCATTCCCAAGCCTTGATTTTGTAATTAAATGTGAATGTGGTGGCCTGGTTGCACAAGAGATGCCTTAGAACATGCGCTATGAACTGTATATGTTCTCGAGAAGTCCCTAACACTAAAGAATTTTGGTAGCACAGTGAGAATGTAAGAGTAATTGCAACTCTACTGTCAGGAACCTATTATATATGTTGGAGCAATAATCTCAACTCTGTTCAGCTGGCATTTTTGGCAGTGGCACACATCTTATCAGAAGTTCTTGCTCCCTAGCTCATGACAACTATGGCAATGCCATAACCCCTCACTGACGGCCTTAACGACTTTTCTTTATAGGCAGTTCAACTGCACAAGGTAAAGAACAGGAATGACAAGAACACTGTAAGGTCACAAATTCAGATACTAGCAGTAAATCATAGGCTTCAAATGCCAATAAAACTAGAAATAATGATAGCCATTGACAGCAGCTGTCAATATTAAAAACTTATCTTTCATTTTTTTTAGGACAATTAAGTATGGTTTTAGAAAGTCAGACAAGCTTATTCTTGTGATGCAGATAGTTGCAGCCTCTGCAGCAAGGAGGTCAGATTCTATTCTTGTTTATGGCAAGGACTCAAAACAGTACTCCAGGTTGACATTGGAGGCAAAGAAGAAATAACATGACCCTTAAATGTTTGTATTAAAGACAGGACAATGACTTTCTTGTCAAAGACAAAACTTGTTTTCAACCCGTGTGTAGTTTAGCCTTATATTCTTATCATAGTTCCAGATGCTAGACATAAACATATCACTCTTCTGAACTCCAATATGACTTATTTTAACTTTATTATAAACCATGTGTAATTAACATTTATTTTACAGTATGGAAAAACAACCTCAGACAATTTTTTGATGCATCTATCCTGTATTGAGCTTGATCTATAACACTGCTCTGTTTTTTTGTTGACAACAATTCAAACAGATGAGCCACTACTACTTTAGCCTAATCTATAAAAAAGAACAAAGTTTCAACACTATGAAAAAGTAGATAGAAGGCAGACTTATGTTGCTAGTATGGGTTAGAGCAATTTTCTTAGCTATTCTGGTACTCTTTTTGACAAAAAAAAGTTTTAATGTATTTTGCTGCTGAAAGAAAATTCCTTAGCACCCACACATGATACAGCATTTCGTAAGCTTGAGTCATTCACTTAAACTACGGAAATATTTATGGCAGCGTAAAACATTAATTAGTTATCAGTCTAAGAAGATTCCAGGAATGAATGTTCAAACTCCTTGAATTTTAACAGATGACAATGAGATTAAGTCAAATAATTAACCTTCACATGACAAAAAAATGTCAGAGAGAAGAACAAGTCTTAAGTGTATCTGTTAAACAAAGAGAATGAGCATGTAAAGCGAGCAAAAATGTAATCAGCAAAAAGAGGCGCAGTTATTTCTATGCAGAAATATATTTTACATTGGATGTCATTTGGAGCACTTCTAGCCTTCAGTCTATGATTCACACTGCTTGGGCAGCATGTGCCAATGTCACTGCAAATCCATCCCTTAGATTGTAGTCTGCAATAAAACAGATTTTATATTATGGTCATAGCTTACTAACCCATGTTAAGTAATATGATATAGTGACTGCACCACCTTTCATTTCGATGACTGGCTTGTTCTTCATTAAATAATGCCCTTGTAAAATAGCAAACCAAAAAATAAACTGTTTTAACTAAACAGATAGCCCTGTGATGTGAAACTACTGAAAATTTGTGATCTGGGGAAATCACAGTTCCTTGATTAGTATGTATTGCGCATGCCCTAAAGCCTTCCCTAACCAGTACCTCCCAATTTCATTTAAATTGTAATGATTTCCTTTAAGGACAATTACGTTGCCTAAGAGCAATGCATGCATAATAATGCTGCTTTGCCATGGTTCAGTATAAAATGAGAGTAGTAACTGTTTATTAATATGATAATTAACTGTTAATGTTTAGCAACCCAATTATATCTGTTAAATAACTTACATTTTTGAGCCAAATTCCAGCAAAATGAATTCTATTAAAAATAATAAAAAGCTATGAATATTATAGCAAAAGCACAGTTGCAGTTTAAAGTGCTAGATTTTGACTTCACTTACATTGGCAAACTCTGAATTTCTACATACTGTGAACAAAAGTGGCTTTAAGGCCTTCCTTGTTTTAATAGGAAATGGTTCAGTGTTAGAATTTGGGGCTTATTTCAGGGAGTCCATGAATGAACTATGAGTACCATAAAAATCTATGTAAAAACTCTATAGGGTTATTTGAAAGAGCTTAAAAAGGTAAGAACTCTTCTAGCAAGAGTTGTACTTTTCTCCAGTGGTGATCTTTGTAAATTTTATTATTACTTTTTCTTTCTTTCATGTAGCAAAAATAACTGCCTTGATAGTGAACAAACATATGGAGAAATACAGCCCTGGCAAGGTCATGACTAGGAACAATAAAATTTCAATGCCATTTTTCAAAAAGGTGGATTAAGAGACCCCACTAGGAGTACTGCATACAATTCTCATGTCCCCAGCATAAGGAGGACACAGAATTGTTGGAGCCACGAGGATGATTACAGGCTGGAGCATCTACTATACAAAGACAGGCTGAAAAAGTGGGGCTGTTCAGCCTGGAGAAGAGAAGGCTGCATGGAGACCTCATAGCAGCCTTCCAGTATCTGAAGGGGGCCTACAGAGATGCTGGGGAGGGACCCTTCATCAGGAACTGTAGTGACAGGACAAGGGGTAATGGGTTTAAACTTCAGGGGAGATTTAGGTTAGATATAAGGAAGAAATTCTTTACTGTGAGAGTGGTGAGGCACTGGAACAGGATGCCCAAGGAAGTTGTGAGTGCCCCATCCCTGGAAGTGTTCTAGACCAGGTTGGACAAGGCTTTGAGCAACCTGGTCTAGTGGGAGGTGTTTATTTCTCCAGAGCAGCATAATACGGCTATCATTCCAAATTTACAAAATTTTAAGTAGTAGCCTATGAATAGGTTGTTTGCGTTAATTTGGCCAACTGTTCTCTGAAGTGCTATCACTGCACTTAAAATAGCTGTACCATTTGATTATCTCTCTTGCTATTTGCCTGGACCTGCAACCTCTGCAACAAAAGCTGCATTTTTACCTCTGTGACTGGTAACTTTTTACAGTGTTCCTTCTCATTTCCTGACCATACAATGCTTAACTTCCATTATCCCTGTTACATAGACTTTGGAACAAAAGCTCAGGAAATAATTCACCTTGGAATATCTACAAGCATGGGTAAGAATGAAGCTAGGCAACCCAAAGACAATGCCATATCATAGGATTCTGTTCTTTGGTAACCCTTCCAGAAAGCATTAGTTTTAGATGGAAGTGGAAATTTTCCACCTTACTTTGTTTCCTACAGCATCTTCTTTAGCCCTATAGTTTTGAGGACTATCATTTTTTTTCCCATGTTTGGTCTCACATTAAGACTCCCTCCAGAATTTTTTATTATATTAAACAATCTTTTTGCAATCCTGACAACCCCTAATAAAACTCAGTAAGAATTTTCAAGATGTTCCTTCCCGCAGCCCTTTCCTCTGCTCATCACTGCTAAGTTAAATAAGAATATAATGTAAAAAAGTTTTATGTGATCCTTTTGATCTCTTTTGGATAGGACTTCCATGGTTCTGAAAATGGTATAACCTACCTCCTATCAGCTTCATTGTCATAATCTGTAATTTCATTATTCAGGATAATACAAGTGGATTCAATATTTCAAATAAGTTCTCCCTGTGCATGCAAATGTAAGTCATCGAAGCTTTTAGTAATTAACAACAAGCATTTGAATTTAAATTTGTTCCAGAATTAAGACCAACTGTTATTTGCAGGATCGTGTCACACTAGCCAATATCACACAGCTGGCAGATAGACACTAACTGAACCAGTACACTTTTTCTCTAGGAATCATTGGCATGCCAAGGTGACATAAACAGGGCATGATGAAGAATAACAGCAGTAGGTAATACAGGGAGTGATTCAGAATCCACTGTAGTGATCCAGAAGTTTTATACTAACTCACTAGACACTAGATTGGACTTCACCATATAGACATGAATAATGCAAAAAATTAAAATAGATTGTAATAATGGTCATTTGAATCACAAAGATAATGGTAAGAGAACTGACTGACACAAAGTGTATTCTCAGATGTCTTATTAGTTCTACTCTTGAGAGTTTCATTTGTAAGAAATGAAAGATGCAAAAAGAGGACACTGAAATTTGTGACCTTTCATCACAACTGGAATAAATCAACTCTAAAATGAAAGGGCATAACACTAGCACTCTGCATTCTCCACACTGAGAAGCCTCATCCATCTCCTAGAAGAGAAATGGTTTCTTGGCAAACTGAGCTGGCTGACAGTGTTCTGACTTGTTTGAGCCAGCTATTTCAGGGTGATTCATTAAGATCTATTAACACAAAATTTAAGATCCCTGACTTTTCACTTTTTATTTCAGAATTAGAAATTCTGCTGCAGACAGGTCAATTAAACCCTGTAGTATTACCAAGCTGAGAAAGTAATAGAAGACTTTTATTTCCCTTTAACTCATTTATGGATGGGGCAGGCCAATAATGCTGAGTACTACAACTGTACTGCAATCAGAATTGGGAGATTCAGGAATCACTGGACTTAAGTTCACAGCACTACAAAAAAATACATATACAGAATATATATATGCATGAAACAATTATGATTAGCATGTATCACAGTATGATTTGAATGTTTACCCCCTTCAGGGGAATTGTGCTTGTATTCCTTCAGCTCTCTGTGACAAAAAGAGAGAAAGAAGATCATGGTTGCTTAGAGGAATCTAAAGCACTTAATGCAGTTCTGGTTAGTGCCTATACAACATAATGATCTGACCTCACTGGTCTCACCTCATTCCAGAAACAGACACGTGGCCCTAACAGAGTTGCTCACAGACCCTAACTGAAGCATCTTCACAGACTGTCTTGCAATTATTAGATATTGCATGATCTACAAAAGCATTTTGCCTTTGTTAAGGTTCTGCGTCAAGTTAGTCAATAGAAAACACTCCATACATATTTTTGGTTGCAGACTTCCCTTCTCAGAGACAAAAAGCCTCTGTTGACCTCAGATCAGAGGCTAGGCCCATTCCTATTAAGTCTGGGTGCGTAACTGAGGAGGCTTATATTAATTTAGGGGTAGATATCAGCAGTGCTCTCTGACTGCATATGCTACCTTAGTGGCCAAGTGCTCTTACCCAAACAGTGATGTACCTGAGCCAAGTTTGCAACTAGCTCTGCAATTCACATCTGCATTTTAGTCTGGGTGAATAAAAATTTGGCTTGCATATGTAGGTAGATGACTATATTAAAAGGAATGAAGGACTCCTGGTGGCAGGTGGAGAAGAGGAGATGACTCAGCAATCAGGTTTTGAGTGTCCACTGCTTGGATGTGGAGTAAATAGCCCTGCATTTCAGTGGAGCTGTCCATAGCTCTCCTCTCTGGGCAAGTTTCATACCCAGATGTGCTTCAGGAATGCTGTAAACATGGCTGTAGCACCAGGCTCACCCAAGCTGCCCATCTGCCACCAGCCTAGATAGTGATCAAGGCAAGTGCCAGTCACCTCACTCCCCAGTAGCCACTTCTGCTGAGCACATGTGGGGACCTATAAAAATTTACAGCTCAAAATTAAGGCATCAAATTAAACAAGTGATGAATTGTGTCCTTTTGGGATACATTTCCACATACGGTGTTTTTTTTTTTCGGTGCTCACTCTTCCTGGTTTGCACCACATCAGTAGCTTCTTAATCTCTAGGAATAAAAAAAAAAAACAAACCACAAACAAAAAAAACCCAAACAGATAAAAATAGCTCACCCATCCTTCAATCTCATTCTACCCAGTGGTCTAATGTTCTTTCTAGCAAAACTATTATTCACAGATCAGCGGTCATGTAATTTTTTGTAACTTGTCTGTAAAGCACCACTGAAGCAATATAAATAAGGAGAAAGTAAAAATAAAATCACTCAGTGGTTGATACAACGCTCTCACATTTTGTATTATTGAAAATCTTTCCTTGCTTCTTGGCTTTTTTTCCCCCTAAAAAAATAGTAAAACTGAAGAAAGGTTGGGATGTCATATGTCAACCTCTCTAACAGATTTACTCAGTTTCATTTAGTCAATAACGCTGCACCCCACAAGTATCCCAGACCATATTGTCTCTTGTTATTTACAGTGTTGCTGAAGACTGTATAAAGCAACTTGTAGAGTACAAAATGCAAGGCTGCTTGGCACTCCGCAGCTAAGTGAGACAAAAATATCATTGTGTTCAGAAATTAATACTAAAACACAAAAAAAGATATAGAAGTCCCAGCGTAAAAAGAAAAAATAAAATCACTGCTTTTATTTATTTTGCTCATAATGCTTTTCTGTCTTGGCAAGATTTTCTTAGCACACAAAAATACTGACATGATTAAAATCACTGATGGCTCAAAAAGTGTAAGAATACTGGCACTGTGAAGAAGAAGACTATAAGGTGACCTGGAGAGATGGGGCAATAGGTTGTGGGAAAGGTATACAAAAATAAAAGGAAATATATGGAAATGGAAGGTAAAATTACTTAAAGGCTTACAAAGAAATAACCTTGCAAGAGATAATTTTTTTTCCATAAATATATATCTACATTAACTCCACGTAAACAACAAAGATTAATACTGTGCCAATGTGCTCGTCTATTTCAGGATGACGAAGGATTCTAGAACAACAAAAGCAGTCTGTTCCTTAGGTTTAGAAAGAAGAAGTGCAATGTAACTACTGAGGCAGAATAAAGAGAAGCCTACAGCACTGAAAAAAAAAAAGTACTTCCAGTCTGCAAAATGGCAGGGCCAACTGTAAAAGTAAAAATCAGTTTATAAATAAAAGTATTCATGACAATGTGTGGCTATATTAAAAATCTTGAGACGTTAACAGAGTGTTCTCAACATCTCATTGCTGTTAATTTTATGCCATCATTGTAAATCAGTTTTAAGCTCTTTTCAAAAAAAAGATGGTATCATAGGTAACAGTGTGTGGAATAATTATCTCTACACAGCTGAAATTGACTTTATCATCAATCACTATCACATTTGAGCCATAAATATTTGTACAATGTCACAGCAACAGGTTAGCATTATGCAACACTAAAGAGCTTAGGGTCACCAAACAAGTTTTGTGACTTTATATTTACAGCACAACTTTTTGATCAGTTGGGGTCATTTGGTACTATTTTCTCCTTCTGATCCATCCATGAACAACAGAAAATACATTTCGTAGCTGCACCTGAGTTAATCACACTCACTAGTCTTGCCTTAAAATCAGTGAAGAAACTTTCAGACCATCATCCATCTAATTTTAAAGTAAGTATCTAAAATAGGTCAGAAGTATTGTACCTTGAAAGGCTGTATTTCTGTTCCTTGATTAGAAAAAGAGCCTGCAAAGGCTACATCACATACAGATCTCTTCACTGTAGTTTTCTAAAGCTAAGTGAGATTAATTCCACTAATACATTTGAAATCTTTATTTTTGTATAAAAAGTTCTCATTACATGTGTCCATAAGTAAAGGTAACCCTGTGAGCACCAGGGTTCACTTTGCTTGTTTCATCAAATCTCACAAGATTCTGCCAAAGCAGCATATAATATTCCAAATATATATACACTGCATTGTATTTAACATTTTGGGTCTCAGTCAAAATGATACTGTCTTCAAGGTAGTATTTTCTGAAAGGAATTAATTATTCATATTCTCAGAAAACGTTATGATAAGGAGGAACGGCTTATGTCACTTAACTTCAGACATCTAAAAGTTACAGATGTAAGACTGAGACAGTTAACCTAAGTTCCCTTGGTAGTCACTAGAAAGAAACTGGTACCTCCAAAGGGCAATCCATCTGACCTATCATAGATACTGATGTTAGGATGAGATGAATCATTCCCTTGAGGTGCCCATTACTCTTGATTATAAAAAAAGAATAGGGTGAGTTACAATTTTTTCTTTTTTTTTAATGCCTAAATTAGGGCAAAAATGTTGGGCTACTTTGTACAGAAAGCTCCTAAGAACGTAATGGGCCAAACTGAACTCTGTTCAAAACAGTTTTTATAGGCTAAATTTACCTGCACTCTTAGAGAGTAATAAATTAACTCTTCTGATACTGATGTTGTACCCATAGAAAAGATTAAAGTCAAACCCCTCCCCATATGTAGGAGACTTTCAATAAGAGGCACAGGCTTAAAGCCAAATGCAGAACCCAACATACAGTGAATGCAGATTTGGAAGCTAGTCAGGGTTGGGTGGATAGGAATGGCAGGTTTGGAAGAAACTGACTGGAATATAAGAGGAATAACAATTTTTTGCTCAATTAATTCACAAGAACTGTCCTATATCAAATGTATACTTAGTATTTGTAATTGAAATTGTTCCTAAAATATGGAAATTGCTTGTAAAGTAGGAAAATTTATTTTGTCCTATCCTGAGTTTCCATTGCTCTAACTTGCCAAATTTGGCATGAAATGATTTAAAGCTTTTTGTCAGGGTTCTGTGGTTGTGGGTTTTTTTTAATACTAGCTTAAAATATAAACATCACACCTTCATACAAAGTGCAAACAAAACAAAAGCATTGTAAAACTTTTTTGTTACCACAGAAACAGAAAAAACAACTCTCCTCATATGGTAATATTTAAAAATCTATAATAAAGACTAATGTATGGAGAAAAAAAAGGAATATTCCTTGCATTCTTCAGCTAGATACTATATAAGGTCAGGTTGGAAGGGGCCCTGAGCAACCTCATCTAGCTGAAGGTGTCCCTGCTCATTGCAGGGGGGACTGGACTAGATGACCTTTCAAATTCCCTTCCAAACCATTCTATGATTTAATGATTTTGTAAGCTAGTATTTTCATATATGTGTATGACTTTCTATAGAGCAAACGTATAGAATAGCTGTCCTGAAGTCAGTAGGAATATTTCAAAAAAACTGGTTAGGGTCAGGCTTCCAAATGGCTTTGGGTGTATCAAGATTGTTTGTACCCAGACTGTTGCACTATAGGTGCTCTCTTCCCTCATTCATTCTGTTCACGACAGTGACTCTTATTTACACAATGCAAATAGTGTATCTGACATTTTACTGGAGAAAGACAAAACTTGCTTTGGTCAGGTGTGGGAGGAAAGAAGGGACATGCATGAGCACTAGGGAGTGGGAGAGCATTAGGATTAAAATAAAAGACCAGTCTGTGAGAAGTATCATCAACTGAAGTACAAGACTAGCATCATGAATACCTTGACATCTCAAAAACTTCATTATCACTGGTTTTAAAGCATATTTGACTACATTTAGAATCATAACTGAGGTATCAACAACCTACACTAAAACATGTATTTTTTTTTTTTTAATTCTGAGTTTATAAACACATTTCTCTGATGGAAATTTACTACTCTTTTAAGTTGTTCTTGGAAATCTCATTAAATCATCTTTTTTAAACTGTATTAGATAGGAACAACATCTACACTTCTCCCCCAACAACCCACCCTAGCAAAGTCAAGCTATCAAAAAATTTGTTTTTAATACTCTGTTGAACATAACTACACTTGCAAAAGGTTACCCAGAGTAAGAGTATATGGTCTGATGCATTGATAAAAGACACTTGAGAAGACTTTAATCAAAACTTTGCATATAGAGACTAAAGCAAAGACAGCATTATACTATAATTCTGGGAGCACCACAGGGATACTGAACTACGTACAATATGAAAGAGATAATGCAAGACTTTATTTTTTCACTTTAGAGTTTATCAAACATTATAGCAATGCTAACTGAATGAAAGTAGGAGTAAAATTTTCTATAGCAATAATCTTGCTTCATAATGACTCTTCTGAAGTGTCCACAAGGGACACTAGAAGAAGGAGGCCAGGTCAGATAAGCCACATGTCAGTAGTTTTTGAGTGCAATGAGGAAGACAGAGATATGATCCAAAAGGTAGGAACTGAGCATAGAATTCCCGTAGTCCAGACTGGTGCAGGAGCTGAACTTAGTAAGATAGAGAAAGCAGAAGGAAAAGAAGGATAAAGGATATATTTGGAAAACATTGCAATGTTAGACAGTTTAGCATATAACTTTCAAAATAGCACTGGTAGAGGCAAGTCCAGTCAGGAATATTTACGTAACTGAAAACATACACATACATGCAGAATGTGCTTTTTTTTCTAACACCAGACTTAATGAAAGAATTCATCAACAGCATTAACATTTCCATTTTACAGATATCATTGTTTTCATGAATCTTTCTTTTACTTTTTACCTACATACCATATTTACAGAACTGTCCATGGTCCTTCGTACTGGATAAGCACACATGGGTCACAGACACAGGCTCCACACCTGGCTGAACTACTCAGCAGAAATGCAGCTGGACATGGAAACCATTTCTCTTAAATTCATCAGGTGTCCCCCAAAGTCAGTAGCTGGGAACTACTTATTTGATGCAGACCAGTTTCTGTAATTTCATCCTTCCTGTGCACCACTGATTCCAACAAGCCTCACAAACAACCTCCTAAAATGGAGAAGGCTTAATGAGAAAATGAAGCCAATGTTCTGGATTAATGCCTTCCGAAGTCACAGGCTATTAAGTAGATGCCCAGAACAATTTCCAGACATGTTCCCTAATCATCAGAAGGTCCTTAGTACCTAAGAAATGGCCTCAAGCATGATTATATTAATGCTGTTAACTTACTGCTATTGCATCCAGCTTTTGAACAGAAAGTTGCCGTCAATCAGCCTTACAATAAGCTTAAAAATCATCCTACCTATATGAATGTCAGTTAAACTGATTATAATATTAGATGGCAAGTTTTGACTATGAAGTTAGAAAAACATTGGATGATGATGTACTGATAAGCACAGGACATGATTACAATGATGGTCTTTATTACCATAAATGCTATGATATGCTATCAAACAGAAAAATTGAGGACAAGAGCTTAAGAAAGAAAGATTTGAAGTATATTTTTTTCTTAAATTATGTACATTCTTAAATGTAATACATATTTCTTATGATCACTGTAGAGGAAGTTATTCTCTAAAGGAATCTGAATAGATAAGATCTGGTGGTTAGCGACTTGCTTACATTGGAGAAAATCTAAACATGAAGACTGGGTGGAGAAAAAAGGAAAACAGCGTGAGAAGGGAATGAATTGGGTATGAAAGAGCAGAAAACTGGGGGCGATTAGTCTGGACACTGCACAGAGGCCACTGTTCCTGGCTACGATATTTGCTGAGAGTGCATATCACATATTTATTTATTTCTGCTGATCTAGCCTTCTAAGTAATAAAGTGCTGCAAGGGCACAGACCAAGAACAGTAACATAATTCATTTGAAATTAAGTCACAGCAACAATCTTATAGATAAATGGATAAAGAGCTACATATTCTCCTGGCATAAATTAGGTGCAACATCACTGGAGTCAATGGAATTGTCTCATTTTACATCAGGAGAGAATTTGCTCTACAACACAGCAATAGTTTTGGCAGTTATATCCCATTTTCAGCAACACCAAAGCTACAGAAAAATCCCATTTGCAGCTTATTGTTGATCTATCTAGTAGTTCTGTCTAACAGCTTGAAGGGTTCCCCAAGAATTAAAAAAGAAATCAACTTCCCTGCTGGTGACATCTGAAGACAAAGGTATGGAATGAAATTCTGACACTATTTACACCTGGAAGTTTCACTGAGTTCAACAGCACAATTCTATGACATAGAAATTCGGTACACTGTTTCCTATAGTTGTCATTTAAATGTCTCAATACTTATGTAGTAATAAATACAATATATGCACAAATATAGATTCTTTGACACCTTTAGCACCGACATTTCTAGCACATGAGCTAGATCAATAAAGGAGTTGGTACAACTTGTACAGACTGAACATTTAAACAGGTTTATTCCTGAAATTTCCATGTTGTTTTTTTCTTTAAGCATTTAGAAATTATGTTGCAACTTAGCAATGATAATGCTGTATTTCACAAACTGCAGAATTGTACACCAATCCCCAAATGCTTCAAAACTTAAATACTTTTCTCTGCAGAGGCACTGCAATTCTTTCTTGCTCACATTTTGTTGTGTACTTTTTTCTTTCTTCTTATCATTTTTCCTTATTCATTCTGATGACTTGTCAAGTCTCTTATACCTGTGATCAGCATCACACAAAATGCTTTAATCCAGTAATTTAGTAGTCTCCTAGGACAGAGACTCTTAGAACTGAATCCTCACCTCTAAACTCAGCCTCCCTTGAGATGAGTACTCAATTACTACATTGAGAGTGGCTGGGACTTTTCTGTGGGCTTTCTTGTTCAGTTTTCGTTTGTCAGGTTTGGGTAGCAGTGTGTAAAAGAGGTGTCTCAGGCTCTTACCTAAGAGCATTCTGGTGTCAGAGAAATAATGTCTTTTGAGGAAAGGGTTAAGGTCGTACCCTTCAGTATTTTCGAAAAGCCTGACTATTTCATGTGAACCCTCTTCAGCTAGCAAGTTTCTGTGACACCTCACTTTCCCCATGCACTGAAAAAGGAGAAAATATAGTTTGCTTGAAGAGCTCTCAGAAATTAGGTATTGCAGTACTTAAAATCTTCTGTGGATCCCTATCAATCTCTGATGATGTGGGAAAGAAGGAAATCATGCTGCATTTATGTCCACTACAGCATGTGAATTCCTACACATTACTATACTATAATTGCAGTTAGGTACATAGAGATGCAGATTCAGAATATCCATTTCTGATGTCCTCATATCCACATGGAGAGGTAATTGAAATCTCACAGCTGTGCAGAATACGCTTCCTCTTTATCAGTGACCAATATACAGTATTTTTGAGTATTAAAACATTTCATTTCCAGTCCTTCCCTAGTTAATGATGGCTTTTAAAGAACTTAATTCACCCTCTTTAAATGTGATAAAACCAGTGGAGTCTCACCAGGAATGTATTTGATTTGTTAACAACAACAGCTTCTTTTATCTTTGTTTCATTCATATCAGAGAATTCAAACGCCTTTATAAACAAAGGAATGAGTTCAGATACTAATGAAACTCAATCATCCATAGGTGAAATGCAAATTTCCCCTTTAAAAAAAAAAAAAAAAGAAAACCTCAAGATAAAACTATTCAGCACTGGTAGTAGAAAACAATCTCCTGAGGTGAGAGAAATTGTCTTTAACTGAGGTTTTTTTGTTTGCTTTTTTTTTTTAATTCCCCTGGACAGAGGAAAACAGCTTGTATTTCAGGTTGAACTACAGCCAGAGTTTTAGAGGAAAGCTGAATTAGGCCCTTAACACAAGCAAATATGAGAAAGATGACTTATAAACCCACTGATCGCTGTCTCAGCTAGTTGAGAAATGCTCTATGAATCACTTATTTGGGTAGGGGCATGTAAGTATAAGCAAGGAAAGAAAAGTCATTCTCACAATGGAAGGGTTTAAGATATCAATAAAGCACATTTACAGCAGTAACATTAAACAGTTAACTGAGATTCACAGTTTTAAAAGCAGAAGTCATTTAGCTTGCTAATTACAACTGCAAAATTGAAGTATTCTTCAACTATTTATGAGGTACGAAAGACAAATGTGAAGATAAAGCATTAGAACATTTGAGACCTGACTATTTAGGATTTTCTACAAAAACAGTCTCATCTGAGTCCAGCAGAGTCCCTCTGAAGGGACTTTAGAAGCACCTTCAGTCCCTCCTGCTTAATCCCCATCTTGCATTACAATTTTAGATGCTGTTGATCCTTCATTTGATTGCTTTATCACATTGGCTGGGTGTTCAGCATGTGAGAGGCGTCAACTGGATATTGTGAATTGAATTCTTATATGCCTGCAGAAAGTTTGATTCAGTGAAGTAACAAGTCCTTTTGCAGGATGATCAGGTCACAAACAACAGATGTCTAAAACAATTCATCTGATCCCTGTGGCTTCTGACCCCTTCTTTTCTGCAGGTATCACAACCATGAGAAAGTGAGCTGTGACTTATACAACAGCTCTTGGTGAACCATATCCAGGTCTATTTCTTCATCCTTTCTTTTCTGAAATTCCCTGCTTCTCTTCCATTTTATCTACAGCTATGATTATGTTTTCAATCAGAATATATTACACCATATAACCTAGTAGATAAACAGCCAGTTCTGTGGTGGAATATATACATCTGGTCACACCCCTTCAGATACACCTGGAATGATCTGCAACACAGTTTATGCTTATCAGGGCTTTGAAAAATTCCACGTATCTTTTGGCAGCAAGGGGGTTAAGGTTTCTTCCCAAGGAAACTTTAAAAAGGTCATTAATCTGGTTCTGAGGCATATCCAGATAAGAAAAGCTAAGAAAGCTACCCTCTGCATAAGAAAGCAGCAGTTAAATATACCAAGTGAAGGAACCTGAAGACACTTTTACATAAAGCTGATCTGAGTTGATCTCACAGGATTACAAGCTATATCAAAAAGCAGTGCAGGGAAATGAAAGCCAAGGCACAATGTCCATCAAAGTAGTGTAGCAAGGTATACAAACAGCCCTTTGATAGCTATCAAGCATTGAATGATGCTGTAATGGCACTGGCACTAAACATGATAAAATCCTGTAGTGGTCATCCACAGTCATTTGTTGGGCAGTTTCATGCTAAGTGGGGTTGTGCATGCTGTGCTATCCCTAGGAGAATGAAATTAACTCTGGAGGCTTGTTTTTATTTCTCTAGGAAAAATATTTCCAGGGGGAACATGTGATAAAAGCTACTCCTGCAACTAACTCTCTGGACAATACCCAAGGGTTGCTCTTCTACGGAGTAAGTAAAGGAAAGGAAAGAGTGAGCTGGCAGATACTCCCTCTGTGTCTCCCAAGCTCTTAAGAGCACCTGGAAATCAGGTTTTGCACAATACATCTCCTGTTGCCTATCTGCATGTTTTTCTTAACAGCTATCAGCTCTCATGCCTCCAGAATAAAGACTATGATGAAATCTATCATAGGGAACAGTCCTTGTCCTTCCATTTTTCATCCTCATTGGTTAAACATTTTGGGTGGGAAGGGCTCCTCCATTTGAGTTCCTTTTCTGTCCTCTGTCCATCTGCCCACTCACCAGTCTACCTACATGAATAAAATCCACATTAAATATGCAGTGGTGATGCTAGCAGAGATATGCTGGAGAACTTGCCACTAAATAATGTCATTTAGCTAATTAGGTTACACTGCTAATAAAGCTAATGATAGAAACAATAGTTTTGGCAACAAGAACCGGGAACTGTGGAGGAGAATGTGATTGCTGCTTGGATCATATTCACCTTTTAAAGTGCCATTTTGATGATCATAAAGCAAGCACTGCTTGGTGGGAAAAGAGAGTGCTTTCAGAGCTGCACGGATCAGTAATAAGTACAGAATTGGCAGATTAAAAAGGCTGTTTAAGATTCTGGGTGCCTCTCATACCAAGCTCTGCATTCTCCAGAGTTCAGGAGCTTACAGCCAGCATCTTCTGGAAACGTGTCACCTTTGGTTGCTATTGATCAGTAGCTACCTACTGTAGATTCAGCTCACCAGCAACAAAGTACTGCCATCACCAAGGGTGCTACACAATAGTGCACAGAGCCTTTTGATGACTAAAGTAAAGAAAAAAGATATCTTTGAATAAGGTCAGAAATTACTCAGTGATAACATGTTTTCATGTTATCTGTGAAAGCATCACCATGGCTCAGTTGACAGAGGTGAGAGACTTCTCCAAAATACTGAGAAACAATCACATAGGGTATCTTGGGGTTTTAATACTGAAAAGAAGGAGCTTCTTTCCCTTGTTTTTAATCTTCATTTTCACCAAACTGAATCCACACTATTTTACTTTGTTTTTATGCCCCAATCATTTGTGAAAAGTGAGTTAATGTACCAGCAAAATATTTTCAAAAGGTGGTCTTTTTAACGTACAAAAAGCAAATGTGTAGCAATTCCTATCAAAAATGAAAATATGACTATACATTTAAATAGTTAAGCCTGAGTAAAAAAAACTAAAGTTATGATAAATGTGATGCACACAAATCTCCAAAGTCTACACCAGCACATTAATCCAGTTTACAGTCTAGTCAACCTGTGGACTTTCTGCCCAACTCCTTTCCTGGAAACCTGTGCGCCACAAGGTCTGGAGCTGTGCTACAAGTGTTCGGCTGAGGGGGGAGCTGATCTTCTACCACATTGTGCGGTTTGTAGAGAAACCACAGGTCCTCCAAAGGTTGAAATGCGAAATAACCATTGCTTTTATTGTCCATTTCCCTAAAAGTGTGTCAGAAGGAGGAATAAAAGTCTTGACAGGTTCTTATACAAGATAGGAAGGAGAGAAGAAGACACAGACATAGTTCACCACTCTGCAGATCCAACAGCGTCTTCTTGGTTGGCGGGGTGAAACCCTTTCAGTGGTTGCAGCCCTTTCTTTCAGTCCGTGATCCCGCTGTCCCACACTCACACCTCGCAGTGTAGCAGTTGTCCTTTTCATCGGGCCATGGTCTCTCAAAGCCCTCCCGCAGGCGCAGACTCTCATGCCTGCACACGTGCCACGAGATGCCCTGGAACATTCCTGGCAGGGCAGGGCCTGTGGTGAGCTCCAGGCGCGGTCACTCTGTGCCCTGAGGCGCAGCGCGGTGGTGGCAGCTGCAGGATCTGTGCCGCTGTCTCTGGGCTCCTTGTTGCCGAGGCTGTTGATATTCGTGGCCTCAGGGCAGACACCACAGGAAAAACATCCCCTGCCTTTCTGGAGACCATCCCTGCTCTGCCACTGGCCAACAACACGCTGCTCACCACCGACAGGTGCTCAGCCTCCCTCAGCTCCTTCTCTCCTTGAGTTGTTGTGACACACACAAGAAGGGTCTCCTGCCCATCACAAGAGACTTATTTTTGTATACTCAGAGGAGGGAAAAATCTGTGCAAGTTGCACTGACCTGTTCTTCTCTGCAGTCCCCAAGATCACGGCAAGAGTTTTTTCAGTCCTCTGGCAGGTGGTAGAAAGGTCCTTTTGAGACCATCAGTTACAATACTCAAGCAGAAGAAGTTTGTCATGCTTTGAGTAAGTGTGACTTTTCGCCTTGAGGAATCCCTTACAAACCTACCACAGGAATGGTAAAGAGGGGGTTGTAGAAAAAGCAATGTTGAAGTCACAAGAGAAGACACCAGTACTACTAGATACACACAGTAAAATGCTGCATACATACTTTATCTCAGGCCAGAACTGCAATGGATTTTCTTATCCATTGAATCATAGAATCATAGAATGGTTTGGGTTGGAAGGGACTTCAAAGCTCTTATACTTCCAAGCCCCCTGCCACAGGCAGGGACACCTTTCACTGGACCAGATTATTGTGGACTTTTCTGAGGGGTGTATCATCATGGATGTGATTCTCTTTTCTCTAAGTTTCTGCAGTTATTTCCCATGTGTTTTTCTCCAGCATTTACAAAAAACACATTCCATTTAGAATAATGTTAGTTTAGTCACTTTCTAACTGGTTATACTTTGGGAGGGGCAAAGTTACTGAAAGGCAGTATTTTTCTTTATTAGCAGCCTCAGTTTTGTGACCACCAACTGAAAGACTTCCTTTTACTTTTGTAAGTTTTTCACTTTTATTCACTTTTCTAACTTTCCAATGGCAATTAGGAATGACTGGACAAAATATATGTCAATGTCAGGCTGTTAGTATATAATTAGTAAAGGTGTTTGTGCTTAAGAGCATATATCTGTGGGAAAACAGGGAGTTGGGGGTAAGGTTCTTAAAGTCTAAGGTCCAGTCTTAAACATAGGCTGTGTATTTACTGAATTATTTACAAAACCTGGGAAGTTCTGCAGCCTGCTATTACAGGAGGCAATATTTGGCAGGCTTAATAGAAAGATGTGCCCTTCAGACTGCTCTTAGTTTGTCCTATCATGTCTTTTTCTATCTCCTGCCTTATAACATTCTGTATGCCGTGCAAACTGATACAAATTCATTCCTCAGTGGTCATACACAGAGGTTAATAAGCTCCCAGCAGTAGCTGACTTGGCACTAGAGAAGAAATACTCTCCCCTACCTCCAGTTCAGAAGCATTACCTTCATATCCCCTTCCCTGTTTTGGGAAACAGTACTGACAGTAAGTCTTTTTCCACCCCAGTTCTTCTGGATATAGACTGGCAATGCAGTAAGCTTCTCCTCTTGTCCTGTAACTGAGAGGCTGTGTGTTGTGCAAATTGCTGGTCAGTGTGATATGACACTGAGTCAGCCGGAGCCATCAGGTAAGGTGTACCAACATTGTTCCCTATGTCAAACCACAAAATAGGGCTTTCAGAGTTAAAAATAATCGTTTGTTAGGTCAAAGTGTAGGACAAGCATGTTACAATAGAGAAAAAGAAGATTTTGCAGGGGAAACAAATTAAACCGCCTAAACACCACTCTGTGTCCGTCTTTCCTTGTGACCTTGTCCTCCATCCAGCAGTTTTCACCTTGGATTGCAGCAGACTCCCTCTATCTCAGAAAGTTTCCTTTCTGCCACTTCTGTGTCTATGCTCTCTGCTTTCCCGCAGTTCGCATGCCAGCTGCAGGCTCCCTGCCTGCTCCACCCTGCACTTGCCACAGGTTTTCCAGCAAAGCCTTAAAGCTCACTCTCAGAGACAACACCACCTCCCTCTCCATTCAGAGGGTGCAAAATCAGGACAAAACAAAGCAGCAGATTTTGACCTTGCTGTCCAGCAGAGCCTTTCAACAAAACACACTGTGCACGGAAACTGTGAACAAACAACTCAGGCTGTGACAGGGTGGTGAACGGTAGGAAAGGCTAAAAGAATTTAAGAGATTATTGGAGGACAAGCAACTAATCCCCATATGTATTTCCCCCACGTTTCTTACGTTGTAAAATGTCACTCACTTGTATAGCCAGGAAGCAAGAGAACTTGCTTGTTTAAGAGCAACGGATCAGGCAGGTACTGAGGATATTCATTACTTAGAAGGATTCCTTCTACGGTGATAAAAGAACGTAGTTATCTGTACTGGCACAAACAGCAAGGTGTCTCTGCCTTGTAGTATTAGAGCCAAAATATGACACTTTCTGTGCCTTAAATTCATATTTATCTATTTTTTTTTTATGCTCAGAAGACATGTACAAATCCCACCATAAAATAAATAGGGTTTTGCTCTGAGTGCTGAGAACGTTAGAGGTTAAAAATGTTCTCTATCTCCTGCCTTATCCATGCCCTCCCATCTCTCTATATTTTCATACATATGCAAGTTTATGCTATAAAATGTTCCTAGCAAGAGATTGCTGTTAAAAGTGCTATGCATTATACCTGATAAAATGTTGAGATAAAATGGAATTACAAAAATATGTGAAATACACCTTGGACAGTGTACAATACTGCACTGGAAAATGTACCTCACAGGAAACTACAAAACCTGTAACCTAAAGCATGGCACCAATCAATCTATGAGGAAAACTAATATGCAGTATGCCTGGGTTTCATGTCTTCAGCAAGCATATTCACATGATAAGGCTTTTATCATTTCAATATGCTGCACCAGAATGGAAAGAATAAAAAATAACTTGTCACCAGTTTGGAATGAGGTCTGTAGCAGTCTGCTGGAAAGGAAGCAGACCATAAATGGGGGAAAAGGAGCTGTCTAAATAGGAAAGGCTTTCTACAAAAAAAAAACAAAAAAAAAACAACGAAACAACAAAACAAAACAGAACAACTGGAAGAATAAAGACAATTGCTATAGATTTTTTTTTTCCCTACATATTTTTTCAGTTACAATCCTCAAAAGGTTTGGAGACAGTAATTAATGTAAATGTTGCAATATCCTCAATTTACCTTCTTTTTATTTTCTAGCTCCTTGAAATTTGATAATATAAGCAATGTTGAAGATTTTTTTTTCCACCTTTTCCATTCTTCTAGACCCTTTGGTTCCTTAAACAGTCATTGAAGCACCAAAAGAAATATTAAGCCCTGTAATCTTTGTAGTCTGCAACTTTTCCAACACTCAATTTTTTAAAGTTAAAGAATTCCTTCTTTCACTATTCTGAACTTACACAGGTGCAAAGTTAAGAATATAAAAATAAACCTTAACAGAAGTATAACTCAGTATATTAAAACAAACAGCAAAAATAGGGTAGGAAGAGAAAGGACAAGTAAGGGAAGTAAAAATTAACAATAAAAAAGTTAGAATACTTTTTCCAAAGTAGTTGCTTTAAAAAGGCATATATACGTGCATATTTTGCTTGTGTCTTCTAGTTCTATCTTTACAGCACTGGAAGAACTGCAGTACACCATTTATTTATGGTTTTGGCTTTGTGCAAATGTTTCTCTGCTTTTCAATTAATTGTACTCATGCCGTGTAAATACCTGTGGCCAAGACTATCCCC
This sequence comes from Pezoporus flaviventris, assembly GCF_033815535.1. Lineage (NCBI taxonomy): Eukaryota > Metazoa > Chordata > Aves > Psittaciformes > Psittacidae > Pezoporus > Pezoporus flaviventris. The sequence goes on along the minus strand of NW_026892616.1, from coordinate 2,930,261 downwards.
CTGGAGTGATACAGGATGCATTACTAAGCAACATTTTTTGAGCTTGCTTTGGTTTTGCCTTTTTTGTTCTCTCCTGGAGTTCTTTTTGTTGTTTGCTGTTTACCATATGAATGCACAGAGAAGTTCTACCAGGGCTTTTCTGCAAACAGCTATGCACACAGCTATGTAAAGACTTCAGATAGCCCATGGAGAAGACCATAGCATTTGTTAACTAACTTTGAATCTGATGTCCAGAAGCAGAATCCCACCAGAAAGTGGGAGTAGAGATCTGAAGCATTTCTACTCTATATTATCATTACTCTTTAGGTGGATGGGTCTTCTACAGGCTTACTCCACAGCAGAAAATAATGAACTTTTTTTCCCTTAGTATGCACTTTGCATTTTTTGGAAAAGTAATCTGAGCACATAAACTAGATGGGAGCCACGGAGCACTCCAGCAAGATCCCTTAACTAGGTGATCAGCTGTGAGGACTTGAAGACATGCTAGATTATGCAGTCTTTGACCAGCTGTTGGCACAACTTAAGCTTGTCCGAATCTCACCTTAACTAAGGACAGAACACACATACAATAGAGCTCCTCATATCATTGAAAAGCTAGTATGAACCTGAAGGTCTAAATGTGTATCTCTGCACTTAAAATGATTTAAAACTATTAATGCACATATATGCTCTAAAATTACCAACCCAAACAGCAGAAATGTAAGCACTCTTATGTTCATAGATCTGGGTTGTACAAAGTGTTCTCAATACAGAATACTTTGACAAAAGCTAAAAAACACAAAATCAAACTTCTTGTCATTTTTCTTCTTTAGGAAGAAAAAAAAGAAAAAGAGGGTATAGACAGCTTCTGAAGCTGCCGTTTGAGAATATGAAGCTACTCAGCTCCTTAAATCATATCTTCCTGCTTTGCTCTTTTATTGAGACCCATATTTTTGTTGATGCCAGTATTGGGTATGACATGGCAGCGGTTTCAAATGGGTTTGCAACTGACCAGTACCAATCAGAAAAGGTAAGTTTCCAGATGTTTATGACAAAACGCATCTCTACAGACAAGGAAATCTTATATTGGTATGATACCAGCAGCTCCAAGGCAACCTTGACATAAATTTTCAGCAAACATATTCCTGTCATTGCTAGCTGTGCTATCCTATCAATTCGGTGTGATTATCTAGTCCAATACCAGGGATCGACATTTAATAGATGGCTCCAGCAGCAATCCTCTGACACCATCAGCTAAAGCTTGTTCTCACAATCTTCTTTACTCTCATCTTCATTGCTGTCTGCAAGAGAGCTTCCCAGTTCCATGAATTGGCATGTAAGGGTAGGTATTTACTTCATAAACTCCTGCTGTTTCTCAGCTGTTTGTTGGTGCAATGTAGAATTTTCAATACACCACATAATTAACCATTACTAAGAAAGTAAAAACAGGAGCGAGAAGTGTTTGTTGTTGAAGTGTAGGAGAGAAAAACGTGATTTGTCAGGGTTGTTCTTTCCTACTGTTTTTAAATTGCACCATGCCTTTCCCAAAAATGAATTCATGGAAGACTATGGTATTTTTACTAGTCATCTCTACTCATGGAAATGGAAATGCCTGGCTGCCCTCCAGAAAAATAAACTCCATGTGAACAGACACCCCCCCCCCCCCCAACACTCTAACAGGGCAGCAGTGCAGATGATTACAAGACATGTACACATAGGGATAAACACAGACATCCCTACATATTTTAATATAAACATTCATTTGTAATGAGCTAGCAAAACTAATTTGGGACAAAAGTCACATTCTGGGAAGTAGTTACAAGAATAATTTTATTTTGGGGTTTCACACTCAGGGCAATTGTACCTGTGTGATCTTTCCCACTGAGCACAGAAACCATTTTTGCAAGCACTAAAGCCATTTGGTGGGGATGGTCAGAGACACTCTTGTAATGCCTTTCCCACTGAAATGTATTGTCCTCTGAGGGCACAAAGATCAAGGCATGAGGCTACTAACAACTTGATGACTGTATAACTTCACTGTGATGCTATGAAATAACAGCATGTATTACATGTAAATATATTGAACTAGCAATTAAGCTTGAAAGTAGGTTGTATAACCACCAATTAAAAAATCCTGTTCTTATTATACCAAACTTACATAGATGCTGCTTTCTCATTTCCTAATTTATATTCTCTCACATGGTGTTGCCTTTGTTTCTGCTTCATTCTTGGCCTTCCTGACTACAGTCCTTTTTTGTCAGAATACTCCCACAGCTTTTGCTACTTAGTGTTTCCTAAATGTCTATCATCTCTACATCTAAACTGCATAAAGCATTACTTTGCTACCAAAAATATCTGCTGTGAGGGATCTCATTTTGCTATTTGATTCTTCTATGGACTGTTTCCATTTCCCCAGCTATCTTGAGATAGGGAGACCAGCTGTTTGCTTTTTTCACTTCTTTCATTAGAGTTCACACTTCACCTCTAGAGATACCCTGCGAGAGCAACTGTCTTCCTACACCAAAACCCTCTGGAGATGTATAAACATTAGTGATCATGTTAGGAGTACTAACGTGTGGAAACTTACCCATATTGCATGTGCTGCCTCTTGAGTTCTGCACAGGCAGCAGTCAGTCTTACAGTGTTCCTCCGTCCGAAAATGAAAGAGTGGATGAAATAAGAAAAGTTCTGTGCAACTGCGGGAACATATTTGTTTTCTCTTTATAAACACATTTACCGGGCAGACATCCAAATCCAGCGAAGTTCAGCCTGACAAAGCACTGATCCCTGTGGAACCATGGTTGCTGTCTCTTCAGGGAGAAGCTCTGGATGCTGATGCATCCCCATCCACTTCTGTTCCTCCTAACTAGGTGCATTGTCAGCTCTGTGGTCTCTCCCTTACCTGTGAAAGTAAGGCCTTTTGATTATGTGAATGGGTTAGAAATTTCATTTTTTTGTTGCTTTAATTACTGTTCTTACTGTTTCTTTTACTTGATCACAATGAAGATTGTTGTCGTATCATCCTTGTCACCAAAGTTTATTAGTCACTGAATAGAAAAAGCATCATCTGACGCATACCCTCTTTCCCTTAGCTTCAACCCTGCAAGTGTTTGCAACTTCTCTTGTCAGACAATAATGTGCTGGATGCAGCAGTGTTTTTAATTACTTCAGTCACCATTCTAATACTACCATTACGCCCATAATATGTACCCATATAAATGGAAGCTTACTGTTGAATGCAAGTGTCGCCAACCTTCAAAATGGATGGTCACTTTAACAGTGTTATAAAAGGAAAATTGTTTTTTAGCCAGTATTATCAGAGATTTTATCTGTAACTAGTTAACTTGACAGCTTCATGGAAACTTCTGTATCATGTAACTGTCTTGTTTGATTTTATTTCCTATTACAGTTTTTAATTCGTTTAATTAACATTATAGCCTTATTAAGCAATGGTATGTTTTTAATGCAGCTCATTTGTAAAACAGGTAGTAAGTTACACTGCAATGGACCCATTGCACTCAAGTTTTCTACAGATTGCACCCCTGCTTGACCCATGACTGAAATTAGATACAGCCTCAGATATTTAAATTCCTGCAAAATAATATGAAACTGTGATAAGCAGGAGTGGATAACACTTGTAAGTCCTTCTTTGGCAAAGCAGGCATAGCAAAGAGTTGCAGGGGTTTTCTGTGGCCTAGTCAGATAAAAGTGCAACTTCTTTTAAGGCAAACAATAACACTTTTTCTAACAATTTGCTATTTACATACAGTTTTTTTGGTTGGTTGGTTGGTTGATAATAATTCTGGGGTTTTGGTTTTTTTTTTTTTGGTTGGTTGGTTGAGGGGGGGGGTGTGTTAGTTTTTGGTGGTTTTGTTTTGTTTTGTTTGTTGTTGTTTTTTGTTTTAATAAAGATTTTAGCCCAGAAAGTGGTAGAACTGAATTATAAAAGAAGTGATAGAAAGACCTGTATGATTCATCATCTGTTGATGGAATGAGGCTTTGTTAATTGTTGCCACTCGCTGCATTTAAGGTTGGAAATAGGAATCGCTTAGTAACGTCAATCTGTCAATTTAAGATGACATTCAAAATGTGCCTCTCTTTTGAGTCCTTTCAAAGAGATTGTTTCCTACCATAGGTCCCATAGCATGGTTTGATGAGATAAAAATTGTTTGTTGGTTTTAGTTAGGTTTTAAAAGTATTTTCTATCAATTTCTTAGTGCAATTTTAATTACATTATATTAAGCACTAAAGGCATTTATTTAAATATGCACTGGTCAAAACTACATGAGAGTACACATTATTCCCTTATTTTCTATTACGTTAATTTTGTATGATAGCTTGTTGCTTTAACTGAACTAAAACAAAGTGGATGTTAGTCTAATTTCTTTACATGCCTGTGATTAAATAAACAGCCTCTAAGAATCCAAGTATTTTGTTGTGACACTGTATTAGTCTTTCTAGTGTCCTAAAAACAGAGTGCGTTCAATAATACTTTTTTTTTTTAAATACAGAATTAGAAAACAAACAAAAAAACAAAACACCAACCCCCCACAATTACTATCGCAACTGTCTAGCTTCACGCTTTCAGTTGGCTTGTCAAAATCTTTGTAGTTGTAGATGACGTGCAGTACTTAAAAATATCCTCTAGATGACACTGTTTACTGCATTTAAAAGATGCGCAGGCGTTTTCAAGAAATATCTGTAAACTGAACGAAATACATTTGACAAGTACTGTTTAAGCCTAAACCTGCTCTCTTGACGTCAGTGGCCAAGATTTCAGTAGTTTCAGTGGAAACAAGAAGAACGCCTATATTTATATATAAAACTAAACAAAAATCTTGTACTTTTCTTTCACAGAAAGGACTGCTCTTTAAAATACAGTTTTCATTGCGTCCTAAGCTATAAAATGTAACATAGGAATGCTTCCTAATTACTGAAACGCCTTCTTACATACACACACATACTTAAGTATTCTTGATGGCTTTGTTTAAAAACGGCACTGTATAAATATTAATCCTTCTTTCCAACTATTCTTTGTTCTATAATCTACATTCATTGTAGCACAGTCAATTTGAGTTCATTAGATCAGTTACTGCTGTTTAGATGTAAATGTCTTCAAGGAGGATTAATTACTGTCTAATTCTGTTGTGTTTCTTTTTTTTTAAAAAAAAAAGGATAATAAAGATATTTTCTGACGTTTTTCTGATTAAACAAAACCAAACCAAAAAAAGCAAATCCAAACCAAACAACTCCTCATGCACCTCCATATAACACAGTTCACAGTAGATAAAATTTTGGAAAGCATCTGTGTAATATTTTGGTACTTGAGCTAGTAATTTAGGTTAGGTTGATGCGTAGAAAGCCATTTAGTGGTTGAAATGTCCATGCTCAAATTGTCTGTTCCCCACAGGGGCACCTTGGTTGCCTCTACAACAGGTGGGAAGAGTGAAACTTTCCAAAGTGCTGTCCTTCAAGATGAATGAGGCCATTCTTTTCTTTAAACAAGTCAGAGAAGAAGGAACTGACACATGTAGAGCACGTAGCTGTGCATGTAGCAGTAATATTTTGAAAAACTTTTCAATTTGCACGTCCTTACAGATTCTCTTAAAGAGTAAGAGAGCTCTGTTCAGAAAACTGAAAGTATCTGTTAGTAGGAATGTTTTGAGCTACCTGTTACAGACCTCTTAGAAGTGGTAAATGAACAGCCAAGAGCTCTTGAATCACAGGCTGGTAAATCCTGACAGTCCTTCAAGGAAGCAGGAGAGCCAAGAGCTTTTTCCTTCTGTCCTTTGTGATTTTAGCATGCACCACCCTTCCATTAGCAGAGTATCTTAACCTGCAACTCATTGCTTACTTGTGGAGGGTCAGGCTTACTGACATTATACAGGGTTTTCTTAAAATGATAGTTACATGAAAGGAACATGCACTTTTCATGGAGCAGGGAATGTGAGCCAAGACTCTCCCTCCAGTCTTACCAACTATGCTCCAGAGTCAGCACACACACACAGCCTGTCCCAGTAGGACTTTAACCATCTTATCAAAGAGCACAGCAGCACCAGGAGATGCAGCTAAGATACTCTTCCAGAAATTAGGAGCTGAGATACCAAGTCTGTAAACACAGTAATTGACTGAGTGCCTTCTGGGCTAAAGGGATATTAAAACCATTTAAACACAAATTTCATGGTTGTGCTTAAGAATAAGGTAGAACAAAATATATTATGCTTTACACAAAGCTTGATTTTGTAAGCATGCACGGCTTTATCCAGTAAGAAGAGAAAAAGCGTCTTATTTGTAGGTCCTGATAGGGCTTGATATATGCATTGCTCAGACAGGCCAGGACTAAAAGTCCTTTGAACAGTCACAAAAGTACAAGTTCAGCTTCTCAGAAATTTTAACTATGAACATTTTCCACTATGAACTGTGGAGAAACTCCTTCCAGTTTGATGACATTTAAGTTCAGACTTTGAGGACTGTATTATGATGCCTATATTCTGTCTTTGGACAACTAAGATCTTTTTAAAACGGTTTTTTGAGATTTTGCTTTTTTTTACCACCTATCTTCTTAGTAGTCTTAGAGTATTATGCAAGATTCACTTCACATCAGAGCAAGCAGTATCAGTGTTAATAACAGAATTTGTGCCAGTATGCTCTAAATCAGAGCTGCCTTAGGCTGTGTGGGAATGTTGACATAATAATTTGTAATGCTAACTTAAAGAAAGAATGCAGTTAAAAAAATAACTATGAAAATAAGACTCATGCCTGTATTTTGTGGCGAGGAGCTGTATTTTCCACATTATTTTCTCTTAATACTCGCAAGACATGCAGGCCTTGATCTTAAAATGAGTTCCAAGCGCCTTAAAACACATGTTCAGGCACAGCACATTTCTGATACAAGACCATTCCCCCCCAACCTCCCATTTAGGGAGCCAAAACATATGAGCTTCTGAAAGATAACCAGTTAGGTTCAACTTCTGTATTGAAATTGAATACTCATATCCATTTAAAAAAATAATATGAAGAATTAAAGAGATTAATCTTTAGCTGTAGAATGCCAAGTTTTGCCAAAAGCTTTCTTTTTTACCTTACATCATTTTACATTAGATGCTTCCAAGTGACAGGTGGTGCTGGCTGAAGAATACCTGGGTAGTTGTTCCATAGAGAAAGTATGGGGTGGTGACCCACCACAGATCAAGGTAAGATAACAAACACTTCTATCAATGGAATGGGGATTTTCACACACAAAGACTCAGATTCAAGACCAAATACTTAATGGGCAAGAAAACTGAAGGCTTACAACTCCACTGGTTCTTTCATAGTAGCATACATAGGCTGGTGTACAGAGAAAGATTCTTGCTATCCCATCTATAAAAAATGGGATCTCTAGGGCTAGCAGAGACAGTCTCTTCATTCACTTAATCATGTTAATAAGAATTTCATAGTTTCCAGATTAAAAAAAATCTTATTTCTGTCAGTAAGAACAGCATACTATTGTGCTGAATGCAACTGGCTACTCTCATTATACATCCTGAAGTCCTCTAGCACTCATGCTGTAAAAAAAACACCTCTTCACTAAGACTCCCTACATTCTTCATTCAAGGATCAGCTGAACAATGTAAATCAAGCAACAGCTGAAGCTCACCTCTGAAGTGACTGGTGTTCAGTATATGAAGCTCAATAAATTGTGCAGGTGTTTTGAGGGATTGACAGCAGTGCAGCAGTGGGAAAAAAAAGGCTTTGCAATTACTAATCCTCACTGGTTATGGTAATAGCATAGGCAGGGTGGATCTGGTTTTACAGTGACTGCCATACTTTGTAATGCCTGAGAGTAAAGGAAATGAAATAAACTTACAATTTTTGTATTATAGCTTCGTGAATCTTCTAGCATCACATGCATTTCATCTGAGCCTTAAATCCAAGAAAGTCTGTAGGTTTCTTTTTTTACTGTGTAAACTTGCTGTCTTTGGCGATAAACACTTACACAGATATGTATTGTACAGAAAAAAGAGATTGCCTAAACAGGACTTTGAGAAACTTGAGTCACTGTTTTCCAAAATATTGTTTCTTGGAAACAAGTATCCTCTCTTCATCACAGGCCTGAGGTTTGCAAGCATGGATACAAGCTAATCAGCCAGAAGGCCTTCAGTCTATCCAAGCTTTAAAAAGATAAAGGAAAAAGACAGAGATATGAAAGGGAATTTGAACAGTGATCCCTGTAAATCCATCTGAAAACAACAACTTTCTGGCCTATGTCAGAACAAACTTTGCCAAGAAAAAATTATGTCACTTCCAAGAGATTCCTAGTTTTGCATTTTTCCAATTCTAAGGTGTTCTCCCTCAGAGGGAGGATTTTCATTGCTTATGCAACCTGAATCTGCCCAAGCCCAACTGCTGCACAGGGGGAGATGCATGCCTTGTTAGGCTTTGGTCTGGACCACCGCAGCACCCTCCTGCCTCTGTTAAGACTAAAAGCAATCTAATCTACCTGTCTAGACAAGGCTCTGCTCTAGTCTGATCCCTCTACTTGGTGTTGCTTGTGACATCCAGAAATTTGACAAGGAAAGCAATTATTGATCAGTCCAAGGTGTGTTTTGCTGTGATAGTTGTCTAAGCATGACTGAGTGATGCCCCAATAGATAGGTGCTTTCTTATTTCCTAAGGCATGTCGTCCTCAAAGCAACAGAAACATTGATAAGGAAGAAGACAAAATTACTAACTTTGATGAAGTTTGTGTTGAAGTACCTGCCACTTGTCAACATGGGAGGCAGAAGCAGTGATTTATTAGTAATAAAAAAAAAGAAAACCAATGAAACTCTCTTACTCTTCTTCTAAACTGTTTTCTGACTATGAATATCCACTGACTTCTCATGTTGAGAAATTACTGCCCCATTATTTTGTGTTATTTTTGTAACTTGTCACATACATGATAACACATATTTTACTTTAAGAGTTTGAGTAACTTCTGTCTGTTAAGGAACCTTGCCAGTAAAGTCACTGAATGGAACAGTATCTATGGAGAAGTCAAATTGTGGTCATTTAGATTTTCTTTCTGTTGTTTAGAATCTAAATATTTTTACGATATTGAAGAGAATGTAAATGAATGCACAGATATTTGGTGATGTTTCCTATTCCCTGAACCCATACCAAACACAGACCTTTAATTTCCCCTGCAGAAAAGGACTTGGGGATGCTGGTTGATGAGAAACTGAACTTAAGCCAGCAGTGTGTGCTCACAGCCCAGAGAGCCAACCATATCCAGGGCTGCATCAAAAGGAGCATGACCAGCAGGTTGAAGGAGGTGATCCTGCTCCCCCTCTACTCTTGTGAGACCTCATTTGGAGTACTGTGTACAGTTCTGGTGTCTTCAACCTAAAAAGGACATGGAACTGTTGGAGCAAGTCCAGAGTTGGTCCACAAGGATGATCAGGGGGCTGGAGCACCTCCCGTATGAAGATAAGCTGAGAAAGTTGGGCCTGTTCAGCCTGGAGAAGTGAAGGCTGTGTGGAGACCTCATAGCAGCCTTCCAATATCTGAAGGGGGCCTACAGTGATACTGGAGAGGGACCCTTCATCAGGAACTGTAGTGACAGGACAAGGGGTAATGGGTTTAAACCTGAGGGGAGATTTAGGTTAGATATAAGGAAGAAGTTCTTTATTGTGAGGGTAGTGAGGCATTGGAATGGGTTGCCCAAGGCAGATGTGAATGCTGCATCCCTGACAGTGTTCAGCGCCAGATTGGATGGAGTCTTGGGTGACATGGTTTTGTGCGAGGTGTCCCTGTCGATGGCAGAGGGGTTGGAACTAGATGATCGTAAGGTCCTTTCCAACCCTAACTATTCTGTGATTCCATAATTCTGTGAATTTACCCCCACTGTTTTAATGAGAGTAATTTCATTTGGATTAATCCTTTATTTCAGGCTCAGCTCTGCATTGGCACTCTGCAGAATTCTGACTTCCGTATCAAGAGGAGCACTGAGAGGAATTAGCCTCCAGAAAGTCAAAAATACATCAAAGTACTTCCCTAGAACATGGTGGCATGTACAGAGTTGGGGTACTGCCACCTATAGGAGGAAGTCACATATCTTTTACTGCTTTTGAGCCTTGAAGACCAAAGCTTCTTCAGAATCACAGACATGCTACTGGGGCATGGAAGAGGGATGCAATTCATGGATCTGTGGTCTTCCCTTCAGTGCATATACATGGTAAATAGATGCGCATAATCTGATCAATGAAGGGTGTAGCTCTTGACATATTTCTATCATCAGAACACAAAACATACCAAAGCCAAAATACAGACCCTCAAAACCATATATCACTTGGTTTAACTGGAATCTAAGAAAAGTGAAAGTGTTAGAAATAAGAAGAACCTATCACAACAGCACAATGCTTTTAGACAGAAATTAGCCATCTGTCTGCCTTCCTATCTGTAATTTAAAGAATGAAGCTATGTCTATGTCAAACAAGTATTTTTTTTTCCCCAGAGGACACAGAGTTTAATCAAGCTTCATTACCTTAGTAACCTTTTTGTAAATGGTGAGGCATAACTGACTTCAGAGTAGGACTGAAAAACAGAAGATATTTAGGTTCAAATCTGGATGTAAAGATGTCAATCTCACTAATGAAAGTTAGCGTGAGTATATATATTGATTTTAAATTGAGCATTTTTCTATTTTCTGTGCAAGCAAGGAACAGGTCAGACGTTGAAAGCAGAAAAGCAAAGTAAATGCCTGAAGGAGGTCTCATTCCGTGCTTTAGGTCTCATTCTGATCCTGTCAACATTTCATCAGCATAACTCCATCAGTCAGATTTACACTACTGTTTTGATGGAAATGAAAATGATTTAGTAAAGCTTTCTTCAGACATTGTTTTGTCTGAAAACCTTTATACTTCCTTTATTTTCCTTTTTTGTTCTCCCATTTTTAAACAATAAAGCATCAATAAGACGTCAGTTTATTTGCAGGTCTTGGAATATTTTCACCTTGCACAAAAGCACAGTGGTTGGAATCTGCCCCTATATTCTGATTCATCAGTTACTTTCATCATAATAAATAAGGGTAGCAAACAATGTAACTTTTTTTCTTTTTGTGCCACATGCAATTACATCTCTTTTAAGTGGTCTGATAATTGCATTTTAAATGGCACTTGTTTATTATTCTCTTTTTGTCATATCCAAATTGATTTTCATTGTTTTACTAAATACTAACTAAAGCCCTGTGAGGGAGAAAAAAGCCCCGGTTTCAAGCAAACAATTCAAGTCTGTAAGTTAATCTGTACCTTTACATAAACAGCAATAATTAATGGGAGTTCGGCACCTTGCTGTACTGTGCAGTGACAAGGATCAAACAGTTGCACTGCAAAATGCCAGTTTTCAGCTTGTGCACTTGTAGACCCTTCAGACCATGAACTGACATTTGCAATCTTTGTCAGACCACAGCAAAAAAAAAAAAAAAAAAAAAAGGAAAATCCAGTTAAATTTAGTTCTGCCATTCAAATGGAATGAAGGTCATCACCTGCCCTGTTTCTGATTTGATTATCCAGGGACTGAGATTGTTTTCCTAAAGAAAGACACATTAAAAGGGCCTGATTCTGCAACTACTGGCCCATCTCAGCAGCTCAACTTGCTTAAATTATTCATCATTAACTGACTTAGCTATTGCTGTTTATTTAAGAGTGGAGATTAATATATAGTCCAGAACTGTTTGCTTAAGTGTTTTTCCTTTGCTAGAGCTCTCATAACCATTCTGAAAAACAAATATATTTTGAAATTATGAATATATTAAATAAATATCATTTATAATTCAATTACCTGGCTTTTTGAAATGCTGTAGTTATGTATGGTTTACATTACTCAAAATATTTTTATTGACTTCATTTAACCACTCATGTAAATAAAGACTTCAGGTTCAATCGCTACACCCAAGAGAAAAAGAAAACTCTGAAGCAAGCTCCTGAAATCCAAACTATTAGGTGGATAAAATCCAGACAAAAGCAGAATGCTTGTAAGGACAAACATGCTTGTAAGGATATACAGAAAACATAAGCTCCACAATCCTCTTTGCATGCTGATCCCACCTTTGTGATGTTCTCGTCTCTTGTATTCACAGAATACCTGAAGTTTGGGGGATTAAGAGGCGGATAAGCATATTTTTTTTGGCCCAGTACTTCTTGTAAGTGGATTTTTCTGAGGTTACCCTGAGACTGACTTGTGGTAGAAGCCTGAGTCAAGGACAGAGCAATGCCAGTGCTAGTCTGAGCAGAGCAAACGTCTGTCCTGGGGAGGTGGACTACTTCATAGATTAAATACTATCTGTAACAGGGACAGTCCTCACTTCTTACCTGCCACACTGAACTCCAGAACTCTTCTCTTCACGGGGACAGTAACATCAGGAGCAATCTAAAGATCTCAGCAGAACCGGCAATTTGGCCTTGAGTATTTCCTACAGGAAATAGGACCAAGGCTGTATTTGCTAATGATTTAAGCAACATTTAAGACACAAGGCCTCCATGGATAATATTAAGGACTGCTAAATAGCTAGCATATAACCTGCTATTTGAACACACAAGCAAATGTTTATAAAGCATTTTTTCACCATGCTGGACCAAAGAACAGATGTGAGAGGTGCACCATAGGTCAGGTTCCAGCATTGCAGTGCGATGGCATGAAGTAAAAGAGCTCACTCATTAGCATATGAATCAGCTCTCCATAGAAAGTGGTAGAACTGCAGGAGAGGAAAAGCCATTTTGCTTTAATAATAACAGCCTGTAAGAGGCAATCCCAGGTACAAAATGATCAAGTGACCAGAGCCAGTTCAGTGAAGAATGACAGCATTTTATGCTCAACACTTCAAGATTAAAGTCTTTCGTTAGCTAAGCATAATGTGAATCAGTTTCATGTATAATGTATTGTGTGAGCCTGTACCCAGTATGATACAATGTAAGCAATTCCATTTAGTGCAATTTGACTATAGCTAGTACAGAATAACTGGAGTCAGTTTCTAGCATGCTAGAATTTGAATCAAATATGATATGGAAAAGAATTTGATACATAATAATATGGAGGCAAAGATAACAAGCAATGATGTGAATGAATAGTTAATATGCTATAATACAGAAGTCCTTTTAATAGGTTATGATGTGATTAGGAGTCCAGTGTTCTTATATGCAGATGAAAGCCTAATACATCATGGTAAAGAAGACTATTAAGGAACTGTATAAATAATGGTACATAGCTGCATTTGAGGAAAGCACAACCTCAAATACTGCAGTTTTCTCAATCTAAAAGTGAGGGAGTAAACATTTACTGGAGGATAAAACATTGCTACTCAAGTGAACATGGGAAATGTTCCAGAGCAGTTCCTCGCATTTCAGGGGCAGGGTAATGTGGCACTGGGTTATTCCAACTCCTCCTCAAAACCCCAGCCCTTTCTCTTAATTTTCTCCCACTGCCAGAAGCAGTTCTGACAGTTGTAGCCCCTTTGATACTCTGGGCCTCTATTTTACAATCTGCTGTGCAAATACTATGGTCTGAAGACCTCCTCTTCCATAAGGTTAATAATGTATGATTAGTTAAAGAACTACAGCACTTTATAGCAAGTACATAAACATTAACATGGCAGATCCACACGTAAACATCTTTGGCTTTCTAAAACAACTTCAGAAAAATGCAAAAATATGCTACTGTTGTGACTGTGTTGGGTTTAAATCCAACAGCCGCTAGTTCACTGGAATTTCACTTTTTTTCCCTCTTGCTAGCTTTTCATGAGGCTAACCCTGTGCACATGGGAAGGGCTCATTTATGAGCATGTGCTAATCAGTTCTGACTACAAGTTAAAGTCATCCCTGAGCAAACAGAAAACTATTCAGCTTAGCAATAAAGTTAAATAATTATTACCAGGCTATGTGATGTGACTACAATGTGACATTGAAATGACTATGGTGTGATTAGAATAAGAATGCTATATGTCTGGGATGTTACTAGAATGAAGCTATAAAACGTCTGTGATGCCATACTGCTGTGATACGACTAGTGTCAGGAAAAATGTGTGCATTATTAACGCATACATAAACATGCCATATTTCAGAAGCAGTCTGCATTACACAGAATGCTAGTAGTTCTAATTATCTTTGTTATTAATGGCTGCTCTGCTTTGGATTTTAAAAGACAAAAAGAATTGCATGCTTAATTCATTCACAGAATTCTTTTCCTAAGTGGTTTGGTAATAAGATTGCTCCTTCATGTCACTTGCTTGACTTTCAATGCTGGGGCTCTAGCCATCCTTCCTGTATTACACAATGAACATTTTTCTTGAACTATTATTAGATTCAATAATAGCAATTCTGTTTGCTGCCATTACTTGATGTCATCAAAACCAAGATCAATTTTTCTATGTGTGTCTGTAACAGGAGTCTTTTGGACACAAATACAAAGCACAGCAAAACTAAGTGTTTAATCTTTACACATCGTAGGATTACAGGATGTGCGATGTTTTGCACATACAGCATCTGCATCTGCTTGACTAGCGAGGATATGTACATTTATCAGTGTGTACCTCACAATACCAAGCCATGCAAATTACTGACCTCTGACAGATAACAAGCAGCTTCCACCACCAGTTAACAGCGTGTTGTATGTGCAGACGCATATAGGAGTCTGAAGGTAGAAGCCTGCCTCTGAAAACATAAAATCTTGACAGTGGAAACTCGGGGTTTTTTTACTTGGCCAATGCGATTGGCTGAAAATGTGTATATTATCTGGATATAGTGCCGCGTACAGAAAAAGTCAAATGCCAATCTTATCTTTGGTTTTTGTACGCATGTATATTTGAAAGCAGCAACCAGCGTGGCCACGTACCTGGGCATATTGAATTGGGTAAGTACTGTGTCATGCAGCTCGGAAGTTCAAGCTGAGAAAAGCTAGCCATTAAAAACACAGTCAAACGAAGGTTCATTCATGCTTCAGAAAATGTTGAAAAAGGCACTACATATAATGCACTAGACTATAATCATCATCTTGTCACACTTTTGAGGTCACTCATATCGCAATACATTGGCATTTTATTACACTGTCTTCCAGGTGTGTGATGCTTCTTTGTGGCTAGCTGGGCAATTTACCTGTGTCATTTATGGGGAAGGCGAAACAATCACTTTTATTATTTATCAAACCGGAGGGAGAATGTTTCCCCATTCAACGTTTAAGCAGACAAACCCCGAACCAGCAGAGCAGCTCACCCCCTCCTTCAGCACGTATCTCGGCTGACCCTTCGGGAAGGGGAAGGAGAAAGGTGTGCGGCCGTAAATGGGCGCCGAGACGGGGCTGGAGTCAGAGTCTTGTTAATTATAAATGAAAAGCCATGTATTAAACATAAGCTCGCACCGCGCGGAGGCGGGCCGGGACACAGTATTTCCTCCGGGCCTGCGCGGCGCCGGGCGGTGGACCCGCGCCACGCTGCGGAGGCTGCGCGGACACCGCGCGGACACCATAGGTCTGCTACGGCCCCGCTCCCCCACGCAATGGGGACCCAGCACGCTCCAGATCACACGCAAATCTCTCCAAAACCCCCACCACCAACCCCAACCTGCATCAAACCCTTACTTCCCGGGCACTCCTAGGGGGACTCTCAAGCTCGACGACCCTTTAAGCCCACCGGGGTGGCACCGGACCCTGGTGCGCTCCCCTTAAACCCTTCCATCCTTCCCCCGCCGCGCTGCGCCCCCGACCGCAGAGCTCCCTCCCGCCGGATCGCCGCGACACCAACTCCACGCCCGCCTCCGCGTACACCCTCCCGCTTTTCCCCGTCCTCAGTCTCCGCGGCGCAACGCCGCACATCCCCCCGCACCCTTCCGCAGATCGCTGCGCGTCCCGGCTGCACGCCAACCCCCAGCCGCCCAGGGGAGCGACGTGCCCTTCTGCCAATGGCAGGGCCGCGTTCCGCCCATGCCCCGCCCTTGGCAGTACGGGCCAATGGGGTGCGGCGGGAGGGGCGTTCCGGTGTTGCTCACACCCTCCCTCTGGGCTTATTGAGAGTTATATCAAGAATTTCGGCTCAGAGAGACGAGAGAGCGTGTGGCAAGGGGGGAGGGAGAGAGGCTGGGAGGGAGGAGAAAGAGGAGGCGGCGGGGGGAGAGTGCCTCGCTTCCTCCCGTCACTAGAGCAACAACCTATTAGGATTTCATTTTTTTATATTTTTTTTTTTCTGAATTCGTGGGCTACTATCGCCCTAGAGATAAAGAGGGAGAAGAGAACCACCGCCAGACCAACTCCTGTCATTTCCAGTAAGAAGTTGCACGCTTCACGTAGCTGCCTCTTGCTCTACTGAGAGGGGTATGGGAATTGCGTGCAGTGCAGAGTGGAAAATACCCCCCGTCTAAAGAAGTGCACCGGATTCTTTTTTTTTTTTTTCCCTTTTTTTCCTCTCGCTGTTTGTTTGGGTAGTTACGTGCGCGTTTAACACCCAAAGGATCGTCGTTTAACGGGAATAAAATGTGGAGAGGATGACTGACGGCAGAACTGGGAATTTGTTCCCTGGAGTTGCTGCTTTGCCACCCCGAAGCAACACATACCTCGAGGAGGAAGCGTTTGGCAGCTGCTAATTTCTCCAAAACTGGTGGTTTACCAGATGCATTGTGCTGTATCTGCTGGAACAGATCACTGCTTAGCCGCAGCAGATCCTCAAAGGTAGACGACCAACGTAAGTGCAAAGTTACCCATACACTGTACTGCATTTGATTTAAAGAAAGAGAAAAAGCCACCTCGCAGTATATTTATCTAGGGAAAGGATCAGTGTTTCCTATTCAGTTGATGTTGGTGGCAAAATCTCACCTACTCGCTGTCTCTGCATCCCTACCTGCATCACTCTGATGGAAGTAATCACGGGCACCGTGCAGCTTAATGCAGATAAGATTAGTGCTTAAGGGCTGCCCGGTTCCGCCGAGCTGTAGGTGCTGGCAGCCTTGCACCCAGATAATTCGTGGTTAGCACAGCATGCAAGCAGAAGTCTGTCTGTTGCTTTCTCTTTTTTCTTTTTTTTTTAATATATTTTTTTTATTCCTTCATGTGCATTATTAGTCTGCAGTATTTATGTGTGGCAGCTGTTAATACCATCCTGAAGGGAGATCAGTGTCAATGGGGAAAGGCTGCACCTTTTTCTTCCTCTCATCATCAGAGAAGATAATCCATCCCCCCCCCCCCCATCTGTAAGCATGCTGGCTGCTCCTAAGTTACATTTGGAATTTCCAGCCTCCTTATTTAGACTGTGTTTAAAAACAACCAAATAAAGTTTAAGGTTATTAAACAGAAAGAGAAGTATCCAACATCTGGAGGGGAAACACTGAGCTGAGAGTGTAAGAAACTGTAAGTCCTGTTATTGTCTCATCAGTTAACAGGGATATGAAGTAGCCAGTGACGACTGCTGCAGCAGCAGCATGTCCGGGTGGTTATTTCCCAGTATGATAGCTATAGAGAGGGATGCAAGACACAAGAAGCAGAGAAAAATCTCGTTAGTAAGAGCTAAAAAATACGTGTGGAAGCAAACAACAAATTACATTTGGCAACTGACATAGCAGTTAAAATCCAGAAGTATTGTGGGAAGATTTTTCACTTGCACCAAATGACTGGGTGGAGGAGGGTAGAGGGGAATGCACATTTATGGATTACACAGTGTGCCAAGAAATTATTCTGAAAGTACGTGTCAAAACAGTAGATACCCTCAAAACTGCAAGTAGTCATTTCCGTCCTCGCTCTGTGCAAATGCAGCAGACGGGATATTGGTGCATTTGTCCGGAGGGTTTGCTTGTAAAAGGGAGAAGTAGGAAAATGTACTGCTGCAAGTGTGCATTGCAAAAACAATATTAGTTTGAGATCGTGGATCTGTCATTCATAAAAAAACAATAATGCTGTTCTGTGTGGTTGTGTTGACAGTGCTGTCTCCAAGTAAGAAATGAGATGTAATGCATCCTGCAGTCCATGCATGCCTTCTCTTGCAAATTGCGCATCATTCTTCTCTGGAAACCTTTAAGTCCTAAAATCCGGGCAAAGAGAATAAAAACATTATCATGGACCTGAGAAATTTTTACCTGTTGGCTGCTTTGATTGCCTGTTTGAGGCTGGATTCTGCTATAGCTCAAGAACTTATTTACACTATTAGAGAGGAGCTTCCTGAAAACATACCCATAGGGAACATACCAAAGGACCTGAACATTTCTCATATCAATGCTGCCACGGGGACCAGTGCCAGCCTTGTCTACAGACTGGTGTCTAAAGCAGGGGATGCGCCTTTGGTCAAAGTGTCCAGTAACACTGGGGAAATCTTTACGACATCTAATAGAATAGACAGAGAAAAACTTTGTGCTGGAGCTTCATATGCAGAAGAAAATGAGTGTTTCTTTGAACTTGAAGTGGTGATTCTCCCCAATGACTTTTTTAGGCTGATCAAAATAAAAATCATTGTAAAGGATACTAATGACAATGCACCTATGTTTCCATCTCCTGTCATCAATATTTCCATCCCAGAAAACACTCTGATCAACAGTCGCTTTCCAATCCCGTCAGCAACAGATCCTGACACAGGTTTCAACGGTGTGCAGCACTATGAGTTGTTAAATGGGCAGAGTGTGTTTGGACTGGATATTGTAGAAACTCCAGAAGGAGAGAAATGGCCTCAGCTGATTGTGCAGCAGAACTTGGACAGAGAGCAAAAGGACACCTACGTGATGAAAATCAAAGTGGAAGATGGAGGTACCCCTCAGAAATCCAGCACAGCCATCCTGCAAGTCACAGTAAGTGATGTCAATGATAACAGGCCAGTGTTTAAAGAGAGTCAAGTAGAGGTTCACATACCAGAGAATGCCCCTGTAGGTACCTCTGTAATTCAGCTTCATGCTACTGATGCAGATATAGGAAGCAATGCAGAAATCAGATACATTTTTGGTGCCCAAGTCGCCCCTGCAACCAAAAGATTTTTTGCTTTAAACAACACCACAGGGCTGATTACAGTTCAGAGGTCCTTAGATCGAGAAGAGACTGCTATTCACAAAGTGACAGTGCTGGCTAGTGATGGTAGCTCTACACCAGCCCGGGCCACTGTTACCATCAATGTCACAGATGTAAATGATAACCCTCCTAACATAGACCTCAGGTACATAATAAGTCCCATCAATGGCACAGTGTACTTATCTGAGAAAGATCCCATCAATACAAAGATTGCCCTAATTACAGTTTCAGATAAGGACACTGATGTGAACGGCAAAGTGATCTGTTTCATTGAGAGAGAGGTCCCCTTCCACTTGAAGGCGGTTTACGACAACCAGTACTTATTAGAGACCTCTTCCTTGTTGGACTATGAGGGCACCAAAGAATTCAGCTTTAAAATTGTTGCTTCTGATTCTGGCAAACCCAGTTTGAACCAGACTGCCCTGGTAAGAGTTAAACTGGAGGATGAAAATGACAATCCTCCGATTTTCAGCCAGCCTGTAATTGAGTTGTCAGTTTCTGAAAACAATCGGCGTGGTCTATACTTAACAACTATTAGTGCCACAGATGAAGACAGTGGGAAAAATGCAGACATTGTGTATCAGCTTGGCCCTAATGCCTCCTTTTTTGATCTGGATCGAAAGACAGGAGTTTTGACAGCCTCCAGAGTTTTTGACAGAGAAGAGCAGGAGCGTTTCATTTTCACTGTTACAGCCCGAGACAATGGCACCCCTCCTTTGCAGAGTCAAGCAGCCGTAATTGTTACTGTGTTGGACGAAAATGACAACAGTCCCAAATTTACTCATAACCACTTCCAGTTTTTTGTATCAGAGAACTTACCAAAGTACAGCACAGTGGGGGTGATCACAGTGACTGATGCAGATGCTGGGGAAAATAAAGCAGTGACCCTTTCCATCCTGAATGACAATGAAAACTTTGTGCTGGATCCATACTCTGGAGTTATAAAGTCCAATGTTTCCTTTGATCGAGAACAGCAGAGCTCCTACACTTTTGATGTTAAGGCAGTGGATGGAGGGCAACCTCCTCGCTCTTCTACAGCAAAAGTAACCATAAATGTCATGGATGTTAACGATAACAGCCCTGTTGTCATCTACCCACCTTCTAACACTTCTTTTAAGCTAGTGCCACTCTCAGCAATTCCAGGATCTGTGGTAGCTGAAGTCTTTGCTGTGGATATAGACACTGGCATGAACGCTGAGCTTAAATACACAATTGTAAGTGGAAATAACAAGGGTTTGTTTCGGATTGATCCAGTGACAGGTAATATCACTCTGGAAGAAAAACCGACTCCTAATGATGTGGGGCTGCATCGCTTAGTTGTCAACATAAGTGATTTGGGTTATCCCAAATCCCTGCATACTCTTGTGCTTGTGTTCTTGTACGTAAATGATACTGCTGGAAATGCCTCTTATATTTATGACTTGATACGCAGGACTATGGAAACACCTTTGGACCGGAATATAGGGGACAGTAGCCAACCCTACCAAAATGAGGACTATCTCACAATCATGATTGCCATTGTGGCGGGTGCCATGGTTGTCATAGTGGTGATATTTGTCACTGTTCTTGTTCGCTGTCGCCATGCATCCAGATTCAAAGCCGCCCAGAGGAGCAAGCAAGGTGCTGAGTGGATGTCTCCCAATCAGGAGAACAAGCAAAACAAGAAAAAGAAAAGGAAGAAAAGGAAATCTCCAAAGAGCTCTCTTTTGAACTTTGTGACCATTGAGGAGTCCAAACCTGATGATGCAGTACATGAACCTATCAATGGGACAATAAGCCTTCCAGCGGAGCTGGAGGAGCAAAGTATAGGAAGATTTGATTGGGGCACAGCACCACCAACAACCTTTAAGCCTAACAGTCCTGATCTTGCCAAGCATTACAAATCTGCCTCTCCACAGTCTGCTTTTCATCTCAAACCTGACACTCCAGTTTCAGTGAAAAAGCACCATGTGATTCAGGAACTCCCGTTGGACAACACCTTTGTTGGTGGTTGTGACACCCTTTCCAAACGCTCTTCCACTAGTTCAGATCACTTCAGTGCCTCAGAGTGCAGTTCCCAAGGAGGCTTCAAGACAAAGGGCCCCTTACACACCAGACAGGTAAACGAGCACTTTTACTGGTCTATAAGTACTGCATACAAGTGCCCAATCAACCAGTATTAAAAGTGCCCCCGTGTTGTGGTTTGTTTGTTGTTTGTTTCAGTCTAATTTCACTTAGTTACGTCATGGGGGGAACAAAAAAAGCCCAACAAAATCAAACAACCAAAAAAAATCGACCCCTTTATCATTTACCTGGGGCTTAACCATGCATTTATGCAATGCCTCTGATACTTTGGGTTTTGAAGAATACTGGTTGTAAAAGGACTATTATGCATGTGCACATACATGTGCTTATACAAAACTGAAAAATAAAAAGACTTTTTTTTTTCTCCCCAATATATGACTATCCAAATGTAAAAGCTATTGAAGAAGAAAAACAGCTTCCTTATATGCTAAATTTCAGTCAGAAAATCTGAGTGTTTCAAGATTGAAGGGGTATGTACCTTCAGTTTCAAATTTCAAAGTGAGTTGGCTTGAGTTTCTTTCACAGTTCATTCTGCTTTGGAATCTTGCTAAGTTAGTGTTACTAAAGGGGTTAAATATTTTTTACCCTTAACAAAGACAGCCAAATCTCCAAGCTACTTCATCTGTGAAGCACGTGGTTTGTTGGTAGGATATAACTAAGCCATACAGAAGTCTTCCTCTGTTTTGTGTTCAAAATGATTTTGTTGTAATAGATGAAAGTTGGTATCGCATAGACAGTTTGTTGCATATTTTAAAAAATGGCCAAAGCATACTTTTGAAAATAATGCATTCTCTGAATACATCTGAATTATGCAGGAAACAAAAAAAAGCACATTGTAAATATTTTCTCCGTAATGCGTAAACGATCTGTCATATTTTGTTTTAAACTGTGAAATACACCATGTGAAGAGGGATTAGGAGGCTGAGAAACTCATATTTCGACCAAATCCAATATTAGGTGTCTTTTTCTTTTTTTTTTCCCTTCTCCTTAGGTCTAATAATTCCTTGCTAATAAAGATTTAAACGCGGTGCTGTCTAATTTATTTTGTTGGTGCTTGTCT
This sequence comes from Pezoporus flaviventris, assembly GCF_033815535.1. Taxonomy (NCBI): domain Eukaryota; kingdom Metazoa; phylum Chordata; class Aves; order Psittaciformes; family Psittacidae; genus Pezoporus; species Pezoporus flaviventris. Next base: position 2,908,174 of record NW_026892616.1, on the reverse strand, counting down.
CTTGGCGCTGGGTCGTCGTGCCGGCTCAGCCTGTAGATGGCGCTGAGGTACCACGTCGCCGGCGCTGGCCCGGTGCCAGCCCTGCAGTAGCTGGGGAATGGGGGATGGAAGGGGAAGTGAAAGGAAGGAAAAAGAGGGATCAAGCCAATATTACAGCCAAAGAGCCTGTTATTTAATGAGAGTTGCACTGGGGCGGCCAGTAGTTAAGTTTGTGTGTTTGCAAGGCAGCATCCTCAGCACTTCACTTTGGCTTGCGCTGACTTCGTAGGTGTTAGGAGCCACGTTCATATTCCCCTGGCACTGTATTCTCCAAGTGACTGTGATTTGTCTGAATTTATTAGGGATATGAATCCTAGAGAATCAAGTGAGATGCATTTAGGCTTGTCTTTGCAAAAGGAATTTGACAGTATCCAAGTTTAGGGTAAAGTCATCCTATTGCTGTTGCATTAGCCTTATCTGAGATGAATGTGATGTTCCCAGAACTGTGTCTTGACTTTGGGTTGTCTGTAAGGTGTCACACTAACAAGATGCTAAGAATAAAACAAGCACTTTTAAGGCAGTTCTTCTAAAGTAACTGCTCTAAAACAACTCGTACTTACAGTGAGACATTGGAAACATTGCAGTAGATTCTCATGAAACCTTAACCTTTCTAAAGATTTTAAGGGTAGAATCCCAGAGCCATTTTCAGGCTGTTGCACTGTAGCTTACACATACTGTCAGCATAAGTTAAAAAAAAAAAAATTTAAAAAGAAAACCCAACAAATTTATAGAAGAGCTCTGCATAACCTGTGAATAATCAGATGAAGCTTTCTTCCCAGTTTTAGTTAAATGTTAACACCCACAACCCACACTTTCCTTTTCTGTTCTGAAAGCTTTAATTAGCTTTCCAAACTGTATTTAGGAATCTCAAACTTAATCCCCCACAACATTTACAGGCAGTTAAGACCCCAAAAATTATTTACCTGGCAGAATGTATAAATTCCACGCAGTGCAATTGAATGGGGGGGGGGGGGGAGAGGGAGAAGAAGAAGGAAGGAAAGCTGAACAAAAAATACTAATAGTATTCTCAGTTTTACCTGTGTTACTTACATTAACATGTACATGGTTTCGGTTTAATAATAGTGTCAGTCAACATACCTGTATATGGACCTGATTCAAATTCCACTGAAGTTTTATAGAATTCTTTTTGAAGTCAGCAGATACTCATGTGATTTGAAGCACTCCCTGCAAAAACTTGCATGTTACTGAAAATACAACTTTTTCTTAGGCAGACACTTATCTTAACTGAGCTTCTGTATTTTTATTCCATGGGGAAAGGAGATAATGTCCTTCCCCCACCCAGTGAGGAGAGTTACAGGACATAACATTTTTCAGCCCTCTTGTCACTTTTGGCTGGAGGAGTATAGCCAGCAATGGTAGTAGTCATTAGCAGCCTTCTTATTATTCTGTCTGTAATTCCTGAAATTAGGTTGCATTTTAGCTAATATTCAGTTATCAGAGGAGTTAAATACACTTTCATAAGTGTTTTGGGGTTAGATTTGTGATAGTGTATGGCTTTAAACAAAGTATTCAGACTTAAAAATATTACTGAATAGTAGTGTTTGCTAGTGCCATAGTGTCTGAAAAACATTTCTGAAAATTCCTTTAGGAAGAGATGTTTATTAGTTCTGTGCTACTGTACTGTTTTCTTGAGATTTAGTGTAATTAATTTCTCTGTATTTAATGTTAAAGTTGAATTAAGTTACCTGTATATTCCACAAGTTTTCTTTTTGTGTTTTGCAAAGGGTGAGGGAATTGAGGAGGATGTTAAGATAGGGAAAGAAGAAACAGGGTTAACATATATCTGAGAAATACTAGCATCCTCCATTTTTGCTTGCAGTTTCTTTCAGTCCAAGGTAAATACACATGCAATGTATCTTGCAGATACATTAATAGAGCTGAGACCTAAGTCAACATTTGGACTTCATTCAAGCAGAATCCCGTTACTTTTAGTCGGAGGTTGGTCCTAGAAATCTGTTAAGAACTGGGTCTTAAGTCAAAAAGCTTTTAGAATTCACAAATAGATACGTCAATACAGATTTCTTAGTTGGGTGGTTTTGGGCGATTTTTTTCTGTTGTGGTTTTTTTTTTTTTTTTGCTGGGCAATTTCTGTGCAATTGTCTATAAATTTAGTGGAAATTCTGTGGTTAAGTCTTTGTATGTCACTTTGAATTGCACAGGCTGATGTTTCACAAGTACCCAGCATAAAAACCAAAGTCGTCTTCAAGTGCCTATCTTGCAGTAAACCTGGTGGATGCTCTGAAAAGAGCATTTTTGAATACTTGAATTTGGGATTGTTCTAAATGCTAATTCACATAATTAGGAGTATGGAAAGGATATTGCATACCACCAGCTTGTATAGCTAAGCTTCCAAAATCAGTGTTATGACTCATAAAGGATACTGAAATCTATGCAGGCTTCTCAATCAGTGTTCTTTTCAGTATTTGATTGAACTTTAAAATTCATTTCAAATTAGTAAGTTACTACACCAAACAGCTACATAGAAATACAGTAGAAGACAACATGTTGTATTCTTCTGTGTGAAAGACCTTTTATAAAAAGCAAATAAACAGACAAAAAATTCTGACTCAGTGTCATTAGATTAACAATGGATTAAATGATAGAAGAAATTAGGCCCAATTTACTGTGGTTATCCCAGTGTTAAATTTTAACAACTTCATTTAATCAAAGTACAGCAGTAAACAAGTAACACACACACACACAGAAAGTATCAGTATGAGTTACTAGCAAAACCTTCAGTCTTCATTCCTAATCAAATAGCATTTAGGCATGTGCTTAACTTTAAAGTGGTGGGACTGAAGCAGATCCTTAAAGTCCAAATGACTTCAGGTGTTGTCTTCAAGAAAGACAACCATAAGCACACTCTTAAGCACTTCTCTGAATCAAGATGATAGCTTATAAATTTGGAAGATGTGCACAGTTCTAGTAGATTCAGGAAAGCTAAATATATATTAACACTGTCCTCTTCTGTGCTCTGATGTCAGAAATTAAAAGATTTGGGGCTTGACTGGCACATTAAATGCGTTCCATACTAAGGTATATTTTTAATCATAATAACATGACCTCTGTGGAGCTTGCTTTACTCTTTTTTCAGTCAGTGGACTTCTTGCCTGATCAAGGAACAAGTAGCCGGCTCCCACTGATCAATGCAGATCACTTAAGCTTTCTGTGGCAAACATAATTGATGTTGTCCTACTCTGTAGTTTTTAAATTTATAACTTTGGGGTTTATGTAAGAGAAAAGAGAAGCTGAAAACATTAATGTCTCTTAATTTGATAGACTGAGAGTGGCAATTTCAAGGTGCGTAAATCGATGCATTGGAACAGCAATGCAGAGCCTACGCCACCTGCAAATATTAAAATCCTGTAACCATAGCATTCCGTAATTCAGTGTGTGGTATTATTTTTAGTGGCCTTGTTTTACCACTTAGTAGGTTAAGAAAAAAAAAAAAAACACTGTTGTTTCTTTTTTATGCTTAATTTGTTTTATATATTAGCATGGATATTAGTTTTGGGTGAGAACTGGTCACCCGGAAAAACCTCTGCATGTGAAATCCAGCTGTTTTCTAGTTCTGTATATTTATATACCTATACTAAAATATTAGCAATGGCAAAAATGTACAGTGTATTTTTCTATCCTTGTGTAACTGAAAAATAGGTTAACATATTTTGCTCAACTGTCTAAAGAAATTCATCTTTGAGCTGAGACCAAGCATGGAAAATTTCAGCTGAAAAGAAGAATTTTTCAGAAAGTTAAGAGCATGTGAAAACTGGGGGTTATAATGGAAATCTGAATATAACCCTAAGCTATAATACTGCTTTCAATTGTGACAGGAGAAATGCTAAACTGGATTAGGGAACATTTTGTGTCTACAGATACAGATAGTGAAAGCTTAGCAAGCTTCATTTCTCTTTAAATGTTTCCCATGCAAAAGATTTTTATCAGAATCACATTCTGTCCTGAATGTGCAAAGCCAAAGTTTCACAAAGGCTAATAAATTTGTGCCACACACAGGAGTGAGAACTGGATCTTGAGAGTTTAAGGCTATTGGAATTTTGTGATAATGCTTTTTTTGTATGTAGAAACAAGGGAGGATGTTTTTAGTTTCCATTTCAGATTTTCACTTCCAAAGAATCTATTCTTCTAGCACCAAAACTGTATCAGCCACACTTTATTGACAGCAATTTTATTGTAGCTAGAGGCTTACAGTAAGCTGTTTATTGCTGTTCCCTAACTTGGTTGACAGCAATTGGGGAATTAATTTTCTTGCCCCTGATGTGCTTTCTTGGGTATAAACAACAGATGTTAAAGATACAAAAACTTTGACCCATTTACATTCAGCAGCTCTTTAACGGGCACACCCTACCTGTCTGAAATGCAGGTTTCAAGTTGTAAGAACGCTTCATCAATTTTAGGATTCTTGGTTTTGCAGTAGAACTGCTCATTTATACATATTCTGTACAAGGGCAGATGCATAATACCTAATGGACCAATCCTCATCTAGGCAAATTCAGTTCAAGAATACCTGAGTTCAAGTGTCATTTATTTCAGGATATTCTGTACCTTCTTGCACTGCCATTTAATTGCACTGGACATACAGAATATAACTGACAAAATGGACATACCATGTTATGAAAGATCTAACAGGAATTACAGGTGATACCTGAATTTTGTTATCACTTCTCCCACAAAATATCATGGTTATATCTAAAATCTATCCTGAGAAGTTGTCTCAGTTGCTACTCAAGTACAGCCATCTCACATGTGTTCTATAATTTTCGAGTCTTTGCTGAAGGAAAACCAAACACAAAGTCATGTGTCACTTTTTTTCTTTTATTATTGCTTTGACTTTCCAGCCTGTGGTGAAAGGTATGTAAAGAGATTTATCCCAACAGACTGATGTGGACATTTAATCAGTTCATTTCTGGTTTACATGAGATGACATTCCATTGACTGAAAAAAGATTTCCCAGGCTGTACATAAGAAATGAATGGATCCTATAATATTTTACTGAAGTATGGGGTGAAGGGGCTGCTTCTGTTCATTTCCATTGGTGTCTTTTAGCAAGACATTTACAACATAAGAGGCTTTAGCTTCTTGTCTAACTGAGATTTTAAAGGCGTGTCTAGATGCAAAATACGTATCGTCTTAACTGTTCTTTTATAACTAAAATTTCATAGAAAAGAATTTCCTTCTAAAATACTTGCACTATTTTTTTTTTTGTAGTGGGTTGTGTTCTACTGAGCTATAAACACTCTCTGGAAACAGAACTAGTCATATCTGACAAAACACACCTTAAATTGGTACTACTACGCTATTACATTGGTCCCGCAATTACGAAAACTTAAATAAATAAATGAGATGATTGTTTTGCATAGCAACACTGTTGTAGCCATACAAAACATTTGTAGATTATTTCTAGTACTAAAGGATTCAGAAAAGTTTGATATTAAAGTCATATTGATCTTACTAAAAAAATCTGGGCTTTCAAATGATTGAAAGATTTGGCCTGCTTTATCAATTTAGTTTTCAGTTCTTGTGAGTATCATGAATCATGCACGATAATACAGAGAAAGTTGGTTAAATACCTGATTTGTAGATGTACTATGGTGTCTAAATTGTACCAGTCTCAAAAGTTACCCATTCTTTGTTTTTTCTTGTTTCTTTTGCAGCTAGTGAAGTGTAAGGAGATTTGTTTTAAAGTATTGGTATAGGTTGTTCTGCATCTTCTGTTGCACAGAGGGAAAATTGTGTAATTCAGCGTTTGTCAGGATTTGTTGGTGTGTAGTGTCTCTAGTTTTCTACGAGCTGATGTGTAGTTTTGCCATTTCTTTTGTAAATGCCACACTGATTTTTTTGTGCACAAATATTAATATTGTTATTTGAAAGTTGTTCTGGAATAAACACACTTCTTGCTACAAGAGAAATATAAGAAGCCGTTTTTTAGAGTAGTATTTGAAGCTAAATCTAAACCATAGTAAATCTGATTTACACCATATGCAGCTCTTCCTGATGTTAACTGCTTCATCAGAGTAATAGGATAATGTTGAGATAGTATTTCCAAAATCTAAAAATATGTAAAGTTAATTTGGAGTCAAGTGAATTACAGATAATTTTATTCTGAGATGAATTTGATAAAATACAGAGGATCAGCTGTCAGATTTTTCTTCTTTCATTTGTTTCTCCTCCCACGTTTGCAGAAGCAAGATCTAGGTAGCATTTTAAAACAGCAACCTCTCCCCACTCTAAAAAAATTAAACCAGATATTCTCATTGGCTGATAGCTGAAAGAGAATTGCTATTGATATTGGCTTGTAAAGTACTTAGTAGCCTCAAACTGATACCCATTCTCCTTCATTCCTTCCAACCAAATTCTTAGATACAACTACTTTTATTTGTAATTTTGTAGGATAATCTTAGTAACTCCTAGGCTTTCATGTGTTATTAGTAAGGAAATTCTGTGATTGGTTTTCTCGGTTGTTAAAAATTGTTAAATAACTGCCTGTACAATATTTTTGATCAAATGAGCTATTTTAGCCTATGCCTGATAGGGTCATATAGCCTTTAAAACATGGGGGGGAGGGGAATAAGAGGAAGACCATGTTTCATTTGTGAATGATATTTGCCAACATTACATACAGCCTCTTGCTGATTGGTAGCTAGTAGTAATCTCTCTCTTAAATGGCTAAACTCAATAAATGTAAATACCTGTCTCATAATCTGTGCTCCTTCAAAACACATAAGGTTATAGAGGCAATTGTGTTTCTGGTATAAAGGAATCTATAGGAAACATGTGTTTCTATATGTGACCTATGTATCAGGTTACTATAGGGATTATTCATCCATATTCCTTAAGAGAAATACAGGATTTGCTATTGAACTTCATGAGAAAATGCTTTCAACACTGAGGTTTATGTGAGCCTCTACATTCTCCTTACCAGTATTTTTTGGAAGAAAGTTTTAACATAAGCTTGGTTTTACAGGAAGGGGTGCAGGAGCTCCAGAAAAGGGTGCAGACTCATGAATTTTAATTAAAGAAATCACCTCCTTCCTGTGTAGAATAAGATTCAAAGCCTGAGAGGAATTGATATTTAACATCTGGTTTTAGTAGCTTTCCATTCAGTGGAGTAGGTGTTAGCAGTACTGATGTTATGCCAGTCCCTCTCTTTGTAGCACATAATGAATATATCTGAACATTATGGTTCCTTCAGGTGCCCAACTTCTGACTGCGGATCCAGTCTAATTTCTGGAAATGATGTTCACAAAAAATATAATTTATACAATTTCCAACAGTATACTTAGCTGGTAGCACCTGTGCACAGAATACCTGATTATGCTTCTCTTGACACTAGGGTGGGATTCATCCTGTCAGTTCTAATCTGCTTCCTGGGTTCATGATTTACATCACCCTAAAGAAAATATGCTGGTTTAAACTGATTGCCAAAGCTGATGGATACAGTTGGGTGAGATGCATCCCACACCAGTGAAGAGGATGATCCAGTGTGATCCATAATCTTCACTTTACCAGTGAAAAGCATGATCCAGTCCAGTTTTCTTACTGAGGTCAAGAGAAGGGGTTTAAGAGTGTGTATTTCTTTAAGTAAAGGTGTTATTTGAGTAGTATATATGCATACGAAAATGTATAATGTGCACAGTTGCCTTTGGGAAAGTCTTCTTTAGATTATGGCTCAAATTCAAAGGCTCCTGAATCAGCAGAAAGACTTACTACTTTTTGATAAATCATTATCTGACCATTTGTGCAGCTATTTTAGGAAGATGGTGCAATGAAGCACCAGGTTTTTTTGCTTTGCTACTGTTTTGAGTATTTCTGTTTTTCCTCGGTGCTGCATGCTCCTCTATACCTCATTCTGTGTAAGCGAATAGGGAAAAAAGGAAGTTGGAAACTTCTGGTCTCTACCCTCCATCGTATCTAGCCATTCACATTATACTGTAAAAATGCTTCTTTTACCTCTCTGGTTTAGATATGTGTCTCTAGCAGCATGAATTTTCAGTCACTTGTCAGATTATTTTACTTTCACCATTTCAGAAATGCAGGTCAAAATATCAGTGAAGTGCTAGTGTTACCAGTGAGAGAATTTGAAATTGCCTTCAGCTTGTGACAACAGTACCCTGAAACATAAATCCCACTGAAGTCTGTGGCATCCAGAGCAGCAGGAGGTAGTCTGTGCACCAACAGCAAAGCGATAGTCGTCGCCCATATTTTTAACAGCTGCCAGATAAATAAAAAAAGGAAAAGAAATCTGCATCTGTCTAAGGACAGTAAACCTTGCCTGTTGAAATTTAATGTCTCCCCTGTACAGGACATGGACTTTCCTACTTGAAATTTCATCAGTTATGTTTCAGGCAGCTGTAACATCTGTCAAACATTTCAGTTTGAAATGAATGCCTGGTTTTTTTTTTTTTTTACCTTTGTATGCTACAAGAGCACCAGGTTGTCAATCAGGAGAAATACAAAATGAAACGAGCAAGATAGGTGATCTGCTACTGATTGGCATTTTATTTTTATTTTACAACCCCTTTTTTATTCCTCAAACTGGAGTGACTTAAAAATGGCAATGCTTGTCTATACTGTGTAATTAGATGAGAAACATGGATATAGTGAAGGGAAACTACCCTTGTTTCACTCTGATCCTGTTTGGTTCGACTTCTGATGACTGTCTTTTTGAGAGTAATGGTACAGTTCAGGTGGACAATTAAGCTGTAGGTGACTAGTGGTATGAATTGTGTGAATGTCAATCTCATGTAAATGAGATGAAAATATATTGTATGAATGAGATTTAAATAAATACACTTACTTTTGCTTTGTTCTTAGCTATGGAATTAATAACATTGCAACAAACCTCATGCAGTTTGTAATACTTAACAGGTAGAGCGTGACCACTTCTGGGTGAGCTGTGTAGGCTTTCAGAGTGCTTCCAGGAAAAGGAGTGGTCCCAGACCTTCAGCAAGTGATTTGTATCTCCTAATAATTTTGTGGTTTATTTTTTTCTTTTTTGCCTTTTTTTTTTTGTCATCTTTAATCTGCTTCTCCTGATTACAAATCAGAACCTTTTTTTCTTAATAAGGTTTTTCAAATTCTGGCTAAGAAATTGTCAAATGATAGGTGTTTTTCAAGGTATTTAAGAAACTGATACACTTCTGTGGTTTTGTGATGTGTCTATTGATAGCATACCTGCTGAATGTCCCTGGATTTCTCTATTACTCATCTTTGCTCAAATCTAGGCTTTGGCCACCTTCTGTGCTTTAACAGTTGATTAAGAAATATTTTAATCTGTCACAGAGTACCAAGAAACTAATGGCTTGTGGAGTATTTTAGTCTTCAGGCTTCCACTATAAATTATATAAAAAATCATAGTTACTTGGCTGATACTTAAACATCTTTTTCTTTTATGAGAAACTGTCATTGTCCTTTCTTATTTCTCTTTTTAATCTCATCTTTCATTCTCTGAGCACTTGTACACACATACTAGAAAGCTGAGATTTCCCCTCACAGGAATACTATCGCAGTAGAGAAGTGGCACATTTGTGTATGATCTGCTGTAGCACACCAAACTTATAACCACACACTGCTGTAGGTAAATACTTCTAATGAACCCACTGGCTTCATTAAGATTCAAAGGTCTGAAGCATTTGGAAGTATATATGGATAGAAGCATAATATGGGAAGTAAAACACATCTAAACTAGATAGATACTTGCTTTGACTTATTCCAGCAGATTTTAAAGAATCAGAGTAAATTATAGTTATTAATGCAAATCTGAGAAGAAAATCCATTCCTGCAACGTGAAACACACATTTTCCCTCTGTATCTCAGTTGTATACTACATTTGGGTTGCAAAACCAAGCTGAAAGTTTGTCAGAGGAGAAAATAGGGCCTACCTTCATCACTGTGGATTTGCCGAGATGTTGTCTGGGACACCTTCTTCTCGTTGTTAAATAGAACTGAGGGAGTCAATATATCTGGCCCTAAGCAATACAAATATACAGAATGCCAGTGATCCTTGAGTCTGATTTTTTAAAGCAGCATGCTGAGCACTTTTCAGCAGAATGGTTTCATAGATGGTGCAGATCAGTTGCAGAAAAAGTACTTCTTGTTGCCATTTATGATTTTTATCTGTCATAAATATGTCACAGAAGTAATTCCTGATTTCAGAACTTTCATTCTTTGGATTGGTGGTGACCACATTAAAAAACATTTTGTATTCACTAGCTTGCACTTGGTATTTTTTAACATTTTCATGTCCTAGTGCTGAATACAAGCCTAGCTTGTATTCAGTACTCTTGAAGTTCATTTTGGGGATCCTCTAGCTCCTGAAGAGTGTTATATCTTGCTTCCTTCTGTCTACAGTAAAGATAGTTGAGGATCAGGAGAGCCCTTTGCACTGTGTGCTACTTCTTGCTACTGCTCATAACATTTGGAGTCTGATAGAGATGCTGTGATAGCACCTTCAATTAAAAGCCACAGGCCACACAACAAAGAGAATCCGTAAGGCTGCTTAGCATTATGCCATTGCCTAGAATAAAACCAGCACAAGAATAAATTTGCTATGTTAGTTTTAATTGTGATCTTTACCTGTGTTGCCGATGAGACCTTAGATCTGGCAGAAAGCCCTAGGTGAAATATCAAGGGGCTTTTTCTGAGATTGCTTTAATAGTATATTTCTGTTCGAAAACACTAACACAATTCTATTCCAGTTTTAAAGCCTTAAACTTTTGCTGCCTGTTTTGGGCTTTCGTTACTTTTACATGTATACAGTTACACAGATAATGAGGAACTCACAAAATCTGCATATCTCTGCATGTAACATCGCTCTGCAACTATTTACCACCTCATTAGTTTTTTCAATAGCAAAGATAAGTTAGCATGCTGTCATGAAATTTGAACTGCTATCACATCCAGATGAAGTTTATAAGCCACAGCATAATAACTTTCACAAAGTGCATTAAATCTTGCACCAGAAGATGCAATCTTGCAAAGACAAGAAAAAAAAATTGTATTACTTTTTCTATATGTGAAGCAAATTTGTATGGTATTTTCTCCTGTAAATTTTGCTGCTCTTGGAAATCTTTTAAAACACAAAAGGAGAAATTTAGGTTTTGTGTTATTCTGCACAGCTCAAATCAACTGAGCTAGATGATCTCATTTACATTTGGACTGTGCTGTACACACCTAACTTTTTAAACATGCATGTTTTCTCATTTTTGTTAAAGGTTCTGTCCTCACTAAAAATAAAAAAAAAAAAAAAAGAGGTTTGTTTTACATCAAGATTACTATGGTGAGGTATCTAAATAAAAAATCCTTGTGGAGACAATCAGCAGGTATTAGATACCTTGATGTAGCTGGTTGAGGTCAGCCCTAACATTACACCTGGAGTTCATCTCAGCTGGCTATGTACAGGTGAAACTACAATATCTTATCGTTAGCAGGATTTTATACTGCACTACCAACTTCAGTGTAAAATCATGTTACACTGCCTTGCATGTAAAGATGCCTTTGAGGATATGAATTACATGTGTACTTATTCTAGGTCCTTTGACACTTCTAAAGTGATGCAAAGTGAATCTCTGCCCTACTGCCTGGCAAAACCATAAAATTTGGTCCCGTGACTGAATTAAAGTCCTTGCTAGACTTTCGCATATATCCCTGGTGATACTAGCAGTGATACCCGTAATAGTTCCTGCCAGGCTTGCATTACTCTCTGGTATAGTTCCAATGCATTTTCATACCTTCTTCAATGTTGGTGCTTCTCTTTTGCAAACTCTGCGTGATAGCATCAAAGACTGCAGCTGCATACAGTGGTTATAACTGTCATCCCCCCAAAGTGGAGTAATATGAAGCATCAAAAATCAAACACTAATTCAACACAGGCCATTAAGTCATGGTAGTGATAGTACAGATGTGCCTATATTCAACTTTTGCTTCAGTAAACCACAGCATTGTGGAGAAAACATGATCAAAATAAAGCATTTAATTCACAGTCTACTCCATGTTGACAATAAAGGAGGAGAATAGGAACAAATACCACTTCCTTTGCAAGCGATATGAGCAGTCCTGAGCATGAGTTGCTTTCTTTTTTTTTTTTTGTGCTGTAATTTGTGTCTCCCCACTCTTGAGAATGCACTTTTCAGTGTATGTGACCCACCTTGGTTAAAGCATCTCCTGAAATTGTCTATTGGTGTGTCAACTGAAGGGTTACCATTCCTTTAAAGCCACATTTAAGATGTGCTGTTTATTTTAGGTAAGCAATCTGGGTAAATGGTTGGTTTATACCTCTTGAAATGTTCCTCATATCCTGCAGAGATGCTTCACCCATCTAAGGATCCTCTCATTTTCAATATTCTTTTTGTTACTTCTTATTTTCCCCTACAGACTTACCTGCAAGACCACATATTTGATTCAGTCAGTAGTTACTCAGTAGGAGACATTTCCCATTAACATGTGATACCTCCTGGCTGCTGCTTCCAATTATGCCATATGCTGGAAAGCGGAGCAGTTGAAGTGTTGGAGTTAATGTTACAATCAAACCAGTTAAGAGGGTAGCAGTGTGTCTCATGAAGGGTTCTGGACAATGTCTGATTTCTGCCATAAGCAAAATACTGACAAATCCTGCTTTGTTTTGCTGCTTTTTCAGGTGGTAAAGAGCTAGAAATACATTCATTACATTGTGAAATCATAACCTTCGAGATCTTGCTGAATCTGCCCTACAGCTATTTATCACATGATTGCAGGGAATGAAAATAACATTTTTCCTTCTACTTGGAATGTGTTGCTAACCTTGAGGCAAGATCGTGCATAATTTTATGTGTGCCTAGTCTTGCTGTTATATATAGACTGTTTGGGGATGAAACAGTGTTATCATTTCCCAGAATTTAACACTCGTACTTTACCAGAGCCAAGTAGATTTCATATACTTGGGCTTTTGGCTGCGACAGTGACCAGGGATCCCAAATCTGAGTCACATTTACACTAATAACCATTTTATAGTCATGGAAAAAGGGCAGGAAGATGATAATTTCATTTACTCCCAAGTTAAATTTTTATTGTTGATGTTAGAGGTAACCTCTGAGTAAAGGCTATCTGAGCCCAATTCTGATTTCACATTCCTTAATTTTATAGTTGTGAAATTGGAGCTATTTCACTGATATTTTTGCTTGTAATCAAGAGTTGAATGTCTCTTCATGTCTGTGCGATAATCCCTTTTTTTCTCCTCCCACAGCAACAGGCAGCAGGAGACTCAGAGATCTCTAAGACACTTTTTTTCCTTTCCTGAGGCACCAATCCTTCTCTTGCAGTTTCTTGAGTAATCTCTGTGTTTTTTCAGTGTGAAGCATTAATTCATTTTAAATAGCAAGAATTAGGGAAGCTGGAGCTTAGTCGCTCTCCACAGTTACCAGTTTAACCATCATGTTGGCTGTCTGATGCTTTTATAAGCACAGCTCTACTGTAGCTGTATACCTAGTGCATAGCTCTGACTTCTTGGTTTACTTTGTCCACAGGGTGACCTTCAGCAAGTAGTTTTAAGCACATTGAAATAATTTCTAATACTACATGGACACTTTCATGGCCTGCTTTTGAGCAACTTATGCATGTAGACAACATATTTTAGGTATTATCTAAAGATCAACATCATTAGAATGCAATTTCCAAGCTTTATAAATTGTGTTTCGGTTTTAATATCTGTGATACTTTAACATCTTAAGAGCAGCAGGGCATCATGAAATTTATAGAAAAAAAATTGAGGCATATGCTGAGGAAAACAGTTGAATATGCAAATCAGGTGACATCCAGAGTTTTAAGGAATATAATAATTCTGAGTGTAATTGTTAGGATTGTCTGTGACCTGAACAGGAACTTGTACAGTTATAAAATAGATGTCATTATTTTCTAAGAACAGGGCACAAAAGAATCACATTTCTAGTTCATGGATCTGTATTTTTTTGAGATAGCTTAACACAACGGTGGGATTCATTATACATAATCCAAACCCACTGGAGCTTCAGATTATGCTGTTCCAACTTGCTGTCTGAGTTTTCTTTAGGGGATTTCTAGTTGATTAAAGCTTGATAAAAACAAGTATCAGAAAGGGAGAAGTTTGTTTTTACTCTCTTCTGGATTGGGGTAGTTGTCCAAAAATTTAGGTATGAAAGCAGCAATCCTCTTTTGCAGGCTTAGCTGATGCAAAAATATAATGATAAATTCTGCAGAACATACTTGGGCAAAATGCCCATTTGTTTTATTGAGAATTTTGCCTGATTAAGACCTGTTTTCTCCTTATCTCTGAGTTTCTTGGACAAACTGTGTTGACTCTGATCCAGTAAAGCAGAGCAAGCTTCTTAATCTGGCACATTAAATAAAAGCTCAGCTGGGAAAGGAATGCAGTATTTAGTCTTTGCATTTCAATTGATTTGAAACTTCTCATTTTAAGCTTAGGCTGTGAGAATCACCTCCAAGCAATGTAACATCATTTACAAAGTCAGGTGATAGATGCTTGGACTGAATACAAGTGTATGATGGGACACCTCTTTCCTATTAATAAACACGAAAATAAATAAATTCAGCCTTCAGACTTCCTTTTTCTGTTTCTTCAAGAAGCTCCGTTCTGACTTCAGCATCCCTGCTGTTTCAAGTCATGGACCTTTCTTTTAACATGGACAGAGTATTATGCTAATCTGCATGCTGGGCAAAAGGCCAGTTGAGAGTAGCTGAAAGTCTAAAAGAAGTTTCACTTTTGACCACATCCCTGTTTTGAACCAAGATTGCTAATATAGAAAGGCTTTCTACCTCTAGAGGTGCAGAGAGGGTCTTGCACCTCTTTCTTAAAACTGTGGTGTCCTTTTTTCCTCACATTTTGCTTCCTTTTCTCTGGGGAAGTTACTCATAATTTTACCAGCATAATAACAAAAAGAGTTATACTGTTTATTTCTAAAGCAAACAAGCACTTTTTTCCTACTTGTACTGAGGCTCTAATCTCTGCCAAAAACCTGAAAAGAAAATCACCAACTGTTCTGTAACTCTTTAAGAAATTACCATTGAATACACACACCATGGTTCAAAATGCAGTTAGTACATAAAAATTCAGCAACAAAAATCTAGCTCAGTCATAAACAAGTAACTGATGCAAGTACTAACATAAGTATTTTTGATGTTAATACATAAATTATGAAATGCACATACAGTGCCAGTAATCCCATGAGTGGTTTAGTGTATCATCTTATCGTATGGTGAATGAGGGGAGGCTGAATTTACACTGAATGCTTGTAACCTGATTTATCTCTCAGGAATACTGAAAATACTAGTTTAATATGCAGAAGTACTTGTTAAGAAGCTTACCAAAACAATATGGTAGTCCAAGGCGAGTAATGTACCAGAAGGTCCATCCTTCACTTCTCTGAATCTTAAGAAACAGATTGTGTCAAATGGGAAGTGAAAAATAACATAATCTAACCAATCTGCCCTTTGGCAGAGTCACTGTAGGTTACCTGAGGTTTCTTGCCTCTCCTCAGTTTATGTAGGTATTTGACACAATATTGAAGAGCTGACCATTGTAATTGTGAATATGTTTTGCTGGAAAGCAGTAGTCTTAGTAGGTTCAGAGAAGTCTTTCTCACTGGGCTAGTTGCATAGTGCTTCTCATGTTCAACCAGCAGGGTGAACCAGTTGGTTGCATCAGTACTGGCACCAACCCCCATTTGGAAACTGCAATAATTCCCAGAGAGACAGAGCAGGAAGAAATAGATATTTGCTTCCTTCACGGTTTTTACTGTTTCCCCTGAAGCCCTCTGTTCATGATTCCTGTTGATCTTTGAAGTCCATGAAGCTTTCTTCTGGGGCTTGGGAGCTACCACTTTTTAGAACTTTGTTGATGAAAGTTTCTTAATTCCTGCTCTTTTTTTGCTGAGGCTGCAGGCTTAGATTTCCATCTCTTTAAGGCACTTTGGCTTCTTTTCCTGCTAGCTAACCAAAGGTAGCAAGAGTATTCTTACTTTTTAATCTCTTTCTTGCTCTGACTGCAGGCTTACTGGTTTTCACCTTTGCTTTATTTCACGGGAGAATGAGCAGATACTCCCACAGAGTAACCGTTATTATGAAGTGAATCATACATCCTTTGCATGTTATTGGCTTGTGCTGTTTTAGCAACAGTTAGTATTAACTATGTAGGCTTAATTAACATATTTTCATTTCAGAATCTTAAACTATAAAGCTTTCCTGTTTGCTAAAATAATCCCTTTAATTCTGAATGAATGCCAGCTATTTAAACAGAACAGGACAAAATACATACATGGCATATAATGGTGCATTGCTCCTAAAAAAACAACAAATAACTTTGCTTAAAAAAATGTAAATGTTTTAGGCTAGAAAAATATCATTATTGCTATTTCAGTAGAGGGTAAACTGAAGTATAGAGAAACAACATCTTAAAAACATTGTTTTCAAAGCCAAGAATAGAATATAGATTACAGACTACATTACATGCAGTGCCCCTTATTCAGAGTAGTTGTTGAGTTAGATATAAAATTTTGATGTTTTCATGGAGGACAACGTACCAGTTTTAGAAAGCTGAGAATGCCAATACAACATCAGCAGTTATTTGCATAGTATTGTCAGGGACAGCTATTCTGGAGAGAATTCAGTGAACCAGAGCTGTTTGATTAACCAAATCAAGTCTCTGTTGTAGCAATGCAAAGAGGTTATGTCTGCTGGCAGTCTGATATGAAATCAAATGTTTATGGATTAATGAATACAAGACAATTGCTCCTAAGCCTCTTTTTAAGCAAAATCTGAGGCCTTTAAAAATGTGGATAAGTAGAGAATGATTAGCCGGGTCTGACAGCACAAGTGAGAATTTATCCCCTCGAACATATACTTTTTACAATTAAAGAAAATCCAAGCAATTAAAAGCAGCCAAAATTTAGCGAAGAACAAATCTACAACGTGTGTTTGTTATTTTATGAACATATGGTAATGTAAGCAAATTGTAATCATAGTTACATTGCATTCTAATTGAACGATAAACTTAACAGAGCTTTGTCATTTCATATCAACTAAGTGTATCCCACAACTGCTTTCTAAAAGGCAGTCCAGGCTTCATCTTCAGATGGCCTTTGCACTTTAATGTGTTGAAAAAAAAAAATAAAATCATTCTTTCTTAGGAGTTGTTGTTCATTACATTATCCTTAAAAACTGTGAATAATGGGCATATTATAAAAGGCAATGTGTAACCCATTTGAGCATAAAAGAAAATTCTTCTGCTTTTATAGGAATTGACTCAGAAATAATTCAGGTACAATTTTGTGTTCCCTTTGGTCTCTTTCTTCACTGAGAAGGCTCTCTGGTTTGGTTTAATACTAACTTAGTTATACCAAATGCCACCTTTGTTTCTGCCCCCACTGAGCTTAACAGTTAATTTTCCGAGCTAGAATAAAGTAATCTTTGATTTCATATTTTATCCCATCCCCAGGGTGCAAGTACACCAATCAGAAGCATATAGTTCTTACTGAGTTAAGAGAATAGGAACACTTCTGAAGAAAATTGGCTTTTATACACTGCATAAAAAAATCATCAATTAAAAATAGAAACAGCTGGAAATTAACATCTTCCTCTTGTTGAAGGTGAATATTAAACTGCTCCCTGATTTGACTTTCCCTTTATTTGTTTTAAGATGACCATCACTGTTTGCAACAACCCTCTTACGTGCTAGTATAACAGTGGTAGCATTCTCAGCTTGGCCTTGTTTTCTGAAACCTTGACTGAGTGTAACATTTCATCTACAAGTAGATGCACTTTTTCTGTACACAAGGTAGTGTAATCCTAAAATCATAGTGGGATGAAATTTTTATCAGAACAGTTTAGGTTTAGCAAAAGACTTGCGTTAAAATCTGTGGGAATTTTACAATTGATACTAAGTGCTTTTGAAAAGCCTACCCTTTTGCCTCATGTTAAACTCAATGAGGTTCACAGAACTAAATCCTAAGGGTGTTTGCTGCTATTTCACCTGAAAAGTGATCTAATTTGGAGGTTAGAACATTTTAAAAGGATGTGATGACAATAGTTAATCTGAAAAAAAAAAAGAAAATAAAATAGTAAGACATCAGCCACAGTGTCTTAAAACTGTAACAAGTAGGTGCTGTTTTGTACAGGGGGAAACTCCATGAGCTGGCCACTTTATTCAAGTTTCATAGTACATCATGATCTCAGGGTCATGATTCTCTTAGTGTGTGATAGTGTTTCATATTTTTTAGGTGCTTATTTTAGTTCTATTAATTTTGCTTGTTTGTTTTTGTTACTTTAGTTAGTTTAGTTGCATTAATTTAGCACAGATTAAAATAATTCAGTTGAGAATATGATGTCAGTCATCAAGTTGCCTTGTCAATGTGAATGTGCATGCATAGGTATGTGTACAGATATACATGTGCTTGTTTGTGCAGGATTATATATACTTACTGAAATATACTGAGGATTCTACCTTAAAGAAAAGACACAGTGCTAGCCAAAGGTACATTATTCGTGTTGCCTAAAGAACATGCACTGGGATATAGTAAATAGCTAAAGAGTCATAGGAAGGAATTTCAAATTAGTTTTCAACACTTTAAGAAAGACCAAAATTACCTCTTTTATGACTAAACCAGAACTGCCTTACATTTTTGAATTGAGAAGTGAACAGAGTCTTCAGGTAGTAGGGGAAAATCTCTTTCTTTATGAAAACACCTGAGGATCAAATTTAATGACCTGAAGGTTTATTTTGCAGGATAAAAACAGATGCCAACCATTACAATGAAACATCTGAAAATTTAGTGCAATTGAAGTCTAAATCGTTGTGAATCTTATCCCAGAAACCTATGGCATATAAACATAAGAGGTGAATATATTCTGTAGGAGTGTCTTTAGACAAAAGCATAATAGAAGACAGAGGAGATGAACAGTTTGTAACTGCCAGGCTCCTCCTTAGCAAGCACTTCCATGACTGTATCCCTTCTGCTTACAGTCTGAATGAGAATTAATCCAGCTAGGGTTGTCATTAAGCCATCATCTAACATGTGATAAGAAAAAGTTTTAACTGCAAGAGATCACGAGGTAGCTCCACATGAGTATTACTTATTTCATTTGTGTTTACTTGCATTTTACTGTTTGTTCCTTGATGTGGAAGTCTTCAGGATTGCAACTGTATTGGTTCTGTAGGAGCTGGGCAGGCATTTTTAAAGATTCACTCAGGAAACATACGCTGGTACTGAGAGTGGGCTGTCAGGTACCACAGTTCCCATGCGCAGGGGTATGGCTCTATTGCAGTGTCCTAGGAGATAGGATTGTTGTCATCAGCATGGCTTCTGCAATTGATGGCACAGTTGGGTGCTGCCTGTGCTGCTAAGGCCTGTCCTGGACACCTCCTTCAGCAAAGTCCATGTGTAAATGTAGTTTGGTCTAATGCTGAGCAGCAGTGCAGACTGGTTTGTCTTGTTCTGAAGTACATAGTAACAGCTGCTACTAGTATGACCTTCAGAGAGTTGTTAGGGTCAGAATTAGACACCCAAAACTTCTTTTTTAGTTAGATTTCTCTATCAGATATTGAATGTGTATCTTTGCTCAGCATGCATTAAGATCTCTTAAACTAATTGCATTCAGCCTTTTATTTTCATATAAGAAATTGCATTTGGCTAAGTGTTTTACCATAAGAGTATCCTGCTATCTTGAACAGTGTTGCAAGGACACATGGCTGGTATTACTGGCAGATCATTTCTGTATCATATTTAATATTATAAATGTTGAAATTCAACAGTGAAATCGCAACTATTTTTAAAACTAGTCAGAAAATAATTCCAGTTAGCCTTTCAGTATAGAATGTGTTAAGTTTGGATTAGGCTTCAGCAGTCCCATCAAGCTTAAGTATGATTCTTCTGCACATATTTTCCATGTGTTATACTCTGTGTACATCAAAACAAACAAAACTAGCACAGTCATTTACACCCATGGGTAAGTCAAGTCTGATTCATGTAACAGTATGCTAAGAAATGTAAGTGGTGAGTGGCAAGTACGTAGATCATGTAATCACACTCACCACTGCTAGTCTATTAGAGCTTGCTGGATTTCTGAAAGGTGAGATGGTAGTGAAAGTACAAGACTTCCAAAAGACAAGTCAAGAGCCGAGAAATAAAATGTTACAACTTTTAATATCTGATATAACTCAGAAGATGTTTATTTTAAAATTTCCTCTATTTTGTGCATGATTGTGAAGCTTTGGCTGTTTTGTTGGTTGTTTTTTTTTTGTGATTTATTTGCATATTTATTTCCCTTTTTTTTTTTTTTTTTTTCCCCCAGGATTAAAATACCTAAACATTTAGTCAGCACTTTTCTCAGTTAAAGAGTGTGGTTGGATATGTCACTGAATACAGACCTTAGCACAGCTAATAAGTAAGCAAGCTTTTTTGTAGAGGCCTCACTAGATAATCAATCACAAATCCTGACTGGGAGCTTGTAGTTGTTACTTTTTCATGTCAGTAGAATTAAACCAAGTTTACAGGTTTAAATTAATCAAACTGATGAAAGACTGGGTTTTGTTTATTTGTTAGTTTTCAAAACAAAACCAAAAAGCTGATTTTGACTTCTGCCTACTCAGTGAAAAGAAAAAGGACAGGGATACGCATGCGTGGGATAGAAACCATGCTTGCATGTGCGTTTGTGCACTTTCATATGAAAGAGAGAGAAGATCCAGACAAACAGATTATTTTGCAGTGTAAAAATGTTGAATTAAAAAGAGAAATGCTGGTGTTCATAGAGAATCTTGTATTTAACAAGAGCAACCCTGGAAAGAAATGCTACCCGTAATCTCTCTTTAACTGACTAAAGTGGAAGAAAGCCAAGTTGTTCAGTTGCACAATAGTTGCAGCCATGTGGGAGAGTTCCCAGTTGGGAGTTGAAAACTGAAAACCTGACATGCATAAGTGAATGAAGCTCCCCTGTGTGATGTGCTGATTTAAGATTTTTTTATTTCCTCCTTAAAAATACAGCTCTGCTTCTGCCTTTGTCTGGGTACCAAGGAGGCGACACTGTGAGACACAAAATTAGTTTAAAATTGACATTTGGATGTCGGTGATAATTTCTCCTGATGTTACGGTTACTGGTTGTGATTGTGACAAGCAGGCTTGATCCAAGCGGGCACTGTAAGACCCAAATTTAATAGACGACCATTGTAATTTTCTGCCTTGCGGATGGCAGAGACTTCCCAATGTTCCTTCACCACAACAATCAGGGATTACTAAATAACAAGTCCACAGGATTGGGGTAGGATTGAAAGGATTAATGGAGTATGACAAAACTGCACCTGAGGGGGAAAATCTGTAGGGGTTTTTATATGGTGACATGGTACATCAGGCAAATTGGCAATTGCTACTGATCTTTACACATGCATGTCTTCAAATAAACTGTGTGAAAGTCAAGCAGATGCAACTATGTGGCTAAGGCTGTCATAAACATTTATATCATCAACTGCATAAATCATTTAATATTATCATTTTAAATATTTTGATTATCAACTGTATTAAGCATCAGTGGATTGTAGGCACTGTACTAAATCATTTTTTTACTCCACTTTAACCCCTTATCCTGCTAAAATAAATCCTAAAAAAAAGATTAAAAATGGTGGTTAGTCCAACCCTGCTCTTCAAAGATAATTAAGGTATACAGTTTCTGTGTAGGAAGAGTGTTTCAAAGCTTTAGAACTTAAATAAAAAAAAAAGGTGTTTGTGTGTGTGTATCTATCTATCTATCTATCTAAATAGGTTTGTAGTTTGCATTCTTGTGCTGACCTGATGTTAAAATAACTTCCTTCTATCCCTTTGGTAAATACCCATTTCAAAACAATAATAATAATCTTAGCCCCAAGTTCTTATTAACATGTTTTTAATAAACTGCCACTGTGAAACATTAGCAGTTTGTTAACAGATACATAGTTTCTTTTCACACTGGTCTTTTCTCTATGTAGTTCTGCACAAGAGAGAGAAAGTTAAAGAGGAAAAGTCACAAATACATTTGTAAGTTGCTATCTGGGGTCATCTCTCATGTATTGTGAATTGTTTAAGGAAATGCTTCTTCAGCAGCATTGACTGAAGGTCATGTTGTTATTTAGACTTTTGACTAGTGGAACAGAAAACGATTCATTAGTTCCATTAGCCATTCTTTCTGCACACTGGGAAAAGCAAATGTAATTGTCAACTATTCTGACTATATACTTAAGCTGTCAAGGATCCTGGGAGGCTTCAGTTATCCTCTTTGAAGGTATCAAAGGAAGGGGTGGGCTATTTTGTGTCTTTAAAAAAGAAATAGGGAAAAAACGTGCCACATAATGTAAGCTAAAAGATTTCAATTTAACCTAAAGTAACACCCTAATACAGAAACACTGGGCAAGTTTCTGACTGGTAAAGCTTCTGGTTATCATTAATTTTTTTATTTTTTTTTAAAAGAAGTATTTAAATACAGCCTGTCAGCATGCCATTAGTGTTGTCTCTAAACCTGACTTGTCTGCAGGAGCCATTCCAGGGACTTCTTATTTCCCTTCCCTTTGCATTCCCAAAGTGATCCATAGGTCTCACCCTGTATGATGATGCATGTTGTGGACAGGAGAGTGTAGCATGACCCAAGTCAGTGGGCATGCTGCACTCTTCTTCTACAGACATTAGACAAAATTGGGGTACATATTTTTATAGCTTTTCACCATGAATTTACTGGTGGTTTAGTGGACAGCAAAAGTGAAAAACATCAGGTGGACTGGCAAAATTACTGGCATTTCTTCCTGCTGTTAACAGGGATGACAGCTGAGAGCCTATTCTACTACATTTAGCATGAAAAAGCAAAGAGTATCCAGGATTAGTAGCTCAGCCAAAAGTGGATTACATCTGAATTGGAGTGTCTGCCCTCTAAGCAGTCACTGCTGTTAGGTAGTTTTTTCAGAGAGACAGTAAAATTTTTCACCATAGAAGAGACGGTTATGTTGAAAAGACAGTGGGGCTCTTTGTTGCAAGAGGCTTCATTTTAACTATGGTGAAGAAGTCCAGCAAACATAGGCAAGCAAATCCATGTACAGGGGATTTAAGTCTACTCTACCTGTGTGCGTAAAAGAAATAGCATGGTCTGTTCTGCAGATCTTAATATCCCAGACATTCTTGGTTAAAAATCCACCACTGGTTATTACACACTTTAGAATATTCCTTTTATTTAGGCAATAATGAATGTAAAGCTGTCTTGTCCCTTGCAATGCTTTGAACTGTTCAGATAGCATATTGCGAAGTGGTTGGACACAAATCACATAACCCTACTGTGCTCTGTTTGAAAGGAAAGTACAGGTTTTAAATCATTATTGGCTAGCTAATTGTCTGGTATCCTTTTCCCACAGTTTTGAGTGACAGTCCCACACCCCTAATGCATGATTTGTTTAATTGTGGTGCTGAAAACTTGACTTTCTTTTTAAAGATATAATTTTACATCCTGATTGTAAAATAATTAATAGTTTGCTGCTTACTCTTTGATCCTGATAAAGGAAGCACATTCTGCATACTTCGCAAGATATAACTTTGTCACTGTGTGATGATTTTTCCTCTAAAATATGAAGAACTGTGGAAAAGGAGGTCCATCTGTTGGGAAAAGTTTTGCTCTGTGTGTGATGTAATGAGTAATCATAAATGTAAAACATTTGATGTGACAATTTCCTATATAATGATTATGCAGTAGTTAGTAGCCACAGTATACTATATTACTCCTGTTAATGTATTTTGGAGGTGGACGCAATGGATTCATAATATGGTTTAGCTTGTATAAGTAGTATCAGTCAATCTGAGGGATACTGTTCCCCTAGGGTGAGAATTATGAATTTACAGTGTTGATTTTTTGAATCTTATGAGCCACTACAGAGTGGAAAATATTTAAGGATAGCAATGTATGTACTTCTATATGTTACTGAGTGTTAAAATAAGCAATTGATTGTTAAATAAACTAATATATATATAATGCATTATATTTATGCAAAGAAGAGCTGCAAAAATGAGGTGAAGGGTTTCACTTTTATTGTAGTAATAGGCACCATTGCTATGTATTTATCTATGCATAGTTTAGGAGAGAAGAAGATGCTGTCAATGATTCTGTAATATTTTCTTCATGTAGTGGCCATTGAGTTGAATAAGAATTCACTGGTATGTATACTAATGAATCTTTTAAACTATCATTTCTAATCAGTGTTGGACACTGCAAACAAACAGGTGTCCTTTAAAAAATGGATCTTTGTACACTTTGAGTAAAAAACTACCTGAAAGGGATATAAAGTAGTTGTACATTCAAAATGTATTAAATTCCATTTTTCCTTTGCTATATTTTGTAAAACATTTTTGTTGTAAACAGTATGCATCTTACACATGTCAAATCAAAATTATTTATTTTAAAGATATATACCTAATGTAATTGGAAGCTTATTGCACTCTCATGCAATGTATATATTGTGACTTCAAAAAGTCTGTACTGAACTTTGCTTAAACTACTAGTATGTGGATTTCTTTCAAATTTATTTTTAATTAATGATATTAAGGATAAGATCCTTTCTAAATGTACTTTAAAATTCACAATAAAGTTTCAGAAGTTGTTTTGTACAATGTTGAGGCTTTGTGTTGAATTTTCTTGTTGAAATCCTTTAAAACTGGTATCTTGAATAAGTTCCACATTCCTCAAGTATGTGTAAATCTGTGTTTAACACCATCATGATTTAAATCAGGTGAGCCATATCACAAAATACAGTATGTCCATTTATTTAAGAGCCATCTTCATTAAATTAGGGATTGCTGCTCAATTGAACACAGTGTCTTCTGGCACTTCTGTAATTTCTGCTGGCAATTCAGCCTAGGTTCAAGAAACACTCTGTATTGGACTAAAGAGTGAGATAAAATATATACTCTATTTTGTATGTCAGCTCAATCCAGGGCACAGTACAGAATGAGTTGGGTGAAACTGGGGGGCAAACATAGAGAAGAACAGGTTTATTTTAGAATATCTAAAAATCTGGTTTATAGCTCCCAATCAAAACAAAAAATGACTATGCCAATATTGGAGAAAGATGCAGTGGTACAATGTAGAGTCAAATCTATTGCAAGCTTTCATTTTTATTTTCTATGTCTTTTGGGTTTAATACTATTTTATTATTAGGTGGTTCAGTGGTTACTGAGGTAAAAATGTTTGTGGCCTTAATGGGGAATTTGCCTAAGTAAATAGGTAATCAAGCTCTGTAGAGCTTGGAATAACAACTATTTTGCATGTCTGTCCTTCCCCATCTGGGAAAAAAGTGACAATTGTTTTGCCCAGAAATGGAAGTTTCTATTTAGCTATATGTTTAGCAATGACTGAAAAGGTTAAGCAAGGGGATGGCGTAATTTTTCTTTTGAGGATAAAATAGACTATTCCCCATGAAATTCACTACCATTTAGCTGTTAATTTAACCGAGAGATGGTTAGGCTTTTAATGTTACAGAAGAAATTTTAAGAATTGAGCCTTGTCCCATTGCTGCCTCTGTGAAAATTGCTGGTGGCACAGTTATAGCTCATTTGTATACATGTTTGACAACCCAGTATGGCATACCTGTATTATCATGAAATTGTATTTTTTCAAGATTTCTGTTTCATAGAAAACAGATATAGCTTGATAGTTCCCATTCAGAAATCCCAATATAGCTCCTTAACTATGGCTGGCTAGATTTTTGCACATTAAAAATGTCATTCTGATGTCAAGCAAATCTGATTTGAGAATGAGCTAGAAATCTGTATGTCTTTCAAAAATCCCTTATTTTGCTTGTCTGTTTAAATAGGTAAAATTCTTCCAGAAATTATTGTCCACTGAAGAGCTTCAGCTAAGGTCCAAGGCAAAATTAGACCTAATTATCTTAATGGCAGATAATACTCAGCTGAATACTTTACTTAAGAAATGTCTTAAATTTAATGGTGCTGTTCCTACAGAAAAACAGATCTTTCTTTCTGAGTGACTCCTTCATAAAAGACTGAAGAACAGTTTTGAATTGTCTTCAAAAAGGAATTTGAAATTCAGGCTCTAAAGAGAGCCCTCAGATCTCTAAAGAGATTAATAGTTTCAGCATACTTTGCTAATTTTTTTTCAGTCTTTAATAACATTTATCTTATTAAAAATCTGCAGTAAGGCTAACTCAACACTCAGTTACGGTGAAACACTGATACTCCAAATGAGAGAAACATTTTCACTCTTAATTTTGGAAATGGGAATGAATGTTCAAGTATTCTCATGTGAGGAAACACTGATGACCAAAAGGAGGTAGGATCATGCACTTTTCTTGCAAATATAGCCAGAGACCAGAAAGAGTACACCAACATGATTGCACATCAAAATAAACAAAGCACTCCTAGCCATCCAGAACAGAAGTAGGTGCATTGTCTGTTGCCTGGTTTGATGCTAATTATCGCCTGCTCAGCTTGCTGGCATTTGAGATGCATAATTGTCTCTTGATGTATGACTTTCTGTCTCTGCTAAGGCTCACATCTTCACCTTCTCCATTATGAATTATGATTTTTTTCTTTTACTACAATACTAAAGCCAACGTTAAATGATTAGACTAAAGTTAGACCCTGATTGTGTAACCCAGGCTCATATTACCTGGCAGCTAAATCTGCAGGGGCCCCTGTTAGTTTCAGTATTGCACAGTGCGCTCTTGCAATATTTTGCTTGTGCAAAAAAAACCTTGGCATGCAAGAGGTTGTGTCACCCAGTGCTGAACAGGTGGATTACCCTGAGCAGAATCCGACTTTAGCCAAGGTTGGGGGCCCCTGCATTTTAAAACAATTTAAAAACAATTTTATATCTGTGACAGAAAAATTATTCCTGGTGCCCATAAGCAGAAGTCCCATCCTGAGTTTCATTTTATATAGTTTTATAATACTGCAGTATCTTGGTAAAATGGTTGTAAAACCAAAGGTGTAGTCAAATTAGGGTATGCTAACTTTCCTCAGGTATTCTTTTTTTGTATTTGGATTTTTTGTAAGAGCTACATGTAAACTGATGAGCACTAGTTTCTAGGCCAGTTATTCATACTGCATACCATTACACCAACAGAAACATTGTCTAGCTTAATAAGATCCAGCTTTTGGCCAAAAAAAAAAAAAAAAATAGATTGGAGCCATCTGTAGCAGGAAGTGGGGTAAGATGAACTAAAATCTTTTCACTGATAGCCATCATCAAAGGAAAAAAGAAAAACATAGTTTATTATGAACCCAGGGGAACAATTTAATTTAGTTTTTGAACATAGATGAACTCAAAAACAATACCCTACAGAGAGATCTCTAAATTAAATGTTATTTTGATCTTATGAATGTTACATTTTTTTTAGTTGTTGCAGGCTTTCATATATCAAGTGATATGATCAGTCCATGAAGTTAGATGTTAAAAGGCATTTAGCAATCAGTCTCAGCTAGTTATTTCTATACTCATATATATATATCAATTTTATTTTTTTAATAGTAGTAATCATTTTGATGATGAAGTTTCAGGAAGCACTCTAACATTTTTACTTTGCAGCTTTCTTGAAGAAAGCCAGTGTTGAAATATCTGATAAGAGCCTGCTTTATAAGAAATGGAATAAAATGTTCTTGTCTGAAAAAGGCTTCATCTCCATTTTCGATGGGGAGCAGATTTGCTGGAAGAACTTGCTCAATTTCCTTTTTGCATATTCACCTTGCATTAATACCAACTGTTTTCTTGCTTGCAACATGAAGCAGGCTCTTGTGACAGCGCTGCAAAGGGAAAACACATAGTGGGCTTGGCATTCCCTGACAAAATGCTTTCATTAGAACTTTAAAATGTAAATATACGGAGAACGCATGTCATATCCCATCACAGAGCTTCACAGCTATTGTAATCATTGCCACTAGTATGTGGCAAAGTTCTTCTTTTTATAGCTTGCTTCCCTTGCAAATATAACTATATACAGCAAGTTATATTTGGGAGTGAATGTTTTGCCAACCTTAGCTAATCAATAGGAATCTTAGCTCCAGCTCCATTAGATCATTAACAGTTCAAATTAGTAATGAATGGTTAAGAGATTTTTAGTACTGCAATTTTTCTCCCCCCAAGATCTTTCTCAAACTTCTTTGCAGTGCTATTTTCAGGTCACTTCTCAATGTCTTATCAAAAGGAGTGGGTGGATTAGAATTCAGATACATGAGAAATGTTAAATGGAAATTGTTCAGTACTGCTTTGACTATGGCCAGAAAAATATGTTAACTAAAAACAGCAGAGAACATAATCCTTTTCTGAATCCAAATGGCTATGACAGTTCCTACAGTTAG
Organism: Pezoporus flaviventris; assembly: GCF_033815535.1. Taxonomy (NCBI): domain Eukaryota; kingdom Metazoa; phylum Chordata; class Aves; order Psittaciformes; family Psittacidae; genus Pezoporus; species Pezoporus flaviventris. The sequence continues at coordinate 2,879,762 of NW_026892616.1, read as the reverse complement.
GAGGCATGGGACGTGCTTTAACCAGTTACAAAGCTATTTAGATGGATAGAAAATATAATGTAGAAAGATTATACTAGTGAATCTAATTCCAGAAGTGTCACATCATCCCTCCTTTTGCTTTTAGTTTCTTTTAATATTAAACACTTGAAACACGATCTATCATTTGGAACATATGTTAATTACAAAATAACATAAGAGCTCATTTTTCTGTCAGAAACATTTCTTTTTTTGTCTGCTAGTACACAGCAATATGCTCAACAATGGCATTATCAGTGTTTTGGAAAGCTTATTTTGCTCCAGCTTCTTCAAACTAGCCTTTCCAAAGGCATGTTCAGAGATCACAGAGACAAATCTTGTTTCATGCCAGAAAATCATACATTTCTTAGTAAGAGAGAGTGACCACAGGGGCCAGTAGCAGAATCTGTCTTTTAGGATATGTTTTTGTTGCAAACAGGGATGTCACTGCTCTGTTCTTTGTGGGCGATAGCAGTGGAAGGAGCTGCAGTTATGTGTATTTCAATGACAGGGCTAGGAGACATCAGTTTGCAGCCAGTACACTCGGTATTTATCTCCATGTGTACTCTTAAACCATGGTTCTAAACCAATTATTTTTGCAATTTATGTGCTTCTTTTTCTAGAAGTCTCTCGTAGGAGACTGACGGCTCTGTGGTGACATACCTGCATACTACAGGGATACAGCAAGAAAGTTTTGACAGGTTAAGTCTCCATGCTTCTTTGTGTTTTTATGCTTTATTTTGAAAAGTATTTTGACGTGGCTTTTTTTTTTATGTGTTGTTTTGTTTTGTTGGTTTGGGTTTTTTTGTTCTTTTTTTTTTTTTTTAATTTTTCTCTTCCCTTCTGCTAGCCCAGTCTTTACAGACTTGCAAAATTATTGTTTTTTTTTTTTCCCTTCCAATTAATATTCTTACTCAGAGAGTCTCTTCTGCTGATAGAGCTTTTTTTCAGGATGACACAATATTGTCTTGTTAGAGGCAAACCTAAAGACATACCTTTAAAAATGAAAATAGTATATTACTGTTCTGACCCTAATCACTATGCAAATACCATTGTAAACACCTTTGCTATAGACCATGACAAGAAATTAGGTACTCTGTCTTTGTAAGTGTGACAAGAATGTCAAGCTACAGTAGAAATAAATGGGAAATCAGCATTATTTAAGAGAAAAAAATAACTTACTCTCATATCCAAAAATGTGTAGTTGCCAAAAGCAAATATTTCACTTAAGGTTTCAAGCCTTCTTTAAACAGAGCTGTTTTAAGGATTTTAAGAAAAACAACAACAAAAATATTTAGAATTATCAATAAAAATAGAAACTTCAATAAAAATAATTTTAAAACCCTCTTAAATTTTTTTTTAAAGAACTGGTGGCACAAAATACTAAGTAGTCGGAATGGTTTCTGAGAAATAAGTGCTGTCCTCTAGTATTATCAGCTCCTTGCTTCTGCAATTATCTCGCATTAAATTCCTCTGACTGAATGATCGAATCACCTAGACACACTTTATAGTTAGTGGAGAGAAACAAACAATTTGGGGTTTGATTGATCTCATTTCATCCTGAAGTAGGTGCCCCAAATCAGTCCTATGAATTTAACTAAATGTTAAGTAGCTCATGTGTAGACATGGACCCTGTACAGATTTAAAGCTGGATGAGGTCAGTTTTTTCAGACCTCTTCTTTCTTTGAGTGCTGTGTCTAAGTATTTCCAACTTCAATATTTGTCTGTCCAAGGCTGTGAGCATAATATATATAATAAAAGTCATTACTTGAAATGAGCTTCATTTAGAAATGTGTAAGGAATAGAATTAAATGAAGCTGAATGTTTTCAGTGATGGCAGGCTGAAGTTTTGATAGTCATTGTGATTGCAGTATCTTAACAAAAGCATAAGTGATGATCCTAGAATTTCAGTTATTCTTTAACCGTAATGTAAAGTAATATTTTATGCCAGTTGACCATTTAATGACAAGTGATCTATATGTTGGTCATTATCTCCTTTGAAGTGGGTGAAGGAGTTAATTCTTAGGCCATTTCTAAGACCAAGCCCTCTAACCATCAACTACTTCTTTGACCTAATTTTTAGTTAAAGAAAAATAATAAAAAAGCTGAAAAGCATCTCTTTTACCTTTGTTACCTGCAACCATTGTCTTGCAGTGTCTGACTCATGTTTAGCTTACTCTGTAAATTGGTATTTTTCTAATGGCCAGCCCAGAAAACAGATCTGAATGACAGGCGAGAATTCTTTATTTCTTATGCATCACCACCAATTATACATGAGTCAGACTAAATTGCTCAATAAGGTTTATGTGTTTTTCTTATTCTCTGAGGAATTTGCACCTCTGTAAGGCTTTCCTCACAGATTTTGTTTACTTTTTTTGAATGGGCGGGTTTTGCTTTGTCATTAAACCCTAGATACTGCAGCTGGGATGGATGAAGCTTTATTGAAATAGTTCTGGAGTTTTCTTCCAAATGTCACCTTACTCCACAGGGTATGGATTTTTATCTGTGAACCTCAGTGGCAGCACAGTCCTGCCCAAGCCACAACTCCATAACATCTTAAGGCACTTAACACCTTTAGTCTAGCTGGGTTTTGTCACTTGTCAGGGATGCCTGGGACAGGACTACCTTGGTCCTTTTATTGCTCTTAGTATTATAGCTTCAAATCCACTGCTTCCATTCATTTTGTCTCCAGGGTGAAGAAGAGGATTTTAGCTTTCAATGGCAGCAATAACCATAATGATAAAAGAAAAAAAGGAAAAAGTAAGAGAAAAACAATCTCAAGGATAAATTATGAGAGCTCATCAAGCTTATGGATATGCAATTTCAAATACCTATAGATTTTCAATAAATGCACTAGCAAAATGTTTATTTCACAGTAGGATATGATCAACAGTCTGGAATTTATAAAAAACTCTGAGCTCTGAATCCATTCTATTTTTTTTCCAGCTGTTCTGCCTTTGGGAGCAGTGGAGCAGTTGGGAAAAGACTGCAATGGATGAATCCAGAGTCTCCTTTAGGAACATAGCAATGAGCAAAATATATCAGCATTTCTATACTGACAATATGCAGTAGGTGATCTTTTTCAAAACTCTGTTACTCACACAGTATTAAAAAGACATGCAAAAGCTTATTGTGCCCATGGGGCTTGGGAGTCAAATTATTTCTCTCAGCTATTTCTCATCCATAAGTTAAGGACTGCATTCTGGATGTTAGCTTTGTTGGTATAATAAAGTCTCATAAAAGAGAAATATATAAAACTAGATCCATTACCATGGAAATAGTGAAAGGTCATTTCCATGGAAACCATGGGAAGCTCTCATACTATAATTTTGAAGAAGCCTGTCTTTGAAGCTGCAATGTATTTATACAATGAGCTTTGTTTTAAATTAAATCTATACATGTAAAGTGATAGATATTTTGAAAATTCTAACTTAGTAAAGCCATTTGCTGGAAAGGGAATGAATATCAAAGCCAGACACGTTACTCATTTTGGCTATGGGGAAGCTGTTTGGTATCTTTTTGTTCTTGTGTTGTAAATGCCTGGGCTTTCTTACTGAGAGCAGTAACCTTTAAAGATTCAGGACTCATAAAGATTCAAGGTTTCATTTTCTGTCTAAGCCTGATGTCAAACTTCATCCTCAAGTGTATATATACATATGGACTTCCCAGTACATATGTATATGTTTGTAATTTGAGAACTCATTTAGGCACAGTGAAAAGACAATTTGCAAGGATCTAACTTTATGAAGGTACTCTATAAATAGTACAAAGATCAGGGTTCTGTAGAAATGTCTGTGAAATACTCTGCAAGCTAATTTACCCTAACTTTTTGTTTCTTATCATCCATTAGAACAGTGTTTTTAGATTTTCCTTTATACAGTTCTGTAGGTAGTTCTTTTCAGAGACTTTTGAATAGCATTTCGTAACAATTTAAATAGACAATCAACCTGTAGATGTTGTAAAAAAACTTTATGTGACTAAGTGATCCAATAATTCTGTGATTTTTTTTTTTTCATAATGAATGAGAATTTACTGTTTCTCTAATGCAAGAATGGAAAGGTAGATGAAAAAAGAACACTAAGATTTTTAAAGTGGTTTTTTTTTTATGATACTGAAACATGCATATGCCTGCCTTCAGAGTGGATTTCCAAGCAAATATGAAGTTTGTTTGTAAAGTCTTTAAAAGTTTGCTAAACTTGCTTTTTATTTTAAAAAGTAATTCAACTTCAGTATCCTCGAGCACTGGAGGTTAAGAATCTTTACTTAAAATAATTTACATAAAAACATAATGAAGGCTGGAGCCAGACTACTTTCTTTTTCTCTTATCTCATCAGAATCACTGAAGCAAAAGTCAGGGCATCTACTTTTACATACCTGCTTTAGATTTGAGACAGCAGTAAGCTTTCAGACATCCTACTCCCCCGGGTTGCCTATGAAGTCAAAGGAAAGAGTCAGTGATATCTAATGTTAAGGTAGACTCTCCACTACAGGTCCTGCCCACACAAATATTTAGGAGTCTATGCCCCATTAAAATCTTTGGAGTGCAGTCACTTAAATGTCTCCTCCAGTCAGATTATGCAGGTGCTTGATTACAGAGGAAACCTGGTACTGCAGCCTGCCTCTCCCTTTAGAAATAACAGTAGTTATAGGGCTGTGGCTGCACTTTTCTGGAAGAGCCTCTGGATGCTGTCTATACTTTTTTTCTTGTCAGGATTTCAAAATGTTTTCCAAACTGCAAACCTTTTATCTTTCTATGTCTGAGGGAGTTAAGGATCAAAAGTATAAGGCCAGCATTTCTAAGTTTCCACTAATTTGATGAAGGTTTATTAGCACTCATTTTGAAAAAGCTTGGGCCTGACTTCAGTCTAAGAGTCTAGGACAGGGTGTTCTTGCTCAAAATAGTGTCTGCTAGCATCTACATTAACTGAAAATCAATTTAAGTTGTTTATCAGAAGATTTTTACAACTTACAAGTGGAAAAGAAGTGATATACTGATTTGATGCACTGGTCACTATGAATAATGTTATCCTGGTTTTCAAGGTGAAACTGAAAGAGATAAACGAAAACTCTGTGAGTTTTCTGCATTATCTGTCATGTCAAGGGGAGAGCCTCGGTTGGAGTCATCATGCAGTTTGTCACAAAATGTAATACAGCCATGCACTTCAGACTTTGAAATTGGAGATTTTTCAATCAAAACATTTAAATTTTTTAAAAGTCATATTCAGTCAGGCAATTGCAATGCCAGGAACCAGCTGGTGCCATTAAATACTCCATAGGACATTGTTCTTTTTTTTTTTTTTTTTTGTCATTATATGCATGTATGTAACTCCATCTGGGAAAGCAAATACTTGAACTCGCTCAGAGCATGTGTTTCATTCATACTAATTTAGTTCAATGACACTCTCCAGGGTACCTCAACTTTTTGGTGAGCCCCAGATTGGCCAGATGAAGAGGTGTGGATGCTGTTATGTAGAAAATCCATTTTGCTCCTTGATTGGCCTCACTGGTGCTAATCTCCTCTGCTGAGCAAAGATACAGATCTTGACAGCAGAAGATTCTTTTGACATGAGACCACCACAAAGTCTCTGCTGAGTGATATTTAGGTTGGGAATTTTAAGAAGTTCTGCTCACATCTCATCTTTATTCGTTTGTCTTAGTTTCATGTATGATATAGAAGCCTCCTTTTATTTTTTAATTAGTTGAGTTGTCACTAAAATCCTATGGTATCTATCAGAAAGTGTCCTGCTCTACAGATTTTCTGGAAAGCAAATCAAACTATTTTAAGAAGTAAGTCATCAGCAAGTAAAAATCAGTCAATCTTTTTGTACTGACTTTGGCTGGGATAGTGTTAATTTTCTTCCTGGTAGCAAATACAGTGCTGTGTTTTCAACTTTAGCCTGAGGACAATGCTGATAACACACCAATGTTTTAGTTGTTGCTCAGTAGCACTTATCCTGGTCACAGACTCTTTCAGTTTCCCATGCTCTGCCAGTGAGAAGGGGTACAAGAAGGCAGAAACAGAGACAGGACACCTGACCTAAACTAGCCAAAGGGGTATTCATACCACAGCACATCATGCCCAGTATATAAACTGGGGGAGTTACAGGGAAGGGCAGATTGCTGCTCGAGTCAGGCTGTGTATTCGTCAGTGGGTGGTGAGCAATTGTATTGTGCATCAATTGTGAGGGTTTTTTTTGGGGTGGGCTTTATTCCTTCCTACCACTCTTTATTATTATAATTGCTGTTATTATTATTGTCATTGTCATCATGACTACCACCATCATCATTAAACAGTTCTTATTTCCACTCATGGGTTTTTAAATTTTTTCTGATTCTCCTTCCCATCCCAGTGGGGTGTGGGGGGCAGTGAGTGAGCAGTTGCATGATACTTGGTTGCCAGCTGGCAACCACAAGACTTTCCTATCCCAGATCTTTTGCCGTAAGTCTTGCTTCTCTAGTCGTCCCCACTGGGAAGTTATGTTAAAAGTTATAATTTTTTGGCAGAAAAGTTCCAAACTACATTTAACAAAAGTGCATGTATACTTTCAAATTTATTTAATTCATTTCACCATGTACTGTTGCCAAGGAACTCTAGTTATCTGGGATGTTTTCTTCACATTTGGCCAGATTCAGAGTAAAGTCAAGGGAATACTCGGAGAAGTTTCAGTGGGCTTTGGAAGAAACTTGTTTTTTTTTATACCACTAGAAATATCATAAAATAGTATTTATAAGGGTTTCCACTGACATATATCTGTCCTAAGGCAAATATTACAGTTAGAGCATTTCAGTTCATATTTGTTGCCTGAGAAAATAGCTTTGAAGTAAATTGAGGTGTAGTAAATAGATGAGAAGAGACACACTAATGAGCATTTTTACAGGATTCCCTTTGTGTCCGTGAACCACCTTTTAAATATGCAGATTTTTTCTTATTTTGTGCAAATTATTATTACTGCTACATCACATTTTGGCTACTTTCAACCTTCCCTGCTTCACCCTCCTCCCCCCAATTTTTTTTCACAATTAGCTTTTTGGAAGACTAAATTTAGTACAGTGAGTCATCAGCTACCAATGGTCAGTTGGCCCAAACCTCCCCTGGCTTTTACCATTTTGACTGCTGTAAAAGTAGTATTCTTCCATATTTCCCAGCCATTCAAATAAAGAATGAAGCAGGACCTGATTCACTTTACCTAACTTTCTGAGCCCAATCTACATCTTCTGCAAATTTTCTCACTGACAATATTAATACCATGATATACTTTTCACCTTTTGTATTTGGAAGTACAAGATCTGTTCCTTTGTTTATTAATTTTTTAAAGGATATTATTAATAAATGCATAAAAATGGCTCTGTGTTTCTAATAGTAATTTGCATCAAAGGAAGTAGGATATGTCATTTGTTATCATTATAACTGATGGTATTTAATTGACATTTTTGAGATTAAAAGAAAAGGAAAATTGTTTTAAATTATTAAAATGGGTCAAATGGTAATTTGGTGTCTTGAGCTGAAGAATAAGAACCAGAACAGTATTTCTTTGTGTATTTCCACTCCTGATGATTTGAAAGTGGGAAATTGGAAAATATAAGTTTGATTTCTTTAGAGGATATTTATCTGCTGAAAGGTCAAAGAAAAGGTTATCCTGAGATGACATTTTTGAGTATTATATGAAAAGAGGGATGATAAAGATTGTAGAAGGAGATGCAAGGAATGAAAAAGCTTTATAAAAGCATCAAAAGAGAAATTACCCACCATTTCAATTTTCCAAGAGAGTTATGTACTAAAATGTCAGAAGACAAACATTTCATTATCAATTTATCAGTACAAGAGATGACATACATCATCACCCATGATTATTATTGCCTGATTTAGTATATTGGTTACAGACACTGTTTATGTAGACAATAACTTCAAGAGCATATTATCACAGTCAGATCCCATGTGCCTTGCTCTCTGCATTTGCAGAATATCTTACAGCACTGACGCCAATTCTACAGACAATCACTTTTAGCAAATTAAAGAGTTGTGTGTATATGTGTTCCAAGATCAATTCCCCAGTTGAGAAGTAACTCAGGAAACCAGAGACAGAATTTTTAGTATGTCAGGTGGTAAAAAAACTGTAGGAAGACACAGCTGGCAGAGAATTTTAAGCTAAAAACTGCCCTCAGTCTGTTTTGTATCATATGAATGTCAGAAGTTCTATAATTAGAGTGGAGATCAGAGAATATTGGCCTTGAAACGCAGAAGTTTATCAGTGTTTTTGAGTGGAGGGCATAATGAAACCAACAAAACTATGAGTCATGCCAACAGAGATAAAATCTAGCTTCATCCATCCTAATTTAATATTATTTATCAATTGTGTTAATATTTTTTTTTTCCTGATTATAATAAATATATATCAGGTGCCTTTAAAGGCTAGCAGAAGTGAAAACCAATATTCTATTCACAAAGAGCCAAGGAATCTCAAGCAATTTCCTCCAGCTCAAAATGTGACACTGATATCCTGCTAGGTGCAGGAGAAGGGCAGAAGCAGGAGCCCTCAACAGCCTCTGTTCATCCTGGGCACATGAAAAGCAAAGTGACATGAATTTGAGCTGCCTACTATGCAGCTGAGTGAGCTGAGGTCAAGAAAAAGGGACCAGGCACTTGTTTCTCATCACCTATAGTATCTTCGCAGGGCACAGGGAAGGATAAGAACCAAAGTGATTTTTTATTAGTACATGTAGTTACTGGCACTAGACAGACCAATATTTATCTTTACACAGTTCTCTGACATACTGTACTGCCCAAAGATCTGACTGAAGTATAAACATGTATGCAAAATAAAAATCTGCCAGCATTTCAAAGTTACCTGTTAGTGGACAGTTATAACATTGTGAAGATAGAGTTCCTGCTGCCCTGTCAGTGCTAAAGGAAGTATTATTAAGAGTAAGACCATCATATCCTCAATAATAATACAAGGTATAAGGCCCTTTTCTTCCCTCACTGAAAAATCTGCTGAAGTTAATAAAACCGTACCAAGGTAAATTTGGCTTCTCTTGTCCTCTCACAATATGTAAATATTGGATAAACAATGAGTTGTCACAGGATCCTAAGGATAAACTTCTGCCAATTACTACTTTCAGGTCTTTTACAAGTCACTAGCATTGCTGTGCATGAATAATACAGTGCAGTATTTATTTTATTTAATGTTTGGTATAGTTTAGTGTCCTGGGTTCAGCTTGAACCACAAAATTTATTTCTTCCTTTAAATATAAAAAACAGAATAAGAACCATTTGAAAGTTTTGTTTGTGGGATATCCCCTAATCTTTATAGCTATTTCCACTTTAAGTTTGTTTTTTTTTTAAAAGTCTTTTTAATTTTTATATTCTTGTAATAATCCATTTATTTACAAGGTTTTACAGTTTTGGCATTACTGGCAAAGTGACTAAACATGGAGGAAATTAGCAATCCATATCTTATTTTTACATCATATATCCTTTTGTGTAATAACCTTATGTATAATAACACCCTTTTAAAAACTGTGTGGTTGTTTGAGCATGTATTTTATAATTTAAATAAGGTGATATATCTGGTGTGGCTTTACATTTTCTCTCTCCAGGTAAGTGATTTGCTTACCTTTTTGTTTCAAAAAATTGTTAAATAGTTACATAGTTTTGTTTGACTTCATCCCATAAGTTTCCAGCTCATCTGAATGACCATGCAGTTTTACTGTGCAGGCTTTATCTCTATTTTATAAATACTGAAGACTTTAAACCCACTTTTTTTTTCATTTTTTTTATTTGCAAAACGAAGCAACAACTGTCATGTTCCCACTTATAATAATAGGGATTTTGTAAATGATTGCTTTGGGATCTGGCATACTGGTGTAACACATTTATCTACATCATCCAGATGGCATTCAGAATCCTCCCAGAGTTTGTTGGATCCATGTCCAATCCAAATTACACAGTGCTATCATACAGTTGTAACTAACTACACTGGAGTCACTAACTTTGTGAAGCACTGAGCTGATAACTGCACCAAGCGCTAACGTATTTTTGTAAGTAAGCATTAGAATTAATGTGTTGAGGATATTTTACATCCTTCTTGATATTGGTTTTCATTTCCATCACTCCAAGTTGCACACAGATATTTTAGAGAGATAAGATTGCTGGTAATATGATCAGAAAAATGACTCTGAAAAACCTGTGAAGTCCTGTACTTCCTCACAATGACTTTCCTGTCAGTGCAGGTAGAAAGTCAAAAAAGGCTTTTCTAATTGCCAGCTCTGGGAATGCTATATCTGAAAATCCATGTTTCTGACTTTCACATTTAGCTTACTAATAAAAATTCTGCAGTTCAGATTTAGATAAATCATTTTGCTGATGATTCATAAGATATAACAGAAAGCCAGCTCACTTGTAAATGAGGTGTAATTCTGATGATGGCAAAAACTTGGTATTTATTGTTAAAGGAGACTTGCATGATTTTTAGAATAGCTGGGCAGATAGATCCTTCTGAGGGGGGGAGGGCAAGAATTTGTCAAACAGTGAAGTTCTTGAGTTTACTTTTGAATAGTCAATGTGAAAGACCTGATCTTAAGCTTACTGGAAAGACCCTCTCCAATTTTAGCAGGATTTGAGTGTTAGACTGATTACAGATTATAAATCACTTATTTCTCGGTTCTTGTAAATCCATTTATGAGAGTTTGTAAGGTTGTGCATGTACGGTATGTATCATCGTTGGGGCTGTTCAGCCTGGAGAAAAGAAGGCTGAATACGCTACTGAGACCAGACATTTTGAAGCTGTCCTCCATCCTACCAGTTCTGACTATGCAGATGTGAGGACCAGTTACCACCTGGCCTTGCCTTTTTCAGCTTTAGAAACATCTTTATCATATTTTCAACTTAGTATTTTATTATTCTGTGAAAAAATACTTTTTGAAATTAAATTTGCTAATTAAAGCACAAGATTTTTTCATGCCCTCAAGTAGATGAACTTTGAATTGAGTGTACAAGGAAGGTATGAAAGGCAGAATGCTCCTTATAAACAAACATCTGTGCTTCAAAAATAGTTTGATGGAATCAAACACTTCTTTGGAACAAAGCTAGAATATGTATTTGGTACAACAATTTCTAATAGCCAGAGTCCATGGGTGTCATGAGGCATCCCTTTTCCCATTTCTTGTCAATTTATAACTGGTACTGTGTAAGTCAAATCCATCGAAGAACACCTTTATCTGTCCTGCCATTGCAGAGCTCCCTAAGGCCTCTGGAGAGACACGAGGAGAGATGCTTATTATGGTCGTCATTTATTGAAGAAAACAGCTCTTGCATTTAGTGGGAGGATCACAGAGGCACAGTGAAACTCAGAGAAGTCCCTCAGCTCTAGGTTTTAAATCTCCCAAGCTTGCTTGTTCTTTTATTTGTCTGTCATTGTGCACAGAGCAGCATGACCACTGTTTGCCTCCTGAGTCACAGCTGCCGGCAGGGGATAAGCGAGAGGCCCAGAACAGCAGAGGGGAGGATGTTTATATAGATCCAGCCTGCCTGAAGTTTATGCAGAAGGAACTGCTATTAGAGATGTATAAAAATGTTAAAAGGGAGGATAGCTTGTCACCTAACGCAGAATTGCCTTAACCTCTGCCTTGCTGTCTTTCTGCCTCACAGAGCAAGGGATTCTCCACCCTCCTCCAGCTCTGCTGGATTTTCTTTAGGTGAGCCTGAGCTGATGGGGAATCTGGTTAAGTGTTAAAACAGGCCAGGTCTGTGTCCCAGTGGGCAGCTGAGCTTTCTGCTCAGCATGGGAAGTAAGGGCTCATACCTGCTCAGTTGCAGTCACAGTCCCAGCCCCTGCAGTAGTCTTGCATCAGACTTGTTTCTCCATCTGTGTTCAGGCTTCTCTGAAAATGCAACTCCCCCACTCCCTTATACCCTCTGTAGCTTGCCTTTCCTTTATCACCAATGGTCAGTACAGATTTTGCAGCAATTACCAGCATGCAGCATTCGCACTGCACACTTCAGTTTCTTGGGAGTGGCACATCTTTGAATGCATATCCCAGGAGGCTGGGGGGCACACAGTTTCGGTCGCCAGAAAGGTATAATTCACTTCTCTTTAGTCACTCAGCAACTGCAGTGGGCTCTTATCATCCCTCTTGGACACCTGTCAGCGTAAATAAGCAGCAATCTCTTTGCTCCCCTACGATACCCTTATTACTGCCGTGGGTGTGCAAGGAACAGAGAAAAACCCTCATATGATCTCATGAATACTTCAGATGCAGCTTAGTCTTTTGCTTCTTCGGATAACCAAACATTATGTGTATAAAATACATTTGTATTTTTTCTCTAATATGCTAATTTATGTAAGCATGCAAAATTCAACTCAGAGATTGTACCACCTGTTTATTGCCCCACCATGTTCAGGGTGGGCTTCATCCCACCTAACCCCAATTGTCTACTGTATCTGAGCCCTGTATATATTTGTAGAGAAACAGAAAATAGCATGTCACAAGCCATTTGTCGTTTTTAACAGCACAAGATCACCTACAATTCCTTATTTTGCTCCACTGCCTAAGCATACTAATGCTGTAGCATACTAATATTTCTTGCAGGACCAGATTATTTGGATTTGATCTGTTTGATCAGAGAAGGAGCTGGTTCAGTGTAACACATGTATGTCATAACACATTCCCTGAGGGAATGTTAATTGCTTTTTATAAAAACAAGTTTGAAGTTGGTTGTTGGCTTGGTGTTTGTTTTTAAAAAGGTGTTTGTAATCTAGAGCAGCTATGTTGTATGGGTACATTTTGCTTTATAGCATGCACGATACTTAAAATTATGCTACTACAGTGTTTTTATAGCCAAGCACAAGCTTTTCCTCAAATTGAATCACTTTTTTATATCTATTTATCTCATTTCAAGTGTGTTTATCTCTTTCATACCTGTGTATTTTACTTGCCTATGGTTTCTTTCTCACTGTTTTATCTGCCAGTCTAATCTGTCTAACCTATTCTAGGCATTTATAGCAGGCTTATCACTACAGTATCTAGGTATTAAATGCTTCAGTGCATTTCTGAAGGCTTTCATTTTACTTAAATACCTTTGAACACACTTAGGAAGTGTTATTAATTAGAATCAGCAGCCCAGTATAACTTCAGGTACTAATTAGGCATTGCCCTTCCATAAATTTTTTATAACTTTCCTACATACAGAAGGTTTTAGCTAACTCAATAATTTGGAGATGGAGAAAACTATTGTATGTGCTTTTGTCAATCTATACTGCATACACAAAGGATATGACCTGATTAGATTAGAGCTTTTTCATAGCAAGCAAACATAAATCTTAAAGTTCTGTGTTTCCAATTATGTATACTTAGGTAAATTCTGTCTTTGGATTCCTTCATGGAGGATTTAACGAAGACAGTGAACTTCAAAAGCAGTCATCCAATTACAGTTTAATGCTAACATTTTGTTTTCTTTTATGTTTGGTAGGGTTTAAAGGGTTTGTTTGTTTGTTTATCTATCTATCTCTTTCAACTCATAGAATTAACATTTAATCAACATTTCCTTCTTCAAAACAGTATGACTATATTTATACGAGTCCCATAATTTTCAAGCTGAAAACTCAATAGTGGATTGGTAAATATAATGTCCAGCCTTTATGTGAGTATGAAAAATTGTTCCATGCTTCAGGTATTATGTCAGCATTCCTAACACAAAGCCCCATTAGCAAGAACTGAAATACTTTAAAAGTCTCAGAAAAGATCTTACTGGGTATTGAAAGCTAGGCTATCACTGGGAACTAACAGAAGCTGTCCTTACTTCACTGGAAAAGAAAACTTCCTTTGCACTTCTGCAACAGGTAGAGCTGCCGAGTTTGGATGTGCCTTTTGCTACACAGTGTCTGTATGAGTTACTGGAAGCATAATGCTGTTGGCCGAGGTTGTCTTACCCTTAATCTTACCTCTTGAGCTATATCTGAATCCTTTCCCCAGAGGTTCAGTGTCAGGGTTGTTACTAGTGATCCACTAGCTGTAATCGCACTTTGCTGGCCTTCTCACCAAGATAAAGAATGGATAATAGTTTCTCCTGGTCATCCATATCCATTTTTGGATACAAAAGGAAGTCAACTGTGAGAGACTTCAGTTACATACATAAATGCTTCCTTTGGCATTTTTTTAATGTGGTGGAAGTATTTGCAGGACACTTAAACAGATCATGTGCAGTTAAGAAAAGAAATTGACCTAATGTTATAAACTCAGTTGGGAAAGATACAGTACATGCTAAATGCGAGCTGCTTTAAGTCTGATTACACACTAATGGGCTGGAAGAAAAATTCCTGTCTTTTTGAATTGCATATTTTTAACTTTGAAATTGTTATGCTGGGAATGAAAATTGGATGTTAGGTAGAGTAAATGTGAGGCTATTTATGAGATGGGGCTAGAATAGATATGCTTAACTTAAACAATAATCTTTTATTTGCACTGCATTAATCTTTGCACCAGAACTCTATTTCTGCCTTGCTTATTTCTTTTCTAGTATGAGCACTCAATATTGTTTCTCCGAAATAAGTCTGTGAAAACCTGACCCAGCTTGCTACATTTGGACAACATTCAGTTTCTTACATCCCATTTTATGATCTTTTTTGTTTTTTGAAATAGGCCCTGTACTCCATGTACCTCATAAAATCGGACAAAAGTGAATTTATACTATGATTAAAATTGCAGCTAGTATAGTTTAGCCTCTTGACACAAGTTTAAAATGAACAAGTATTTAAAATTATTTTATTTTCCATTAATTAAGGTGCTAAAAGGAAGAAGTCAGTCTGCTCAGTTTATTCTCTTTCATGTATCAACATTACAGTGAAGGATATCCCAGCATTTAAGCTGAAGCAAAAAAATCCTTTGTAACAGTAGCACTTACTGGTCTTGAAAATCGAAGGAGATTCTTCCTGCTATGTTTACTACTGAGAAATCAAGAAATGAGCTTGCAAGACATTTAAACTTTGCTTAGATTTTGGCTAGAAATTCAGCACCAGCATTTGTCAGGGATGGACCCGCACTTTTTGCAAAGGCCAGATCAAATGATAGTCTATGTTAAAACTATGTGTAAAATTAATTTATGTATCTCTGAGGGAAGTGGTAGTGTACTTGAACACAACTGCAGCGCAACATGCCAGTTCCAAAGATGACTGTCTCCAGAAAGTTTTGTCTCAGCAGGCTGACTTCTTTACCTGAAAATAAAAGAATCATAGAAAGGCAGCACAGTGATTTATGAAATACAACAGGAACTGAATCTCAGATCTCAGAAATCTGCACATAACCTCTGTGTGTCTACAGCTATCCCTGAAGTCATGATGCTGAATCCTAAAGAGCTAGGAAAGAAAGCAAGCTTTTGTCAGAAGTGGAGCCTTTGCAGTTCTTCAGGAAAGAAGCTTTTGTTCAGCTCAGTGCAGTGAGTTGCAGCTCAGCAGAACTTTTTGTACTTTTTTTTTTGGCTGACATTGGACTTCAGCTGTGATACAGATACCTTTTCAATGGATCTTTGCTGAACAAAATGAAAGGTTGAGACAGCACAAATATTTTTATGAGGTCCTTGGGGAAGTGGAATCCCTGGAGCAAAAGAAGTGATGATCATAAATTCATGTAGTAATCTGACATTCACAGTTCACCTGAAATCTGAACTTTAAACTAAAGGACATACAGGTCACATTTAGTACATGGAATATCATGACCCCAGCATCTCCTCATTACTTCCAGTACAGCATACCATGTACACAGCAATCTAAGTGAATCACAGCTTCTTAGTCAGATTCCTATGAAATAATACCCACTCTTCTTTTAAATTATATCAGAATGAATTCACCTGCCAGCAGACCACCAGCTTTACACTGTCATTCATACACAGAGACTTACATGAAGTAGTGATCTGCAAGTCTGAACTGGGCATGTATCAGCCACTGTACAATGCACTGTGTGCTTCCAGTTGTGTTGTTTGACACCAAATCACATATTACTGCTTCTGATGCTCAGAATATGTTCCAGTGTACAAAGAAATTCCATTTGTGTCAATGTGTATATTTAATGTATTTTGGTATGTAGGTATGGTATGAATTTTGGTATGTATGCATACACTTCTGATAAAATTCAACATTGCCGCTATGCTTTAAGAACAAATGTAAATTGGCTATACAAAATGAAAAAAACATCACATTATGTAAACTGTAAACTTAGAAATACCCAACACATTTCCAGAAGAATATAATTGTATGTGTTTTTTAAATATGTGGAAACTTCTCTCACTTTACTAAAGAGTAGTGTTGGCTGATGACAACAGGCATACAATACAATTTGGGGAAAATTAATTCTCTGGGGGTGAAAATTCTGTGTCTAATCAGTAAGAACATTTTCTTTCTTAAAACTGATTGCTTTATTTATTCAGTTTGGTAGAGCAAGTCTTTATTGTGCAAATTGCATGCAAGTTGTGTTATGCCCTCCTTTATTCCACACAGGTTTATCCCGATTTTCTTTTTGCAGAAAATACATTTCCTAAAGAAGGAAAAAAAAAGAAAAGAAAAGTTATTCTCTATTTAATTTGTTCCACCATAGTGGTAGAGTAGTTTCTCTTGAGTTGACCTTTTAGTTTGGGTTGAAAGAATAAACCTTCCTTAATTTAAGAAAGCCATCTCAATTTTTAAGACATATAATGTGAAAAATAGTTTTGCAGCTCAATCAACATCCATCTAAGTATTGCAGGGTTGCTTTCCTTAAAGTGTGGATGAAATTCATTATATTTTAATGGCAAATATGTTAGAAATATATGGGTTCAGTGCTCTGTGCTTTGTTCGGAGCAAGTTACTTTTTTCCAGATCTCACCAGGGATCAGTGAGGATAACATGGATAAGCATCCTATCTGAAACACGCATTTTTATCCTCTCCATTCTGACTACTTTGCTCATCATAGTCCTTGTGAACAGATGTTTGCAAAATTTGAAATGAACATGACTGAAAAAGATTCCTTTCCTTCTCTGTGTAGTAAATACCAGAAATTCATACCAACATAATTTTGTTTTATTCCCTGTAGGCCTACCTGACCACTGGTGTAATAGATACATCATTACTTAGGAAAAAACTTTCATCCTCTTTTGTGTTTTTTTTATTTAAATTGATTAAAAGACAGGTTTTTGTTTGTTATGACAGGAAGAATACACATTTTTCAAAGAAGTCTCACTGGAACTCTAAAACTTTCTGATGTCAATTGATTTAAAAAACTCCAGCCAGTTCTCTGTTTATCTTGTACAACATATAGAAGAAACAGCTTATAATGCCATTCCTACTGTCATACCTTTACCAAGCCCACCATCCACATAACTCTTTAGCATGAGAATTTAATGGCCAGAACTCCTGGATGAAAAGCAGTAGCAGTTAGACTCCAGTTATGTCTCTCAGACAACCCCAAGATAATGTAGTATCTCTTGGTTGATATCATCCTAAAAATGTCCCTTGGATTGATATTTTTTTTTAAGTTATATTTTCCTGTACAATCTGCTCCATCTAGTTCAGTACGGAGAAAGGTAATTTATCATTCTGCAGACTGATTTCATAAGATGGCATGGGTTGGCTCCTATGAAGTTAAAATTACTGCAGTGTCTGCAAATACTAGGACCTGGGAGTGATGGCCTTGCAGTGATCTCATGCCTAGTGAATCAGGATTTCTAGAATTCTCCAAAGAACACTCATCTTCCAGTCCTCTCCCCAGAAACCTGAGCCTCAAAAGGCACTGCCCTGCTGCCGAGGCAGTAGCTGTGTTTGGACAACTGGTCCAAAACAGACCCAGTGGCATAGCGCCATTGCATCTTGATAGATAAAAGGTCACATCTGCTGTTCTGGACCATCACTGTGAGGTGTCCACTTCCTCAGATAGAAAGACTGTCTTACAAAATGCCCAAGTTCTCTCTGTCCCTTGTTCAGTCTAGAAAGGAGGGAGCATGACAGTGATAAAACTGACTCTCTTAATGCCTGACAAGATCTGTCATCCTCACTGTTTGGCAAAAGGAAGAGAATAAATGCTGTTATGTGATTAACGGTGGTTATGAAACATCTAAAAGATCCTTCTCCATAGATTTTCCTGCTATCCAGTGGGAATTAGAAATGGTTGCTCACAGAGCTTTTACTTATATGGCAGTAAAGCCATCACACATTTTGTTTCCCAACAATTTTGGCTTGTATCGAATGTGAAGCTGGCTCAGAAACAGCCTGTGAAAGAGAGAAAAGTAAGACTCTTAGCTCCACTAAGTGCCTGAACACTCTTTCTCATTAACTTGGCATGAGTATGATGGCATTTCAACTTGACATTGACACGAAAATTTCAATGGCTGGGCAGTAAGCTCTCTGATAAAGCCATTATCTGAATAGGGAACAAGGCTCTTTTACAGGGCAGCCTCTTTATAACAATTACACTAAAAATTAACCTTTTTGAAGTTAAGCTTCTGTTTGAGGGGCCAAAACAAGGACTGAAAGCAAGGATTAATTTCCCAGCAACAATCTAAAAGCTTTTCTTTTCAAATTAAAATTAAGCTCAGACAGAATTTTATAAGAGAGTTTTAAACGCACGTGAAAATATCAGACTTTTAATTTTTGTGGTTAGGCTCTTCTTCAGATATGAACACAGAGTCTTATATGTGGAAACAACCCTTTCCAAACCTCTGGAAAATGCAAAGCAAAATAAAGAAGAAACCCACACAGAAAATAAGTCTTTTTAGACTGTGACAAGCTTGCATTTTGAGGAATAGACCTTGACAAGAGTTGCCTCATTATGCTTGGTATATTTTGGCTGGTAGTTTGAATATAACACTCTTTTTAAGCACACTGCACAAAAACATAGCTTTGTATGGGTTATGTGGTTCTCTGTATATTTCTTACTTTTGCATTCGTTGCCATTCAGTTTTCCAAAATATGCATGCAAGTCCTTTCATCTATTTCTGCTTCTTACTGATTTGTTTCCTTCCCTTTGGTTGTAAGCATTTGACACCAGCCTTCTCGATCTATGTTACTATACTAGAGCAGTGCCATAGTGTGATATCATCTGGAAGTAGAGGCATTATATATTAAAATGACTCCTAAATCATATATTCCATGTTAAGAATAATCAGGGGGAATAAAATTTCTGTTATAACTTGTAACTAATGTGCAAAAGATTTGCTCAGTACTATCAGACAGGAAGTGATATCCA
Organism: Pezoporus flaviventris; assembly: GCF_033815535.1. Lineage (NCBI taxonomy): Eukaryota > Metazoa > Chordata > Aves > Psittaciformes > Psittacidae > Pezoporus > Pezoporus flaviventris. The sequence continues at coordinate 2,860,540 of NW_026892616.1, read as the reverse complement.
CAGTGAAAATCTATCATATTCAGTTTATCAGTTTGCAGTCCTTTCAGTTATATTTTTTCATTTGAACATTTATTATCAGTTGCTGTACATTCACCCACTTATTTAGGTTTCAGTCTTCTTCACTCTGAATGTATGATCTTAAACCATTTATTAACCTGAAGATAAATCCGCTTTTAAAGAGTACTCCCCCCCCCCCCGATTAGCATCAGGGCTAATAGCCTTATTTCTTGCTGGTTTAGATGAATGCAAATTGGTTTTGTTTGTACATGATGGCAAATTAGGACTTCTGCCAGTTCCCTTTATTGTTTGAGAAATTCCAGACAGCTAGAAAGTAGTAGTTCCTTAATGCATGTTTAGTATTGTAAGTCTCCTATTGATGGTGCATTAATAGCTGTCATCAGAAGTATCTAAAAATCTTGGTGTCAGCAGTGGTATGCCAAATGGCAGTTTCCTTGTGAAAAAAGATAGATGATTGGTTTAGGCTCTTGTTCTTCATTTAAAGGAAAAGAGGAGCGAGACTGTCACTTTAAATAATAATTTTCTACTTCAGGAGATAGTTTGTTAGTTGTCCTTTCTTCATGTTATGCCAAAGTTGATTTTTGTGTACTGGAGATAATAAATGTAATTTGGGAGCCTGATACATATTCATAATTTTGCTCTAAGGCTAAAATGCTTTCCTTGTAAATTCATCTAGCTACAGATATTGTGAGCACCAAAAGCAACTACTTCACCCCATCAGTTTGGTCCAAAAAAGAATAGCATTCAACTCCTTGTTCTATATTTTTTGTTCTAACAGGGAACAAGAAGAACTTCTTCTGAGACACCAGTGCAAGAATCAAAATTAGGAGGCTTTTATTCAATTATGTTTGACAAAGCTGGACACCTTTTTTTCAATCTGTAATGTAGTAAATTTATGTACCTATCAGGAACAATTCATAGAGCTCTCCAGGGTTAAATTGTGGTAAAAAATTAAGGCTAGGCAAGTTCAGAAAAAGAACAATATGCTTTCCATTTGTAAAGACAGACATGAGACATTAGACTCAGGAAAGAAAGCTGTTTTTTCAAGTTGGTGTTTCTATTACCTCTTTTATCACTATATAACACCTAGAGACAAGAATCCATTGATTGGGTTCTGTACAAAGATAAAAAAGATGTGTCCTGCCTCCAACACTTATATATAACACAGAATTAAAATCTGTATAAAATCAAAGAGAAAGTGGGAAATAAAAAAAAAAAAGAGGACTTATTTCATAGTAAAGGACAAATACAAATGATCTTTTTTATAAAAAGAATGGACTAGCTTTCTAAGTGGGTAGCTAGGAGGCATTTCGCAAGTTTGATACACATACAGAGAGGTATTTATTTGAAAGTGTGCATCATTTGAATATGATACACATATAGAGAGGTATTTATTTGAAAGTGAATTTATTTTGAAGACAAACTGGGCTCAGGGGTGGGTCAGAGACAGAGGTCAGACTCAATATGGAAGAAAAATTTATATTAAGGAGGAAGGTCAGTTATAAAAGTTCTTGAACATTAAAAATAATAATTTCTATGGCAAAGTAGATAACACAGATGAAACAATCTTTAAAATGAGCACAAAACAAGGAATATGATGAAAGCATCTGGCCAAATCAATTATCATTTGCATAAGTATTTTTTATGACTGCTAGCATGTCAAGATCACAGTTGTTGAAGCAAGGGGGGACTGTGAAGATGTGAGATGGGGAGAAGCTGTATGATAATTTTTTTCTCTGTGCTTCGAATGATATGATGTACAGATGTTGGCCTGAAACTATCCTAATTCACGGAGCTGCCTACATTAATAATTTAGTGGTCACCGATTCACACCTCAACGGACAGAGGCACCTCCAAAGCATCACCAGGCAGGCAAAGTAAATGAGATGTTTCATTTTTCAGGTATTCATGGTTGGGTTGTTTGATTGTTAGTTTTTTTTTGGTTTTTTTTTCTTTTTTACTATACAAGGCAATTTAATGACTACCTCAAGTTATATACACCTTGTCATAACATTATGCAGAATGAATCTTACCAATAGTTGGACAGTGAATGTAGACTTTCACTGTAGTACTGCCAAAACGCTTCACACTATGTTAAAATCTTGTTGTGCAGGTCCTGTAAAATAGAGCAGTTTGTACGAAGAGTCACGTATCTTTCTGTGCATAGATCATGCATCTTACTTGGAGACTTCTGAAGCATGACTCTTATGGACCAGAGGCAGAAGCTTTATGAATTGAAGCTCAAAGAGCTTTTGAAATGTTTCTAAGTTGGATGAATTGTGAGCAAAGATGTTTATAGGCTTTCTTTCTTCTCCATTTGATGCTATAAATTTCAGGAACTGTTTTTCTGTTTGGGAATGTAGATAATGTGAACTGCAGCAAAACAAATTGAGTTAAATATATTTGTATACCATATCAGATGAAATACATAAGTAAAATTACATAATCATAGAATCATAGAAATGGTAGGGTTGGAAAGGACCTTAAGATCATCCAGTTCCAACCCCCCTGCCATGGGCAGGGACACCACACACCAAACCATGCCACACAAGGCTCTGTCCAGCCTGGCCTTGAACACTGCCAGGGATGGAGCATTCACAGCTTCCTTGGGCAACCCATCCCAGTGCCTCACCACCCTAACAGGAAAGAACTTCTTCCTTATATCCAACCTAAACTTCCCCTGTTTAAGTTTGAACCCATTACCCCTTCTCTTATCACTACAGTCCCTAATGAAGAGTCCCTCCCCAGCATCCTTATAGGCCCTCTTCAGATACTAGATGGCTGCTATGAGGTCTCCACGCAGCCTTCTCTTCTTCAGGTTGAACAGCCCCAACTTCCTCAGCCTGTCTTCATAGAGGAGGTGCTCCAGACCCCTGATCATCCTCGTGGCCCTTCTCTGGACTTGTTCCAACAGTTCCATGTCCTTTTGATGTGCACCAGAACTGCACACAATACTCCAAGTGAGGTTTCACGAGAGCAGAGCAGAGGGGCAGGATCACCTCCTTCAACCTGCTGGTCACACTTCTTTTGATGCAGCCCAGGATACGGTTGGCTTTCTGGGCTGCAAGCGCACACTGAAGCCAGCTCATGTTAAGTTTCTCATCAACCAACACCCCAAAATCCTTCTCTGCAGGGCTGCTCTGGATCTCTTCTTTGCCCAACCTGAAGCTGTGCCTGGGATTGCCCCAACCCAGGTATAGGACCTTGTACTTGTCATGGTTAAACTTTGTAAGTTTGGCATAAGCCCACTTCAGAAGCCTGTGAAGGTCCCTCTGGGTGGCATTCCTTCCCTCCAGCATATCAACTGAACCACACAGCTTGGTGCCATTGGCAAACTTGCTGAGGGATCACTCAATCCCACTGTCCATGTCAGCGACAAAGGTGTTAAACAAGACTGGTTCCAACACCAATTCCTGACAGACACCACTCATTACTGGTCTCCAGCTCGATATTGAGCCGTGGACCACAATTCTTTGCATGCTGCCATCAAGCCAGTTCTTTATCCACCAAGTTGTCCACATATCAAATTAATGTCTCTCCAATTTAGAGACAAAATTACATATTTACCATTGCCGTGGTTTAAACCCAGTCAGCCACACAGTTTCTACTACCCCAGCCCTTTCTTTCCTTCCCCTCCAAACCCCCCACTCCTGGAGGGACAGGCATGAGAATCGAAAGAATATAACTCCCATGAGTTGAGATAAGAACAGTCCTGTAACTAACAGTAACTAAGGTATAACACAAACCACTGCTGCTGCCACCATTACTGCTGCCACCAACAATAATAATGATAAGGGAAATAACAAGGGAAGAGAATACGATACCACCCACCAAAATGAGCCCGACCGAGAAGAGAGTGCCCTTCCGGTAACTCCCAGTTACCTCCTCGGGCATGACGTGCTGTGATATGGAATACCTCTTTGGCTAGCTTGGGTCATGTGTCCTGTCTTTGCTTCCTCACGGTTTTCCTTCCTCCCTGGCAGAGCGTGAGACTCACTACATCCTATGGCCAGTCTAAACATTTGAACAGTAACTGAAAACATCTGTGTTATCAGCTCTGTTCCCAGGACAAAAGTCAAAACACAGCGCTACACCAGCTACTAAGAAGGAGAAAAAATGGCTGCTACTGCTGAACCCAGGACAACCATGAAAAAATGACAGTGAGAAAAGAAAATGGTTTTAAAAACTAATTTAACTGATTTTTCTTTTATTTAATGAGTACTGCCAGTCTAGAGCTGGTGTATGCAGACTTAATATCTCCTTTTGTTTTTTTTTTTTAAATGTGTTCTAAACAGTTTTAGAGTGTCTATAAGTACTTGTAGCTAAATAAGAATTTAATACATATGGAAAGAACATATTTCTAAGTATATACAAAGGCAAACCCCTGTTTTTACACAAATTTTTAATTTTATTTTTTTCCTGACTGAATACAAAAATATTTGCTCAGGGGAATTAGAATTTTTATATTTAATTGTTTTTTAAATTAAGCTCTGGACAAAGTAGTTTCCTATGCAGCACTGGACTTCTAAATTCGCTTACTGCTGTGTAAGAAAGAAATTATATCACGTAGATCTGTATCTCAAGAAAGGCAGAGCTACTGTGTGGTGGTGAGAAATGGATGTACCATCCCAGTGACATCAGAAATGTGATTAGAAGCTGTTGTTGCCCTATGACTGTACTATCTCATTATGACAGCTTGAATTTAGCTGTTGTTCCTATCTTTTGAGAAATGGGAAGTTGTCTTTTCCTCTGAGCTAGCAAGCTTGCTGGATTAAGTGTTTTGGCCAAAGTAGTACAAGAAATCTGTAGGTGTAATAGAAAATAAACACATGCCTCCTTAGCCTATTAAGTTTCCTATCTAATCAGATAATTAAAAAACCCAACACACACACATGATTTTTACTTGTTTTTTATTAAGACAAGTGTCTCAGTGGTGCACATAGAAAAAAACTTTGAACTCTGATGAAGTTGGAGTTATATGTCTCATAATTCCTAGAACCTAGTAGCAGAGATACAATTTTATGAGATGGCTAATTTAGGAGGAATGTTTCTACTTGGTGTAATAACTATGAAAAGGAAGTCTTTCCTAACTATTAAGTAGCTGGAAAGAGGAACAGAGGGCCTCCTGTACTTCTGGAAACCCTTACAGTTAATATAAGAGGGAACAGGCATACATCTTCATCTGTTTGTCATGGTTTGGTTCTTGTGGTTTGTTTTTTTTTTTGTTTGATTTTGTTGGGTATTTTTTGGTTTTTGGTTTTGTTTTTGTCTTTTTTTTTTTTTTCTGTTTTTGCCGTTTAAAGTTATCATCTGGCTTTCTATGTCAGTTTTAAAAACATGATTTCAGTTCCTGGTTGGCTTCTCTGTTCTTAACAAAGCTTCCCACCCAACACATTACTATCTCAACATACTTTCTGCCTGGACACCCATTTCAAGGTCTACTCCTCATGGCAGGATGCATTGCAAATGATCTGTTCCCTCAAGTATCCTTGTACACTAGGGCTTTTTTTCCTGCAAACACTTTTTGTTTTTTAAGCAAATTCTTGTTGGTGTGAAAAGGATCTGCCTGTGTCAAGGTGGAAATGAGAATTAGATTTGACTCTGAGTGTCTATTTGAAGTAGGCAATTTGAAGTTTTGCTTCTATTCATCAGCTGTACTGGCCATCCATTAGTATTCAGAAAATATTTTGGACATTAACCTCTCTTGCTTTATTTATATCTATACTAATGAAAATTCCTGTAAAAGTCACAGGAAAAACTATGACTGGTAAATTTGTGATAGGGGAGCTTTCAATTCAGTGCTTCTAATAAATCCAATAATATAAGAAATTTTTTTAAAAATAAGTCTTTTCTGTGCAGATGCTGTAATGCAAATAGGATAGTTACAATGAGCTATTGCAGCCATTGTCAAGAGCCCTTTAAAATAAGATTAGATCATTTCATTGTTGTACAATTTTCAGTTGGCAAATTACAACTTTGTTTTATGAGGCCTATTTAATATACAAATCTTACTGGAACTTGAAGGAGTGAAGTAATAGTTGGGATGATTTAATATTAGAAGTGTTTTGATAAACACAGATGGTAGTTGCAATAGATCTGAATTGTCACCTGAGATTGTATAACATGATTTATCATTTCACTGAAGAAGTGCAGATAGTTTACAATACATTTCCATATGTAGTCTTGTCATTGCTTTCTTCAGTAAATTATCCTCCCCTATATAACAGAAACAAGAGTTTTATTTTGTCCTAAGGACATATAAGATTTGTGGAAAACAGCTGTTTTCTAGGTAGAAGAACTGATATTATTTGCTCATTCACTTTGATACAAGGAGGTACAGTTACAATCTTCATGTACTTATTTATATTTAATGCATTTTGTTGCTTCTTCATGTTCTGGAATTGCCAGAGTAACTGCATTTGTGAAAACTTTCAGTAAATTTAATTTCCATTTGCAAAGTTAATAAAACCACTCTAAGAAAATTGCTCTCTGCCAACCTATTCTAACAATCATGGTGACTAGACAGGTCATGTCTCTTAGGTTCTGAAATCAGAGGAAGACAAGAAAGGATTCTGGTAAGAAAGTATAGTTTGTGAATAAGTGGTTTTGAATGAGTAGTTTTGAATAAGTGTTTTTTGCATAGATTTCTCAGCAAACTTTTCCAACTTTTTATTATGAAAATTTAATGGCTTGTTTAACAAGGATTTTCTGTTTCAGTGGTCATGAGTCAGATAGCTATTTTCTGTGCTCAAAGCAGCAGTTTGTCTGACATCAGGGATCTTTTTTTCCTGAATGCATGATCACAAAGAGTGCTGCAGACAAATGAACGCTCAGTCACTTTCCATCCTCCCGTACAGTGCGTGGAGCAGCACAAGGGCAAGGTTGCACCTTATTTTCCTCATTCACTCAGGCCTGTAGCCTTTTTGTCAAGGGCACTGAAGTACATCCAATTTTTATTTTCTGATGCAGTTTCCTGCTGACTGAGATCTAGGTCAAAACCTTGTGACCTTACTCCACGTGCAGCCTTTCTGCTTCTCAGCAGCAGTGCTGTTTGATGATTGCACCAAGAGCTCGTAGATCAGCCACTGAGAGGCTAGTGGCACCAAATGGTTTTAGCTGTGCCTGAGACCATTGCTATAAACCTTTCTTATGCAAGAGCTCAAGAGTTAATTTGCTGTCTGTTTAAGCGCATCATATTTCTCCATGAGTGCTGAGGTATTTCAACAGTGATCCAGCATTATCTCCTAGAAGAGGAAAATACCTTTCTGGGGTCACAGCAAAGGTCATGCTTCTGGCAGTGGATGGCAGCAAGTGTCAAAGGAATGGTGTGACAGTGGGCAGATCACAGAGGTGACCTGAGGTAGGCGGTTATTTATTTCTTGCTGCTCCATTCACAGCAGTTAGCATTTAGTACAGGTAGGAATCAAACCTCCTTCGTTTGATAGCAGGGGAAGAGGGAGTTAATGCAAAGTAATAGGAAGTAGAACATGAATCAAGTAGGAGAAATATATCTTGAGTATCAGAGAAACTACTTAGTGGTAAGCTGCATTACAGAATCAGGCAGCTTCCCAAGGAGAGATGACAGATTTGTATTGCTTGTGGCATTTAAAAGTGAGCTGCGCACAGCACATGAAATGTGTTAAGAGGGATCTCACCATCTCTAGCAGAATGACAGATTAGATGAACTTGTCTAGATACAAATGTGTTGCTACTCAGGAGAAGATTTAAATAATTTCCACAATAGCTTAAATAAACACAACAGAAATAAAATGCATTAACTTTTCTTTGAGATTGTAAAAAGTTTTGATTATTTTTTCCTGTTCTTCTTGAAGAAACTGCCTTAGTTCTGTGAACTATAGTTTTGCATATACAGTATTTGCATGGATATAATAACACTTGTTCAGTGTTATAAAGGTCATACAATAATCTGCATTGAATTACATACTGCAAGACGTACTTAAATGCATTTTTTTTTTATAGCGCTGGGTGACTGAAAATATCTTGCTTCCAGTTTTTTTTTTAACAAAACTAAATTAGTATGTACTGAATTCTAGCTAATGCAAACAAGATCTTATACCGACCCTGGCTCCATGGAACTAGCTTACTGTTCAGTCTAAATAATTATAACATAACCTGGGCTTTCATTTTAACCAGTTGAACGCATCTGCCTTGTGTCTTTTAATGAATACTTTGTCCAGAATGTCATGCACACTCTTGTGAATTCAATTCTTCATAGTCTGAAGCATTTACTTTTAAAAATATTTAATATGCAGCTCCCAGATAACGTACATAGTGAATCTCCATGTGAAGGTATCAAGTGGAAATAAGGCACATAAAAACTTTGAGAGATAACAGAATTTTGCCACTGAAGGCAGTGCAAAGCTCTGGGCACTTAGGTAACTAAATTTTTATATGAGGGAAGAAAGGGACTTAGGCATTCAGAAGATGAAGTCAGAGTGCTGTGCCAGGTGTTTCAGCTGTAGGAAAGCTTAAAGCATGGAAGGAGCAATGTAGCAGCAAAGCAGACCTGCTGAATAATTCATCACTGTCTTACACATTTCTCCTGCTGCACCATTATTTAGGAAAGAATATTTTATTGTTATTGATTATAGCACTTGCTGACATGTTTCATTTGCCGGGAGGTGTGTGTGCATGCTTTGTATTTCCGACACTTTCACCACCACCAGAGAAACTTATTTATGAGCTTGATTAAAATTTAAGAGGCTGGATGTTATACGTACACATGCATGCACACACATACTCAGCATTTATCCCTAAGACTCCTAGTTTGGTGAGGAAAAGCTTGTTTCATGTGTCAGAGGAACATCTTCCCACAGATAGTGTTTTCAAAGTGATGAAAAACGTTTCTTAAGGGTGTACAGGTAGCTTTGCCTTTTTACCATAACACTGCTGGGAAAACGGTTCCTTCATTCTACCAACCTGCCACCCTGCAGCGGGACAGGAGCATGTGGGAAAGGACCCAGAAGCATCCTCTGCTGCAAGAGCTGGCCCTGCTGTGCCGTGATCATGAACAGCCCCACTTACACAACCCAAACCCCAAGGGTGCCCTTTACTTAGGCTGCTGCAGTTGCTGATACAAATAACTTTTGCCTGTAGTTGGCTAAAGGCCAGAGAAATTTGATGTCTGCTGCAGCTAGTTCATGTTATTTGAACAATGAAATGAAATCCTGTTCCTTTCATGCTTGAAAACAAACATAGAGAGAGATATATGCATGCATGTCCAGATATAGAGAGAATTGGATAGGTACATAGAATATTGATAGAAGCATATACAAATTACAGATATACACAACCCTGGAAGTGTTCAAGGACAGGATGGACAGGGCTTTAAGCAACCTGGTCTAGTGGAAGGTGTTCCTTCCATGTCAGGGGGTTTGGAACTAGATGTTCTTTAAGGTCTTTTCCAATCTAAACCATTCTATATGATTCTATAATAGATATAGGACATTATTTATGCTTTCAGATTTATACTGGAGCATTTAGAGAGTGAAGCACATTTTTCTCAGTTGAAGAAAGAGGGAGGGAAGAAACAAACAAAAATTGTTTTTCTGATTTTTTTTTTATTTGTTTGTTTAAGGAAAATCTGGTATAGATGACAAAGCTATAGTGGCAAAACCTAGATTTTCTATAAACAACACTGAGAAGATCTCAAGTGGCTGTGGTGAGCTTTCTCTCAAATGTTGAGTTTTTAGGGGATCCCATCCCAAATTCTGAGCAGCATTGAAGGCTGAATAAATTGCTTGTGTACTAGAAGAAACCCTTTCCTTACTTCTTTTTGCATGTCCATATCCATAAATAGTAAACCAAACCCCCCAAAAAAGCAAAACCACAAAAAAAAAAGCAACCTAAAACCAAACAAAAAACACCACCAAGAACAAAAAAAGAATACCCAAAGCCCCACAAAGGCAACAAAAAACCCCAAACAAAAAACAAAAAAAATAGCAAACCCCTCCACCCAAAACTATAAGCAGAAGACAAGGGACCCTGAATACTTTACTAAAAGAATAATAAGGTTCTTTCCCCATTTTGAAAATGAATCTGGTGGAAATGAAATTCATTTTATACCAAAGTGTGATGCTGACCTGTTGAAGCAAATGGCTGCCCTCTCAACAATTTTGAGAGTCAGGACTCTTTCCTAATGACCAGTTTTCTCAGGTAACTGTGATTAGTATTTGTTCAATAAATGTTTGCATCTGCTCAGATTTTGGAAGGGGCGGTTCATATTTAGCAGGTCCAGAAGCTTGGCAGATTACATGATCTCCCAACACATCAGTCATATATACACAGCATATACCTGTTTGACGTATACAAACTAATTTTGCAGATTTTGGATGGTTTTAGTTCTCTAAATACTAAATGAGGACTGCTCACTAAAATATTCAGTAATATGACTAGCAAGTATTACTTTCAGGCTTGTTTGGTTGTTTTAATCCCCTTCTCTCTTTCCTTTTTTGCCAAGAGGAGAATTAGACAGACAGGTAATATTTGGTTTTGTAGTTGTGTTATTTTACTCCTTAAAAGGCAAGACGGAAGGAAAGCAGTGTGCTTGGAAGGGAAGATTTTAAATAGATTTCTTGTGGTTTGTGTTTGTAGGTGACTCTGTATAGATATTGGATCAATAGCTGAATAGAAATTTGTGAATAAAATTTCAGAAAACCATTCTTCAAAATGCTTTCCCTTTGCTATGGCAAGAATAGATGAATGCTGCAGATTTAGAAATACATACTTCTAGGCTTTGAAGCTTTTGCATTAAAGATATTTCTTACTTCCACTATTCAGTTATTGTGCTTTACCTAGAAGAAATCCATACATAGATTTAGTGTTTTGACTTGGCAGATTTAGTCAGTGTTTTGATTCTTGATAGCTAGTTAAAATAAAAAGCAATAAACCTCTGAAACATTACAAGAATGTTAAAAGGTACAACTTAGTTGTTATTTATTGTCTAGAGATTTTGGTATGTCTGATTAATTTTCCTGATAAGTGCCAAAAAATAGGAATGCAATGTATCTTTTACAAAATGTTCTGCAAAACTCACAATAATATGGTAGTGATTAGTGCAGAGCAATGCTTACAGCAGTCATATAGTGCCAGTGATTATACTTCTATGAAAACAAGCTGTTCCTGATGCGCTCCTCTAAAGCAGGACAAAATGTTCTCCATTAGTCTGTTGCTACTTATCATCTTTCTCTACGTCATGTCTTAATTTTTCTGTCGTGCCATCTGCAGAAAAACATGTCTCTCAACCTTCTAGTTTCTGAGATGGCAATATTCAGAGCTGTAACAGGAATAATGCCACGTGAAAAGAGCATCTTGTCATAGTGGTGTTGTAGAGACTTTTAAAAATATACAGATAAAAACCAAAGTTGTCAGCACTGATTTCTTCAATAAAAGTAATTGTACCATTATTCACATATAAAGCCAAATATAAGTTCACATATAAAATTAAAATATTAATCATATTCTGTGATTTCAATCTATTTTTCCTGCCAAACTATACAAATATTTACATCTTCAATCCTGGCCTTGGTCATTACGTTTTAGAGCAATGTGAGAACAGAATACATTTTGGGGCCAGCTGAATGTATCTTTTACTTCTCTAGAAATGAAAATATTTCATAAAGAATTACATATAAAAAGGTACTTATTGTGAAACGCATTTTTGTGTGTGTATATACTTTTTATATTTCACAAAGAGGACTACTACTAGGTAGGGAGCATTGTGGACCAATCTGTCAATCTGCTTGTGCTGCCTTGCCAGCACATTCTCTGCAGAAGAATGCTGATGAGATAAGCCTGGATCTAGGTGTCCTGCTGGACTGACACCACAGTGCTGAGCATCTCACCATCCCTGGCTGTCCTAGGGGCTGCCTTGCACATTTTTGTCTGCTTTTATAGCAGGTGAAGAAAGAACAGGAGTGCGTTTCTGCAGTGTGGCAGTGCTGAGACCTCTCAGGATTGGTTGGTGATGAATGGGGAGTGGGAGCAGTGCAGGAAGGACTTGAGTACTACACCTAAATTTTCAGAAAGAGGAGCACTTACGACCTAGTGACACAGTGAATGGTGGCAGTTTTCTATAGCATACATTACTTCCTGACATGATAATGCCATCTGTGCCCTAAAAACTAATGCTGCTCAGTTATACTGAACAACTTGGCTCAAGGTATTATTCCATCTATGAGAAACAGGGCTGGTTTGAAAAAGATTAGAGGCCTTAGTGGAGCTCAAAACCATACTCTGTAATACACTGACAAAGTTGAAGCTTCTCAGCAAGTTATAACTGTCATGACTGTAAGGAAGCACCTATGGACAGAGTCAAGGCAGATTGAAAACTTTGAATGTCTTTGCTGAGTTGAGAGAGGGCAAAAAATAATGGGAGATGCAACTAAGGATCTTATGACAGGCTGAGACATGGTGCGATGTGAACTTTTGTTGAAGTCAGTGACAATTGGTGGAGCTGAGCATTAAAGGAACTTCTTGCTCACCAGGCATCCATGTGGCATGTGGCAAATCCCTGAGACTTTTAGCATGCATAGTGTTCTTCTTTGGCTCTTTTTCCTATTTCAGACATGCTGTCTTTCTCTTTCCCATGCACCTTTAGTTCTCTTTTTACAGTGAGTTTCTTCTTTTGCTTAACAGTGAATATTTGATTAACAGCTACTCGAGCACTATCCAACTTCCACTCCAGATAGCAGCAGTCTGTTTTTTCCTTTTTTTTTTTTTTGTGTCTTTCACACTGGCTTTTTATCCTGGGTGTTTTTATCAATGCTTCATTTTTGCAACTCCCACTGGCATCACCATTTTCTTTTTTCTTATTCCCATTTACTTTGCATTCTATATTTCATTCAGCACTGAGAAGGGAGATTGGCAGGTAATTTAAGCCAAAAATTAAAGGGTTGGAAACAAAGGGTTTTACAGAAGTGGATAGAATTTCTTATTGCTGAAAAAAATCTCAGTGATCTTTTAAAATTAATTGAAATACCTGCAGTACTGCAGTACCTGCAGAACCCCAAATATCACAGGGTTGTGAAATAGCTTATCCTAAAGCAGAATGATGCCAATACAAAGATCACAAGTGACTTATAGCCAATTGGTATTACAGCTGACTGGAATCTGTGACACTTCTGTGAAAAAGATGTCCCTCTCTCTGGGATTAACTACCCTTAAATTACATTTACAGTGTGAATATAGCTGCTGTTGCTATACGATATGATTGCCTTTCATATTCTGCAACGTACTATGTCATGTACTATATTATATAGCTTGGGTTTAAAGATTTTTCTGTTTTCCATTTTACAGTTAAGAACTGAGGCACACACTGCTTCCATGGCTTGCTCAGGGTAACACATGGAAGTCTGTTTCAGAGCAAGGACTTGAATTTCAATCTTGTGAGTCAGTACTTTAGCACTCAAACAGTTGCTACTCTGACACCTCTCTAGTAATCAAAGACCAAAAAGTGAAGAAGGGTAAAACGCGTATGGTATATGAATCTTTATGTTGAACAAGAAACTGAGAGAAATAATTAACCTAAAAAAAACCCACCCTTCTTAAATGTTCTTATTCTATTGAAACTGGGGCACTTGTGCACCCAGGGATTCAAGATTCATGGATTTAGGACAGCAAACACGAAGGTGCTTGGTTGTACATCATAGTGGCAGAACGACTCCCTAAGGATAATGGAATCTTAGAGATTTGCTCATTGCACTGTTCAGACATTTTACATTAAAAAGTTCTTAAGTAAAGAAAAAGAAAAGAAGAATAATGGAAATGAATTCCCCCTCCTCCCCCTGAAATATGCTTAAGTTAAATTTTAGGATAAATGTAAGATTTATTCTGCATTGTTCTTGCGGAAACAAGATCCCTAAGACTGCTTAAATGAGAGGTTGCAGGTAAGCTCAGAACAAATACCTAGAACTTGTTGTGGTATACATTCACAGTACAGATGAGACTGATCAATTTAGACATCTTTCATTATTTATGTGAATATTTTATTCTACGTTTGTTTTAAAGAATGTTATTTGTGTTTGCTGTACATAAACCAGGTACAGTTGTGTATCTGAATAACACCTCTCTGCAGTTTACCATGTAACTGTGCCTCTGAGCATGATAGATAATGAATGCATCAGAGAAAATATGGTTGGCAATAATACTGTCTGTTTAATTAATTTCACGTCAGCACAAGTATACATGGACATGTGTCTTCATGGACATGATTCCCACATAAGAACTGTAGAATTATATAGGAAAAATGTTACAGCTTTAAATTTCACTCTCTTATGATAAAATAGACATGGCTAGACCTCTGGGATTAATCATGGATATCCAGAATGCAAAGTCTGTGGATGCTAACTCAAATGCAGATCGCACCCAAAAGGGACACTTGGTTATGCGGTAAAACAAGCATGACTGACCCTAGGGTACCATGTGTGTTTGAAAAGTTTTGAGAAAAAATGGCCATACCTGAAGAGTTAAAGTTAATATGCTTAATATTCACTGTCTGATAATTCTGCATGTATTGACAGGTCTAATCAATAGTCACTTAAAAAACAGAGCTTTTTTTTTTTTTTTTTCTGTAGCCATGTATATACATGCAGCCTGGGTGCATTAGCTTGGTAGCAGTCTTCAGTGAGTGAAAAATAGTGAATAGCATATACCTGTATATACTCTGTATATATGTGTTTGTGTTTAGTTTTGAAAGGGGAAAGTATTAGTCAATTTCAGACACTGAGATGTTTCCTGTAATCTAATTGTATAGTTTTGCATAGTGGTCTTTCTTTTTCAGAGGTATCCCCTATTTCTCTGTTTTCCTGTCTATCTCATGTTATAAAAGGCACCAGTATTAGAAACATATATTGCTGAATATTTTCTATGTATTTATGGCTGCATGCAAATAGTAATATCTATTAAAATCCTTATTAAAAACTTATTATTTGTGCATAAGTGCACATGCATGTTCATATAGAAGCACAGTATATATCTTTCTCCTTCCTTCCTTTCTTCCTTCTTGCCTGCCTTTCTTCCTTTCTTTAGGCATAAGTGCCTGCAGATTGCTCTCCGGTCTTGCTGTTCAGCAGGGACATCAATCATTTTGAAGCTGAAGAGATTTTCAGGAAAATGCTTGGGTCTTTTCATATTGAAAGAAGCTTGATTTAATCAGAGATTTGAAAACTTCTTTTACCTGTCCATGGAATCTATAAATTTGACTGCCCTTATGTTGTCACTGTAAAATAAAAGCAGAAAAAGGTCTGTGAAAAAGGCATTCCTTCAGTTTTGCTTTTTTATCGATAAAGCAGCTTGAATGGCACAGCATGGCTTCACATATTAAGGGTACATAGCTCTAAGAAGTATATTGTTAATTTTATCATCTCAGACAGAGCCGGGCCTGGAATTCATTATTCCGTTTTGGCAGTGGAGCAGAGAATTAGGCTGTGGCTGGCCTCTGCATCTGCATGGAGTCCCCCGAAAACACTCAGGACTTCATGTTTGAAGTTAGCTGAAGGATGATACTCTCAGCCTAAAGGAAGCAGGTGTTTTTCACTTTTGTGTATTTGTTTTGCTCACTTTTCTTCTGAATGTTGTGAGGATGGAGGCACGGACCCAGAGGTAGAGCGCAAGCTGGATTGTTTATTGAAAAGATTACACGATATTTATATGCTTCCAAGCAATTAGCAAAGCACATCTGTGTTTGCCTTGTGGTTACATCAGGTGAAAGGTCTATCTGATTTTCTTATCGACATCCTCTTTCCAGTTCTGACGTCCTTGTTCCTTGACAGTTCCAACATCTTCCAAGTACCAGTCAGGGACAAGTCACTCTTAATTGCCTGCTGTAGTTTCTCCTTCCCATGGTCTCTGACAGCTTTGATACATTCCAACCCCAACAGAATGTGATAGCTCCTGAGCCTGCCTTATTTGACTCTAAGTTCTGTGACATGGTGTGACTCTAAAGTTTATCTAAGAACATACTTAGGTAAACATGCTTGGTTTTATCCAGCAAACACTAAATTCATGTTGTGTTTGAAAAGACAGAGGTTCTAATTCTGTAGAGGTGACATGATATGACATCTGGCTGTACTGTTAAGTCACTTAATTCAACGCTAATATGTAGTTTCTAGAAATACCTCCACTATTGACTTCTACATGCCTTTCTTCTTTTCTGACTGAACTCCTCCTGAAGTGAGATACTTTTCCAAACTAGCATAAAGTTCCTCAGAAAAATAGTTACAGAACCTTTAAAATGAAGTCAAAACAGGATCCTGTCCAGCTAAGTAGTGTTTTTCCCCCTGTTATTGTACATTATTGCATTCTTGTTCTGTTTCTGTTGTGTTTCCAGACTCAAAACTCCTTGTGTGAAAAAGCTTGTTTTGCTGTTACTGTCCCTTAAAAATAAAAAGAGAGAGAAGAGGAAAAAAATGTAGCTTACAGTGAGCAATGATGAGTCATAATATTCACTGGTCTATTAAAAAAATCATCCCTCTGTGATTCCAGATTAGGGCAGACTAGTGTTATTAGATTGAAATCTTACAATCATTTAATTTATGGGATAACACAACATTTAATAGAAGTCTTATCCTTATTGCATTGAAGCCAGTTCACGCTCTCAGTGACTGCTGCCTGAACAGGATCAGCTTTTATGCATGCAACAATCTACAGCTCCTGCAGTGCTTTTTTTTTTAAAAAAAAAAAAAAAAGTTTACCTCTCTGATAAAACCAAAATTGAATTAATCCTCATGCTTCTTTTCTGAGACAGTAGTGGCGATAAATCATGACTGTTACTGAAAGTCTATTTAAAAGCCAGTGACTACCAGCACTTTAATATTTCAGTTATCACAGAATTTCTGGGTTCATAAACAAGCAAGTATACATGCTGTGCTCCTTGAGTCAATGATAACTTTGCATTGATTTTGAGGGAAACAAGATGCAGGCCCAAGTGAGATAGCTTGGACTATACATGCTAGTCATCAATGATAAATATTGACTTCTTTCATGGCAGGTACTAAAGATTATTTTCCTCATTTTACAAGTGACAAAAATAAAAGCTGAGAAGTTAAATGCCTTGTGTTCAGCCACAGGTGAAAAACATGGAAGAAGTCAGAGGGTCAGAGAGCTCTTGACAGTCAACTCTGAACTAAATCTTCCAGAACTTTGGCAGATACAGCAGGCATCAGATGAGAAAGGAGGCATACACTGACTGAAGGTACAGGGAAGCGCATGGAGATTCTTAGTGTATCAAGTGAAGCATGGACTAAAAAAAAGGCCAAGAAACATTTCCATGCATTCAAAATGCAGAATATGCTGTTCCTAATGAAGGTATGGAAGAGCCCCTTCAAAGTCAGGACTTTAAGGGTGTGGAACCCCTGGCTGGGGATCCTGATCTTCATGCTCACTACATGATGAGGTTTGACAAGGTCATGCTTTCTTGACCGGCACAGTGGGAAGTAAAATTGCAGTGCGTACATACAGAAGCACCAAGTGAACCTGTCTGTCTGGTATACTGTGTTCAAGGAGGCTGAGATTGATTTAGCCAGGTTTCTCTAAATGAGAAAGAACTGAATGAGCAGGTTAGTGGCCCTTTTAACCTTAGAACATAAAACCTTTTGTACTGATGAACTTTTCCAGAAGGCCTCCCAATGAAAAGGAGTATTTCTTTAGTATTAAATGATGTAACTAGCAGGATGCACAGCCCAAGGGAGAGGACTTTGCTAGCCTGTTTCCTAGAACAATTTTGCTGTCTCAAGTTTCTGCAGAAGGGAAAAGAGGAAAGAAATAGTGGCTATAGGAGCTACAAGTTGTACAGGCTAAATTGATATAGTTCAGATTTCTGTTTTTATTTCATGAAGGTTCTAGCTTACAGTAAAAATTATCTATCAGGTTAAAATGGGTGAGAAAAGACTACTTACACAGAGCTAGAAAGAACATAGTGTGTTTACCTTGTATTCCTCATTACACATGTATCATCTTGTTACCTAGGAGAGGAAGGCATGTATGTCAGGTATAGAAATTAGAAGGAGGTGGGAAATGTCTATAATTGGTCCCTAACCATCTGTGGAAAGAGGTGTTTCAAACAAGGAAAACAATCTTGTTAGGCAGTGGTTTTGCCTCTTCATTGATAAAGGAGAAAAAAAACTGACAGAAATTACCATTCTTTTGCAAAAAAAAAAGTCTGAATGTACAGTCAAACAGCCATAAAGGAGTGTGATACGCATTTCATATATATATGCATCCATGCATAACTACTTATAAATTCTCAGTATCACTAAGAGCTACTGGGCTGCTGAGGACTTATGTTAAAAAGATAGACTTGCATTTAAATGCTGATCTCAACTTTCCACTAGGGACCACTAAAGAGTCTTTCAGTAGAAAAGGCTGGGATCAGCAAAACATGAAATCATTATAGCTCCAGACTTTCTAGACTTGCTTTGTATTAAGCTTTTGAAAGGGACATTTGTTTAAGGATAAGATAGTTTTATCTTGCCTCGATGCTTAATCTTCTTCCATGGCAGAATCCTCATGTTTCCACAGCAAGGTCACTCAACAAAGGACCGGGGCACATGCCTGTCCACCCCCTCCAAACTGAGAACTGACACATCCTACTGCAATCTGACTCTTAAAGGATATCTACACTAGGAAAGCTGGAAGTCTTTGTCTTGATTCTACAGTTGTGTACACCATTATTTATCAAAATAGACCTGTCTTAAGATGTAATGTGGATTTAATACAGGTGAGGGGAAGCCAGGTGAGAGTTTACCAGGGTAAGTGCCTTAGGGAATATGCCAGCTTTTTCCTTCTTCGCTTTCTTTACTACAGTACAGGTAAAGTCAAGGTAATATGTCCACTGTTGTGGAGTTGATATGATTTTTTATCTTGTTAGGGTCTTTTTGAATTCCATTATAAATTGTGTCATACAATGATGTTATCATTTCCTTGTGGCAGCTAAGTGAGGTGCTAAAATGAAGTGACCTTCAGCACCAGGGTGACCTGCTATGAAATACATGAGTACGTAGCTCCAGAGGGGAAGAAATGTCTGCACACCCTTAATTCAGTTATGGGAAAAATGAAGTACCCATGTTTGGGGTAGTTAGCTTTTTTATTTGTACAATACGAAATGTCATTGAAGAATTACATGGGAGCACAAAAGGGATCCCATACAAAGTAATCCTGTGGAAATTTGAATAACGAATTGTAGATCATTTGGGCTTTACCTGTGAGTTGTTTTAACCTCCAGCTGCACTCAGGTCATTGGGAAGATTTGCAGACCTTGGTGGTCCATATAGTCTGCAACATCTAGAAGACAGAGACAATTCTATGAAGAGACAGTTGGTAAGGTTTTGCAGATTTAGGATTTGCAGACATAAAAGACATTCAGAAAAGCTATAGTATGAAAGTGAATACTGTTTAGACTAAGTTTCCCCCTTCCCACTCCTAGCATGTATTTTTGGAGTTAAAAAAACTTCTTCGTCCTGATTTGTTGCTGCCCATCCCTTTCACCTGTCAAGATGTAGCTTCTCATTCTTTTCTCACTTCTTCGTTTCTTCATAGTTATTCAAGAGGTAGCACATTCCAACAAACTTTCTTTTTTTTTTATTTTATTTATTCATCCCTTCTATTCATCTCTACTATTTGTATTAGACATCAAGTTCTTTAAAACAGGGATTTTCTCTTGGTACCTTACCAAATTCACCCATCCCACACTCAGAAAATTTTAAGTAAAATCCACAGCAATCAACATGACTTCATAAGCAAGCTGATTCTTACTCAGTTCTTCCAAAGAGTGGATGGACTTCTGAAGTAAAAACTATGTGAATAAGAATGACAGATATACTAAAGGGGGTGCTGAAGAAAAAAACCCCAACCGTTATGTGTGTGTAGTAAAGACAGATCTCAAAGAAAGAATCAGTTTTCTAGTACTAGCCATATGTCACAATGTCTTTGTTCATATAAAAACAGGACTAGGAATTCAACATGTTGAGAGTGTAAGAGATGAACTTAAATTTAGTTGCTGGTTTAATACCTGCGTGTATTAAATATAGCAGCATAGATGTTGATTGTTTAAGCTGTTCAGTGAGGCATGCCATGTATCTGAGTCTATAATTTGGCATCTGGGTTCTAGAAACTGTTCTCACTAGAAGATTTGCTTATAATCCAAGGATAAATGGCAATAAGGAGTGTCTTTTCCTAGAAATGAAGGGTGGCCAAGGAAACAAGCTTTGAAATCCTTAATCTCTTCCCTTTTTTTTACAATGAGTCCACTGAAGTATTCATATACCTGATGGATGCTGAACAGGAGCATTGTGACAGAAAGTGCACTACTTGGTAATCCAAATGCTTAGAGGTAGATCACATCTCCTGAGACTCTGAATTTTAGCTGTGTGTAGGTGGAATGTAACAAAACAATGTCCATGTAGTTTGTGCACTAGTGTATAATTAGCCAAGCTTTCCTTTTTATTTTTGGTCTTTTACATGTGATAGGTAATGTTCTGTACATAAAAATGAGACAAAGTGCCTTCTACAATTCTTTCAGAGTATTTCCATTTATAGAGATGTCAGAAAGCTTTTTTGTTATAATTCTGAGGAACATGAATATCTGAGCCTCTGAACTGATTAACATCTCATGCATGCAAATCTAACACAAAAGAATCTATTTACAGCTTGACTTCACAGCAGATTGCTACCATATTAGCAAGCACCTTTAAGTAGTTTGAAAAAAGTGATGATTTGTTATTTCCTTTGGGCTGTGTATCTCTGACTTGTATATGACTGCTTTTTTCTCTTCTTTTTAATGATGTCCTCATCATCACCACCACCACCACAAAAAAAAAAATAGTCTTTAATAGTTTCTCCCTATCTTGTTGATGGATACATACACAAAAATCATCTAAAATGTGGCTTGGAAACCAATTACTTCAGTCTATCTGTGTTTAAGTTTTTACAGATGGCTGGAAGACAACCCATAGAATCTTAATTCAAATTAGAATTTCAATGTGAACATGATTATGAATAGTATGTGTAACCAAATACATCAGAATAAATTACTAAAGAAAACTGTTTTTAAAAGATTTTTAAAACAAATTTCTGTTTAGCTGTCTCTGCTGTACATTCATTATCAGTTTAATACTGGATCAATTCTATTTCTGCTGTATAGGTAAAAATGTATGTGAATTAATTAGCTCACAGACAAAATAAAAGGAAAGCTGAATGAGCATTGAGACTATTTTACAATCTCATGCCTAGGAATGGTTATTTTTGGTCAAGGATATTGTGAAGGAGAGAGCAAGCAAGGACAAACAAGAAAGCTTGATCATTGCTCCTGTGTTGTGTGTGTTCTAAGTTTGCCTGTTTTCAAGGAATTCAATCCTAGCATGTTCAAAAGCAGAGCTGAATGAATAAAAACACGTTTGGGAAAAGGGAACCAGTTTCTTAGATGATGTGAGTTATCATGGCTGCATTGGCATCTATTAAGCTGCTGGTTGCAATATACAGTGCTCTGGGAAACACACACAATTGTATATTATACATGCATATATCTTTGAGCTAAGATATTTATATTAATGGAGAGGAAGAGAAAGAGGGAATCAGATAAATGTTTGCATTTGTAATGGGCATGGAGAGGAAACCTACTCAAAAGTAACACAAAAATATTTTTATAGTTAAATATAGCCTTAGAAGTGGGAAAATAAAGACTACTAAATGTTTCATAATAAAGTTGTAATGTAGAAGAACTTTCACAGTGAAATAGAAGGACAATTAGTTTTAAGTCTCCACTCTCAACTTTTATGAGCTGCTTCCAAGATGTCCAAAACAATATGATGTGAGGAATTCTTTGGTGCAAGAGTACCTAAGCTAAAACCAATGCCTCTCTTGAAAAGTCTGCTTACTCTTACTGAGAAAAAAACAAAAAAAAAAGGAAGGAATATATGTATCACAAAATACATGTCATCATCATCTTTCAGATGATCATCATCCTTCAGATGATGATGGATGTGTATTTCCTTGTGTATCACCATTATGCCACTGACACAGTTGTGGTTTGGTGGTTGGTGTTGAGAACACCCAAATGACAAAATAGCATTTTGCAATGCTGTAGTGTTATGGCGCTGTGAGCATAACATGATGTATTACTAAAATAAATTAATACAGCACAAATGGTGCGATATTTAAGGTCTAGGACTGATTCCTAGTGTAACTAAATGGAACACAGTGACATTGCATGGTTGGATATTTAACTTACTGTTTTATTGGTCTGCCACACCATATAGGAGCCTTAGTCTGCAGGTGGATTCACTTGCATTAAATGTCATCCAAGCACTCTTAAGGTCACACCTGAAGTACTGTATCCAGTTTTGGGCTCCCCAGTACAAGAGAGGCATGAATATTAGTCCAGGGAAGGACCACTCAGGTAATGAGGGAGACTGAGCATCTCAATTGTAAAGAAAGTCTGAGAGAGCTAGAACTTGTCAGCTTGGAGAAAAGAAGGCTTGGGGGGATCATACTAATGTGAATAGTACCTGAGGGTGCAAAGAAGAGGGAGCCAGGCTCTTTTCAGTGCTATCCAGTGACAGAAAAAGGGGCAATAGGCACAGATTGAAACAGGAAGTTCCTCCTAACATGAGGAAACGCTGTTTCACTGTGAGGGTGACCAAGCACTGACACAGGCTGCCCAGCGAGGTTGGAGATATTCAAAAGCTGTCTGGACATGGTCCTTAGCAACCATCTCTAGGTATCCCTGCTTCAGCAGGGATGTGGACTAAATGACCTCCAGACCTCCCTTCCAACCTCAGCCGTTTTATGACTCTTGGCAGCTAACAGGTCAGTTTTTGAAGGTTCAGAGCTTGCTTTATTGTGCTGGATTCTTGCCACAGCATAAAATGCAAGGGCTATGTTAGGTATCCATCTGAATTTATCTATTAGAGGACTCTTTAAAACTGAAGGCAAATAAATGATTGTTTAATGCTAATGTGAGAATTAGTCTTATAACACTTTATGCACAGTGGAAATTATACTTGTGCAAATAGAAGTGTAAAGGATATAGCTGTGCTAACTAACATGTTAGTTCCTTTTATGGTAGAAGAAATGTACCAGGTAAAAACTGAAAGCTAAAATTATAGACTTCACTTGAATGAAAAACATTGCAAGACTGGGAGGGAGCCAGATTTTCTAAGAAGGATGTGAAATAGCCAGAACTGAAATTGAAGCTAACCTGTGCTTGGATTTGAACCTTACCATTCCTCTTTACTTAAGCGGTCTATTTCCAGTAGATAGTTCCATTGAGACCATTCTGTGGTAATAAGAAAATATAAAAACATTGCATCCTGGGAAATGGTCACGTGTGAGATTTTACTCCCCCCACTCCTCCCATACTTCTACCCTTGAAGTACCTTAAATTACAAAGTACTAAGAGTAGGATGGAAAGAGCAATCAGAGGGAGCAAAGCTTGTGTGAGAGGCTGACATCACAGCTCTTTCAGGTATCTGTTGAAGAGACTTAATATGGAAGGGTAGAGCAGGTGTTCATTTGAAATAAGGTCACCAACGAATAGAATACTAGACACGGTTTTACTAAAATTGGGTCTGACTCATTTTGAAACAGTATGAAACTTCTTTCTTTTTTTTTCTCCTCCCCTCAAAAGGACCAGTTCTCAAAAGGATTTTTCTCCAACGAGCTGGTTGGTCAATCCACTTTTAGAACATCATATGAAGGGACAAGGAGTTGAGAAGTGTTGTCATTAAACCATTCAAGTTTTCATTATAAAATCTTTGCTCTTTCTCTTATCATGAGAGTAGTAAAGGTCTGCTAGCATAACAAAATGGTGCTCAAATATTTTGTCTTTTCAGTTCTGTTATATTCAGTTCTGCCACACTTCAATCTATTTTATGCCTACAGAGCACTATAAATGTATCAGAATACAATTTGCGGTTTATCATTGTCAAAACGTAATGTGGCTGTGATTAGTACAATACATGTTGAAAGCACTGAAACCCAGTAAATATTACCAAATCTTTAACACAATTCCAAATTAAGATGTTCTAGTTGTTTACAAAATGTAACTGTGTGTTTATTGTCATATGCGAGAACGATGCTAAGCAATTTCTAACATGAACAGACCTTAATGATATGAGATTTAACAAAGAAGGATATATTAAGCTGCCTTTTAAAAGATAATTTCTTCTCTGTGCCCATCTGAAAATTATAGCTATTAATCAGTCAGACATTTTGAGTAACCTAAACATTGAATTTAGTCAGGGAACTGAGAAAATACACTAGAGCATGGGAGGTAAAAGAATTTGGACACCTTGTGGTGCAGACAAAATTGATTAGGAGAGCTTGGAGTTGTGAATAAGCAAACAGTTTCCTGTGTGGTCCTACTTCTGAATTCTTATCACTCATATCTCCTGATTTAGTTTGCTGGCCTCTCATTCTTAATCCTTGCTCTCATTAAAGTCCTTCAGGATGCTTAGATTAGGGTGTTAGTTTTTTTTTGTTTGTTTGTTTACTCTAGCCTAGTTAAGCTCAAATAACTGTTTCTTATGTTGACCTGGTCCTTTATTTACCTCTTGTGCTCATAGTGGTTTCTTTTAGATTTGTCTTCTGTTTCAGAAAATTGACTAATGCTTATTTAGCAGAGCAACAGTTAATGAGGCACTTCAAAGCAATGTTGTTTTTTTTTTTTTAATTTTGGCAGTATCAGATGACATTAAACAGTTCTTTAAAAATCTTGGTGTCACTTTTACTGACATTACTTCTAGCTAGTCTTGTTTTATTACTTGCTTCAAAATGAAAAAAGACCTCCTTTGAAGAACTTCAGAATTGGAACAGTAGAAATGGAAGGGAATCCATGTCTCTGCATTATTCTGAAAATCCTAATTATAAAAAAGAAAATGCTAACTCCTTTGACATCTTGATATGTTTTACATTAAGACCACTTTTACATATCAATTTTACAATGATTTACATTCCACCCTCAATTTTGATTTTTCTAAAGCATGTAAATTAGCTACTAATACAGTTATGCTATATCTATGAATATTTTCAGTTTTGTTGCTGCATGTTCGGTTACTGATAAATTATAAAGGTGATCATCCTAAGTATGATGTCTTTTACTTCTGATTAGAAAATGCAGCTGTATGGTTTCACTCAGATGAGATTAATATCTATATATTGTGCTAGAGAATTTTCTTGCTAGCATGTAATGAAATCTGTTGAATTTAAAAGTAAGTCATTCATAAGGTTTCAATGAGATTTCTGATTATACCCGTATTGAAAGTTAATTTGCCTTATAAAAATACTAGACACTATTCTTATTAAAGATGAAATTCCATTTCTAGCTATTAAAATATCTCAAATGTTCCATCTTAATTTAAAATTCTTAAACTATTACTACTTTAACTGATAATTAGTAATTCCATGACCTGTGTGAACCAACAAATGGCAAACCAGCATTTCACAGTCATAAAATATACATTTCACTTCATACATTAATATACAAAAATGCAAAAAGTGGGATGATATAACGTTTGACTCTATGTACATTTGTCTTTGAGAAGGTTGACTCAGAAGATGAAACTGGATTTGTCAAAAATCTTTAGTCTCTCATGGAATTCACTTAGAGAATAAA
Source organism: Pezoporus flaviventris (assembly GCF_033815535.1). NCBI lineage: Eukaryota > Metazoa > Chordata > Aves > Psittaciformes > Psittacidae > Pezoporus > Pezoporus flaviventris. The sequence goes on along the minus strand of NW_026892616.1, from coordinate 2,834,895 downwards.
AGAATTCAGCTTGAACCACAAGTAAAATCCTAATCCATTGCAATAAATTATGAGGGTGCTTTGGCTTTAGAGGTGACCATTAATTTATCCTGGTTGCCTACACAAAAAATTCCTGAGAACCATGAATGTAAATGCTCTTAATTCATTTACATTGTGATAACACCTTAATCAGAATTAATTCGTAGTTCGTATAGTTTTCTCCACGAACATATTTTATACTTTGACATTTCCCTTAAATCTCTTTGGTTTTAGGAGTCAGCCTATGTGGCTTGAGATATTTTCCTAACAGCGTCTAGTTTTGTTATGAACTTATTCTAAAATTTCAAGCATGATTTAGCATCTTTAATTCTTCTATTTGTCTTTGCTATTATATTTCAGTCAGTCATGTCCTCAGCTTCTCTGTCAGGTCTATGGACTTTGGTTTCTATAGGGAGGCATGGACTGTTTAGTTAGAAAAAAAATTCAGCTGTATGCCAAAAGTTGCAGTTATTACTTAGAATTAACAATGTTGGAAGTGCAGTGGTTGGGTTTTTTCAGTACTCATTTTGGTTCTGTTTGAAGAGACAGAGCCAAAATTGGAAACAATATGAAAAGCTATAGTTCTATTGATGTCAGTATTTTCAGTCCTCTAACTCTGAGGCTACATTGGCCCATTGCCTATGCATTTTAACTTTCAGAGGATCTGATCCCAGAGCAATGGACATAGAAAGCATTTGCCTGTCAGTCTTTCAATTACTTGAGAGTCAGTATGGTATATTCTTCTATAGCTGTAATTGGGGTTCTCAAGGGATAGTCAAGACACAGAGCTTTCCTTTCAGACAATGCTTGTTGCCTCAGGGGGGAACAATAAACATGCAGATATTCTTAGACAGCCACTGCCACTCACAGTAGCTGTTCCTAGATGTATAGGATCATAATGCTGAGGAATTGTATGGTTCGTTGTAAGGACTTTTTTTTATATAGATGCCAGCAGCCTCAAACTGCAAACTAGTCCAAAGACTGTATTCATTTATTAAACTAGTATCAATAGCTCATTGAAATGGTAAAGAGAGTCTCAATAGTTTCACAAATGTGCATACATTGCAAAAGTAATTTCAAAGTTAGCCTTATCTGCCTGGCATTCCTCTTTAAATAAACAGGCTTAGATTGGTAGCTCTAGACTGAAGGTAAGACATGGATTCTGCTGAAGATTTTCTTCTCCTGGGTCAGAACTTGCCCACACACTGGGCAAGCCACCCAAGCAAAGCCACCCAAAAACTGATGGCCCTATGGTGCCTTTCTACATTCTCCCTGAGGATCAGCCATGACTGACTAGGAACAAATGGTGGAACATCTTAGCACAAAGAGTGGTGGGATGTGTCCTCACCAAATACAGTTGAGAACAGAAACAAAAGACTCAAGTATTAATGGAATCACTTTGCTGTAGGATGCTCGCATGCAAGCAAGGTGGGCCTGGATGCTTGGTCTTGGGTGCCAGTCCGTCAGCTCCCTGGCTCTGCAGATAAGACCTTGGTGCCAGAATGGGCTGCCCTCTCCTTCTCCCTCTGCATGTGATAGTATGACCTGGCTACAGGAATCAGAGATAGAAATGGAAACGGTCTGTCATTCCTTGTCATAGGCAACTGCTGTTCAGAAAGGAGAAAAGAGGGTTCTAAAATGGAAGCAAAAGTGCATTCCTATTATAATGTCATTTATTTAAATATCAGGATCACTGAAAGAGTATTTTATTCATTTTCTTGCTTTTGAAAAATTAAAGGAATATGCCTGAGAGTTTCACCTCAATGATTGCAGTACAGAAAGTGAGGAAAAAGAAGTCAGCTGTTGGTTGTTGGTTTTCTCATTACATTATGTATCAGAAAATGAAGCTCTCTGTGATCTATGATTTGTGTTGTTTATTGCTTTCATCCAGTTTTGGAAAATCCATTTTTTAAAAATTAGTGTTAAACCCAAGAATCCTTGATTCTGTCAGAATGTAAGCAAATTAGCCGAATTCATAATGAAATTTTTATGACTCCTGGTTCTGAAGGTGCATTGAGTACTGCTGCTAAGGCATTCTTTCAGGCAGTATAATCATTAGTGCAATAGGTCCTTTATCCAGTACATTTTGTTTAAGGTCTTTGTTCTTTTAATAAAGTGTCCTGGGTTCAGCAGTAGCAGTCATTTTTCCCCTTCTTGGTAGCTGATGCAGTGCTGTGTTTTGACTTTTGGCCTGGGAACAGAACTGATAGCGATGTTTTGGTTTGGCCAAGGACTTTGTGAGCCTCATGCTCTGCCAGGGGGAAGGGGAAGCCGGGAGGAAGCAGAGACAGGACACCTGACCCAAACTGACCAAAGAGGTATTCCATACCACAGCACGTCATGCCCAGGATGTAACTGGGAGTTAGCCGGAAGGGCTGGGAGACTGCAGGGTTGGAGGAGGTATCGGTCGGAGCTTGGTCAGGCTGGGGGGGCGAGTTATCGGTCAGCTGGTGCTGAGGTGTTGTATTCTCTTCCCTTGTTATTTCCTTTATCATTATTATCATTGGTGGTAGCAGTAGTGATCTGTGTTATACCTTAGTTACTAAACTGTTCTTATCTCAACCTGTGGGTGTTGCATTCTTTTCGATTCTCCTCTCCGTCCCTCCGGGAGTAGGGGGAGGGAAAGAAGGGGGGGAGTGAGTGAACGAGTTACCTGACTGGGTTTAAACCACGACATAAAGATAAGAATCTGAGAGACTGATTACTTGCATAGTCTTGGGTGGAAATTACTAAACGGAAGACAGTTTTTGGAGTTGTGTTTGAATGGGTTTGGACTCCTGTCACAGAAGTCTACACCTTTTCCGTTCACAGAAATCCCGCAGAAGCAGTGATCCTAGTAACTCCTTAATAATACTTGGATGACTCTGTTTTCAGGTTTGCCCTAAGATTCTACTGTGATCAACCAAGTCTCTGTGTGACTAGAGTGAAGAGTGAAAGGTCTCTTGCATCTTTTCTTCAAAGGAGTACATCTTCCTCTTCATGTGACTTTATGTGCATGTCTTTGTGTTCAGGACAGAAATGGTTTGAGGATGAATGCAAAGGAAAGAGGGATTGTCTGGAAGACCTATGTGGTCTACGTTTATAAAAATGATGACAGAAATGAGGACAGATGTGAAAAAGGGCCCAGGTGTTTTTAGGGGTGCATAATTGTTCTACGCATTCCTTCTGTAGATATCTGTGAATGAGTAAGTGGAGAATGAGGTTTTGAATATTCAGTATTGCAATTCTTCCAGTGTAAACATGCATCTGTGAGTTGTCCACTGCTCTTCTGCAGAGGCGAAGGAAGTAAAGGAAGAAGAAGAAGTTAAATGTCTGCTATGAAGAATAATGAGCATAATACAGTTCTCCAAATCTAGGTATGTAGTGCTGCATTGAACATCCTTGTTTGAAAGACAAACTTTGGAACAGGAGACGTTATTGTGATCCACAGCTGAAAGGCAAGGGAGATCAAATTAGGCACTCCTGAAAGAAATACAAGTGTCAGTTATAAAAATTTATCTGCATTGTTTAAGCCCAGAAGATAAAATTAACTCAGTCCTGCCTGTTAGAAACACAGTGGATGGAATTAAGCTCAATTATTCTTATTTTCTGACATATTTTTAACCACTGAGGACAGTTATTTTAGTTAATAAGAGTTTTGCTACCCAAGACCTCTTCTCCACATCATGTAAGTCACTGGAGGATGGAAGTATGTGCTGCAGGAAAGAAACCAGGCTTATTACACTCATTGTTTATAAATTGTTTGGAGTATCTAGATGAATCTCTCATGCTCTTTGAAGTGAGGAAGGAGACTTCCAGTTGCTTTTTTTTTTTTTGCTATTTAACTGCTAAACAGTTAAATAAATAAATTCTATATTTATGTCTCAATTTTACTGTCAGGCAGCACTCATCTGCCCCTGATGAAGTAGAGTGATTTTAAAGATTTAACTTCTGAAATAGGACTTAAACTATGTACAATCAATAGTGTGCCTGCAAAGTTCAGGAGCCTTATTGATTGTACATAGTTTAAGTCCCATTTCAGAAGTTTCTCAGAATTACTTTGTAAAGTATTTATGAACTCCTGTGGAACTAAAATACATAGAACTGGGACTAAATGTATCCTTTATTTTTGAATACCAATTTAAAATAACTGGTAAAAAAAAAAAAAAAAAAAAAGAAAAATCTCTTCATATCAAAAGAATTTTAATTTTTTAGTAGATGTTAGTTTTGATGATGAGTTTCTTCAGTTGTTTTTAATATTAAAATTAAGTGTTGAAATTATATCTTGAACGTTATAATTTAGATAACACCAGAACTTAAAGCAGTTAGCCAGTCCCTTTGCTTTCTAGGAAAGTTTGGTTTTGGTGCATTCATTTGCCCCTCTCCTTCAGGCATTACTGAATGCTTCAGTGCTGCAAAGTTGTATTTTTCTCCACTTCTGTTCTCTCTAAACTGTGCTCTTGGGCCACTTGTAGTGAGTGTGCATAACTAACTTCCTTCACTTTGGTACAAATAAAATAAGCTGCTTTGCTCCCCCAAGTCAATAGCTGTGTAACTGCATGTCTTATATTTTTTTCTGATTGATGATCAGAGGGCTGAAGCACTTCTTCTATGAAGACAGGCTGAGAGAGTTGGGCTCGTTCAGCCTGAAGAAGAGAAGGCTTCAGGGAGACCTTAGAGCAACCTTCCAATACCTAAAGGGGACCTACAGGACAGCTGGATTGGGACTTTTTACAAGGGCGTGTAGTCATAGGACAAGGGGGAATGGCTTTAAACTGAAAAAAGGGAGATTTAGATTAGATATTAGCAATAAATTCTTTACAATGAGGATGGTGAGACACTGGAATAGGTTGTCCTGAGGAGTTCTGGCTGCCCTATCTCCAGAAGTGTTCTAGGCCAGTCTCAATGGGGCTTTGAGCAGTTTGGACTAGTGGAGGGTGTCCCTGCCTATGGTAAGTGGGTGGAACTAGGTGAACTTGCAGGTCTCTTCCAACCAAACTATTCTATGGTTCTATGATGCTATGACTACACATTTGTTTCACCCAGAAAATACCAGATTTGTATGCATATCTTCTCACATATGTTTTTGTTTTGTTTTCCTGAGTCTCAAGCCACATACATATATAATTTTCTTTTCTCAAAAACCATCTCCCAGACAGAACTAGTTTCTTTAACGGTTGCCCCTTTCAAGGTGACCCACTGCAGACAGAATCAGTGACTTTAATTTGTCTTTACCTTCCCCAGGCAAAGCAGAGACCACAATTCAGTAGTCTGCTGGCAGGAAAAACAAACAGTGACAACCTCAAGCACTTCTCAGAGAACATTCAGTGTGTAAAAATAACCAAGTTCATATTTATTTTGTTTGTCTTTTGGTTTTAGAACATTTTGAGTCCACCTGGGTGATATTTTTTCAAACTCTTCCCTGCAAATAGGGAGATGCATGTATATTTTATTTACAAGCCACATGGCCTTCTTCCCTCAAAATGCTCATGCATTCTTACGGCAAAAAGCCAAAAAGAACAGAAAAGGCTACAAAATACATGACATATCCTGAAAGCTGATCCAAAGCAAATTTGAAATGCATAACATCCCTTGGCCTTAGTATTCCTTCCCTTTATTGAGGAGGAAGAAAAAGAGAGGAGGGTATATTTGCAGTCCTTTACTCTGCCATTTAATTCTCACTTCTGCTTCAATAAAGGTGAGACAAAGGACAATTTATCACAACAAATAATCTGTTGCTAGAAAAGGAAGCTTTACTTAGTTCAATCAGTCTTCTATCCAAAACAGAAATTGAAGTTCCTCTGTGTAAATGTCCTCATTGTATTATTCTTTTTACTTTTTGTCACTTCAGAACAAAGCCTGAAATAAATAAATGTGGTGTAAGTGAGCATAGTGTAACAGAGGGCCACTATATGCTTACTGTAAATGGAAGAAAATTCTAGAGAAAAGACTCTCTACTTTCCTGTTGCAGGTAAAACTGAAGCTGAGAGAGTTGCAGTGTTTGCAGTGATGCTACCTCTGGCATTGCAGAATGGGGAATGGGAGGGGGTATGACATGACAGAGAAACAAAATAATTTGAAATCCCTTTAGACAGCAGAAGCTATGAAAGCCAGCTTGCATAACAGGATGGAACTCTACAGACATTTTAAGTTGTGCAGCCCTCTAGTGTTTTAAGATCAAATACTGTGAATAGTAGGACCTAACAGTTTTTCTCCAGCTAAGGGACCTTTCCGCTGAGCCAAAGAACTTCTGCATTTTCATTATTAGCTGAGCAATAAAGAGATCTGATTCAAGCAAATTACTCGTGTCATCTGTTTGCATGTATGTTACTTATTTGGAAAAAGTTCCAAGTTCCAGCAGCTTTTATAATCAATGCAGCAACTCACTGAAGAAGATGTACTTTGTGCAGACAGATTTTGTCATTTATTCTGTCAGTCGCATAGTTGCCAGATATGGTATATCACATAAGATCTCTTTCTATTATGGCGCTTTACTATAATCCTGAATTTCATTGCATTTTATTGAAAGCAATAGAATTGTGCTCTTTTACTTTCAATATGAATTTGACCCATTGATCTAATTTGGTCCATTCTATTTCATCAGCCACTTCATGTACCAACTTTCTGAGGCAAAATATTTCCATAAGGTGCCTGTGTGCACGTTGTGGAAACTTAACAAAAGATGACACAACAACCCCACCACCACCACCACAAAGCCCACACAATGAGGAATTTTACCTACTTAAAAGCACGCAATGAAAGCAGTAAAACAGTTAAGAAAACTGGCATGACACATTTTCTTTTTTGCCTCAGAATGGAAAGGACATATTCCCAGGGCAGAGCCTGTAGCTCTGAGTGCAATATTTAAAGCTCTGTGTACAGTTAAGGTATTGTGTGCTTTAAATAAATCTGAACTGAAAAATAAACAAAAGTATATTTATAGGTAACAAATTAAAAAGTTAGAATTTAATGCAAATTGTAATTTTGCAAATTCATGCAAGTAATGAAAAATTAGTGTAATTACCTAAATACACACACAGAGATAGTAATTTCCTGTGCTTAAAAATTTCTTTGGAATCTTTGTCTTTGTACAGTAACTTTGAGTTCCTAATTTTGAAAGGTTTTTTACATATACTAGCTAAGTGGTGAATTCATAGCCACTGTTTTAGTCTCATATGGCACAGTAGCAAGGTATATATGAAAAAGATTTGATAAACCAATACACTAAGACTGCTTTGTTTCAATCATTTATTTGTAAATCTGTGGTTGAAAAACATTTTATCTATCATACTACTGTGAGTGAAAAAGAGATGCTGAAAGTGCCAAGGAGAGAAAAAACAAAGCAGCTTTGACTTTTCTCTAAGTTGAGCTAAGAAAACAGAACCTTCTCAAGCTCCTGAGCCTGTCTGTGTGTACTGGCTCTGTGCTTGGGGTGTTTTATCTGATGCTGGTAACCTAATGGCAAACATCACAAAACCTGTACCAAAAAAAATAGAAATAAAATTGTTCGCAGGGCATACGTAATCACCCAGAGCAACAGAGGGGATTGTTCTAGGAGAATGACAAAGTTTCTCCTGGTATATATACTGATTTGTCACATCCCTTGGGAAATAGATACATCAATGCATTTGCCACCTTATGTTCAATAAAATACCCTTCCAGCCAGAGAAACAAATAAATGCTTCCTTCCTCCTTCCCTCTGAAGATAATAAGCAAAACTAAAGTCAAACTCACTTTTCATCTCCCAGCAATCCCTCAAATAAGCAGCAGTGTCCTGCAATTTGGTTTGATTAAAAACTACCCTCCATTCCTTTATTCAGAATGTCAAATCTAAGCTTATGGGAGAAGGATTTTGAGTGAGGGTGTTTTTTTTTACATGGGTAAGGTTTCTCCTGATTTTATACACAGCACAATCTAAAACCAGGCACAGTGGATCTGAAGCCACTGTGTGACCTGCGTATGTGGTTTTGCACCTCTGCACAGTGTACACAGCAGGCACAGCCCATATGGCAGGGTGCAGTCACACACTAGCGAACAGCACATTCATTTTTTATTCACTGCAGAGGGTACTCCTCAAGTGTGTGTCCAGCAGAGCTACAAATTCAACTTTATAATCCAACATAGAATCACAGAATAGTTAGGGTTGGAAAGGACATTAAGATCATCTAGTTCCAAGTCCCCTGCCGTGGGCAGGGACACCTTACGCTAAATCATATCACCCAAGGCCTTGTCCAACCTGGTCTTGAACACTGCCAGGGATGGAGCATTCACAACCTCCCTGGGCAACCCACTCCAGTGCTTCACCACCCTAACTGTAAAGAATTTCCTCCTTATATCCAGTCTAAACTTCCCCTGTTTAAGTTTTAACCTGTTACCCCTCGTCCTATCACTACAGTCTCTAACGAAGAGTCCCTCTCCAGCATCCCTACAGGCCCCCTTCAGATACTGGAAGGCTGCTATCAGGTCTCCAAGCAGCATTCTCTTTAGGCTGAACAGCCCCAACTTTCTCAGCCTGTTTTCATACAGGAGGTGCTCCAGTCCCCTGATCATCCTCGTGGCCCTCCTCTGGACTTGTTCCAACAGTTCCATGTCCTTTTGATGTTGAGGACACCAGAACTGCACACAGTACTCCAGGTGAGGTCTCACAAGAGCAGAGTAGAGGGGCAGGATCACCTCCTTCGACCTGCTGGTCATGCTCCTTTTGATGCAGCCCAGGATACGGTTGGCTTTCTGGTCTGTGAGCGCACACGGCCAGCTCATGTTCATTTTCTCACCAACCAACACCCCCAAGTCCTTCTCCGCAGGGCTGCTCTGAATCTCTTCTCTGCCCAGCCTGTAGCTGTGCCTGGGATTGCTCCGACCCAGGTGTAGGACCTTGCACTTGGCTTGGTTAAACTTCATGAGGTTGGCATCAGCCCACCTTACAAGTGTGTCGAGGTCCCTCTGGATGGCATTCCTTCCCTCCAGTGTACCAACCGAACCACACAGCTTGGTGTCATCGGCAAACTTGCTGAGGGCTCACTCAATCCCACTGTCCATGTCAGCGACAAAGATGTTAAACAAGACTGGTCCCAACACTGATCCCTGAGGGATGCCACTCGTTACTGGTCTCCAGCCGGACATTGAGCCATTGACCACAACTCTTTGTGTGCGGCCATCCAGCCAGTTCTTTATCCACCGAGTGGCCCATCCATCAAATTGATGTCTCTCCAATTTAGAAACAAGGATGTCGTGTGGGACAGTGTCGAACGCTTTGCAGAAGTCCAGGTAGATGACATCAACTGCTCTACCCCTGTCCATCAGCTCTGTAGCCCCATCATAGAAGGCCACCAAATTGGTCAGGCAGGATTCCCCCTTAGTGAAGCCATGCTGGCTGTCACCAAGCACCTTGTTGTTTTTCATGTGCCTCAGCATGCCATCCAGGAGAATCTGCTCCAAGATTTTGCCAGGCACAGAGGTGAGACTGACTGGTCTGTAATTCCCCAGGTCATCCATTTTCCCCTTCTTGAAAATGGGGGTTATATTTCCCTTTTTCCAGTCATCGGGAACTTCACCTGACTGCCACGATTTCTCAAATATGATGGCCAGCGGCTTAGCAACTTCATTTGCCAGCTCCTTCAGGACCCACAGATGGATCTCATCAGGACCCATGGACTTGTGCACGTTCAGATTTTTAAGATGGTCTCAAAGATCCTCTCCTACAGTGGGCGCAAGGTCTTCATTTTCACAGTCCCTGCATCTGCCTCCCAAGGCTTGGGTGGTGTGGTCAGAGCCTTTGCCAGTGAAGACTGAGGCAAAGAAGTCATTCAGAACCTCAGCCTTCTCCAAATCCTGTATAGCCAGTTCTCCCGAGAGATTCCTGAGGGGGGCTACATTCTCCCTAGTCTGTTTTTTATTTGCTATGTACCTGTAGAATCCCTTCCTGTTATCTTTAATACCTCTAGCTAAGTCTAATTCTAATTGGGCCTTAGCTTTCTTAACCTGGTCTCTAGCTTCTCGGACAACATCCCTGTACTCTTCCCATGTCACCTGTCCTTGCTTCCACTTATTATAAGCCTCTTTTTTCATTTGAATTTTCCTCAGGAGCTCCTTATCCATCCAAGGAGGTCTCCTGTCCCTCCTGCTGCACTTCCTTCTGGTTGGGATGCAACACTCCTGAGCTTGCAGCAGGTGATCCTTGAATATCAACCAACTGTCTTGGGCAAACATAATTCTCTGTAGTGGAATCTGCTGTAGCACTGGACAGACAGCCCCCTTGTCTTGGTCTGGGCCATCTGTCTCTTGGACTTTATTACTCCTGGCATAGAGGAATTTGTGCAAAGTTTGTGAGCTTCTCAGCATTGCAACTGTTTTATTCCTATACAAGAACGCATGTCAGTGCTGTCTCAGTGAGTATAGGCAACTGAGTTCAGCCAGTTCTTCAGGTGTGCTTTACAGGAAGTGTCTAGCTGTGCTGAGGTTACCTCAGTTAGATCATTCCTGTATTGCTCTGTTTAGAGAAACTTGGTGGAATTTGGCACATTCAAGTTAAGCAAAACACACCTTTTTTTTTATTATTATTTTATTTTTTGGGGGGCTTTTGCAGTCATTGGCAGTACTAACAAAACATATATAATATAAATTAGTCTCAAAAATTGTGTTCTCTATAAAACATTTGTTATGAAGGATCAATCTGAGCTTCAAAAGGTTCAAGTATTCCCTTGATCAGAAAAGTGTAAATAGCAGCTATTTGGTTGTATGCTTAAATTAAAAAAAAATAAAAAACAAGAAGAACTGGAAGAGCTGGAAGAGAACTGTTCTGATTATTTGCAGTCATTTATTCTTTTGTTCCCTTTGTGGTTATTTTTGTTACAAGTAACTTCTGTTTCTTTTTGGAACTGTAGTTCAGTTCATCTGTGAAAGTAAAGAGAAGGGGAAAAATCATAAATACCTGGTTCATTCAGGAGATAAATTTTGCTCTTCCTGTTATGACTTGTTATTTGACAGTGTCTTAGTTCAGAGTGTCACGTCTTGAAAGTTCTACAGTCATTTTAGACCTCTGAAATCTCTTCATGAATACTTAATTCTGCATTTGAAGGAGAAGAGTCTGTGCTGGAGAGATGTGTAGTACTGTTCAATCTGTTGGCACTAGTTCTCAGTGCAGATCGCGCAAGGCTGCAGAATAAATTGGTATTATTTTGAAACATCATTTGTCCACCAGAATGTCACCCCTTCAGATCCTTGCATTGAGCACACAAAATAGCACCAGATGCAGACAGTGATGTGTGTTCCACTGTGGGTCTCCCAGTTATCGTCATGAAGCTCTCTTGCCTGCATTGATGTTTTGTGAGAAGAACAGTGCTGCTTCCGAATGCATGTGTGTGATCATGGCATTTATTTTCATTTCTTTGTTCCTCTAAAAAGAGAATGACAGGGTAGGATAGAAGTAGCTTTGGTTTCTTTTGTAGGGTTGATCCCAGAGCATGTGGCATGAGACAGCAGGAACCTGCAGCATGGACAAAATGCAGGGAGCTGGGGAAGAATGCAGACAGCACATGTGCTGCAGAAGTGCAGACGTGATGGCGTGATGGAAAGTGAACTTTTGAGGGACCCAGAGGGTACTGCACCAAGTTTAATGCAACCCAGATTGAGTCATTTGGTGTGAAACAAAGCCTAGAGAGAAGGAATTGCTTTCAAGCATATGATTTAGGATACATTGGAGGGAACATTCTTTATAATCCTGATTTATTTCTGTTGTTTTACTTAGCTGATTTTGAGTTTTCTCCAGTAAAAAATATTTGGTCTAGTCTTAGTTCATATACAAACTTGCTTTAATGATTAAGAACCTGTTGGAGTTTTCACAGTACTTCTTATACAGAAAGGGATTACCATTTTAATGTAAGTAAAGGGAGTACTTCGAAGGTCTGTCTGCCTTTGGCTGTTGTTACAACAGATGGAATTTTTCAGATCAGAAATGCATATTTAATTTTTTTTAAAACAACCTCCCTGAATTACTTGCTTAAAAAATGGGTTCTGTAATCATTGAGCTATCCGGGTTGGTCAGATGTAAATCAAGAATGACATAACCTTTGGCATAGATTTTTTTTCCTTTTCTCCTCCCCTGTTTTGCTTTTAACTATTTAGAATTTTTCCAAAAGAAGAAGAAGAAAAAAAAACAAAAACCCAACAAACCAACAAAACAAAACAAAACAAAGAAAAAAAAAGGGAAAAAAAAACAACCTAAGCCACCCCAAAAAATCTAAACAAACACCAAAACCTATTTAACATGCAAGTATTGCTTTTTATGTCTGTTAGAAGTTGTTCCTTGGAGACCCTAATCTAATTCTGGAAACTGTAAAAAAACCCAAAAACAAAGCAGTAAGGAAAAGAAAAAAAAAAAGAACTATTATTTCCTCTTTTTCATAACTTCCAACAGAATTAACTTGTTTGAGCTACACGTATATGGCATCCTTAATGTACTGAATGCCATGCTGTTTAGGCAAACCAGAGCCCATAATAAAACAATTCAATTAGACAAAACACTTAACCACTTTACCCTTAAGTGTAAATTGATATGTGAACTGAACTCAGTGGAATTTTCCCACTGAGCTCAGTTGTGCTGGAATAGATAAGATGTTACTGGTTTATGTACATGTCTTAAAAGTGAGAGGGTTTGACACATACTACAGCAATTCTGGAAAACATTGCCTCTCACCGTCTTTTTTTACTTTTGAATTTCCTGAGGGTCCTAATTAGCAAAATTAGTAAGAAAAGCAGTCACAGTCTATCGGTGTCCCTAATGGACTTTCAGCAGAAGGGAGGCCAACTTCTTCCCTGTTTCTGATACTCAGTATATAGGCTGCAATACATGATTTGGATCTGAAACCTTTGTTTTCTTTCAAGATTTCTGTAATAATAAATTCTTTGCCAGACAACTCCATTTTCTAAAGTTCATACTGAGTTATGATGTATTTACAACAATGTCTTTCTTGGGAGTGTAAAAGTTAGGGGGCTTTATGGTCACGAATCTTCTCTTGGGTCTTAGCTAAACAACTAAGTTCTTAGCCAGAGCACCCGAGAGACACAGAAACCAATATATTTGCACAAAATGCTGGCTATGCATACCTATGAAATAACAGTTAATGAGCTTAACAGTTAATAACCTCAAGTATAACCTTGGGGTTGGCTCTGTAAGAACAGCTTGTTTAAAACCTCTTAGTGATTAAATAATAATAAATACTTAGGTCTTACTTTGGCATTTATTTGAGTAAATTTAAAAGCTTTTTAGAGGAGGTAACCTTGACTAACCGTGTTTTACAGATGGGAAGAGAAGGATGCAGCTCTCCTAACTTTGCTGAACAAACCAATAGCGAAGTTACAATTAGAAATTCAGGGCTTCAGGCTGCCTGTCAAGGCCATCTATGCAAGGTCCCACTTATAGGCAATAATATAAAATGAAAGTTGTCTCAGTGCTTATACTGGATGGACTGTTATTAGTGTTGTGTATTTACAGAGGTTTGTGTCGTTTGAAATTTACACACAGGAGTTACAGTCTACAATAGGTACATAATGTAACACCAGCAACACTAAAACAAATGCAAGTGGCTGGAAATTAATGGGGTTTATGGCAAAGGCACTTGGGTGGCAGACTTTGGCTTTTGTTTCTGTTTCATTAACCATTGAAAGAAGCGGGGGGAAAGCACAGCATGGGCGAAGGCAGAAAATTGGCAGTTATCAATAATATTGATATCAATATCAATAATAAAGGATAAAGAGCAATTGGAAGAAATTCTGAAGGACTGTGGGTAGACCTCTAGGAGTGTGAGGGAAGAAGTCCAAGTCACAGACAGAGGGGAAGTACATTGACGCAGCAGCATTATTTGAGTAACAAGAGGGAGGAGGTCAGAATGGAACAGTGATATGGACACTCTGGTTTAACTCAAACTAAGATTGAAAAGCTAAATGCAGCAACTAGAATTTTCCTAATAAAGCTGTGTGGTATTCCTGGCTGATTTTTTATATGAATGAGAATAGAACCCATGGTCAATGTTTTCCATGTAATTTTTACCTAAAACAGTGTTAAATTTAAGTTTAGTTGTGATGATTTTTCTGTACAGAGCAAAAGAGAACATATCAGGGCACTCCTGCCCCAAAACCAAACAGTGAGGAAGTGACCTCTAGCAGATTGGATAAAACAGTGGATTTTAATCTTATAGTCAAATGGGAGGTTGAGTGTGAATCTAATGAGTCAGATTCAGAGTACTGGGTGAAACACAGTATGCAGCCAATTGCTGGCAGCCCTCTGGGCTGCATCTCTTACAGGGAAGATCAAGTACTCAGCAATGGAAGAGATTATTTACTATGGAGGCTTAAAACTGTATTCAGTTTAGGCTCCATTTAACCTCCAGGACCTTTGTGAAGACAAGAGACACAGAAAGTAAGGAGTGAATAAAGAGAGAAGGGAAAGGAAGGATAACTGAGTCAAAAATGGATATAAGAGAAAATGAGTAGGACATTAGAGAGGATGAAGTGGGGGGAAAGATGGCAAAAGGAAGAGAGGGGACCCTTTTGCATTAGGGGAGAAATGCAGAAGCTTTGTTTTAGAAGTTTTCCATCCAGCAACATCTAAGGCCCACAATAACGATTTTGTTATTCATCCTACTTTTAGTAGTATAGCGTCTGGGCTTGAGCCCACCCTCCTGCACAGTGTCCATGTGGTGAGCAGCGGGTGAAGGTGCCCCCCCCAGCACCTTTCCCTTCCTGGTGCAGGCAGTTTGCCTCAGGCTGCTGGCACAGTGAAGGGGGAATGTGAGTACAGGCATGGTGAAGCTGTGAACCGAGGGGAGCTGGGGCTCAGAGTGGGTTCTGTGCTGGAGCAGCAACGAGCCAGGGCTCTTGCCGTGGTGGGATGCTGGAGCACTTCCCAGAGGTATCATTCAAAAGTGGAAAGGAGGCAGAAATGGCTGCTAGGTGAGTGACTCAGAGGAGCTCCGTCCTTTCTCCCAGCTCAGGAGCTGTCATATTTTTAGCCATCTTCATTATTTTGCTCCTTTCCTTTAGATGGACTCTTTTTTTTTTTTTAATTCTGCTTTTTGCAACAAGGCAAGAACATGGACGATTTGAGGTCACTGCATTTAAAGGCTTTATTTTCATTATTGTTCTGTCTTTTAGTACTTTGAATTCTTCAAGCCTTAATAATATTGTTTGGCTTTTTGACTTCTGTTGTACACGGAACAAATGGTTTTATTGAACTGTCTGAAATACTTTCCACATCTTTTTCTGAATGGGCACACTTAATTTAGAACCCATTTGTACACAGGGCCAATTCAAATTATTTCATGCACTGTGTATTGCCTCTTGTATACACTGAGTTTTATCTCTTGAGTTTCTTAAATGCATAACTTTGTTCAGCTTTTCTGAAGTTCTTGCCTGCCTTCTCTAATCTTGAATAACCTGAGCCACTTTCAATGTGAGTTTTAAAAGTTCCATTAACACTTTAAATGATTTTTATTTTTTTGTTTTGTTTTGGGATTGGCAAGGTGGTATCAGAGGTACATTGAGAATACCTTTGCTCAGCAAAGCTGCAGTAATTGCTTCTGTCTCTTGTAGTTTGAAGAAAGTGAAATAAAGTGAAATACCCATTCATAACAAGAAAATGTAAAGTCAAATAGGCACAAAGTTTTTAATATTTAATTTTCCACATTATAAAGCAGACTCTTCTTCTCCACTTTCCCATAAATGCAGAAATGGATAGGATTAATTAAATATTAAACCATTATTCTTCCTAAAATAAAAGTCCTTGATGGTCGTCTTTGATATAGTATATTCCCAAGGTGATCTTTCCCCCATAAGAAGTTTCCCCATCAGTCGTTTTAAAAAATAATTAATAATCAAGAAATAAATATTTTGTTATCATATTGCTCTTATCTTTTTACTGAAGGAGAAAGGAGTATTTTATGGTAAATCTTCCTTTCATTAAATAATTGACTGGAGGACTGATTCCATAATGGAAATATGTGACATTCAGTACAGGCAGTGATTTAGAAATGAGACAGTGAATCTGTGGAAGTAAAAAGGTTTCTAGGTACTTAGGCTCTAAGGAAGAAGCATGTTTACTTTATAGACTGTTTGCCTTCTAGAAAAAAGGAGGAGCAGGGAATAAAACCAACAGAATACAGCCCCTAGCATTTTTAGCTAATGCTATGCAGTGTCAAGAAGGTGCTATTTTGTATCTGTGAGATATTGCTATGGGCTGACAGAATAAGAAAACAGAAACATATGAAGTAAACTGAAGAAAGCAAAAATATGCCGTCCAGGAGGAAAATAAACCAGAGAATTCCATGGTGGGTTTTTTTGTTGTCTTTTTTTTGTTTTATTTTTTTAAATAAAAATAAGTCATGCTTGCTTAAATTACTTAAGGATTGCATTTTGCTACTATGAGGGTATGAACGTGACTATTACATTTTCTATGTCCTGTATTCTTTAATTTATCTCTATTACTAACTTTGTTATTTTGCAGAGTATGCTTAGGCTAAATGGATAGCTCTGGTCTACATTTCAACCATAATAGCGCTGAATAAAAATGATGGTTACTAACATGTTTACACAAATTAATGGGAAAAAATAAATAGTCTTTATAGACCTACAAAATTAGGGAATGGGTGGGATGGTAAGAGGAGGAGATATGTCCATGTAATAATTTCCTGAGGTGATACTGGTATATTGTCAGGAGCCCTCTGGGTTTAGGGAGATATACAGTTTAAGAAACAGTTAAATATTTACCTATTCCCTTTATTACTCCATGGAAACTTGGAGGACTTCTGATCTTTTAACTCAGATTTTACCTACTCTCTTTTGAGCAGTAGTTATACAATTTGTAGTACTTTATTTTAGTCTCCTAGTGGTATATTTACTACCTTAGATCATATGTTAACAGCACAGTGAGTCCCAGAGAAGGAAAAGGAAGACCTACTATCCCTCAGATGTATAAAACCTTCTCTCGGGTGACATTCACCGGTATCTTTCTAAAATGAAACTAAAAGGAGAGTGAACAAATGATACAAACTTGGGGTGCAAATGTCAGTAGGAAAGGAAGTGAAAAGCAGAGAATGGACCAATCACTGCTCTGACTACAAGAATTGAACCTGAGGTAGGGTCTTTCTAGCTCCCAACTGCCATAACTTTGATTAACCTTGCAATGTTTTCAGCACAAGGTCACGCTATCCCGTTGACACTTTTCTTTTGAGATGTCAGTCACATTTCAATAACTTTCCGGTGTGGGCTTGTAAGTCCTGTCTCTACATTGACTTTGAATGAGGCAGGTTGCTTATGAATGCAGCTAGAAGTGTCACTCAGATATTCTTGCATTGTGTTATCTTTGACTTGTCTGGAGTGGTGAAAAATCTAGCTGCCCCTGTTTTGACAGAATACTCCGTATTTTTATATTTTTATTTTTATTTATTTTATTTTTAAATTCCTGTGACTCTTTCACCCTTCAGATGCTAATGAGATTTGGAACTGCTTCTTTCTTTACCATATTAAGAAGCACAGGAGAGTCCTATCCTGCAGGTATAGCATCTTAGCATTTCTGTCTGGAGTTTAGGTTCTCACCACATGAAAAGCATAAGCTCCACTAATGGAAGATAATACGTTAATGATAGTAGAAAAAGCACCAGTTCAGGAAAGGGCATAAAAGTAATTCCTATTGGTTTAGCCTTCAAGATAGCTTTTAGTTTATGTCTGGCTGGTGTAATTCCTAAGAGTTAGGCCTAAGGCCATTTAAAAAGGGACAGCAGGAAGGAAGAAAAAGCATTTCTAGTTTTTCAATATGTTTATTATTAGCAACATAGACTGTAGCTGTTCTGTGCAAGTTTCGCTGTGTAGTAGAAGGCTGTGTCCCAGAACGGTGATTTTTCCAAGGCTGTGTTATTCAAGAAACTGATTTATAACATATGACTCCAGTTATAATCCAAGAGTTTCTCCATTTATTTTAAACAAAATAAATATTTCTCTGCTGTAGCCACTTGAGGTTTATAATCTTGTTTTCAGGATTGCCCTGGCTCACATAAACAGACTTAGCCCCCTTCCAGTGCTAAAAGAAAATGCAGGATCTGTGGTGGAGGAGGGGAAAATTCTGTAATATAAAATAGTTCATATCTGTTTCATAGTGTTTTATAAATCTGGTTCCCAAGCAGTAGAGGAAAATGAATAAGAAGCAGTTTTGTTTTTTTTTTCAAGTTACTACTATTGCTTTTTTCTCCGCTGAATGGAAAGAAGTGTATAAAAACAGCTAGTGCTAGAAACTAGATGTAAAACAATAGCAAACAAAAAACTCTTTAACAAGCATAATCTGTTGTCAGTGAAAGGCAAAGACATCATTAAATTCACAACAGTGCTTATTTATCTAACGTAAGTCATGGAGGAAGCAGTCATGCTGAGATGCGAAAAAGGAATCAGGGGCTGTTTCCTGAGCATTGCCATGCCAGACTTGCATGCATGTCCATCTTCGAGGCCAAATCTTGGGTAGATCTGGGGCCACCCATGTAGTGCAGGAAGACTGCCATGTCTGGGGTGGAATCCACAAAATTTACTTCGATGAGAAGAGAGCTATTTAAGCAAGCTTACAGCAGGGAGAAGTCAGCATCTTATGAATCATCATGTATAAATTCAGGAGCAGGAATGAAAATACCCCACTGTAGCTCATACTCTGATGGTTATGGCACTTCCCTTGACTATAGAAGTTGGAATACTTTTGAAAGGCAATTGAACTTTATCCTCTCACATGTTACATCAGTGCTTGAACCACTGGAAAATTGTGACCAGTGGTCCTTCCTGCAGCTAAGTTTCATTTTTAAGTGGTGCTTACAGTGGAACTCTGTATAGACCTTGATCTGCTACAGGTGTATGAGAGTGCATGTAAGATCAAGCCCTCAGGAAAGAGCAGAAGAACATAGAATCATAGAGTGGTTTGTGTTGGAAGGGACCTGCAAGGTCATCTAGTTCCAACTGGAACTGCAATGGGCAGGGACAGCTTCCACTAGACCAGGTTGCTCAAAGCCCTGTCCAACCTGGCCCTGAACACTTCCAGGGATGAGGCAGCCACAGTTTCTCTGGACAACCTATTCCAGTGCCTTATCACCCTCATAGTAAAGGATTTATTGCTAATATCTAATCTAAATCTACCTTCTTTCAGTTTAAAGTCCTTACCCCTTATCCTATCACTACTTTCTTTTATAAAAAGTCCCTCTCCAGCTGTCCTGTAGGCCCCCTTTAGATATTGGAAAGTTGTTCAAACGTCTCCCTGGAGCCTTCTCTTCTCCAAGCTGAACTCGCTCCAACACGTCTAGCTCTTTCTTATGTTGAGGGCACCAGAACTGAATGCAGGGGTCTGATGAGAGTGGGAGAGAGGGGACAATCACCTCCCTTGACTTGCTCAGAATTCCTGATGAAACCCAGGATATGTTTCATTTTCTGGGGTGCAAATGCATGTTGCTGTGTCACACTGAGCTTCTCATCAACCAGTGCCCCCAAGTCCTTCTCCTCAGGGTTGCTCTCAACCCGTTCTCCACCCAGCCTGTATTTGTGCTTGGGTTTGCCCTTACTCATGTGTAGGACCTTGCAGTTGGCCTTGTTGAACTTCATGAGGTTGTCATTGCTCCACCTCTCAAGCATGTCCCTCTGGATGACACCCCTTCCCTCCAACATGTCAACCACAGCACATAGCTTGGTGTCACTGGGAAATTTACTGAGGGTGCACTCAGTCTCACTGTCCATGTTACCGACAAAGATGCTAAAACAGCGCCAGTAGCAATACCAGCTGTGGAGAATTGACACTTGTCACTGGTCTCCACTTGGATATTGAGCTGTTGACGGCAATTCTTTGCATGCAACCATCCAGTCAATTCCTTATCCACCAGGTGATCCATCTGTCAAACTAGTGTCTCTCCTATTTAGAGACAAGGGTGTTGTGGGAGACAGTGTCAAACGGCTTTGCACATGTCCAGATAGATATCAGTTCCCTAATCCACCAAGACCCCATCATAGAAGGTCACCAGATTTATCTGACATGATTTGCCCTTAGTGAAGCTGTATACCTTATCATAGTTTGCAGGAGGATCTGCTCCGAGGTCTTGCCATGTACAGAGGTGAAACTGATTAGCCTGTAATTCCTCAGGTCTTTCTTTTTTTCTTTTTCAAAAATGACGGCTGTGTTCCCCTTTTCCTGTCAGTGAGAACTTCATCGGACTGCCACAACTTCTCAAATATGATTGCTAGTGGCTTAGTGACTTAGTGGCTTAGTAACGTTCCGTGCCAGTTCCTTCAGGACCTGTGCATGCATCTCATCAGGTCCCAAGGACTTGTGCACCTTCAGGTTCCTTTGATGGTCTCAAACCCGATCTTCTATGCCTGGCATGGGGCAACCCTTGTCTCACTTCATAGAGGATCCCCCTGCAGCCCTCCAGTATCAAAGCTTTGGCACATACACCCAACACACCAACATACGGCACCTGAGAAAGGTAGGTAGTAAAAATGTAAGTGGTAGAAATATTCACAGATACTGAAGAAACTGGGTTTTCAGGACTGTTATTTTGTCTTAGCTACCTATATGAAAATTATCCAAATTCTGTCTCAAGATCAGGGGAATACCAGCCTGAATTTGTAAGAAATAAGAAGACACTGCGTTAATTAATGTGCCTTAAACTTACCATAAAATACTGAGCTAATAGTTTAAATATTCTACCCAGAAGTTCCTCTTCCCTTTCTTTCTGTATTTTCTCTGATATTTACTACAGGAAGTTCATGAATCTTAATTAATGCTCGAAACAGCTTTGAGAACTTTGGGAGAACCAGTAAGCTCAAATTTGTCCAAAACCTAGTATTTTGAGTGGAAATGCCACCTTCTTGCAAAACACATTGCAAACAGATGTTATATTTTAGTATGTGTTGCTTAATGGTACCAAGATTAACCTTAGTATCCTTTCCTTATGGCTTGCACACAGAGAAAAGACACTGATCTACGAAAATGTAATAGGTACATATGGGCATTAGTCCATCGGCTGGCTTGGCATCATGGTTTTTAAATGAAAAGCAGATAGATGCATTCACAGATACCTAGATGCCCTTGCTAGCAATTATTTTTTACAATTATTCCATTTCCATGAAATTTCTTAATACTCTGATACCTCTTCAAACATTTGGGGAAATAATGTTAGCATGTTTTCCTTGCAAGTACCTTATTTTGATTTTTGCTTATTTTTATATAACATACTGCATGTAACATTAGTGCAAAAAATATGTGTGCATTTGATGTGTGTAGTATAATATGCATAATATAATGAAAGCATTCTTTCAACAGCAATGTTATGGCCACCCCAGTGACAGGAGCTAATACGCTCAAGAAGAGACCTTTTTAAACCATACTGAACCTCCATGTGATGCTGACTTCAATCTTCATTCACCTGGCTTGAAATGTAGCAGAGCAATGAGAAAAAAAGAAGAAAAAAAAAAAAAGTGGATAGCCATGAGCGAAAAGACAGAAAACTGTGACACGACTTGAGATATCACAATGGGGGCTTTTGTCTAACTGCTTAGGTCTGTGTATTATCACAATAAATGGCTGTGGAAAGCCTTTTAGTTATCTTTCTGAAAGAGGTGTTCAGGAACAATTTTCTAATTTCACCATCTAATTTGTGCTTTAATATTAAATACCTACCCAACCTTATATGCCTGTATTTTAATGCAGTCACTGAAGAGATTTAAAGTGTGTAAGCAGGCAGAATCCCTCTGTAAGCCTGTGAAGGCACATAACTTCTCTTAATTGCTAAGTTAAGTTTCTCCTAAAAGCCACTTAACATTCTTTAAGAAGCTGGATTTGTCAGATTCTCATGATGTAGGTGTACATAAGTTGTTCAGTTGGGCTGAGTGCTAAAGATTGCACTTCACTAGCATAGAATCCTAGAATCACAGAATAGTTAGGGTTGCAAAGGACCTTAAAGATCATATAGTTCCAACCCCCCTGCCATGGGCAGGGACACCTCACATTAAAACATCTCACCCAAGGCTTCGTCCAACCTGGCCTTGAACACTGCCAGGGATGGAGCATTCACAACCTCCCTGGGCAGCCCGTTCCAGTGCCTCACCACCCTAACAGGAAAGAGTTTCCTCCTTATATTCAAGTACATAGTAAAAACTAAATGGAGAAAAAAAATGAAGGGTGAGACTAGATTTTTATATTAGTCTTTGAGTGGCAACACAAAATTGCATTTTTATTTATAAGAAAGAATTTTCGAGGATTCCAACTTTTTAGAATTGTACAGGAGATTTAGCTTATATCAGTATGAAAAGAAATATGCTAGAAGGCATCTGTGTATCCAGTATGTTTTGCTCTTTGCAGCTCCCTACTTTCTAGCAGTTTGACTAAGTGTCTGTGTTTAAGCCATTTGTGTCAGGAGATCACCTTCAAGTCTGGCAGACTTGGTATCATTAGGATGTCTTCTCTAATATTTTGCCAGCAGGGCTCTCTATCTGTAGCTATGGGACTGCACAACTGTACCACAAATAAATAGTTGCAAGGTGGCCTGCAGTTCTGGTATAATGACAACAAATACTTCCTAATCACTTTGGAAATGAGTGAATTTTTATTTTATTTATACTATACTATACTATACTATACTATACTATACTATTATATTATATTATTTTGTTTTATTATTTTGGTTTAATGATTGTACATGACAGTATGCAAGTGCCCTTTGACCACTGGCTGTCATCTCTGAGTTCATAACTCTGGAGCATTAGCCTGCTTTTCCAATCAACTCTTATTTGTCCCCTTTTTTGGATGCAACAATGATGTAGTAGTGAAATGATACTATTAGGTTAAGCTTTTCTTAGTTTAATTCCACTTCACTGTATAGGTCCCATAACTTGTGCATGAATATCTCTCTGGGATAGTAGGAAACACTTGTCATTTTGATTCCTATCACAAAAAATGGCTTCTTCCCAGTTCACAGTATGTGCCCTAACCTGTTAAATGAAACAGCAACAATTATTTGTGTACAGTACCAGATTTGGTAGGTGTGATCCAAGAGTGCTTACCACCCAAACTCATCTAGCAAGCCTCCTTAGTGAATCTGGGGGGGACTAGAGAAGGAAGCATTCAGCCCGAGAAGGCAAGGGAAATGGATTTCATGCCCAGATTTGACATGTGGCTGAATTATAGAAGCTTCATGGTCATCGCACGTCCTCTGCGCTTCAATTGCAGACTGTGTGAGTACTCTTAGCCAACTTTAATTGAAGTGTAATTAGACATGATCCATTGATGCAGCTCAGCTCATGAGTAGTATGTCTTTATACTAAGGTCACTTTAGAGTGCAAGTAAGACAACTTAGATAAGCAAAAAATACTGATTTGAAATAGAAGGAAGGCTTTTTAGATTAGATATTTAAAAACTCTTCATTGGCAAAGATGGTTAAACAGCAGAACTGTTTTGTTATATTGCTGTCACTGTGGAGCTGGAAGATATGAACATGTTAAACATAGTGAGAATTGTTTTCTTATGGGAAGAGGTTACTTCCAGTTCTAGGACTAAAAGGTCCAGAAGAGAATTTGCTTGTCCTGACCCATTTAGAAGAAGTTACATGGTAAGCCTGGGGTGGAAGTGGGAGCCTGATTGTTTCCCTTTCATTTGAACAGAATCTTTTGTCTATAGGTTTTATTTACAATCTTGTAGATTTTTTTTTCAACCTGACAAATATGGGTATTTCTGTCCCATATACACATAATTCTTTCTTATTTCTATTGGTTACTTAGAGTTTATCCATCCAAATTCTGAGCTAGGATGGTTTTGCTAGAATTGCGGTTGCCAGAAGAACTGTGAGAACAAGATACATATTTTGTTTGTGCTCCTTCATTTAATCTTGAGGGGAAATAAAATTATTTGCCTCTGATTTAAAAAAAAGTGTCCAGTGTTTTGAGCAGCAGCTGTTGTTCCTACCTCTGTATGCACATGTGCCTCTGGAAAGAATAGCTGCGAGAAGTACCTTTTTCTAGAAGTCCCAGAGATGGCTCTGGCTGGAGTTTCAGTGCTATAATCACTTGTGGCTTGATTCTTGCAATGCATTTACCCTGGGGCAAATATGGTTTTAATTTCAATAGTATTTGCTTTTTATTAATTTCAGTTCATTGTATATTTTCACTTTAATTTCATTTGGGCTTCTTTTCCTACAGAAAAGTTGTGGAGAAATTAGAAAAATAAATTAAAAAGAAACACTGACACACTAAGAGACACACAGCTCAATAACTCATTAAGTTTTAGATTTGCTTATTACATATATTCTCAATTTTCGCTCACAACGTGTAAAGTGCAAATTCCATCTCTCTTTTGATACATTTTACCACCGGTAAATTTTTTTTTAAGCAGGATATATTGTCCATTGAGATCTATGAAAATAAACACAAAAATTCCAATGAATTGTTACTGTGCAGAGCAAGTGGTTGCTTTTAAAGTCTCACTATTCTAGCTGCATTAATTTTAAAAGCTACAGAGTTTAATATTTTTTGAGAAAAAAAGTTAGGAACTTGTTTGAATTATTCATGTTTGAAAATGGCCTGTATGACAGCTATTTTCATAAGTAATTTTTACTGCAAGTTTAGCACATACCAAAACTCCCACTGAACTGAGAAGTTAGGATAGTTATGATTTTATCTGAAGTATTTTCATCCTTTCTTTTAAAGAAATACTTTGTTACTGTTTATGTTTCATGTAGTCATGAGTGGGGAGCTACAGACCTATGGGATCATGTAATGCTTTTCCTAAATTAATCTGTAATATTTTCTCTTTCTTAGCATTAACAGGATAGTTTTATAAATAAAAGATTTTAGATCTTCTTTTCTCTCCAGTGCAGGGAAAACCTAGACCCCAAGTAAATGATATTTCCATAATACATGAGAAAACTACTAGGAAAAAGAGCAATATTAAACCTGAGATAATTGTTCTGATTTTGGTTTGTAGAAGGAGAGAGTGAGGAACTGAAAGCTGTCTCACTCTCCTGTCTCTCTTCTCCGTTCTTGAACCACGTGGAAATAGTTAGGTAAAGTCTTGAGCACCTTGGGTCCAAAGAAGGAGAAAGAACTGAGGGGCAAGATTTTTTTCTTCTGGGATGCAAGTTACCTGATACTTGCAGATTAGACTGGATCTTGGTTCATGATTCTCACAGCCTGAATCCAAACACTTAAGTTAGCAGCTGGAACCCTAATATCCTCCTTGGAAGAATGACACTAGATCCATATTTATTCAGCACCTTTATAAGAATCTCATTTATGCAATCGAAAAGGATATCTTACTTACAGTTTGCTGCTCTGCTCTTGCAGCAGCAATGATGTTTTTATCCCTGAGTACAGCCAAATTAATAATTTCTTGATATATGCCAGGTTGTATTGCTCTTTCCTGACCAAATAAGCTGGTTTAAATATGTTGCTTGTACTACACTTGGGTGCTGACCCTAGTAAATTGTGCTGACATCCAGAAAATTACTCATTAGGAAGAGGTATTTAGAATAAATAAGCTGTAGATTGAAGGAGCAAATGTGCTATAAACCTCATTTTTTAATGTCTTAAATTACAGTCCCGGTTCTGGTCCATCTTCATTTGGATATTGCTTTCTCATTAAAACGAACTTGAGCAAAATATACATCCACCTAGCAGGATATTGTGAATATAGGCTTACCTTTCAGAGGCCCCAGGCTTTAAAGAAAAGTAATAAAAGCATGTTTGCCCTAATGAAGGGATTTTTTTAAACAAAAGAAAACCCTTAATTTGTAATAAAAAACTGCTAAACACACCCCCCCAAAAAAAAAAGAAAAAAACAGAAAAAGAAAATAATGTGCCATATGGCAATTATGCCAAAAAAGATTGAATTTATTACCAAATAAAACTGTTGGCTTGTGCATTTCACAGTTTCCTCCATTCTCAACTAGTGTGTTTTTAGAGGCTTTCTGTAGGGTTGGTTGCCCAGACTTCTGCAAAAACAACAGTTTGTTCTTATTGCAGGAGGTGTTAGGAAATCAAATTCAATTGGAGCACCAAATGAAATTACGGATTGGTTTTGTCCCAGCTGCATGACACATGCCAAGAGCTGATTTTTTCAGTGCAGACATTTAAAGAAATGAATACAGAATGCTATTTGTTCTCCTGTTGAATGAATTATGCTTATTGTGTTTTTCTTACTTCAATGTGCTATTTAATATTTCAGCAAAGTCACTGATTTCACCTCAGTGAAAATGTTTTTACATGCCACGTTTTCTTTTAATAAATGATCTTTTAAAGGAAAAAAAAAAAAAAGAAAGAATCTATGCAAAACTTGAGTTTGATATCTGAATAATGCTTGTGTGTGACAGACTTATTGTATCAGTGGTAGCCAGATGATAGCCATAATGGCTTATAACAGCTTCGGCTGTGACATGTTTCATTGTTACATGTTGTTTTATTGAATGACGTATTTTCTACCACAAAAAAATCCCATCTATGGGATTTCTGAGTGATTCAGTCACTGGCATTACAGAAATTTCCTGTGAAATTTCTTCTAATGTTCCCTGGTCTCTCAGAGCCTGATAATGAATACTCACATCCCAACATGCTTTTGAACCTTTAAAAAATATGTGTTTAATATCTGGACTTCTGTGCCATCAACTTCCTTTCTAATCTACAGTTTTAATTAGGTAACATTATGGAAAGTATTTCCCTTCTTCCTCCCCCTCCCACCAACTGCAGCTGTTCACCTATGAAAGTGGACATTAGCATTAACACCTCAGATAAGATTTGCAGAACCCTGAAGTTGTGAGGTTGAGATGCAGTTAGCATGCATTATTTAGACAACACGCATGTAGGTTGCATTCAAATTACATGTAAACAGACATTTTTATTTTTTTTTGTGCAGGCACCTACTGAATGTATGTTCTTAGTGTGTTCAGCAGTGCTTACTGCATTCAAATGCTATTGCCAAAAGGAGGGTGAAGGGATAAATTTGAAGATGTGAGATCCCCTCGCTTCCACTTGGGCATGCAGTGTGACCCTCCCAACTAAGTTGGCATTGATCCTTGAGATATGAAAGGGTATTCTTCAGCAAGGACAATGGTTTTTTTTATTTGGCAGTAGGAAAAGATGCAAGAGAGTACAATTAAGCGCCGTACTCTTGTGCTGAGTGGCTTAATTCCGTTATGTTCGTTCACAATATTTCACTCCTGTTCCTGTGACTGGCATGGGGAGGAATACAGCAAAATGAGTCCACAAAAGCTCTCTTCATGAGGACAACTTACTTATCTCTAACCTGACAAATCCACCAACAGCTGATGTTAGTGTATTCAACCCTTTCTGAACACTTGCACAGTTTGTTCATCAGGTTGGTTCTCTGAAAAGAACTCATCCTTGAATCTCTCCTGTCTCTCAAGCCTCTCCTAATTTGCCATCTTTGGCATTTAATGTCAAGGAAATAGTATAATGTGAATCTGTGAAATATATTTTCAGCAAGTTCATGCTGATATAGAATTTCCCTGAGAGGCAACCTTAATAATGGCTTGGCACAACGCATTTGCTGGAGTGGGTTTGATGCCTTGATTGAGTTTCTGTGGTGCGTTTGTTGTTGCTTTGGGGAACATGCGGATATTGGGTTCAACAGACCATAGAATTTTGAATTAACCTCTCTTTTTCTCTTCATGAATATAATGGCTTTGCAATCTGTTCTTACTTTGGCCTTTTATTTAAGGGAAAAAGAGAAGCTTTGATTTTTAGAAAATATGCCATTTTTGAGAGCATTGTGAGGAAAAATAAATATACATAAGGAAACATTGATTCATAAGAATATTTTAGGCTACTTTCCCACAAGACTTTTCTACACTGATTCTCTATAGAATATTCAGTTTTGCTCTAATGTACAAAAGATAAAAACCATTAGCATTAAGTTCAGGTATGGCAGCTCCAGTTAAATCCTTTGTTTAGGAAAAGCCTATGATGATGTTCAAGGGTCTTGTTAAACCTGTCAGAGGTCTTATTTTAGGTTATTTCTTTTTTCCTGGGAGTTCTAATTGAATAAAATAATTTCACAAGGTGAAGACTGAAAAAAAAAGGAGAAATTAAAAAACAATGAAAAAAAACCAGCTTGTGATAATATTGCTATTTTAAGTTTTCAGTTTTACTTTAAGGTAAACCTAATATGAACTGGTTTTCAAGTTTACTAGTTCAACTCTACCTTAACAGCAAGACAATAGTGTATTCCTGAATGTTCTTTCCATCTCAGTGCTGGCCATGATTACGAAGAATTAATAACGCAGTCTCATACTTTAGCAGTTTGTTTCCTGAGATCCTCATTCAAATTTGTGTGAGTTTTAGAGAGTGAGTTAAAAATAAGGAAAATTAAATTAACCTTTGGGACAGTCTGTCTGGTATCCCGTACTTGCAGTAAATAATTTGGGTGAAATTTATTTGCTCTAGGTATTAGCTGAAATGATGCTGACCATATTTAGCTCTTAAGAAAGTGGTGTTTAAGACTTTTAACATGCCCTCTTTTGCTTCCCCTCCCCGTCTCCCAACAGAAAGACTCGAAAGTGGCAGATTCCTACTTTTGTTTATAAAACACTACATAAAAAGGCTTTCAGTAGCTATTGTAAGCACTGGGATTTTTTTCAGATTTTTTTAGTTCTCACTATTTTAGCTCCATTTTTGAGGAAAATGAGAGAGGAAAGCAAGAATCAGATAAATAGGTCTTTGCAACAAGACAAGCTCAAAATAATGTAAGCATAAGGTGTAGCTGGAGGAGTAGGGGGCACTGTTTTATTATCAACTGGCTTAACATTCCTGCTCTTTTTGCACTTGCCTTTGCCCCTACCAGCTCCAACAGCTTAGAGTCAGAATTAGTTGTTGACTACACCTGATTTTCTGAATGGTCAGCACTTGTTACTCTAAGTAGGGTACAGACAACTTAGAATCCCAGCAATTCTGAAAAAAGCATAAGAAACTTTTCTTAAACACTGCCTTTCCATTATTTTCCCCTTTACTGGGCTGAGCTATATAGTGACAAAGGAAAACTTCAGCAAAAGTTGTCATGATATTGACAATCCCACACAGCTGCACTCGATTTGGTAATCTAACTTCTTGCACAACACAAAATGTGGACAGTTTTGGTAACAGAAGATCATGTTGCTATTTTACACTGAAATAGAAGGCACTTAGCTTGTCACCATATGGAGCAAAAGTAAGTACTACGGAGGAAAGGCAAGGCAAGACAATTAGCACGCTTCTTGTTTGTCAAGAATCTGCCTTCTACATCTTGGAATGGTGTAATTCAGGTTTCATGATGAGGATTTTTTGGGAATGCACCAGAAGAAGTGATTTGAAAGATTTATTCATTTATTGCAATAACAAATGCAGTGGGAACCTGTTCAGAGTCTTGCTTTATACTCAATTGCTTCTTGTAACTGATTCATTTATCAGATATTTGACTAGGAGAAATTCAGTATAGTATTATATTGATGCATATCAGTGTAGAACAAAATATGTTGAATTGCATAGGCTTGCTGACACAACAGAGATGATTATAAGCTCTATCTTAAATATCAGGTATTTTATTTTAGGATTTGCCACCTGTTGAACATGATTTTTATGTAGTAGTCTTATGGCATGATAATTTATAATTATAAATATAAGGAAATTTAAATCTATAGAAACAATTTAAAGAGGTTGCTCCTAATTTCCTGTTTTCTCTCATGTAATTTCTGTCAAGGATACAAGATGGGCTATCCTTGCCTCGGCAGAATATTAAAAAGTGAATGTGCTCTAGAGCATATTTTTACATGTTCTCTCACCTAGATTAATCAAGACCAGTTCACCTACATAGGAGAATCCAAGTTTACAGTCACATTATTCCCTCGTTTTCTTCTTCAGATTTGGCTCTTAAAGTAATAAAATTATCTCAGCAAAAGTCCCAGCAGAAGAATTTGTAACTGGCCTCACAGAGACAATAGATTAGCTGCCTGCAGTCCTCATGGTCTATAATGGTTACTTTGATGCAGGTCTAAGAATTAGGGACTCTGTTAAACTCTGCTACCACAGGTTCTTCAATCCTGAATGAAAAAGAAAAAAATCCTCAATGTGAAATTAAAATTTCTTTTAGTTGGGCTGAAGTCTACCTTTTTTACCCCACTCAGGAAATGCCCCGGCATTTTCTTCATCCTCTCAGGTACATTGCTTTGTTTTAGGAAAGAGCAGGGATAAAGAACCTAGGGATAATAAGAAATCAGGAACCAGTACATATCTTTACCTATTTCAAAAATTTACCTCGCATTTGTAGGATTTATAGTTATTTTTTTCTGAATAATCCTTTCTAATTTTGGGGTAGTGAACAGTCAAGCCATGTGTTTAGACAACTATGCTATTTTACTTTGTTCCTCTTTTGTTGTTCCAATTCTTAAATGTAAGGTTTGCATGGTATTCCCCTGTGAATGTTTCCTGTATGTAAAAACAAGGAGGAAAATTAGAAAGAAATTAACTTTTCTGAGTCTTTCTTATCAAGCAGAACATTTTAATAAATTTTATGGAGCATAGTTTTAAAATATTATCTGCTAATTATGAAATTATTGAAATATTCTGAAAGCAGATGTTATACATATTAGAAATTAAGAATGTGATGATAATCTTTAATAAAAAATACAAAACTTGCCTGAAAAAAAAGGCAGAAATATTGTTGTACGCAATTAACATTCTGAAATGGCTTGCTGTACCATCATGTATCAATCCTGCTCAACCCATTTGTATGCCTGCATATGTGTATAGCTATTACTTATGCAGTTGTTGTAATACTGGAGTTATGACAAGAAAATTAAGTCAGAGAGGATAGGCTACACACCTACAAAAGGGTTATTTTGTAGCTGACCTGGGTGATGTAACTGTTGGTATACTAGTTGCCAACAGAACCACAGTATATTTTTTGTTTGACTTGCATGGGTATAGCGGCAACTTGTCCAAGGCTCGTGCTTTTGTTTTCCTTTGTATTTCAAAGATAGCAGCCTTAATTAAGATTTGTGTGATGACTTTAGCTGATTTTTTTTTTTCACTTAGTCAAAGCCTTTAAATTTCTTAATAGTGCTGTTTATAGTATGCTAATTTGAGTTAATTTTACTGCACTAGATGATACACTGATTTAGAAATACATGTAATAATCCAAGTTTGAGTGTAAGGAGACCTTTCATGCTTTCTTGTAAGCACGTATTGACTGCTCTGACCTGCAATTCATGTAATAAATCATTTTTAATGCTGGCACAGGTGTCCTTTTGAGTTTAAGTATGCTTTCCGTTCCTATTGTCTGCTATATTTTTTTTTCTGATGCATGGCTCATTATCACATCATTCTGTGTGCAAGTATTTTTACAGCATCAGCTTTTGTAGCTGTTTCTAGTTTCATAGCTGAATTTCCTATACTCGTTTTTGAATTTTGCATTAAAACTCTGTGTAGGAGCTTTGAAATACTGTACTTGAATCATTCTTGCAATTTTTCAGGGAAATTTGAATCTGTCTCAACCTGATTTATTCTCCAGTCTGAAAATAAATGGTCTGATCAAGTAACGGTTGAGAAAGTAGCAAAGAATTCCAGAGTTCTCTATAATTTCAGATATAGATAGCTACCTATGGAATTGCAGCAGTGAGGGCTTGACTCTGCAGAAATGATTTATAGTAGTTCTTAAACATACAGGTAGTATTTCTGGCAGGCTGTGTTTGAAAAGCACTACAAGACTTTCTCTAAGAAAAATATTTTTTTTTTCTTCCAATTTGAACTGGAAAAAAAAAAATCACAAAAAATATTATGGTTAATGATCCTGTCCCTTCCGAAGAAAGATCAACTATACCTAAGTCATCCCTCATGGATGTTTGTTTCTTTGACACCTGAATCTGGGAACTCCAAAGCTTGCTTAGCAACTCCTTTTAGTGTTTCAGTAATCTTTCTTATTATTAGAAAGTTTTTCAGCACCTTGTTAGAATCGAATTTCATTAATTCTTTATCATGGACCGACATTCTTCTTCAGATCTACCTTTTATATATTAAATGACTGCTATCATCTTCATATTCAGCCTCCTCCTCTTTAGCTTTAACAATCTCAGTTGTTAAATCTCAGAACTCTCCATGTTTGTCTGACTCATGGTAGTTCTCCTTTGGACTTTTTCATTTTGGTTCATCTCTCTTTGAGCTTCCAAAAACAGGACAGAAACAATCCACCTCAGGTTTTTGCCAAACTGCAGCAAAGCAGATTTATCTTTTGTATCCTGTAGGTAGTTTTCAGTTTACATATCCAAGGATATGTTTCTTGCAAGAGGAAGACACTTCTGATTTATTTCCACATTGGATCTCCAGATCCTTCCCTGAAAAACCTCTACACACTCAGCTTTTCTATATCTTTCATTTGTACAGATTTGTTCCTGCATTTTAGAATTTTGTATTCTAACTGACCTTCAAACACACTGGCAGGCCCAATTATGTGTCTTTTTTAAATGCAGTAAGCACTCTCTCCATCAGTCACATCATTATTAAAACTTTAAACAGGCCTGCTAGAGAGAGGAAAAAAAAAAAAAGTAAAATCAATTTTTAGCAATAGATTAGTCATGATTGCACTGTATGTACAGTTATCTAATCAGTTTTGCCCCCACACTATATTAGTACCACTTACACAATTCTTTTTTATATGTTTGAGAATTCTCTGTAAAGCAAGAGATATATAGATGACTTCGCTTGCAACTCACCTCTCCAAAAGGTCTGTTACCATTTAAGGGAGAGATTTAATTCTGTTGACATGATTTGTTCTTAAAGGATTGACTAAT
This sequence comes from Pezoporus flaviventris, assembly GCF_033815535.1. Classification (NCBI taxonomy): domain Eukaryota; kingdom Metazoa; phylum Chordata; class Aves; order Psittaciformes; family Psittacidae; genus Pezoporus; species Pezoporus flaviventris. The sequence continues at coordinate 2,802,064 of NW_026892616.1, read as the reverse complement.
TCTTAACTAATTGATTTTACCTGTTCCTTACATTCTTTTCATATTTCCAACTACTTACAAATTATGTTGTTCATTTGTTCCAGTACTTTTCTGAGACTTAATAGCTGACGGAAACATTTGTTGTTCCTAAGCTCCTGCTTCCTTTGTTTTTTAAAGATGATTATTGTGTTTTCATTTTTTCTGTTTTATTGGTACCTCATGTGTCTTTCAAAGAGTGCTTTTCTGATGGCAACAGAGTTCTGAGATGGCTTTACCACTTCTCTAAATACCCTAGAGGGAATTTCATCAGGTACATCTGTTCTGAAAACCAATTTACTTAAGTAGTCTTTAACCTTTTCTGTCTGTATTTTTAATTGAAAATATTCCTTTGTTGTTTGCATTAATTATGCTAGTCACCTCCTCATTGTTGACCTTTTTAATTAAAATGAATGCAAAAAAGACATTAAATGCTTTGGCCTTTTCTGTGTCATCTGTCAGTAACTTTTTTTCTCTATTGGATAGCAAAACAACACTTTTCTTTGTCCTTCTCTTAGTCTGAGTAGATTTAGTTTGATTAGTGAAGGATATGAATATTTTAATAATGATTTATCCTCCCAGTAGGTCAGTCTAAATTTCCACAGAAGGGATTTTTGTTTTTCATTGACCTTCCTGTGTCCATGTTCATGCCAAGTCAAATTCCTGCTATTCCTGAAAAGTTTTATACATGTAAATGCAAATTATTAAAAAAAAAATACAACATTCAAGCCAAAATTAGGAAAAGTGAAACTCCAGAGACAGTTTTGTTTGCTGAGTGATGCATTCATCCCCTCATTATTCACACACAATGAAAGTGAACACTTCAGCAACTGGAAATCACTATGGCATGAGGGAAATTACTGAGGAAGAATATATATAAGAGTTAAGTTGAATCTTTAAGCTTACAATATATGTTCTTCAGGATGAATATATCAAGTCTTTTATTAGAAATATAAGTGAAAAGACATAGAGGGTCAGACACCCATGTCAAATACTCCGTTATCAGGTCACAGGAGATTGCAGGATGTTTTTGTTGTAACTAGACAACTTGGAAGAAAACCTTGTCCTTTGTTATAATACAGGTTGTCAGTGATGCCAGGGCTGCTAATGTACCATGAGCACTTACAGGCAATTTACTACAGCTCTGATAACTGAATTTCATGCCAAAGATATCTAAATTATTTGTGAGATTGTAACAGCCTAAAATGTAGCTACAATATTTTCTAAGGAATAGAAAATGTGAGATTTTATTTTACAGTGACATTTATTCTAAAAGGGGGGGGGGAATTAATTCAGCAGTATCTGAATGGCAGAATGTTATTGCCACCAGGGTGGGGCTTTATTTTTCTTTTATTTTGTTGGTTGAATCCTATTAACTGCTTGCTTTTGCTTGGTTAGGTATGTAAGATGCTAACTTGCTGTAGACAGCACAGCGAGTGAAACAAGTGAAACGCTGTTACAGCCTAGGACACTGAACATCCATGCTGTTTACTAGCATCATCACACAGGTAATTTTGAGTGTAGATGATATTAACTTATCATAGTCCAACATATTACAAAGATGAAATCAGTCTCCCCAAGCTAATCCTGAAAGAGCTGACAATATAGGCTAGAGTATATGTGTTGTAACTTTTATCATTCTGTTCATCAAATGCCATTTTGAATAGTTTACAAAGAAAAAAAAAAATCAACTAATAATAAAATAACCCTCAGTTTATTTCACTTTCTGGTGTATTTCAGAAAGCATACTGTATTAATCCCTTCACTATTGTCAGATTTACAACATTCTTTCATTATGTTCCAGAAAATTTCTAACTTTTCCACTAAATCTAAGACCTGAGTGGAGGCAACAGTCCCATCAGCCTCATGATAACTGAAGACAATCTACCCCGCCTAAACTAGGTCTCAGAGTTCATTGTTTATTTGAAGGCAATGAAGCATAAGAAGACATTTTGAAATCCTCCACTCTTCTTAAAACTTGCTTGTGTCTCTACGCTCCCAGGTCCTGTTCACCTAACACCCATCCCCACAGCAGTTACGTTACCACAGAATTTTTTAAATTTAACATAATTTGTTTCTTTTGCTTCTGGAGGCTTTCGCATTTCATTAGTCTCTTTTTGATGTTGTAACTTTCCAAGTAATTTTGAGTAAGAAATAAAATGAGCCAAACTGTATGTACAATTACATTAGATATTGAATATGCTATGTGTTGAATTATGAGTGCATAGATCATCATCTTAAAAAGATTAAGAAGATTTTATTTTCATAGGCCAGAATTTAGAAAGTAAACTCCAACACTTTGAATGATGAAGCTGTAGGATCTGCTACCCGTGGTGAGAAACCCTGCCTCTTACTGATTTTATTTCTCTTGGCTAAAAATAGTAAGAAAAATGTATTCTAGAATAAATTTAATTTGCAGACGTTTCCTTTGCTGCATAAAAGCATCTATTTTTAACTGTTAAAAAGCTGGTCTTCTTATCCATATCACTGAAAGAGAACACTGCTGTTAAATTGCAGCTAAATCTCTGGTATAACTGTATTTTTATGGAGGTAAAAGACAGCTAGATGAATTGGAAATGAGAAAATATTTCTTTCTTCACGTGTTGATACAAAGGACTCATTAAATCTCATATCAGGCTTGCAGGCACTGCAGAAGGACAGACATTTCAGAGATCTTCAACCTCTTAAGAACTTTGGAAGTTAATGAGCCATCCCACAGTTATTATTTTGTGTTTTATCAGGGGTTTGCTCTGGGCTTTTATTTGATTTTCAGACTGTAGTGTGATCTCTTGTGTGTGAGTGCTGGATGACATCAGCTCTAGAAAAGCTGTGTTTTCCAGTAATGATGGTCTATACCAAAATCTTTTAATGTTATTTGAATCTTTTATGATCCTCCAAGTATCCCAACACCATTAAAAATTTCAGACAAGAATCAATAGGGCTTTGTGGAGTTCTTGAGACACCCAAGGTCATCTTGGCTGTGGTGAAGTCTGTAGCACTAGGATCTGCCAGGTGTACTGGGACTTCCAAATATTCTGGTATACAGCACACAGGTGACCTCTGGTCCCATGCTTGTCTCAAAAGTGCCTTTTCTGAGTCATATTGATATCAGGATGAAAGGCAACCAGTTAATATGGAGAGGAGGACATAGCTGCTTCCACTTCCTCGCCCTTGTCTCCAACAGTATCGAGTCTAGTGTGGTAGCACGGCTTCAAATCTGGGGAAGCAAATGGAGAACAGGAAGAAAGGGAAGAAAAGGGCACAACCTCTCCTGTATGGTGATATTAGTAAATGATCACACTTGAATAATTTTTGTGTCATTTGGGGCCATTCACTGATGCTACTTTCTGTTTGTTTCTCCCTCTGAGATAGAAATGTTTAAAAAGAAAAAAAAAACAACAAACAAAAGAGACTTCTACTGAATGTCATAAGACTATCAGAATATTGTTCTAAAAAAGCTTGTTAAAGAACTATGTCAGAAGGTATTTAAACATCTGACAAATAGGAACCCACTCCCTCTAAGGCTTAGTAAGGGCACCACTAGAGTCATTGATGTTACACAGTTAGTGTAGCTTGATTTATCCAAACTGCTTATGTAGACCTGTAAAGCACAGCAGTAGTATCACTACTAGAAATGATGATTTGCCTTGTCCATGTTATATGTTTGAACTAGCAGGTCTATGTCAGAGAAAACTGAAGTTCATTCCTGGATTGAGTCAGATCCTTTAGACATAATACTTAGATGTCACTATGAATCTTTCCATATCCTTCTGTGAGCTTTTGATCAGAAACTCAGGTTCTATTTTCTTCAGCTAGAAGCATCCTTTTGGAGAATTTCAAACAAAACTCAAAAGTATTCCTCTTCACATATTCTTTCTACTACAGTGCAAAAGTTTATCCTTTATTCAGAGACTTGTATTCAAGTTTCTCATTTAGCTGGTTTTGGTTACTTAAAAAAAAACAGAAAAACAGAACAGCCATGCTTTTTCTGAAAGCATATTTCTCTTTTGAGGTAAAATCAGTGCTGGAGTTCATTATCTTTTGAACCTAAGTAAGAAGTTAAAGAATGAGAATCAGTTGAGTGAACATTTTTATTTTTTTTCTGGGGGGTGTTGGAGGCTGTGTAAGGAGGTGAGGAACTAAAAAGATGTTTGTTTTGTAGCAATCAGGCCTTCTCATGCTGACATGCAGTGGTTTTCCACTCCAGTTGACATGGTTAGACATCCTCTGACACCCTGGGAGATATAAATCACAGATTGAGAATTTTAGAATTTTTACTCTCTGGAGATATGTTCCTGTATTTTAATGATTATTTATCTTTCCCAACTGCATATTTGCTTACATGCATGCAGGTTTAAATATGTATAAATATATAACACCTCTCAAATCTTCAGAAGACAACAAACTTTAGCCTGTATAGCTTGTTATCATTTTCCTATACATTTTCCAGAGGTGCACTAGGAACAGCCTGCTGTACAGCTGTTCTTCTCCAGCTGAACAGGTTCATAGGGAATGAAGAGCTTAAAGCAATTTGTAGGCAATGAAACAAAAAGAAAAATCCACAAAGAAGCAGCTGATGTTAGCAGCTTTTAAAGAGACTGAAAGAAAGCTGAAAGAATGGGGAGTCAAATGTAGAACAGAAAGAGAACATGATTTTGGAAGAAATCTGAATTACTATTTTTCAAAACCAAGGAGAAGCTACAGGGCTTAATTTATAAGCCGTACTTTATCATTTCATGCTTCTTACTGCTTGCTGAACAATATCTATGCTTAGAATATGCAGACATTAATCTAACTCTTTACCTGTGTTGCACAAATAGCTAGGAGCTGGAGACTGGCAGACAAAGTTTTGTGTTATAGCTGTGTCACTGACACACACCTAGGCCTCGGTCAGGAAAGTGGTTAGAATGTGTTAAATTTTAAGTACATGGTTAAATCCCACTACTTTCAGTAATACTTCTCTGGAGTGAAACTTACGTATTAAACTCTGCAAACCAATCTTGCAATGCCTGTTTTCCTGTTTGTAATTGGGGAATAATACCATCTAGTTCCTATGTGTGTTTTGTAGTGTAATTCAGGGCATCTATACACCATGCAAAACAAAACTCTCAACAGGAGAGAGTTGTGGTTTATTATTATATTTCATTAGCATTAATAGGAATTGTTATGTGTGTGTATTTCAAAGAGATAAACCTCTAAATTTTCATGGCATTACACAGTACTGAGAATTTTAAAGGGAAGACTGTCAGTATTAATTGCCATTGAATCAATATCGCAGAGTCAAGTTCAGCTCCTTAGCTCACAACAAATCACATGGGCATTACTTCAACAAATCCTTTAGTGCCTTTTTTTTTTTCCTAGCTATTTACTTGAATGCAAAGTGAGTGTGAGATAGTAACAATAAAAGCTATTTATCGATATAGAGTCTACTTTCCAGAGGGCCCTATGAACTAAGGAAAGCAAGATTGAGGTGGGAACACCTATGGACAAGATGTAAAAGCACCTGTGATAATACTAGATATTTTTATTTAGATGTTTTCATACAGATATTGTTTAGAAAGAAAATAAATACTTCATGATGATAAATCATTGAAGAACAAAAAAAAGAAACAACCTGTGAGAGGAAGAATGAAGCAAAACGCTTCAAAATGTTGTGGCTACTGCAATTTTTAAAACACACATCAGTGACTTTTAATTCCCCGTAAGAGTATGTTAGATATTTGTGAGGTATGTAATAGATGTGATGCAGTGTCCTTGTGCAGAGGGACCCATTATTATATTGCATTGGTTCCTTCATTACCTGAGGGTTAGGAGAGGCAATAGAACAAGATGTCAAACTTACTTTTAACCTTTGGTCTTAGAAGAAGCTAAATGAAGTGTTCAAGTGCATTTTAAGTTATTATCCTCAGAATCACATCTCTCTGTCTCTGTTTGCAACCAGTGAATGTGAAAGTTACCCAATTTGTAGTGTCAGCCCTTTATATTGCATGCCACTTAGACCTGTTGTTTTCACCACAGGTCCCTTCATGTTTTTTTCTCTGCTTTGTGTGACAAGCTATAGGTTGTGTCAGATAACTTCAACATGATTTCTTTTTAGGTGAGAAAAAAATGTAAAAAAAAAAAAGTTTCACTTTTGAATGATTGTAAAAAAGCACAAGACTGGCATATTTTTTTGAAACATACACAGGTCATAGATCAGAGGGAGTGCAGCAGCCATTGTTAGAATGAGGTATAGACTGTTCTTAAATACTGGAGGAAAAAAAAAACGTAGAGAAAATGGCAGAATATTCTTCTATTGCAGAAGTATTTGCAATGTTGCTAAAGCTTGTTCCTAACTGAACTTCAGATGTAAACTGTGGAGGTCAAACACAGGGTAAACCAGCCTAAATCATGCCTGTGCTTTAAAGGCGGCACAAGTACTGTGGGCCAGCAGAGCAGGAAAATTAATTTTACTATAAATTTGGAATGGAATCAAAACTATGTATTTTCTTCCACTTTCCCACTTGCATCCGCTTCTCACAGTCTCCAGTCATCAAATGTGAAAAGCAATGATGGAGGCTGATGGAGCAGGGACTATAGTGCTGATAGCTCTCTTCTCCGAGACATGTGTGTTTCACAGTAAGATATTAATGTGAGGATGTTAGTGTCTCTTAAAAACAAAAATAAGAGAGAATAATGTGGAGAAAAATAATGTGGAAGACATTTTTTTTAGCAGCTTTAAGGTTTAAGGAGCAGCTTCAGAATCCATTATTATAAATCAAGGACACTTCTGTGTTGGGTAAAAAAAAAATACATAAGATCCTCCTATAACTTTGACATTAGAAAGCACTGAAGGTGGTCATAGAACTAACAAATAAATATTTCACTATTTCTAATTGCTTAATCCAAATTCATATTTCAGTGTTTAGATTCATTATTTTATTTTCCTTAGCTAATAGCTGGTTTGGGGTGATGAAGGATGGAAAGTGCTGAACTCTTTCCACACTGACGGTCATTAATTGTCCTAGTGTTTACTTCATACACATAATTCTGCCTATAGTTTTAAGTAAAGCCAGCTCAGCAACAAAGACAATTGTTTTGAAAGAACAGCTCTTTATTTTACTGCTGAGGGTTCTCTGTGTTTAGTGACTCCATCTTGGGAATCCACCTAATTTCTTGTCTGCAATGACCTTTATGTTTATAATGTTTCACCAGTTCCCAAGCAGTCAGTTAGAGATGAATGCAGTAGTATTAATATATTTATCATCAATTCATGTAACCTGAACATAATTCGTTATCCCCTCCCAGTCCTTTTCTCTTTTAAGCTCTGCTGTAATGCATTTTCTTGAAATCTAGGGGAAGTATTAGGTTCATTGTTTTTCAGACGGATGTGAGGTTTTATGATTTTAGGCTTCTATTGTAAATGTATCAGTTTGTCCTTTCTATCTTTGTACACTATTTTTTCCCCACTCATAGTTTGAACTCATCTAATATCTGTTGATTGTGTTGATTATGTCACTGTTTCATCCTTAATACTAAAATGGGTAATACAGTATTCTGTTTTTTCTTAATGTTTTTGACCTACAGATCTTAGAGTACTTTACAAAAGAGTTCAACACTTCTAGCCACAGTTTATGTGTTGGGAAGGTGAGATACAGGAAGGGAAATTACTTGCCCCCATATTAAACTAAGAAAGCTAAGATAGAACTGGGGATAGAGGCCGCATTTTCTAACACTCATTACTTTCTTCTCTTTCCAAATCATTTGTGTTAGTATGTTCCCATGCAGATAAAGAAAGAAGAGCCATTTAAACAACTTCCCTTTCCTTAATTTTGTCTCTCAGTAGGATAGAGTATCCTTGCTTATTTCTAAGAAAATCAGCTGCAGGGTATTTAAAAAAAATATATATATTTGTATAGATTTCTCCAAATATTAATACACACTGGACAATAACCGGTGTTTTAACTTTGTTTTCATTTGGGTTTGGCTTTTTGCTTCTTTAATGGGGTAAAGATGAACTCAAATAAGGCCTTTGCTATGCAGGCCTATCTGAGAATGTACCCTGTGTATCATCTTAATAACATTTTACAGAACAAAAAGAAAAATAAAAAAGACATTTTAAAATTGGCTGTAAAAAGGACATTTTAAAATCAGCTGCAAAAAAATAAAACCTCTGTTGGATGTGGCAGCACCTCTGAAACATTATCTTATATAACTAATCCTTTTAAAAAATATAATTTGCTTTTAAAAGCCAGTCATTTTACTAGAGATATTGAAATGTATTGGTGCCGTGTTGTCTCTGTGATGTATGATGGTAGTCAAAGTTTAATAAGAAAATACATACCAAAACACAATCCGTGTTTGAAACAGAATGAGGTTTTGGTAATAATTTAGTCAAATTACATTTAGTTCACTAAAAGATTATTTACATGGGGACTTACAGGAAAATTAATCTGTAAAAACAAATTTAAAGTGGATTAGTTAAACCTAATTAAGTCCCTGTATAGATGTTAATTCAGAATAAAAATTGCCTTGATTTGGTTTAACTTAACTCCCTTCCAAATGAGTTACAACTACCAGAGATTTAATGTAGTTTAAATAATCTACTTTAAAAATTAAATGCAGAATAATTTTGCTGCATGTCTCTGTGTAGACGAGGTCTTCAGGAGAAATCTGTCTGAACCTTTCCCAGATGTTAACATAGATGTAGACATTAACTGAGTTCCAAAGATAGTCCAAAGTCTTGCAAAAGGTATTCAATCACTCTGAATTTGGAAATGATCTTTTAGAAAACGACAAGATACAGACAAATAAGCTGTTCAAAAGGTATGAACTTCTGATAGGAGGAAAGGAATATCTTCTGATGATAATTGCTTTCAGTAACCGGGGAAAGTCTAGACTTCAGCTTTAGGTTAATTTTCAGTGAGGTGAACATGACTTCCTCCTCTGAGAAGGAATAAATTGCATAGGGTCATCCTCTATAAGATGATACCAAGTTAGAACTTGTCTGGTAGTTATCTGTCATCTGTTTAGAACATGATAGCTTCCTCATTGTGAGATTCCTGTTTGGTACATCCTGGTAATAGTCCTGGATAACTAATAACGTATTTCTATGGTTCTTTGACTATATGTTTTTTAAAAGGCTAGCGTTTCTTTCAGAATTTTAGTGTGTCACCACATACCACAGTTTCTGAGTGACAAATTACTTACACAAATGTAAGGCCAGATAGATTGCTAAAGAAAAATAACACCCATTTCTTCCGTACCTGTGCAGTGTGTAAATAAGCATGAAAGCATAGAGAAACATAGACGCATGGTCAAAATGAATTTTGAAAGACCTCTCCCATGAATGAGCTTCTTAGTGTTTAAAAATGAAGCCTCTTATGGGCAGGGAGACTTTAGCTTTTGTGTAGATTGTTTCATTAACTCTTTTGGAGCATTGTAGGTAACTTCTTCCTGTCATAGTTTTACTCTGCCAGTTGTGCAAGATGTTGCATGATTCTAATACATTCTCTGCAGTTGTAGTGGATTGTATTTTTTTCACAAGGGACTTAGGAACCAGCATGATTTCAGGTTAAAATATATTGATCAATGGTAGATTATCTCTGCTTACTTAAAGCAACAGAAGGAATGATGCTTTCTCTAAGACCTTAACTTGACAAACTTTCCAGTACATTGGAGATGTTACAGTGTTATCAGAACCACTGTAAATTAAAAATATGAGGTGAGGGATGGGAATTACTAACAGAAACACTGGTAGTTCTGTGTATACAGTAACTACACAATGATTCCAGATATAGGTGATTTCATTTTCAAAACATCAATGGTATTATTGTTCTCTTGAATTGATTTTTTCATGGCACAGTTTAAAATTTGGATTTGTTTCTCTTTGCTTGCTTAGTAATAAAATCAGCAGAGAGCAAAAGTCCAATTGCAATAATGAGATGTGTCACAGAAATGCTCATTTCAACACTACTAATTTTACACACTGATTGTACTATTGGATTTTCAAAGAAGAAGGAAAACCAAAGTATGGAATAGTAAGAGAAGGAGAAAACAGAACGATTTTGAGAATTGAGAGCTACCTAGTAATAACCTTCACATTTCACCTTTATGTGAAATAAACCACAAAACCGTAATGAAAGCCATTACTGGTGCATAAATGTACTTCTTCACACATATGGATCAACCCTTGAGTAACTGAAAAAAAATTATAATGGGAAAACTTAAAATGTGCAACTGCAGAACTGCAAACATAAAATTGACCCTTTCAGAAGGGGTCAGCCCCTGGCAGTATGAACCCACAAAACGTGCCCTGCAGAGGTACCTCTTCCATCACCCTCAGGTGCAAGTCCCCATCCTCTGCTCAGTCTGATTTCAGTGAGCTGTTGCTTGTTTGAAACATCCACAGAAAACAAACCATACTGAAACAAAGTAAGTCATTTTTTTTAATGGCTGTGCAAGCTATATATGCTTTTGGGGGGTCAGATGAACACTGGTATTTGCAGATGAGCAGAAGTGGGAAAACCTGCCCTGAGTGCTTCACTCAGGGGGAAGGCCATAGGACAGTTTAAGCTGCTTTTGAGTATAACTGAACATTGAGTTTTGGTACAAATGTGAAAATGTTTGTTGTTTGTATAGGTAGATATTTTTATTGTTCTTACATGATCATGCAATACATCTGAAGAGATATATGTACTTATTTCACATTCGTAACTTCAGAGTTGAAAATATATCCCTTGGGGTTTGGGTTTTGTTTTGTTTTAGTTTTTTCTTTTGTTTTAGTTCAGCATCTACAGTAAATATCTTTTTGCTAAATATTTTCTGAAACCTCTGAATTATTAAGGCATAAATTAGATTATTTAAGAGCAGGACATTGTTTATAAAAGTGCACTTGTCAGTGTCCAGTTCGTAAAAAGAAATAATCCTACCATGACAGTAGTCCCTTGGGAAGACCTTACCTTCCTGATACCATCCATGTTTCTTGTGGTTCAAAACACTTGTTAAGCTGAAAGGGGGGAAGAAAAGTGCATGACATTTAGACTTGTTGTAGCATAAACCATTTCTTATCTCTCCCCTCAGTCCCTCTCCTCTGCCTCCCTTCTGTCTTCATTTACAACTTCACTATCCCTCCTGCCTCCTGGGACCATAACCTTAGCGTAATCTTTGTTCTTTTTGCTTCTGTCTGCATATCTAAGACAAACTGTTTCTACTTTTTTCCTTCCTAAGTCTCAAAAAATATCTACAGTTCTTTCTGCCAGAAGCCTTGTTTGTCCTTTTTTTTTTTTCCAGGCTGAATCTCCTATCTCATCTCTTTGCTTCTCAATTCGCATATTAGCCATCCCATGGGCCTAAAATCACAGGTCTACCAGTTCTACCAGTTCTACCTGCTAGTCCTAGTCTGGATGTTTTTTTTTTGTCATAAAGTGGATATTGTCCCATCTGGTTGTAGAACTGAATTCCATTTTTTTTCTTTTCTTTTTCCCAAAAGACAAACCGAGAGATGTAAAATTATGCACTGTCCTTCCAACCTGGACTGGTTTTATCAACATCTCAAATATTCACCAGCCATTCTCACACTTGTTAACATAATTCATGATTTTCATGTTAATTAGACATTTGGTGATATAGGTTTTCATTTTTCAAATACCCAAATGAGCAAAAGTTCTTTGTCAGGATTTTCCCAGAAGTACTGCTATCTTGGAAGAGCAGTCCAACTTGCACTTTACCCTATTTAGATTTACAAACTAAACATTCTTGTACTAAATCCCATGGGGGTCCAGTCTGGATAGGTGCTCTGCAAGGGAATTTAACACACGCAGATGTCAGTGAGTTTAGCTGCAAGGAGTCATGACCACAGCCACTTTCACTGAAAATGCATTTAGAAAATAAAGTGGTGCTGTCTTTCTTTCAGAGCATTTGCCCAAGTGGCAGACTTGGGAAGACCTGAATGATGCTAATTTCCTTTATGGATTTCACCCTCAATTCTGTTGCTTCACTTCTTCAAATGAATAAGAACAACAATATTTGCATATTTTGCAGAGTGTTTTAGGATCTTCTGTTAAAGAGAACTGTTTAAAAAGATATATGGATTTTAAAAGAAGTTTTCAAGTGTCCATAATTTTGCATTAGTAGTTCTGTATTAATAGTTTTGAAGTTCAAATTAAGGCTGTTATAAATGGCACCACTTAGATATGCCTTGTATGCTCCTAACTTTGCAATCACCAAGCAAATGCAGTAGTTAGATATCTTATGGCAATTCTATGTGGGAGAACAACTAAAAGTATGAAGTTAATGCAGCTAAATTAAGGACCATTAAGCTTCTATATGGAAACTTTTATTGAGAAGTAGAGTGCTTAAGGGAGGATTAAACTACAAAAAAATAAAGGCATTTTAATTCAGAATGAGAACATCTACATATAGTTTAATGTGTTTTAATTTCTCTGCATTAACTTCATAGTTTTAGTTGATTAATTTTAACCTTCCCAACTGCAGGCAGTCCCAAGTGATACTATTTTTTTCACAAAAGTACATCTTTGGAAGCCTTCTCTTTAAAATTTTATGCCCTTCTAACCCACTCCTTGCAACTAACCCAAGAAAATTCTTGATTAAAAAATAATAAAAAGAAGAAGAATAATATGCATTATGTCATCAACTGATTATGGCAGCAGTCATGATCACTGAAGTGAGAAACTATCATATTAGAAGAAATATATAAGCTAAAAGTAAATATTTTACTTTTGAAAGGTTTTACTTTTGAAAGAGGTTGAAAACTTAAGGGGAAATCAAAAGTTCAAGAATGGTGTACACAATGGAACATCACAGAGAACAGCAAAAGATCAAGATATTAAAAAGCATCACGTACCTGCCTTCTGAAACTGAATGTTCATACCTGATGATTATGTCTGAAGTAAAAATACAGATGTTTGTGTGTTTGGCACAGCCCATGGAAAAGCAGCACATGAAGCTGTGCTAGGCCAAAGCTGGGATTCATCCTGTTGCTTCATGCAACTTGTTCCCAAAAGAACATTTATCTTATTTCCATGGTGTCTCCTCAAGCTTTACTAACTTTTAAGGAATTCAGCCTAGCTGCTTGCTTGTCATTTTATCATCTCTTAATCAGAAATATCAGCTCTATGTAAAGAAATATGCAAAACTGACAAATAAAACAACTCCATCTTTATTCTGTAGTCAATAGAAAGTTCTTTTCAGTCATTAACTTAAGAATTCTGCAACCTTTTCAGCCCTAATAAGGTTGCACCATGGACATAAGTATTAATAATTCTGTCCACTGGAATTAGCACTATTTAGGTTAGTATTTAAATAATTAAATTTTGGTCCTATTTTTAAGTGGTTTCCAAAGATTAGATTTCCAATGTATTGCCTTTCTCAGCATTATTTGTAAAAGTTTATGGAAATTAACAGAAGTGTGGTCATGTCTACTGGCAGAGTAGGTAGTTCCAGTTACATTCTTTACTGACATTCATGTTATGCTGATTATAAAAATTATTTAAATGGAAAACCAACCATAATGCCAGCAAAATACGAACACATCAATATCTCACATAGAAAGCAAGCAGAGTATTTTCTAATTCTAAGTTACCAGATCTGTGAAGAACAAAAGCCCTGCTGGTAGTTATTGCTGGTTTTAGGTCTTAAAGGACCTTACTAACTTCATTTTAATGTATTAGAATGCTATTGATTTTTAAAAATAATAGCCTATACAGTTAAGAAGATTAGAAAAATCGAATTTTCTGTAGTTACTAGAGAAGTTTCTTATCATAAAGTATTGATATGGCTGATGTCAAGTAGATTTATTTATGTAACTTTTTAAATTTTTTAAATATTTAGTTAGATATTAACAGAAGGCAGTAGGGAGTAATATTTAACAGCAGCACAGCATTTCAGTTCAGCATCACATTATTAAACCTCAGTGAAGCTCTTTAAAAAGGTGTCCTGCTACAAGGGGAGAAGCACAACAGTCTTCATATAGATATGCCAAATCCTGTTCATTTACTTTATCGTGAGTTACAGTGGATGGCTAGTCCTGGGGCTAGTGCTTTTTCTTGTTCATCACTGCTTTTTGTTGTCAGAGTTTGTAGACTTGCTTTCTCCATTCAGACAAATCAACGTTTCCTTCCATCCCCCTTCTTTTCCCTACCGTTGACCGTTTTTCTTGCCAGTTTGCTTTTGCCATTTCTGGGTGAGCAGCTTATGAGAAATAAACCGCTGAGGCACATCAAACCTTATAAGAAGGCCAGGGCAGTAATTCAGTGGCTGCGTTTTTCCAATCCATTCTCTTCAAGTATCTTGTTTAAAAGTAAACAACAGAAATGAAACCTTACAATGCCTCTTGTTGGTATTTAACAAAACTATAGAAAGACCTTTTGCCTTAATAATGCCAGTGACATGCATTTTGTTTATCTTTCTAAGTATTTATTTATAGTTGACATGAAAATGCTTCCCACTAGGCATCACTAACTGCATGAAACCCAGTTGTGTATTGCTTTTGTGAGACTTTCGTTATTATAGATGATTAAAATAGTACATTAATTATGCATCCTGCTATAAAACTGGATATAGCAGAAGAAATAAATACATATTAATAATACATTAGTTGTTAATCTGTATATTTGTTATTTGAATGAGATGCAAACTACTACATCTTTAGTTCATGAAGACCACCACTCCTCTGTCTTTAGGTCCACTTACATCACATTACCACGAAGGGAAAGTTTTTGTAAAAGGTCACCTTGTGCAACAAATCAGTAGTCCTAAGAAGCCAAAAAGGCTATATTACAAAGTGAAAATTTTACCTGACTGTGAGATATGATGTCAGCATAATAACCGGGTCATCAACTAGGCTGGACCATGTGCAGTCAACTTTTAATCATTGAAAGTGATAGAATTCATGGACATTATAAAGGAGACATCTTTCTGAGCCAATAAGAGTGATTCTGACTTTCTAATCATAAGCGTCCTCGTACTGCTGGAAAGGAAACCTTTATACTAAAGGAAAACCAGATATAGTTTGCTGAATTGATGAAAAATGTTGTAGACATGGGTATTTAAAAATCAGTAGATCTTCTGTAGTACATCAGGTGATTGGATTGCCTTAACAGAAGTTGGTAAGGCTGTGTGTGGATAGCTCAAATGTGAGGAAGTTGCACCTATTTAGCAGTAAGAGGTTCCTAAATCTTTGCACATCAAGCTGTCACTTAGTTAAAGGACAAAACCAACAGATTAAGAAATAAAATTGAAGCCAATTAGCTGCAGCAAAGTTTTATTAAAAGAAATAATTTGCTTTCTTTTTGGCTCAAGCTAGAATAAAAAATTAGTTTATTTAATGCAAAAGCTGCTTGGCAAAGTTTGTGGTAGGAATTAAATGTGCCTGGGACTGTTCATGCCAATGAGGTCAACTGTCATGGAGCGACCCATGTCCATACTATTAAAATTTGCTAGCCTACAGAAGAAGTGAGTGCAAGCAAATTGACTGTGGAGAATCCTGTTAACTCCTAAAGCTTGCCTAAAACATATTTTGGGAGAGACCTAGCTGGACAGAAATAAAACTATGCTGGGTAGTATTTGTGTAATTTAATAGGTGGTTGAGTTTCAGTCCCTTCTTTCATTCAAGATCTTAGTTCCATCATTAAATGGCACATGTATGATTTCTGTATTACTTAGTGGTTTTACATATATTTTAATTATTGGGCTAACGCATGTGAAGGAGATAGATATTAGATACTTATGCTGAGGCTAAGTTAAAAATAAACATAAAATCTTTTAAACTGTCAGCTACATTATGACTATGTTTTCACATTGTCTTAATATTGAACAAAGACAAATAGAAAACTTCACCATGGGTGTGCAGTTTTAAAAGTTGCTTGATTAGTTTTATATAAAAGTTGAGTTAGCCAAGACAGGTTAAAATAATTAATATTAATAATAGTGATAGCAATACATGGACAACAATAATAATATGTAGCTCTTACTTGATATTTTCACCTATACAGCTAGAAGTGCATGAACAAGAAAGCATTATTTTGTGGGCCAGAATCACTTTTAAGGTCATGAATAGCATCAGGAATAGCAGGAATAGAATGTAGGTCTCCCGAAACCCACACTAAAATGCTGTTCACTGTTGTGACACCAATGGTTCAGCACATAGGTTTAAATTATTTCTAGATAAATTTTGAAGAAGGTACTGGGCAATGTTACATGGACAAAACATCTTTAAGTGTAGATATTCAGAACAGTATGTGAATTTTTATTACTTAGAAAAGGGCTTTCTCTATTCCTGTCTCTCCTTTATGTATTTTCATATCTGCTTAGTTATCTTTGATAGAAGACAGAAAAGATCATGCAGTCTGCCAACAGACAGATTCACCTGTCTATAAACCCTTCCAGATAAATATTTTATACCGAGTTTTTGAAAAACTGCCAGTGGTAGAAAATAATGGCCTCTTTTTATGTAATGTTTTTAGTGTTTCATTATCCTTACTCTTGAAAAGTAGGTGCTTATTTTTTTTGTCTTAACGTCTAAGCAGCATTTCCTTTGCTTTGAGTCCATGCAATCTTCATAATTGGCTCTCTGCCTTCCTTTTTATAACAACTCTTGATATATTTGAAAATTATTAGTGACCTTATGTATGGAAAAAAATTACTATTGAGTATAACAAAGAGTGGATCTGTTCCTTCTTTGACCATTATTTGAAAACCTTTCCATCGTTTTCATTAGAATACTCAGGAAATACCTTAGTATTTTGAGTTGAAAATGTTGGTATCTATCTTCTTCCCTTCTAAAAACACTCTGTTTACTACAGTGTAGACCCCTCTAATAAGAGAGATGAAAACACATGAATACTGGTGAATACAAGCTCACAAACAAAACAAAAACAAGCTGAAAAAAAACATACATTGATGTTGTAACCATTTGGCTGTTTTACTGGTGAAGTTCCTTAATTTTAAAACAATGTTGCACAATTATATATTCACTATTTGCTTTGTTTTGTAAAAACCCTAGAGTGGTTTCTGTGAAAAGAAATGAAAATTATCTGGCTGGCTGCTGAATGCTTTGGCTGCTTTAGGGCACTTTGGTAGAAGTGGTTTTGCGTTAGCTATTTGTATGGGGTTTTTTTCCTTCTTTATTCTTTTCTTTTCCTTTCCATTTTTTTTTTTTAAGGGCAAATCATAAATAATTATACCCCAAAAAACTTGATAATGGAGTATTTCTATAAGAATCATGTCCTGCTGTTTTCTAACTTTATATAACAACAGTTCATTCATTAAACTAGCTTAAAAGAGGTTCTTTGGCAGTGCTGTATTTTTCATAAATGCATACAAATCCTTCTGTTTACAGCACTAGGTTTTCTTATCTTCTCCAAATATTCTAATGGTGGTGTAGCTGACAGAGCACAAAAAAAATCAAATATGAGTTATGTCTTAATTCCCACATTGCTACAGAGATGTTTTGCTTGTTTAACTCTTTACTTGTGTTTTCTTTAGTTAATGCTTATATTTGTAATTAAAGCCCCTCCCACTTTTTCTGCAAGTTGTTGATTATGCTTCACTCATCCATCAAAATTGGTTAACCGTAGAGAAAAAAAAGTTACACTCCTATTGGTGTAGGAGAGGAAGTTGAAGCCATTTCCCTGGGGCTTTATAGCACTCTTTTAGTTCCAAAAATACATAAATGTCCTTCAGTTAGACCATTTCTCTGAAGCTATCACCAAGAATTGCTCTCTGTATATACAGCCATTTTAAGATGTGGGGAAATGAGCAAAGGAAGAGAATATGTGTCTCAAACAGACTTGAAACCTCTCTCTAATTTCAAATGGAAAGTGTTCCAGTAGTATCTCAAGAAGCGCAACTTTAATAAATCTTTTCAAAATCCAGATTGAGGGGAAGTTCTGTGGCACCTCTTTAAAATTTGCTCAGATGACTATGCCGAAAGCAAATGTCTGCAAAATAATCTGTAGGGCTTAGATAGACTAATTAAAAATTCTTTGTAAAGCTAGAGGGAGATGGACTGGAGTTTGACAGGCTTCCTGCTTTATGCATTGGTTTGAATTATATGATACTTGTTTTATAATTGAGACAAGGAGCAGCAACATAACCTTCAGGAGCTGAAGGTTAGGTAGTGGTCATATATGGGATACGAACTTAAGGAATATATTTTTCTGAGCATTTGGGGTGGTTGTTGCCCTTTCTCCCTGCCTCTGCAGCAAGTTAGATTTCTTTCTTGATAACATTTTTGGCTTCTAGGTTTTTTTGTGCCTGGTAAGGTCGTAGGTATTTTTGGCTGGGCATCATCATTACATGTACACACATACATGCAGACAAACGTGCACACTCTCTGTGCCTAGGAACCACAGAAAAGATGCCCAGTTGGTGTAGTGATAATATAAAAATGCTATACAAGTGAAAATACTGTTTTGTGGTTTCTTCATACTAATGCTTTGACCATATGCCAAAGCATTGCAACTCAAGCCTGAGATACAAATTCTGGAGGGAAAAAGGAAGGGGAAAAAAATTACAATGTAACACTGAAGTGAGCTGAATTTTATTCTGAGAGGTGCTAGCATCCAAGAAAGGAAACAACAGTGCAATATTCCTCTTTCATTTTCCATTCTTGCTTGTTATCTTTCTGTTTGCTTGGAACCCCTTTTTATGAGTGGATATGTTCTGTTAAAGGAAGCAATGATAAGTGAAGTAGTGCTGTGACAAAGCATTGATGTCCTCAGTTATCCTTACTGTACTTTCACACTGTTAATAGTTTAACTAAAAAGACTTACTCTTCAGATCTCACCTTTGTGCTTTCTGCAGTAATGCCATACTTGAAGAGTGAAAGCCCCTGGTAATGCACTGCAAAAAATTCTCATAACACCACTCTAAACAGATGTGTCTTACTATTTCCTATTGTGTAGAAAGGTTAAATGACTTGTTTCAGCTCAAATAATAGGTAAGTCAGTGGTGACCAGGAATTCATATACTTATTTGGGTACTTAGCTTACATAAAATGCCTTTATAACATTAACAGACATAAAAAAATAACTCTGCATATTTGGCAATCGAGGCAAATTAACAGACTGTGAAAACTAGTTTATAATTTTTATATAAGCAATGCACTTACCTATCTAAAAATTTTAATTCTCTTTATGCTAATACTGATTTTCTTTTTCTGTTTCCTTCTCTTCATTTCCTTTGGTCTGTTGTTTTGTTGTTGTTTTTTCCCCCTCAAAATTCTTTCATCCCTTTAGCCAGGATCTGTTCCTAAGTACTTTGCTTTCAACAAGAGACTGTCATTCTGTAGCAGACGCCAGTTCCAGTCAGTGGGAATGTAAATAGAAAGTACCTATGACAACCGATTCATTCCCCACAGAGACCATACATTGTACCTAGAAAATGTCTGCACTTAAAAGAGTGGATCCTATCCCCAGCTCAGGTTTGCAAATCAAAGTGCCAGAACAGGTGCCAGGAGCATTTGTTTTGTCTTGAACTTCATGAATAAGTTAAGGTGTGATGAGGAATGCAATGTCCATTGACACTGCTACCTCTGTCCTGTCTATTTACAGAACAGAGGAGCAAGCTTCAGTCCGCAGTGTGATCATTTCCCCCAGTACCTGATTTAATATAGGACTCATTTCCACTTACACTATGTCTTCCTTTTGAGAAGTTCACACTCTACAAACATAAATTAATTAAGCTTTATACTCCCTATATGCAGCATAGGTAGACTCAGGAATAGAGTAGTTTAACATTATACTTGTGTGCCAGCTGGGAAATACCAGAAATCTAGTTTTTTTACTTTCCACATGACTAAGGCAGATTCAATGAGTGCCTTAAATGCAAGGTTTTAAAAAGACAATGAGGAATGTGGTTAGGCTTACAGTTTAAGACAAGGAGCCCTAATTGAAAGAGCTGGAGTGCATGTGGCAGTGAAGCAAAGGATGATTCCTTGTGAAAAGGTTTATACCTCGACACACTTGTAAGGTGGGCTGGTGCCAACCTCATGA
This sequence comes from Pezoporus flaviventris, assembly GCF_033815535.1. Taxonomy (NCBI): domain Eukaryota; kingdom Metazoa; phylum Chordata; class Aves; order Psittaciformes; family Psittacidae; genus Pezoporus; species Pezoporus flaviventris. The sequence continues at coordinate 2,782,055 of NW_026892616.1, read as the reverse complement.
AGTTTAACCACGCCAAGTGTAAGGCTCTACACCTGGGTTGGAGCACAGCTAAAGGCTGGGCAGAGAAGAGATTCAGAGCAGCCCTGTGGAGAAGGACTTGGGGGTGTTGGTTAGTGAGAAAACGAACATGAGCTGGCAGTGTGTGCTTGCAGCCCAGAAAGCCAACTGTGTCCTGGGCTGTATCAAAAGGAACATGAACAGCAGGTCGAAGGAGGTGATCCTGCCCCTCTACTCTGCTCTTGTGAGACCTCACCTGGAGTATTGTGTGCAGTTCTGGTGTCCTCAACATCAAAAGGACATGGAACTGTTGGAACAAGTCCAGAGGAGGGCCACGAGGATGATCAGGGGACTGGAGCACCTCCTGTATGAAGATAGGCTGAGAAAGTGATGGCTCCAGCCTGGAGAAGGCTGTGTGGAGACCTGATAGCAGCCTTCCAGTGTCTGAAGGGGGGCTATAAGAATGCTGGGGATGGGCTATTCATTAGGGACAAGACAAGGAGTAACAGGTTAAATCTTAAACAGGGGAAGTTTAGATTAGATATAAGGAAGAAATTCTTTACTGTAAAGGTGGTGAGGCACTGGAATGAGTTGCCCAAGGAAGCTGTGAATGCTCCATCCCTGGCAGTGTTCAAGGCCAGGTTGGACAGAGCCTTGGGTGGCATGGTTTAGTGTGAGGTGTCCCTGCCCATGGCAGGGGGGTTGGAACTAGATGATCTTAAGGTCCTTTCCAACCCTAACTATTCTATGATTCTATGATTCTAAATCCTGCTAAGGTAAACAACCTTTCCAGTGATCCTTAAAGAGACTATCTGTTGTAGTGGCCTGTATGGTTCTGCCTTGTTGCTTTCTCTCAACTCAGATCAAGTAAATTAGAGATATATCTTCATTATGATGGTTTCCCTAAGATCAGGGTTGTGGCTGTGTGCAGTTATGGATTTTCTGGTGGGGCTGAAATGGTAAGAGCTCTTCTATTTGGCATCACCTGCTATGGCACATACTCCTGAGGTATGTGACAGCCATAAAAGACCTGGTCGCTCAGACTGGCGCTGTGTATACCACCTGGTTTGTGACATAGAACAGCCACTTGAGCTTAGGAATCCTGTCTCCCAGTTTTGCTACTATAAAAATTGTCTAATAAATTCTTTTTTTTTCCTTTGAAGCCCTATATTTTTATATGCAGCAACTTTTGGTTTTGTTTTCCAGAGTAGCAGCTCTGCACTGTATAAATTACTACCTCAGGCACTAGGACACTGTTGCTAAGAAAGCAGAAAGAGACTGTAAATGGGTGTGAGAAAGCGAGGATTTCTGCATTTTTAAAGTAATGGCTAAAAGACAATTAAGGCCTAGCTTTTAAATCACAGGGCTAGACCAATGTATATTGGGACTGCAAATTGGAATTGTTGCTATATTTTTGAATGGCTGAATACCTATTGCAGCATCCATAACAACTGTTACTTCTCTAAAGCTGCATCACTTACTGCAGTGAAAAAAAAATGGAATTTAATCTACCTAAAGAGAATATATCTTGACATTTATCCACCATTAAGTATACATCCTAATCCCATGCTATCCACACATTTTGATTTACAAACAAATGATTCAATTAATGTCTCTTAAAGCCTTCTGGGAGGGAGAGCAGAGGACATGCACTGCTTGAGCAATGGTTGTTGAAGGCATTTTGATTACTTAAGCTTGGAATAGGCATAATATTCCAGCGTGGGGGGTCCTTATGCCCTGGCAGTGCTTTCTCTTCTCCTTCTGGAAAGTGTTTGCTGCAGTAACTCAGGCTGTTTACTAATCACCAGGGGGAGGTGTTGGTGAAACTGCCACCCAATAAGATAAAAGCTCCTCAGGTCACCCAATACCTAAGGGAACATGAGGTCCTTTCCTTCTGTTTGTGCCTACTTGGTATCCCCATACATATAGCTCTTTCCTCTAAAGTGGAAGGGGGCAACAGAAGCCTTTTTTTTTCTTTTTTTTTTTTTTTTAATAAAACTGGATAAAATCAAGTTATTATTTTTTTGGCTTAGCCATTATAAGTCATCAGAGATTAAATTCCTAGGACTAGCATTGATCCTCATCTAGAATTTCAGAGCTGGAAACCACTTGTTTCTGAGTCAAAGAAATGGGTTCCAATCCTACTTTCTTTCACTTCTCAGGTGAAGCTGCCCATCTGCTTTTATGACGCTTTTTAAAGCCTGACAAGCAGCAGAAAGTTGTTCATTATTGTTTGCTGAAGTGTCTCCTCTGCTGATGGCCAGTTTGATGCTCCAATTGGCCAGTTATTTGTTAGTGATGTCTGTGTCTGTTCTCTTACTCCCTCCAGCTAGCAAAAGGAACATCCAGTGATGTGAAACCTGTCTTTAAAATCTCTAGTATGCATCTAGCACAGTTATCCAGGATTACAGAGTTCCATTGCACAGTACAGGTCAGGTTATGTCTAAATTCTTTTTGCAGTTCAGGTCTAGCCAGAACTTCGTGACAGACTTGGGAGGGAAAAAATTGAGTCACTCTACCATCAAAGTCAGTTTACCCATCCAATATTACCATAAAAGTGATTGGATTTGTCAGCATGCTTTGTAGGGGTTCTTCCACTGGCATGGAGATAGCTGGCCTAAATCAGCATATATAGACTTTTAATATTAACTACTGCTTCTGTCACAGAATGAATCCTCCAAGGGAAGCAGAACTCAGAGAGGAAAGAAATACCTTTGAAGTCTTCTATTATCCCTGTGAGCACTGGCAAACTTCTTGAACAAAACAACAGGAATCTATCTAGAACCCTTTGAAAATTCTAGTCATGGTTTTACTAAAACTATTTCTTTACACTTCCAGAAGTTCTTGAGCAAGGGATTCCATGTAATACCTACCAGGCAGCTTTCTAGCGCATGCAAACTCACTGACATAGATTGCTGGTAACTGAAAAAAAAAAAGAAAAAAAAAAAAAAGAATATCTTAGAGTTTGATTGCTTCAAGTTACTTCTGAGTTAAAGTTGATGTAGTCTGGGCATCTCTGCTCAGTTAGGTTCCTGTTTGGTAGAGGATAGTGTTAGGAGTAGATGCTTGCATTTGTCAGAAAGTAAATTTAATGTTGTAACTATGCCATGCTGAGATGGACTCAAGAGGTACAAAATGAAAGGAAGAAACCAGAAAAACAAGACATTATGATGTCAAATTCCCAAACTGATTTTGAATTAGAAGCAGAAATATGCTTTGTTTTATAACCATGATTCAATTGTACCACCCAATCCCCAACACCAAAGAAGATCATATTCATTCTGTTGAAATATGAAAAAATGGAAATTCTTTTTGATATTGTAAGAGGAAATAAAAGGGCTAAAAGATTAATAATAGAATGTCACTGCATGCATGTAATCCAGATTTGAACCTGAGGGCAGTCCTTTCAAGGAGCTGAATGACATCTGTGTGTAATTTAATAAATGACTGTTATAACACAAGTGGAGAGGCTCTCAAACACATTGTTTTTGTGTTGATTGCTCAGTTCAATTACTGTAAACAAATAATGTAACATTATAATAGTGACTGAAATAAATCTAGCCTAAAAGGTTTGGAAAAAGGTTGGAAATATCAAAGCTACGTTCATTCATGATTCAATGATTTGATGCCTGACTCACCTAAAAATAAAAGGCCATACTTCTATGAGTGTATCAGTGGCAAGGTTACAAATTTCCAGAGCTTAATGACAACTTTTAGCTGATGGTTTAAATAGATATTTTTTTTCCAGAATAAAATTTAACATGCTACTATAGACATATAAACACTTAGCAATAGGTAGAGATTAAATATATTAATTGGTAGGCTTTTCCTTCTATTTACAGGTACTCCAATAAACAGCAGGGTTTAGAAAGAAAGGATAGATGAACTAAACTGTAAAACTAAGATTTTTGTTTGTTTGTTTTAATTCGAAATAACCAGGTGGTTCATTAGATAATAAACCAAGTTCCCCTGGAAAGTCCAAATTCCACTTAACACAGTGCTCCAAAATAATCTTTTCCCGTTCTTCTTTTCCCACAGACTAAAGCTGATGTTTTTTTTTTAAAAGGTTTTATTTGCTTAGTACATCTCCATGTGCCTGAATTTTCATGCTCTTTCACCCCAGAGATTTCCTAAACCTCTTGCATAATTTGGTTACTTCATATCCCCAGCTTTTTCAGCAGCAGCAGCCGTCCATCATTCCCACAAGCTAGCTTTACCCAGAGCAATGCATTATGGCTGAGAGGACAGGATGCAGCTGCCTCTAAAAGCCTGTCAATGATGCTTCTTTTTAAGCCACTGAGAACTGCTAGTACAGCTGCATAGTGAGGTTGATTTACACTTTATACTTCCCCCCCCTCCCCCTTCCCCTATATGAGGAATTTCTCAAAAGCTGTGTAGAATAATGAGTTAACTGCTGATGCATGAAGGCAAATGAAGACACTGCCATATGCTTAATGGACAGACCTGCATTTTTGATACAGTTTTTCTGGGTAGACATTGTCTAGGTCAGCTGCTGGGGTTATTCTTTACACGGAATTTGAGGAGATCCTTAACTTCAGATGTGACAGTCCTGGAACAGAAAGGTATTTAACTTTGTTAAATCTACAGATTGTATCTTATTTCTTTTGAGCACTAAATTGCTTCAGTCTTTATGGCTCACACAGTACCAGTAGACTGCAGCAAAGCAGTTAATTCTGGGCTCTAATTTATGAGTTATGATGCATTTTAAAATCAGTGCAGAATTATTTTTATACAGAGCAGTAGCTGGTGGCCTTAGTGGCCAGTGTGCCCCCCATTTCCCTGCACTCCTCTTTTCCCTGCAGGCTCCATTAGTTACTAGCTTCATCCAGACTGAGAAAAGCAAAAGGCAAGAGAGCAAGCCTGGCAAGGCTGCAAGCTGATGTTTCTTTTCCTGCTTGCTTCCACTTTTCCTTTTTCTGTTTATTAAAAGTGGTAGCTGTCATCCACATGGCAGCTGTGCCTGGCTGGAGAAGGGCAATGAGGGCAGAGAAAGACCCCGGCAGTAACAGCAGGGAGAGTGGATGCTGCTGGATGTTTGTTGCCTTGTTTAAAAATGCTGAATTAAAAACATAACATACAAACAAAAACAAGTCTTTCTGTAATTTCCAGCTGGGCTGGTTACAAATGAATCAAATGTACCTTTGATGCAACAAATAGCATCTGTCCAAATGGCGGGAAAAGTAGATGTATAATTTGGTACTGACTGACCTAATGAGTTGAACATTACCTGACTCAGATATGTAGAAAGAGGCTTAAGTTGTCCCTGCCCATATTTATTCAAAACTGAAGGCAGAGCTTCAAAACTGAATTCTGATCTTGAAAAAATAATAAATTACAGGCATGTGAGTGAGTTTTTCAAGGAAATACAAGCAAAGGATTGTATTAAATTATCTTTTGCAACATTATTATTATATGGATTTCTGTTTATGAAGTTATGTTTAATACGATAATGTTTTTCAATATGCATAATGTTAATTTTTTCGTGATTTGTGTTCTTGTGCTGCTACTTGTGACAGAGGAAGTTGCCACCTTTAAATGGTATAACAATTTCATTAAAAAATCTCCTATTGCAGAGATCAAACCCTTTGCCTTGTAAACAGGCTGGAGAAAACATTCTCAACATGATTAAAAGGTCTTTGAAAATGTAATTCTAACAATCAAAACCAAATTAACTACCAGTTAACATGATTATGTGCATTAAAAAGTGACTATAAAGTGTGAAACCAGCAGCTTCATATGATGTAAGTTCATAAAAGGAGACATCAAAGAAGCCCACAACTATAAAATGTTAACAAAATATTTGGAAAATTAACTTAAGGTTATACTGTAGGTGGTTTGAATTAATTTAAAAATTATTTAAAAGAGATGTTCTGACTTGATTTTAATGAAAACACTTGCTTTGGTGGCTTCAATAAAGTGGGATTAGTTGGTAAGAAAACATGAAATGTCAGATGCTCCAACATGATAGAAAATATCACCTTTCAAACACCCAGTGGAATTTCAGAGTAGCTACCAATCTGTTACTTTGCCAGTGCGGTGAAGTGATTGCTGCATTTCCAAATGTCATCAGAGCAGTTTGAGTCATGCCATGCACAAGTAAATTTCTGAATATTCTTATGAATTCTTTTAAACAACTGAGTTCCTCTGGTTTTGGCAATTCTCAAACCCGTTGTTTAAACTCCTGTTAAAGTGAGCATTTTGGTCTGAAGGACTTCAGTCACTTAAATCACAGATTATGTGGGTACCTGCAGCATTTAGATGGGAATGGAATTCTGAAAACTCTTGATAGCTACAATTGTGTTGAAGTTTTTGTGTGCCAAAATAGCCACTGATAAAATCTCCAGCGCTGCTGCATCAATATACGCAGCTGTTCTTGTACCAAAGCTTTTGGCTTGCTAAAAGCCCTGCCTTTTGCATGTGGTATTGTCTTCCTCTTTTCTTATCCTGATCCCCTTCCTATCAGCTGTCTTAGGATAAGAAGACAGACTAAACCTCAACTCACCTGCCCAGAGAGCATGTCACTAGAGCTGCTGACCAGGCCACGGTGTGCATGCTTACATGGAGGGGTAGAAGCAGCAAGGACAGATGACATTTCCCGTAACTTTGTTGAAGAATTAAAGACACGACTCATACTCCTTTTGGAGCATTGGAATCCAGAAGGGGGAGGAAGTGTGCTAGGAGGCACTACAACCTCGTGTTAGGTGACATACTACCTGAGAGGTGGGATTTATTCATCCCTTTTCCCTTCTGCATCTCCTTGTTCAGGCTGCTGGCTTTTGCAATGCTGTCCTCAAGCACTTCAAGTACAAGAAGAACCTGACAATGTAACACAGATCTACCCAGCCCTTCAACTGGGGGCCAGATAGATATGTCACTGATGAGTATTGAAAAGGCTTAGTCCTTCTTTCTTTTACCCTAAGCTAATTGGAACTATGACTATGCAGGCCATGACTCTCACTGCTGTTACTAGAGGTGGAGTTAGAACAATATAATAAGAGAAAGCATATCCTTCACCATTAAGCCTCGTGTGAAAAAGGCAGATTTTACTGGCATGTGAGTAAAAAAAAACAGCATCCCTTTCGTGGAACAGCGTTGCGTGTTGTTCTGGCAATGTTGTATCAGATAGTGAACCTACTAAGAAAGCACTGGGTAGGATTTGTTTGGGCAGCTGCCTCATAGAACTACCCAGCTTTAAGAGAAATAGTTAAATCTCTCAGCTTTGTAACACATGATTCCCAAAAGCAAACAGCACTAGGAAAAAGGCTCAAGTTTCATATACAGCAGTATTAATTTTGGATTGCTCTTTTTATTAATAAATTAGGTGCTCAGTAGGGTGAAGGGTTTTCTTCTGTCATGAAGCTGGCATGTACTTTTGTTTGGAACAGATTGGAAATGTGATTTCACAGAGGCAATGTAATCTCATCTTAAATATTTACAGAATGCTAATTTTATGCTTATACATTGGCAGAAAAACAGAATAGCATTAATTAGTCCGAATTATTTTCCAACAGAAACATGTTCTCTCCCTTTGGCTAGGAGTATATTAGTAAAAAACCTAACATTAGAGCCTATTCTTTGGCCCTCATATAATGCAACACAGTTTGCATTCATATGGTTAAATTCTTCCCAGTTCTTCAACTCTACTCCAAAAGAGGATGGCCCACTTTGTATTGCCAGGTGGAAATTGCTACTGCTTCCTCCTATTTCACATGAAACACTCAAGCACTACCTAAGAGGTGCTATTGGCATTACTAAAAGAGTACTGATAGTGTGTGCCAGTGCTTAACCCTTTGTGCTTTATACTATAACTATAGAGAGAACCTGTGGCAGATGCCTTAAAGCCAGCACACAGGGCTAATACTAAAGGAATAGCTAAATACTTCTCTCGAACCCAGAACCTCCTTCACTGACTGCCTACATAAATGTTAGACAAAATAGAGCATTATATCATACTTTTAACTTAAAAGACTCTCCAAGTATTGAGATGGGTTACACAGGAGGCTGTGAAATGCCTACTTCTGCAAGTTTTAAAGTGTAAGGCAGATATCTACAAGGCATCCTGCCTGACATTAGGGAGATGGAGAAACTGATGTCCTCAGGTTCTGACAGCGGTAGCTTTCTTTAATGCTGTGAAGTTAGTATGCTTCTTTGCTGGAAGTAATGACGTATGGAAAAAAAATTGTAAGTCTCTCATGTACTGAGTAAGCAGTTCTTAGGGTTTCTGTGCTCACTGGCATGGACTCACAAAACAGAGATTTTTGGTTTGTTTTTTTTTTTTAATCCCAGAAATACTGCTGTTACAAGAGATCCCTTCATGTATTTTGATACTGAGACTTGCTCTATATCTATAGCCATGAGTACAGATTAATTTTTAAATAACGAAAAAGAAATTTAGAACTTCATGTGCACATTTTTCTTTGACGACTGAAGTCTGCCCAAAAGAATACTTGCTATTCACATAAAATTCTTAAAAAGATAAAATGGTTGATGGATCCCTTACAAGGAAAAGCCATATAAACATTTGAGTTCATGCATATTTGATATAAATATTTCTGATCCATCTCTTATTTCTTCCTACTTCCCCTCCCCTACACACACACATAGGCTTTCACAGAGGATTGTCTCAGGATACACAATACTAGGAATCAAAAGTGTTGCTCTCCCCTGCAAAACTATCAGTATTTTGGGGTATGGCTAATTTTTTGGTTAACCAACATGATTTATGTTTTCCTGTTTTACAGAAAGATTTCTTTAAAACTTAGTTGTAGGTTCAGTGAAAAAAACAAGACCCTGGAATCCTAAGCACTAAAATCTTACCTAAAATCAGCATTAAAAGGGAACTTTAATTTTTGTGTTAGTTAAACATCTGATACATTTTATTGCAATGTTTCTTTTGTGAGCATAAAATGTTAGAAGCTTCTCAGATGGTGTTTAGTGTTCATAATGCATTTGTCTGGGCAGATGTGCCTGTAAAATTACCAAACCATTCAAAGTTATAAATATAGTTCAAATAAAGCTTGTTTCATCTGTGTGGAGACCAATCCTTTCCTCTCCAGACTTCCTAGAACACAAACATTATTACCACAGTTTAATGGATACCACTGTTGTATGTGGATTGTGACTGCTGGTTTTCCCTGCTTTTTTTATTCCTTGGTATGTTTATTTATAGGGGAGTTATGAGACTCTGATTTAAGTTAGAAAAGACTGTCCCCTTGGGCTTTAAAAGTGACTGACCCCAATCAGCAGGTCTTGTTGTCAGTGATGCTGGAATCCCTTCATGAGTGAGTGGAAAGTAGTTTTCTGTTGAGTTAGGATTGTTTTTTTTTCCTTTTTTTTTTTTTTTCTCCAACACAGACAGTCTCTGGGTTTATGTACAGTGTGATTCCTGTACTGCCTTAAAGATACAAAGAAGAAAGCCTCTGTTTGAAATAGAGAGATTATTACAGCTAAATTTTGGTTCAATGGAGTTGTCACGTAAGAGCTTTCTATGCATCAAGAGATATATTTCTCTAACAGCAAGTCCTGTCAGGGACCCTTGAAAAGTAGAAACTTATGATTGAGTTTCTCATCACTGTCCAGTCTACTTTATCTTCTGCCTCTGCAGTTTGAAACTAACCTTAATTGTGTCTTTGCACAATATGCTGTAGAGGTGATATGTAAGGCTACACAGGTAGAAAGCAGAGATGTGTCTGATGATGCTGTGGTTGGATAAAGGAGTAAAGAACATGCCTTTGAAGAGGGACATTTTCTTAATTTTTTCAGTGAAGCAGCTGAAAGGAAAAGGGAAAAAAAAATCCAACAACCCATTACCCCAAAAAAACAAATGAAAAATCAAGAAAAAAAACTTCAGTTTTCTACACTGTAGAAACTGGAATTGTTTCCAATTAAGAAATGCAAATTTAGGGTTGTGGTTTTCTTTTTTTATTTATCTGTTAAATAATTTTTAAAAAAGATGTATTTTAGTTGAGGGGATTGGATCCATGCTTGACAAGTCATTATTACCTGTTTCTGAGCGTGGTTTATAATTTCTTTTCAGCATTCCTTCTGTAACAAAATCCATTTTCCATTGCAATTTTTTTCTCAGTATGATGGTCTGGCATTGACCCTTCACATTTGGCAGAACCAAGCAGATACAGTTCTTAAGTAGCCATTTTATTTCTGGATGGTACTGGCTATTGTTCCTTTCATTGTTCCAGTTGTGAATGACTGAACTCCTGTCATTTTCCCACACTAGCTTCTGCTTTAGAAGGGGAAAAAAAAAGAGAGAGAGAGAAAAGGAAACGACTGAGGGAGAGTGACATTTTTAACACTTACTTTTGATGGTCAGAGAATTTATTGAAGTGCTGTTCTTGGCAGGATGGTTTCAACTGCAGTTCAAGCCTGGACTCATCTCTGAGTCAGAGACTGGATCTGATTAGGACAGAGGGGGTCCTGCCTAAAACCTTCTCACAGTTGTGACTACATCAGCTACAATCATAGTTTCCTTTTTCTGAAGTTTTTGAAGACTGTTGTCAGAGTTGGCTGTTAGCCTCAAGTGCTCCGAGACAAATGGTGTTCTGTTGTAGAAGTGCCAAGTGTTATTAATTATTAGTAGAAGTATTTAATTAGGTACCACCTTGCTGGTAGTGATCATCCAAGGGGTAATCTCTGAGATGGTTGGTATGTAAGTGATTTGAAGCTTTTTTTTCAGGATTTTGGCCCATTGTTACCAGGAATTTTGCTGCCATATGAAAAAGCAAAAATGCTACAGTATGTCAGACATTTGCTTTTGTTTCCTGCATGTCTCAAAGCAACTGCTTCCCTCTCCCTTTGTCTGCTATATTTTGACGTGCTTACAGTGAAGTTTGATTGAATATCTGATTAACATCACATAAGAAGCATTTTTGCCCAGTTTTCTGACGAGATGCTGAACCAGTCCAAATCCCTTGAGTCTTATGCAGGAGGTAATCCCACGATCCAATGTCAGCATAATCCCCCCCAAGACAGCTTAAATATTTGTAGTTCTTTCTTAAATCAAGAAATCCCTTGCGGTTTATACCAATCCCAATTTAAAAAATGACTTGACCTGAAAACCCTGGAGGGATGTTTGAATGAGGTTTTCTTGCCTCTGGTTTCTTGGCCAACTTGCTCCAATAAGATATGAATAAAATACACAAGTTCATAATTTATAACATGATATGAAAATTATGCACCCAGGGAAAGGCTAGGTGGAAAAATGAGGGATGGCAATGGTGGTAGAGACAGCATTTATTGTGATTACTAGAAAGGGGCCTTAGTGGGCTGGGATTATTGTACTTTAAGTGAAATTGATTTTGTTCATGATTTGATTTTAATCTAGTTTAGATGAATCAAATTCTACAAGGAACAGATATTTAATTTAGTACATTAGGATGAAAAGGACATCAGTTCAGAGAAGTTTAATGCATATGATGTGATAGAAGCAGTATCTGATTATGAGAGGGTTTTTTATAGTAATTCCTTGTTATTTCATTACTTCTTGGATATTTTTTTTCTCTCCACATAATATTTTTTATTAAATCAAGCCAAGATTCTAGTCTCCTTAATGATATTTAGGCCTATTGCCTAAGCAAAAAAAATAATAATACTAAAAATTGGAGGAATACAGGGAGGCAGACAGAATTCTGGATTTATCACACTGATTTTTGCTAGAGATCTACTATTGGAACAAACAGAAGACACTCACTTGTCTCCAGGGCACATGCTGCAGGCGAGCTCCTTTGCACAGGGAGTCCTAGCTGTCTTCTTACAGACTGCAGTTGTAAACGCAGAGTCTGTAGAAACCAATCTCCTGCAATTTTTCAGTCTACTGTTCTCTAATCTAGGGGAGGTGGAATGCTTTGCAACTTGGAAGAAGTTGGTTGCTGTTGAAGAGAGGTCTCCTGCACTTTAGCGGTCATGACCAGATGGATCTATTTTCTTAGGTTAACACCAGAGCTGGAAAAGCTATCCATGCTGAGAATGCAGACAAAGTTCAGCTGATGTGTGTGTGTATATATGCATATGCGTGTGTGTATATATATGTAAATCTCTGTTCTTCTTACAGAAAAATTAATGTGAAAATATGCCCATTTCTTTCTTCCCTGACATCTGATTACTAGCAGCCTCTTCTTGCAAGAAGGAAATACTGTGGATTCACTGGCTTCCTTGCACATTTTTAGCACTGATGAACCAGAGAACAAATTTTCTCACTGAGGCATGTTTTCTGTTGGGATGTTTCATGAACAAACACTTTATATGATAGGGAAATATTTGCTCTGATGGAAGGGCCTTTCTATCACCATCTACATTTACAAAGATTGGCGAGGGTCACCGTAATCTACATGGGAATATAATGAAAGCGAATAACGAAGGTGGATTCTATCATAGATGCAGAGCAGGAGTTGGCAGAAAAGCATTTTTAATACATCAGTCTGGGGATCCTGGGTTATATGTCACCTTGCTGTGCTTTCTTGTTTTAAAACAAATTAAGAGTACTTTGGCCCTCTTTGTAAAAAATGTAATTAAGATTTTTCATTTCCTGAAATGTTTCTCAGAAAACGAAATAGAAGGAGGAGGAAGGAGATTGAAAAAAAAAGGCTGTATGGGTCTGAAAGCCCGTGTCCAGAGGATGGGACCATCCCTTTCAATGCTTAAATTTAATCATGTATTTCAGGCAAAACTAGAATCCCCTTCAACTCCCCCTTCCGTATAACAAGTTGTTCCAATTTAAAACCAATTTAGTTAAAATGGGACACTGGTAGATAATTGTCAGATGTTTCTTATTTGGAGGGAGAATTCACTCTAGAGACATCTCTGGAGATGAGTTTATATTGACATAAATAAAATTAAGATTTTAAAAGAAGAGTGTGCACTATCTGTAGAGAATGCATTGAGTTTCCCCCTTGTTATACTGTTTTAGTGTCTAATGCCCTGGTCCAAGAGCTGTGGTCATTGTGGTTCCTCATCAGAGATTGAGATCCACCATAGAAGCCATTTAAAGGACACATGGAGAATGTGGTCTGGCATGAGAGAGAAACACTGTCTCTCATTCTGGTTTGGAGGCTTGGCTCCTTCTTGGAATATCCAGTAAATAACACTTCCTGAGAGCCTGAAGAATCAGCACACTAGATATTTTATGGTTTAGTATCCTATACAGACACTGTGCCAATGAGTAAATGTATTGTTTCTGTCCTTAAGTACTTGTGTGTTGTAGGTAACAACTGCAGTTTTATCTTGTTGATTTAAAGTATAATGCCTTTATTCATCTAGATTGTTTTCTGTTGTTGACTAATTGATATTAGCAAATAAGGCTTTATTGTTTTGGTTCAAGTGAGGTTTGAATGAAGTATTATTTTGTGGTTCACCTGAGGTTTGAATGAAGTGGAGTTAGACAAGGCAAGAGATAAAGCACTGACTTTGCTCTGTGCCTAATCTTGGATTTCTACCAACTGCAACAACTACAGTTTCACTCCATCTCTTTTTTTTTTCCTTGAGATGCTGGGAGTAATGAGAATTTTGTTGTCATTACTGACTATAAGTCCTGTACTGAGATTGCATCAGTTCATTTAGCAAGAGCTTTTAAGGGACCTCCTGGCAGGAATTGATTTCCTTATTTTGGTCCTTCCATTTTGTGGATTCAACCCAAAAAAATCACAGTTTTCAATGAAAGAGGTTCTACTTTTATATATATTTTCAAAATTACTAGAACATGTTATGCTAGGGAATCCAAGTTTCTTTATAGAATCATAGAATCATAGAATAGTTAGGGTTGGAAAGGACCTTAAGATCATCTAGTTCCAACCCCCTGCCATGGGCAGGGACACCTCACATTAAACCATCTCACCCAAGGCTCTGTCCAACCTGGTTTTGAACACTGCCAGGGATGGAGCATTCACAGCTTCCTTGGGCGACCCATTCCAGTACCTCACCACCTTTACAGTAAAGAATTTCTTCCTTATATCTAATCTAAACTTCCCCTGATTAAGTTTTAACCTGTTACTCCTTGTCCTATCACTACAGTCTCTAATGAAGAGTCCCTCCCCAGCATCCCTGTAGGCCCCTTCAGACACTGGAAGGCTGCTAGGAGGTCTCCACACAGCCTTCTCTTCTCCAGGCTGATCAGCCCCAGCTTTCTCAGCCTGTCTTCATATGGGAGGTGCTCCAGTCCCCTGATCATGTTCGTGGCCCTCCTCTGGACTTGTTCCAACAGTTCCATGTCCTTTTCATGTTGAGGACACCAGAACTGTACAAAATACTCCAAGTGAGGTATTCTATGTTATATGCAAGTGTATTTTAAATTTGCTGAATGCTTTGAAACATTTTATTTGCCATTGCAATGCTGTATCTAGTATGTCTTTAAGAAGAAAAGGGTAGAAATGAGCAAAGTAAACATGCAAATCTGGACATTGCATTGCTGAGATAAAATAATCTGCTGGAATTGAAAGCCTGAGCATATTCTTATTTTTATAGTGTCATATTTCCTAGCTCTTACTAGGCTTTAAACTGCCTGAAACCATGAAAGGCTATATTCAGTGTCACAGATGTGTGCAGGAGAATGCAAATGGGTTGACATGTACTTGTCAGTGTCAGCTGAGAAAAGAGCTGGCAGGGATTGCTCGGTAAAACAATGAAGGAGGTGGTGTCTCTGGGACAATAGCATTAGCTGGCAGAGCAGATGGACTGCTAGCTTGGGAGGTCTAACTAATCCTCTATCAGAACAAAGAACAAGAGTTTATGCTTTACTTGGCTAAACTCCACTAAAGTGGAAATGTGGATGTATCAGGAATCCTGAGTTAGGGCCATCAAGTGCAATCATTTTGCCTGTAAACAGCCTGTAAAAGCTGTTTCAAATGTTGCAGAATGACTGTATGCATCAACACAGGAATTCATTACTGTTAAGGAAATCCAGAATTTTTTGCCATATGAGCAAACTCTTATAGGCGAAATGGTAACATAATTTCTTGAATGAAGGACCTTTCACTAGGAGACTGTCTTCAGTTCTTTATAACTTTGCCAAAATTAAGTTATCTGACATTTTCCCTTGCCAAGATCTGTGTAGGCTCAGACTTTTTTAAATGTCTAGAGGCAAAATATATGATTAAAGTAAAATTAAAACACAAGTAACCCTCTTGTAACTATTTACTAGAGGAAATTCAGCCCCTCTGTACTTTAGAAAATGAACCTGGAAATGGTAAGAATGTATCTTTTGCTCTTTTTTTTGGGAAAACCACCCACATTTAGTCCACTCATGCACATTTAAAAATGCCTTGGTTTGCCCTGGCTCAGTAGCAACATTAGCATTTGGCAGTTAAAGTGTGTGATTTGTGTCTGAATTGAGCTTGCTTTATCTCTCAGAAATCACTGGCGTGACCTGACTGCACATGAACCATCCATCCCTAAATAGCTATATCCATGTATATTAGGGTGAGCAGCTCTTTTTTTTTTTCAGTATGTTGTTTGCAGAGGCCTTTTGGTCTCCACAGGGAGCTTCTCTTCCATACTTTCAGTATTTGTCCACTTGATGTCCAAACAGAACTGGGAATTGCAGTCTGGCTTGGCTGCAGTGAGTTGAGGAGCAGGCATGTAATAGGTAATAGGGGACTTGGAAGGAAGAGATAACTTGCGGAGCAGGAAGAAGAAATGGCAGGAGACGCTTGAGAGGCACATGGTGGCCCATGAGTGCTGCTCACTGCAGCTGCAGGTAGGCAGGAATGTGAAAACTGGAGGTAAGAACAAAGGTGACAAATGATATTGGCTAGTTAAGCAGGGTTTATGAATCCAGGAGAGCAGTAGCAGAGACTGGCCAGGAATGCCACTGAAGAAAATATATGTAGACAGGGCAGTGAAAAGCTCAGAGCTGGAAAAGAACTATGAATTAGAAACTCAGAGTTAGAAAATATTCATGAGGGCTAATTGGAAGGCTAGAAGCTTACTTCTGTAGGATCACTTTGATGGTGAGAAAGCCAGATAGGCTGCCTGTGCCAGATATGCTGTTGCACTCTCCACTGGCTGGAAAGGAAATTTAGGAAAGAGAACATTTTTTATGCCTGAAGTTAGCCTGGCGACACATGGCTTAAATGAAGCTTTCCTTTCAGCGAAGGCATGCTTGCTGTGCATTTCTTATTATCTGTGGGACAGACTGCCATACACCGACTGGTGTGCAAAATGTCTTGCACTTGCCCCAGCAGCTGAGGTCAAAGGGTATCTATTCAGAGACTGTGGGTGGCTGTACAGTGCCAGATGTGAAGCTTATTTCACATCTCTCTGTTTTCAGCAGATGCACATGGGCTTTCCTTTGTGAAATATGCCCAGCAATGCTACCAAATATTGCACAGTGAAGTTGTGTAGCTGAATCTGTTGATATTTAAAAAGAAGTAAAAAGCTATAGTGGGAGAATCAAGAACTCTTGAAGAAGTTAGTATTTTGATATCAAGTCATGTTTGAACAACATGCTGGAAAGGGTGTATAGTGTATTCACTAAATAGTGAGCATAAAATAAGCACAGATTAGCTGCTATTTAACAAGTAGTGCCTCATCTGTGCATTCAGTGAGAAGAAATAGGAGATGTCATTTACAATATTTATGTACAGAGAGGGGAAAAGAAAATGAAGCAATTATTATTCTGGCATTCCCTAATTTCTGGTTACCTGATTTTGTGGTGTTAACAGTCTGATGTATTATTTCAGCAGTGCAGCGTTCACTAATGCTCAGGCTAGGCCTACCTACTCATTTTCCTTACTTCAGAAAGCTCTTTAAAATAACCCCATAAACCTACCACAAAAATCCATGTGTGCTGGGAAGGGGTTAAATAACACAACCCTTTTTTCCGTCTGCTTTGTTAATCTGGACACCGTGTTAGATTCATAATTGCCTATGAGGTTATCTACCCCATAGAAGCTCAGAAGAATTTTCAATGATGCTCATTTGTAGTAATACCTGCTGGGGGAAAGAAAGAGTTTGTCCAATTACAGCTTCTCCTATAGCTATTGCTTATCTGAGTCTGCCTCCGAGTCAGGAAGCCTTTTCTGGCTTGAGCAGTGCAGTGAAGAATGACTCTGCTGCCAACAGAATGGAAACTCAAAACAAGATTGAGTTTAAATCCACAGCTGGGACTTGAACACTTGGCACCAAGGATCATAAGGTCATTGCAGTAAGACAGGGGACATTCATGCGTGGTGTGTAAGAAACACACAAGCTTGCCAGTCCTCACTGCAGATTTTCACTCTGCCCATCTTTTCAATCTGAATAAAATCCCAAACCTCTGTATGATTTTTTTTCTTTTTTATGGACAGACAGAAATATTTACTTGCAGTAAATATTTATTTATTAGAGTTGTCACTTCCAACACAATGGAAAATTTTCATATTCTTTCTGACAGATAAAAGATATAAAATGTCCTATGAAATACGGTTACGTTCCTCAGGATATCAAAACTCACATAACTGAAAGCAGTTGTTCTTTCCTTTTTTGTAAAATGTTGTTTGGGATTTGCTTTTATATATTAATGCCTTGCACATTCAAGTTTACTTGGCCACTAAAGTTACTAATAATATTAAATTTAAAAAAAACACAAACAACCCAGCCAAACAAGGGTTGTTTGCACAGGTAAAGCTATAGTAATGGATAGCTACAGTCTCATAGATTTTCTTTTTTGCTGTTTATTCCAGGTTAGGTGTATTACCTTGCATAATTCTTGATAAATTCAAATGACCAAAAGAGAAAGTACTTCTTTTTAAAGAGCCACTGTGACCTCTGAAACTAGAAGTGCATATTAATCTTACAGCCAATAATCCTGCCTGAAAAATACATAAAATGCATTTTAATAGAATCAGAGGTAATAATTTCTAGCTGTGAAGGAAAGGTGAAAGCTTTGCTGAGGCAGTCTGGCTTCAAGGACTTAGAGTAAAGCTTGGTACAGCACAGGGAAACAGGCACAGGAGCAGATTTGGGAATTGGTAGAGGACTGAGTTTTCAGCAATAGAGTTGTCTGGTAAGAATTTATTAATGGAAAAAAACCCAAATATTTAGTTGACATGATTTAAAAGCTCTTTATAATTTTTGTAGTTACTAATGCACTAATCTTCTAGACACTGAACATATTTTATCTGTTTTCTGATAAGTACAACAAATTTGTCAGAGATTAGATGTAGGTACTTTATATGGTATATAAACTATACCTTTAGACATAAGAATCCTCACAGAACTGTTGAACCCCCTATGCTTTGAAAAACAGAGTTTGCATGGAATAATTGAAATGCCAAGCTACATATGCTATATAAAACCTAACTTTTGCTTTCAAATGATGATTGATAGTTTTTTATGGTAAATGAAGAATAGCTAGGAGCTAATGATCCAAATATTGCACACCAAAGATTGACTAAATGTGTGAAGAAAACCATAAGCCCTAGAAAAGGAGGAGCTGAAACCTCTATCGTTTGATTTAAATAGCCTCTAACACTATTAAAGAAAGGAATCCAGATTTGAGAATCCTATGGTTTGAGAAAAACTTCAGTCTGAACTTAATGAAAACAAACTGGTTTGCAATTTGCTGAATTAAATAAGTGAATAAATAAATTAAATAAATAAATAAATGTTTCAGGAGTGCTGGCACATAGAGTTTTGAATTTAAATAGGCTCCCTGAAGCTGCTCAGTGAAGCTGGCATTCTTGACAGACCAGTTACTTCTGTTTAATGATCAGCTACTTTGGGTTTTAGGATCTGTGGCTCTGATAGAAATTGGGATACTTGAGGCTGCCCCCACTGCAGAATGAGACATAAATACACTGAGATTTGGACTTCTCAGCATTTTCAGTCTCCAGGCTCCTTCACAGAGGACCCTGGCATGACTAAATGCCCTGATGGGAGCCCTTAAAACTCTCTTTTGGTTTCATCAGCAGTTCATCTATTGCAGTAAGCATGGGCCCAAATGTTTTTTGAGATCAGTGAGTACACAGTCAGAGGAACCCCTCGGGGAAGCTGAATGGAACTTGCACTAATAGGAAAAATGTCACATTTCAGTGACTTTCATATTTTTTTTCTGTTTTGCAGTAGTGTCTTTGTTACTTGCCTGGACAAAGCTAGTCCAAGTCTATTCAAACTTTAATTTAAACTGAAATCTTTTTTGAATGACAAATCCAGATTTTCTTTATTAGGATGAAGTTTTTCTGGCCATACTATGTCCTCTCTTTTTTTTTAATTATTTTTTATTTTTCCTCATGGCAGGACAGCTTTTCTGGCTGTGGCTTTTCTTGCTTGTCAAAATGGTGATTAAAGACTCACAACTCAAATACTGATTTACTGTTGAAAGGTCATACTCCCCTTTTTCAATTAAGTGGTTTATCCGTTCCTTATCACTGGATGTGATCATGTCTATGTAAGTTTCCCACCCTGCTTCCACTTAGATCTGTGTTGCATCACTCACTGACAACAAAGAACCCTCTAAATAACTAAGTAACTCAGTTTAACCTTCACTTTGCACAGTGTTCTTACAAAGTGTGCTTTGTTATTGTAAGGATTGTTCTGCCAAGTGAATAGCACCCAAAATTTTCATATGTAAGTCTTAAGGCTAGAAATATGCACTCTTGTTTACTTGGCACTACATTTACCTTGGTAATGAAGATCAGGTTCTTAAAATATGATAGGACAATAACCGTTTAGCTCCAACCTCCTAACCTTTCATTCTGGCTTCCCACCTTTATGTATTAACTGTAATGCTTGCTTTCATTTTGATTTATTTTTATTGTACTTTCCCAGCAGGCTTACAATAATGCTGCTTTCTGTGGCTTCTGTGTGCAAAACACACACTCTTGCAGTAATCCAAATTTTGAGGAGCAAGCAGATTTGAAGTGAAGTACCATGATGGCTAATTCTCTTCACAGTTTTATCTTGCATCAGGTTGCAAATTATCTTTCACCACTACCGTGGGCAGAAGTAAACTATAATGACAGAAGAGTATCGATATATGAAGGGATCTATTAACTGTTTGTGGCTGTGATTTTTCTCATCTATGATGTGCACATTTCCATATATATTCTGCTGAACAAACCCATAGCTCATGCACACAAAACATTTTCAGATGGTTTCACTCATCCAGAATACTTTTGTCTGCTAAAACCACTGTGGAATTATGCTGCTGACATTTCAGCCATTGAAAGCGACCTTTATTTGCTCTAATGAGGCAGCTGAGACTGTCAGCTGTTTCTATGGAGTAAAATTTCTACAAGATTTATGGTGGCTTCTCCTTCAAGAGGAACTAGGTGAGAAGAAAAGCTTGCCACTGTATGAACTGTTTGGGTTGTGTTTGAGAGCATGAAGATTGGTGCTAAGGATACTGGCTCAGGGTGGATCGCTGGTGTGGCTTTGCCCAGACAGTACAAGCAGGGTAATTTCACAAAGTTTTCAAACATTGGCTGTATACATCCTAGGTTTGTCCTGTGGGTACAACAGTCTCAACAACATAGTTATACTAGCCCTTACTAGTTATACAGTATAAATGTTGTCTCAACAACAACAGGTTTACTACATTTGGCAGCGCTGTAGGGACTTTCATGACCATTGGCAGGATACACTCTCTAGATGGTATTTAGTCATTGTATGGAATAGGCTTCTTTTTGGTGCTTTTCTGGGGTTTGAGGTAAAAGGCTCTTCACAGACCCTGCCTCTTCTGAAGCAGTGCGTCTGTACCGCACATGGCAGGATTTGCTAGGTCTCAGGCTCCTGGGTACTGTGAAAGTGCTGGATGTTACAAAGAAGGAAACAAAGTATTACAGTGCTGAATTCCCCCAAATACCTCATCTCCTGTTTGCATCACCTCAAGTCAAGTTTTTACAATTCTTAAAAGAACAAAGCCTGGTAAAGTTTTAAATTAAAATAGACAGCAGGGTAGTATACTAGCAGGAGTTGTTTTCGTTTTTTTTTGTTACTGAGAAGGAAAATGCAAAAGTGATGTATATGAAAATCAGAGCTCAGTGTATAGCTGTAGTACTGCAAGACTTACCATGTAACATATGTTTCTACTTGTCAGTGAGACTGGATATTGAGGTGCAGATGATTTGATATTTAAAACAAGACAGCTTGCCAAAATCATTACTTTAGTATCTTCTAGTAGATACACTCCCTCTTCAAATCAATAAAATACCCATCCTCAGCTTTCATTAAGCATGAACCAAATGTCACCATCTCCTAGAACTCTGCTGCAAGACTGCAGTATGTAGCTGCCTTCTGCTTATGCATGAGTAAGCTTGTGATAAATTCACTTTAAACCAGATTTTCTTCTTCTTCCTTGGCTCCTCACCCTCCTTTCCTTTTTTCCCGTTGCTTGTAAGGGTTTAATTTCACTAGCTTGTCAAAAGCATAATTATACTTGCTGCATATAAATACTCAGTGGAGATCAGAAGAGAAGATAGAGAAAGCAATTTTTAGAATTCTAAAAAAAAATTGCAAATGTAAACTGAAAGTGCCAACAGGATTGGAAGTGTGTGGGTTGCATCACTAATTTCCACTAGGGTAGGTTTCATTCAAGGGGAAAACGTGGTTAAATTAGACACACTTAGGTAATGAATTACTTGCATATCTCTAATGAGCACTTCAGATTACCTACTATTAGAATTCTAGTACACCCAGCCTAAATTTGGATGGGGTACTGCCTACACAATGCTCAATTTCAGGAAAAAGAATTTCATTTACTTTTTAGTCTACAGGCATTTCGTTTGACTTAAGATGTCGTGCGTCTTAATCTGAAGTGCTATGAGTTTATGTAGGAATTAACTGTACATAAACACAGAAAATACAGGCTAGATTATGTGGAGAGTCCCTGCTCTTTGTGTTAAATTGTGATTCCCTGACTTCCCGTGAGGCAACTTTAGCAGACTGAAATAGCAACATCCCCAGTAACTTTTAGCATGTTCTGCTTGCTGATCTGTGTTTGGAAAAGAATAGAATAGTTCTATGCATCAGTACATGCTGATTTTAAAGTTGTCATAGAATTAATTTATAATTTTATTTAACCTTTGGTGGAAGGTATGGAGTGTAGATTGGACAATGAAATCACAGATACAGAGTTTACATTATTTTAAGTTATGATGATATTTTGACACAGGCTGTGTTCCTGCTAGCATGGCTTAAACAAAAAGAAAATGCCTTCAGATCTTCAAGGTGAAATTCTTGTGATCTGATCAGAAATTCCCTGTAGCTGACAAAAAGACTCTTGTCTTGCAAACAGACTTCATATTGGACAGAAAATGTTCTCCTTCAAAGCTCTTCCCAGCTCTGCAGCCACATATTTTTATAGATTGCTTTTTCTTCATTTCTTTCTCCTACACAGTGTCTGTTACTGTTCTCTATTTTGTCCTAAAACCTTTCTCCTTCTGGGCTTTTATTCTGGATCTCACTATTAACTTTTGTAGACTTCTATTCATGAGTTAGATCACTGTCCTTTGTCTTCATTCAAATACTATTCAAAACTCATCCCTTTTATGGAGCCTTTAGGGAGAACCCACTGACTTAAAGAAATCTGAAATGCAAATAATATACTTGGCAAATATACAATATAGTTAATCACTTTCACTGGAAAACTATGGTTTTCCAGCATATTTAAGAATGTTCTTATTTCCCGTGTGTTTTTTCTGTATGCCACTTTTTTTGCATTTCCCAGTAGTTTTACTGTTCATTTTTGTAAAAGAACTTCTGCATTTGGTTCATTATAAGTAACATTTTAAAATTTTTATACAAAGTTTCTGACCTTATTTCCTTATAATGTGTATGAGTCACACATGGAGCTAATATTTCTAAGTATATAGAAACACATAGATCTTATGCTTAAAAATCCTCTGCTGCTGAGGTACTGTCATACTTTGTTTTTATCAAGCCATCATATTTTAAAAACATGTATGCAAATTTACATGAATGTCTGACCAAGGTCAGAAGTAAAATACATGTTAACATTGCAAACATTCAGAAATTGTCCTGTAGTATTTTCTGATTTTTGAACGTTTGTTCTATGTTGCTCCATGAAAGCATAATGAAACTTTTCCATTACCTTCTATGACTATTGCCGAAGGGCTGATTAGAAGAACACTGACAGGTGGATAGGAATACATTTTAAACCTCTCTTAATATACAAAAGATGAATAAACTAGTTGAAGATAAAATGTTTTTCTAGCCTTCTTGCATGGTTTAAAATGTATGTCAACACTTCCCTGTTTGTGTCAGGTCATAAGTGACATTTGAACAGTAATTTTTGTTCATATGTGGCATATCTAGGCTGTCTCTGGATTTCTCTAAAAATAAGAACAACCTCCCCCCCCCCCAAACCTACAAACCCAGAACAGCTCTGTAATATGCCATTTCCAAAGCACTTTGTGTCGCTACTAGAAGCAAATATACAAGAAATTCTTTGTTATATAGAATCACTATTGTGTCTTGTTTGCAACAATTTTTGCATATTTATAATGAACATTTTGTTAGAAACAAAGATTACCATCATCCTTTTAACGCTAAAATGTTTCAAATATATTTTTTCTATTATCATCAGAATAATACCATTTCAGTCTTTCTATTTTTTAACAAATCCTGTTATATGTTAGATATTGGTTTATACCTTGAGATACCACCACAAGAAAGAAAAAGTTACTAATTTGCACCAAGATCCTTTTTTGCTTATAATGCTTTAGTATTAAGCAACTCTTTTCTACTGATATATTGCAATCAAAGTTAAAAGTAATAAACAGAAAAAAAATGAAATCTAGAAATATTTGAAATGACAGACTCAGACCTTCTTCAGCTGGTTTAGAACTCAGTGTTAAATAAAAAGGGGTAATTATGAATCTGCTTACTGATAACTATGATTATCACAAATGAAAAGAGTAATTGTTATATTTGATTTGCATATGGGTCCTCACAAAACAGCTTGTTATCTCAGGACCCATGTGCAAAGGAAATATAACTGTGTAGTTATTCTAATAAGGCCTACTCCAGCAACTTTATTCATTGTCAAATGTGTGAAACTAAACACTTGCCTATGAAGAAAATATAATGAGATGAAAAAGTAGGGCTGCTTGGCATAAGATAATATTAAATGCAAGATATTCACATGATGTTCTCTTCAAGATCAGAAACTTGGTTACTGGATATGTTTCAACAGGAGGTCTGGTTTTTATTTTTGTCTTGAGAGATGTTTCTCTTTACAGTTGACATCAAGCTTTCACATCAAACCTTCACATGTATAAACAAGATCAAAAGTTTTGAAAAACTTTAAATTCCTCAGTCAGCATCTCTTTTTATGAGCTCAGTCATAATGTTACTCTGTACAGTGTGGTATGCCTGTTTTCCCTGATTCCTTTTAGTTATTTTTCATAACCATGTGAAAACATTAATGGTGTTGCAGCCTGAGAAATGGAACAGCAACAGAAAACGGGGTAAAAGAATGGTCTGGATCAAAATGCCTGCATGTAAAGGTATAACTTTCATGGATTGATAAGGAACAGACAAAATGATTGGGATTGTCATACCCTGCTGCTTTTCAGTTCTCAAACTGATGTTTTTTTTTAAGTTAAAGAACAGTGATCATCATGTGTAAACCTGCATCTTGGATAATCTATGCAAAATCAAAGCTAGAAGCAGGGGGATCAGCAGCAGGGGCGGTCCTGGGAGGCAAAGGAAGTGGACTGTAAGGGATTGACATGAAAGATAGTAAGGAAGGGGAGTTTTCATGTTAAATTCTTCTTGCACAATCATATATTGCTACTTTGCAGAATCCCTCATTTTATTTTGGTTTACTTTTCTTTGTAGATAACCACAAGATCAGAAAATTTAAAAAAATCAGTAAACTTTTACAAATTCTATGATGTTTTCTGAACACAATGTGGTCTATTCTATCATTGAAGAGCCATCTTTTTTGCTGGTGTGAGCCAGTATGGTTCCATCAACCTTATGGAGTCACTGGTAGCATCAGCAACAGTGGAATTCCACTGATTTACATCAACTAAAACTGGATTTCAGACTGAATTCCTTAGGTTTGTTTTACTTCATCTTGCCTTAATCTGTACAGAGACAGTTTTAAGTACCCTTTCATATTTCTTCCCTGTGACTGTCACATTTGTCTGACCTCAAATAAAGTTGACATCCAAATAGGAATTTCCTAGTGCACAAGGCATTGTGATATGCATTTAGGCGTTGTCTGTTTCCGTTTTACTAACTTGCTGTATAGCTTATCTAATTTCTCTGAGTTGAGCTGAAAATCTTGTATCGGGAGCTGTAGCTATCAGTGGAAGTAAATGAGTTGCCACTAGTTACAACACTTTTTTTGCCCCTTCAGCAGCAGTAGTCAGGAAGCCTGGGACACGATAAAAAAAAATCAGAATAATTGGACGTAAGAAATCTGAAGGTACAGCAGAGATGTCTTTTTTTTCTTTTTTTTCAGGTAACTGTAGAATTTGAATAATTTAACCTTTAAAATGTTGTTTATTCTGTTGTGATCAAGAGGAAAAAATGTCACTCCTTTCTTTTGCTGATGCCATTTACAGGATATGATTAGAGATGCATGGTGTAGGTGCTTGTGTACAAGGAGCCTTCATCTCAGTAAGGAGCTTTGCTGTGCAAAACAAATCAACCAGAACAATTAAAAAAGAAGAAAGGAAAATTACACTTGGATTTACCTTGCATCACTCTGGGCAATTACAAGGTGAAGAGTTTAGCTTGCAAAACCAGATAAGAAAAATCTGGCATAACTAAAATGATCTTTTATCATCAGAATCATGACCATTACTTTGTTAAATAGGTATTTGTGGTCAGCCCATTTCTTGTTCTGTGGAATTGATTGCTGCCTGGGCACTACGTGGGACAGTGGCTCCCTCTGGGCTGGGGCTGGCAGCAGGGGATCTCTCCATGGGGTTGACAGGGCAGGGCCCCCATTCCCCAGCCTTGAGCAGGACAGGTGGGAGACAGCAGGGTTAGCCCCAGCCCTGGGTATTGGACACCTCCCTGAGGGCTGCCTGAAGCAAGCTGGGAGTCAGTCCAAGGTCTGGGTTAGGTTAGTGGGAGGAGAACTGGGTGCAGGCAGGGCTCTTGACATAAATTGTAATGATGAGTGGTAGCACCTGCTGTTCACAACATGTTGTGCCCCACTTGTGCATCCTTGACTGTGTGCACAGTGATGCACGCCACTGAAATAGTAGTTGGAGGTGACTAAAAATATGTTGGGATGACTGGTTCCACCTGCTATAAATTAGTGTGGTTTACATTTTGCAGTCCCCTGAAGTTGGAAAGTCATTATTCTCTTGCCTTTTGCTTAAGGAGATGCACTTCAGACTATCGTCTGTCACACTGCATATTAGCAGTGCTACGTGCTGCCTGGTACTTGCCATTGTGGAGCTGGGACAATCTTTACTACAAAGATCCTTATTCACTGAGTCACACCCGTATGTGCTTTGGCAGCACTACTTCACCACTGGTGTGGAGATGGTGGTGTGCTGGCTGCCTTTAATATTGCTGTTCTGAGAAAACCAGCAGAAATCTGTTCATGCAAGAGTGCAAATAAATCAAGGGAGAACTTTGTATTAGAACTTGTGCACTTTAAAACACCGGAGATAGGCTCTGAAAAAATGGCCTTCCAATGTGTTATCCTTGTGCCTTTCAGAAAAAAAAAATATGTATTTTCTGGAACATATTTCTTCACCATGTCTAAAATATATTTTGTTACATTCTATGCTACTGCAGATAGTCCACTGAAACTACTTTGCTTGCCTTATGAAGCATGGCCTGTAGCATACCTCAGGGCATGGCACTTGCGGGGCTCAAGTGATAGCTAAGTTACTGTATGTGTACTGTATAGTTGCTTAAACTTACTTCAACATAAAACAACACATTTACACATTAGACAAGCACAAAATGGTCCATGTAGAACTACTTTCACTTGAGGCAAAGTGTCCTTGTAGAGATTTGAAATGTGAGGTGAATTTTATCATTTTAAATTGTACAAATAAGCAAAAAAGTAAGCTAATCTAGCTTTTGGGGGGTTGGTTTTGGTTTTTTGTTGTTTTTTTTTGTTTTTGTTTTTTTTTTTCCTGTTTCAAGGCAGTCAAGGGGTAGGTTTTCCCTTTTTCTCAGATTTTTTTATTTGAGGGGGGGAATGACAGGAGAGCTTAGCCAAATTATCTTTTCCTTAAGGGTGTAAGCCAATTTCCAAAGTAATATAAAATATAATAAGGAATGTGGGAAACCAAGCCTCTCAAAGCTGACTTAGCATGTGTGATGAGTAAACTTACTTTGTGCTTTATTATGTGGAGCTTTTTGTTTAGATGAGCGGAAAGTGAAAAAAGAAATAATTGTGTTAAGTTTATTGTCTATCAAAAATTCCTATGCATTTCTCTTTCCCTGGGAAAGCCCATTGGACATACTAGTTGTGTATATGAATGTATTTCAAGATGAATCTTACACGTTGTATCATTTGGATCCTACTTGAAGCACTGGCATATGCAGAGGGGTAGAGCAGTGTGGCATTTTAGCCCTTTAC
Source organism: Pezoporus flaviventris (assembly GCF_033815535.1). Classification (NCBI taxonomy): domain Eukaryota; kingdom Metazoa; phylum Chordata; class Aves; order Psittaciformes; family Psittacidae; genus Pezoporus; species Pezoporus flaviventris. The sequence continues at coordinate 2,754,529 of NW_026892616.1, read as the reverse complement.
CTTACAGGTTTTTGGGCAGGCTTGCTGTTCCTGGAAATTTTTAGTCTTTTTCCATTTTATGATCCAGTTCTTCTCATTCAAAATTGTATTTTTCTCTGAGGAGCTTTCCAAGAGATGCTCACCAAAACATAGTAAACAACTTGAATTACATGGATTTGGTGATTCAGGTGAAAGTGTCATCAATGTGCACTGAAAGATCTGAGAAGACTGTGATTCATGAACAGTAGCAGTAATTCAGAGACGAAAATCTGGTCCTTTGAACTTGCAACACACTATGACTTGCAGAGGAGTAAAACTGAAGTCTCTCCATGGAAGGCATTGGAACTACATCTGAGAACAAAGCCACTACAAACCAGTAACCATCCTACAATAGTACTCTGCATGTAAAATGCCTGCTGAAACAGCTGAGGATTCTTCTTTTCAGTGTGACTATGAAAGCTTTGGCAGTTGCTTTTTCAAACCTACAGTGTCTGAGTTTCATGGAGAGCTCAGGACTGCTTAACGAGGGGTGGTCTCTACAGCTGCCTTGGCCTGAATAGACAGGGTAATCTGCAAATCAGCCTCTCTAGTATATAGTTCACTACATGTTAAGCCCCCGTTTTAATTTATAGTCCATAATATGGTTTCTTTGGCAGGGATTCATAAATCTCCATTTCATCCGTACGACTGCTGCATGATAATAGAGTTTTCTCTGGTGCTACCTCTATCTCCACAAAGCATGCGTCTTAGGACATGCAGAATTCAGCAGTAGGAATATCACGTGATGCCAGTCCTCACAGATGCCTAGCATTACTGAAAATATGCTGGTACCTTACATTGCTATGCAGGTCCATGGTCATTAAAATTTTATAATCCTTGACATCTGCACCAAGGAGGAATTGAGAGCCTTAGCAGATGATGATCATGTATTTTATCAGAATCTTCTGAAAGGGAAAAAAAAACCAGCAAGTTCAGAGCAGGAAGGAACCAGAATAACATTCCCTTTAATTTAAATATAATATAATGTCAAAACCCTTGAAATTGACATTTATCTACTGTGGTTCATTTTAACTTTTTCGCCAGAGTGGCTCAGTGTCCCATGGTTGCACAACAGTTCAAATCAGTTGCACATGATGTAATTTTCATACGTTTCTCCTGCAAGGCAGATATTCATCGAAGCATGCAACAGACAGCTAACACAAAAGGCATCAAGCTATAGATTATAACATTGACTTATCAGGGGTCAGACTGTCAGATTAGTAGGTTTAGAGTCTAGGCCACTTGTGCTTCCTAGCACCAACGAAGGCAGAAACTGGCAGGCAGATAATGAGGCAAAGTATTCTTCAGGTAAAACAATTAAAAACTTTAATTAAAAAAAAAAAAATAATAAAAAGAATTAGCTAAGTTATTTATTGCCCAAGTTCTTTCGGTTTCTTGTTAGCAAAGGATCAAATGAAAGAAGTTTGGCCTGCTTGTGGTTTTAGCAGGATTCTTTTTTATTATCATAGAATCATCGAACGGGTTAGGTGGAAAAGGACCTTGAGTTTATCCATTTCCAATCCCCCTGCCGTGAGCAGGATACCTTCCACAGGACCAGGTTGCTTAAAGCCCTGTTCTTAATATTTTGCTTGTGTATGTACAGTTTCATTTCCTGTTAAAATTAAAAAGAGATTAGAGAAAGAACATTACAAAATTAATTAATTCTTAAATATATAGGAAATATTTAGGAAATGCTTATTCTGGATTAACTAGGAACTAGAGGAACATTCTGAAATTCAACAAAGGCAAGTGCAAAGTCCTGTACCTGGGGAGGAATAACCCCATGCACCACTACATGGCTGACCTCCCAGAAAGTTGCTCTATGAAAACAGAAGTGGGAGTTCTGATGGTCAAGAATTGTACCTGAGCCAGCGATGTGCCCTTGTGGCCAAGAAGGCCAATGGTATCCTGGTCTGCATTAAGAACATTGCCAGCAGGTCAAGAGAGGTAATTCTACCTCTCTACTCAGCCCTGGTAAGGCCTCATCTAGAGTGCTGGGTGCGGTTCTGGGCTCCCCAGTACAAGAGAGGCATGAAGATCCTGCAGCAAGTCCAGCAAAGGGCTATTAGAATGGTTAAGGGTCTGGAGCATCTCTTATATGAGGAAAGGCTGAAGGAGCTGGGCCTGTTCAGTCTAGACAAGAGAAGGCTCGGGGAATCTGAACAATGTGTATAAGCATCTGAAAGGAAAACCTCAAAGAGGATGAGGGCAGACTCTTAGCAGTGCCAGGTGATAGGACATGAACAGGCATAAACTGAAATTCAGGAAGTTCTCCCTGAACATGAGGAAGAACTTCTTTCCTGTGAGAATGACTGAGCATCAGAATAGGTTTCCCAGAGAGGTTGTGGAGTCTCCTTCCCTGGAGATATTCAAGAAGTACCTGGATACAGTCCTGACTAATGTGCTCTAGGTGACCCTGATTGAGCAGGGATGTTGGATAAGATGACCCCCAGTGGTCCCTTCCAACCTCAACAAATCTGTGATTCTGTGAAATATACGAAAAGGTTGAATGAGAGCTAATTTTTCCAAAGTGATAATCCTTTCTTTTTTTTTTTTTTCATTCTGAATACATATGGGATGACTGATATACAGAAACTACACCTAGTTTCCATTGAAGACAAAGAGAGTCTTTCTAAGTTTCTCAGCACATCTTGAATTAGTCTCCAGTTCCAGAGAACAAGTACTCAAAATGTTCTACTTTGAATCCACAGCCTGTTATCAAACTTCACGTTCACTGGTTTGCCCCTAGAGAGAGTTACGGTCCATAAATAAAAGTTCCCTGATGATAACCTGTATTTAGGCAAATAAAATATTCTTCTTCCTTGTAAGGGAGAAAATACATATTCCTTTACAAGGGCCTGTAGGGATAGGACAAGGTGGTTTGGCTTTAAACTAGAAAAGGGTAGACTTAGATTAGATATTAGGGAGAGGTTCTTTACTGTGTGGTTGTGAGGCATTGGAATAGATTGCCCAAGAAGTTGTGGATGCCCCATCCCTGGAAATACTGAAAGCCAGGTTGAAGCTTTGAGCAACCTGATCTTAGTGGAAGGTGCTCCTGAACATGGCAGGGGGGTTGGAGCTAGATGATCCTTAAGGTCCCTTCCAACCCTAACCATTGTATGATTCTATGAAAGACAGATACAGATCTACTGCAGCTAAAAAGTATTTCCATTCTCATATTTCATGCATACACAGACTATTCCAGGGTTAGATGGACTTCAGAGATTAATGAATTCGGGAAAGGCGAATCCAGATTTTCCTAGAAGACTGGCACCTAACTATTCTTGCTTTAAAAACTAAAGAGGGATGTTTTCCTGTAAAACATTAGGACTAGTGACAAACACTTCAAAGGTACTTAAAAGAAACGCAAGTGTTTTCATTCTTTAATGAAATTAAGGAGAAAAAAAAGGTATTTTCTTAATGAGAGGTAATGTTTAGCTATAGAATTAACAACAGTGAGAACTGCATGAGGTTTTTTTCTGGATTTCTTCATGTTCTGTAACATACTACTGGCTTTAGATCAGATGGCTGGCTAGCAAGTTCTTACCTTCATAAACGTACATATTATCACAGTGATTTTATTTCAGTTATGAGTTAAAAGCACTCATTTTTTCCCCAGCTCTTAGCTTATCTTTTCTCTCTCTTTTTTTTTTTTTAATAGATGAGTGCACCTCTGTTTATTTCTATGTCAGGCTGGCTTTGTGTCCTGGTTTTGTCTGGGATAGAATTAATTTTCTTCCTACTAGCTGGGGCAGTGTTGTGCTTTCGACTTTAGTCTGAAAACAATGCTGATAGCACACCGATGTTTAATTTGCTATGTAATGCTAACCCTGACCAATGACTTTTCAGTTTCTCATGATCTGCCAGTGAGGAGAGGAACGGGAAGCCAGGGGAAAGCAGAGACAGAACGCCTAACCCAAACAAGCCAAAGGGGTATTCCATACCACAGCACATCATTTCCACCATATAAACCAGGGGGCATCACCCAGATGGGGTCTATTGGTGCTCCAGGATGGGCTGGACATCAGTCAGCACTTGGGGAGCAATTGCATTGTGCATCACTTGTGTTTCTTAGTTTTGTTTCTCTCTCTCTTTTTCCTTTCATCATCATCATTTTTACTATAATTATTGCTATTATAGTTTGCTTTATTTCAGTTATTAAGTTGTTCTTTCTTCAACCCCTGAGTTTTACCATATTCAGGTAATTTTTCTCCTCCCTGTCCCACAAGGTGTGGGGGAAGTAAGCAGCTGCTTGGTACTTAGTTGCTGGTTCAGGTTAAACCACGACACTTTGTTAAATTGAAGTACTTGTTTATATTGGCTTGCCCCAAGATATTTGATCGCTTAAGCAAAAATTTATGTCATGGAGGACATGGCACTACAGTGAGCAAATGCTGGGAAGCTACAGACAAGCAAATATATGTTGATGTTCAAAAAACTATCTGTCTTATCAAAACAAGTTTATATTCTGAGCTATGTGGTTTCTTCCTTTCCTAATGTTTTATAAGTGGGTGATTCTGCATGCGTGAGAGTTACTCACACTTTTACCATTCTCTTGAAGCTCTCGATAGAGAATGCAAATAACAAAAGGACTGTGGAGCCACCATCTGTGAAAAAGGGAACTTCTTCTTTCAGTGTGAAAATCTCCATAGCTTCATCTTTGTCCACATTCTACAGCACACACCCTCCAAGAAATGAGGGTGGCAGATAGACCAAAGGCTTGAAAAGCTTTGGAGGAACTGGAAGGCTTCTATGAGGGCCTGCTTCTGGTATCATTATTGCAGACCACTGAAATTATCCACATGAGTTCAAATGCATTAGAAATAAATGATCAAGGGATTCTGCATGAGAGATTTCTGTTTAGTTTTCATTTTTTAGTGTACTTTGGATGATCTAGCTTTTCATAGGGATAGTAATCATCTAGGTGAGTATTATGAGTCACCTACTGAAAGCAAAAAGTCGCTCTTATCTGTTAAAAAAATACCCGCTATCCTTCCTAAATATGAAAAAAATAGAAGAAAATCTACCATATGCCTACTTTCTATAAAAATCAGCTAGATAATGATACCTCTGCTCTCTGATTAGTATTTGCTGACAGAGTTGCTATCAGGTAATTTAAATCTAAAATTTGCAAATATTTTGTCACTGTCAAGGTTACTCTCCAAATATTTGGAACATTATTTTTCTTGCTTGTGCTTGTAGGAATGTTTCATATACTCCTAGCTGAGGTCTGCTTCCTTACAAAAAAAAAGATATGCCATATTTTTTGAATGCATATAACCTTTTGAAACTTGTAACTTGATGAAATCTATTTGGACTTGTTTTCATGGATCTAGGAAAGTGGAGTTCTGTGATCTTGGTACTCCTTTGCTTAGTATCAGACTGTAGCTAAAGCCTTCATAAGGCTCTTCAAAGAAAGTACTAGAAGAATTCTCAATATGAGTATTAGCTAAATGACTTGGTTTTAATTTGTTTCATTTTCAAAACCAACAAAAAAAAATTTCACTGGAATATTTTGTAAATCAAGTCAACACAAACGGTCAATTAATAAAATCCCTGAGCCAGTCTGATTCAGATGACAGGCATAAGTTTGGTTTCATACACTATAAGTTGCATTAAAGTGTAAGTAAATGAGACCACAGCTTTCTCTGTGTTCTAGGAAACTTGGGAACCTTCACTAGGGACATTTCTACCAGCTAGAATAATTGTATTATTATTATTATTTCTTGCATTCCCTTAGCTGTGCGAAACATGATGAGTAAAAGCAGTCTCATAATGTATATTGATCATCCAAGTATTAATCTACTCAAACAATATTTACCATTCGCTTAGCACTTTTCATTTCTTTAAACATTAAAGCACTTTAAAAAGCCTGAGTAGGTCTGTATTTTTCCATTTTACTTATGGAGAAAAGCAGGCAGAGCATGGCAAAGTGGCTTTCCCGAGTCATGACCTCAGAAGGGTGAAGTGACTTGGGTACTCACCCTCCCAGGGCTGGAAGAGGGGACAGTCTTGACCAATTTCTCAAACCATGGTTGTGCCTGCTATTTATGTGAAAGCACATTCTGTGTAAATGCCTCTCTAGATTTTATTCTCCGAAAATAACAGTTTCTTCCAAGCTTGTTCTATCTCTCAGCTTTTTTGTCTCTATCCATCTTCACGACTTTTCTGTGCTTGAAAAATACATGCAAACAAATCAACCATTGAAGATTTCTAGGCCTGAATACGAAGTTTTCTTGCTCATCCTCTTGATTGTGGCATACAGTCAATCTTAGGAAAAGGTGCTTGTGGGGAATTCTAGTTCAGCACTTCAGCTTTACCAGAGGTAGTACTTCATTTTTATCTCTTTCAGCCAGTACTCCAGAAGTTTTCCAGGGGCCTGTGACAGTGTTTTGCACAAGATAAGATAATATAGTGCGCACACACTGATTCCTAAAAATTGTGCTTTCTAGCGTATGATGTTGATAGTACAGCAAATAAACAACAATAACTACCTCTCTGGCATATACTTCCACAGCTATTGCTAAGCGACACTGCCATCCAAAACCTTTTCTTTGCACATCTGGGCTTGGGCACTGTGATTTATGGTCCACGACTGCAGTTTCAGCTAGTCTCCTTTGAAACAAATTTTGCTTTTAAAAAGACCAGTCTCTGCTTTGCTCTTTGTTTAAAAAAAAGTAAATAAATAATCAACCGAGTTTTCCACCAGATTTGTAAAGTTCCAAATCCTTTTGTTTCAGTGACAAATACTTCTTCCACTGAGTCCTTTTACTTTTACATGTCAGGGTGGAACCATCCCCAGGCTGATTTAAAGGCAAGAGACAGAAATGGGCCACTCCAAACTTCCTGTAAACAGTTCAGAGGAGAACAATGTTCTAACAGTTCCATGCAGTTTTCAGAGACGGCTGATTTGCTGGATTGCTGAGTCATTGACAAGCTGTCATGTGAATGAAACACTAATTTCTTTCAATTAGAAACTCATAGGGGCAGTAATATTCTTCAAATATGAATGGTAAAATGAAAATTTGGCTCCATTTTTGGAGGCAGACTCCTCTGCTGTAGTGGAGTAAACAGCAGATGATGCAACTGTGCATCTACCTGCAGACATCAAACTTCTTTCCTTCTTTTCTTTTTCTTTCTTCCTTTCAGTATTTCCTAACTATCTTTTCCAAATTCATTTTACTGTTGGCTGACTCTCACTGGTTACCATAGCAACAACCTCTAGTAGCAGCAAGTCTGGGATGCCCTATGTGAGCATCTTCACATCTGAGCCTTGCCAAGGCTAGCTATTAATCCAGGGTTATATATTGGCTCAACACTAAGATTGCTCTATTTTTCCCCTTTAGTTGGCTGCCAGTATGCTTTTCCTGAGTTGGTTACTTAGCTTTCCTCACGTATCTACTGGACAATCTGGTGTACATTTTCAATTTTTGATCTTTCCGTGTTGGTTATTCTGAAGGACTGCTTTGCTTAAATATCTTTTAACAAGATAACATGCAACAAGGTTGCATTAAAGAATCTTCTTATCAGTATGGTTTTTAATGAAAAATAAGGATTTGAGGTAATATTGTTCTTTGGACAAATACCCACAGTTTGTTAGAATAAATTTCACTTGTAAGCTGTTTAAATGCTTTGCATGGTGTAAGGTTTAGTTTTTTATTAGGGTAAGGGGAAGAGAAATATATTTAATGGTAGCGTGTTTGGAGACAGGCAAGTATCATGGAGCAGATGTAAAAGATGCAGTACTTGATATCAGGTGTAGAAGAGTATAACAGTCTTTAAAATTTTTTAAACCCCCATATTCTCACTGTAAAACAACCTCTAATAGCTGTTGAAACCTTCCTATAAAGCAAAAGTAGCAAAGTGGTTAAAAGTACTTGGTTGGGAAATGAAAGCTGAAAGAGAAAACTGCAGTGCAGTGATTGGTTTGGTTTGCTGAATAAATTGCTATGTTCAGATTCAATTTGTATCAATAAGCAAAGCACTGTACACCTGCAGAGCCTGTCACACTTGGTATCCAAAACTCTGACACAGTTGGTCTTAAACTATCTTTTTACTGTTGTCAATAATTAAAGCAAAAAAAAAAAACCCAAAACCGTAAACCACCCCACCAAAAAAAACCTACTAAACTTACAGTATTTTCATTTTTATTCCATATACATGAAAAAAAAGAAAAAAGTAACGTTTCTTTGGGGTATTTCCTTAAAGAAACACAACACTTCTTATAAATATATGGAATATTGCAGTATTCTCAATGGATTATTTTAAAAGTAGCCAAGGGGTACTGTTCATTCAGTAGAAGGATTTATCTTTATTAAACCTGACTGAAAGCTAGAAGCATAATATGCTGTCTCCTTAATACAGTGGAAATTGCACTTTGATAATTTGCAGCTATGATGTAAAATGGGTAAATGTGAAGGCTTTTACATTTGCACCCAGGCAATTGATGTTTATCACTGTCTGCAATCCCTGTAGCTTTTCAGGATTGAGAATAGGTGGTTTCTAGGGAGTGCTTTTCTTGGTTCTTGTTTTGGTTTATTTCATTGTTTTGGTCTTAAAACCCCTTTGCACATGTTCTGAAATGAGTAATTCATTCAAAATATGAACTTTCCATTTTTTTGTTTGGGTATTGTTTTGGGTTTTTTTAGTATTTTTGTTTTGGTTTTTGTTTTGTTTTGTTTTGTTTTTCTGTTTGCAAAAATCCCTGCAGCTTTCTTTAGAAGTTTGAGTTCAAACTGCTGTGATGGGAGTTTTTGGGAGAAACAGAATTGAACTCTTATAAATGACTGATGTAGAATAATATTTCTGGAGAAAGGGGAAGGATGGATCTTGAGAGGAAGTATAATGGCTCCAAGGTGTAAGGTTATTTGGACCAAGCCTAATAAATTCTGGGGGAATTGCTCAGGTATTTAGAAAGTTGCAGACCTGACTGAGAGGTGTATCAGCTTAATGTTTTCTATTAGGAAATTCCATTTATTTCTAGAAGAATAGAAAGAGTTTAAAATAATTATTTGTTTGAGAGAGTAAATAGAATGAGTTGATGCTCAACACCATTTGTCCTGACACTTTGTGCTGCTACACTCATACCTGATTTTAGTGTCAATCCTGCAGATTCTGTTTCTTATTGAAGACATGCATCTTTTTGTGCAGCCCAGTACTACACACAAGCTTTGAAATGCTGCTTATTAATTACAGTTCACATTTGTGAGCTTGGGGTCAGGCTACTTTTTGAAAAAAATGCCTGTTTGGCAAATCTCAAAAAGCATTTTTGGCAGTTACAACCCAAAAAGACTTATGGACAGTTCTATAAACTTGTTTTCAGACTTCCTTAATGTTAGTTTAACACTCTGATATTTGATCAAAGTGTTTGATATTTAAATATTAAACATTGCCATCTTTCTCTGGACACTTAATATTAATATTAAACCAATATTAAAACAGAGTGAACATAGTGAGCATCTTGTTTAATTATTGTTAATGGTCCAGGCAAATTCCAAGACTAAAATACCAGCAGTTATTACACATCAAAAGGAAGTGTGATTTATATTTATTCTTAGTGAGAGGCATTTTCAACAGGTGAACTTAAAATGTCAGGATGAAAATGATGCTCAGTTTTTGACGACTGAGAGAAAGAAGGTCTCCTTCCTAATATAGATAGGAGTGACAGTCTGAATTCATAAAGATATTATCAATTCAGACTATATATCACTGAGTATTCTAATTTTAAAGAAATTTTTAAAACATGTAGTTTTACCCTGCACATAGTGGGCTGATAGTCTCAAAAATACCCAAAATATTATGTAAAATTAGTCTTAGAAATTTTTACTTCCATGCAAAAAAATCTATATGTTAAAGGCCACATATAACTACTTTGATTTACTGGATCTTTCACATTAGTGAGAGGAAAAAAAAGTAAACAAAAAATCTTGGTTTTTCAGTAGTGAAAGAAATTCAGAAGGCAGTTAAAAAAAAAAAAAAAGGATAGAGGAAAGGCCTTTGACAGTGGGTCTGACCAATCTGTTAAAATGGGTTAAATTAAGTTCTTTAACCTCAATCTCTAACTTTGTTCATAGACTTAGTTAAATTGGTGATTAGGCTAGCTCACCATATTTCCTTCACAGAAGGCACAATTAAACACTCTTTTATGTAGTTGCTGCTGGAAACAGTAGAATTGTGCCACAAAGTGGCTGCAGCAGAATGTGTACCCATCCACCTGAGGAAAAAAAAAGGTATTTTTGAAATAGAAGTTCAGAGATCAGTGAATTTATTGGCTGCAGCTGTGAAGGTGAATGGCTAAAAACATGAGCAGTAGACATGGCCATTTGGCTGTGAAGATGCCAAAAAAAAAAAAAAAAAGAAAGAAAAGGCAAAACTCTTTCAGTGTTCTAGGGATTTTTATGCTGAGTTTGGGTTTTTTTCTGGTAATGTTTATTTCTGAGCATGAAAGCTGTGTTTTGTATCCAGTTTTTAGACAAAGTCAGATGTCCTGACATTTACTGTAAGTAAACAGGATTGTGTGAAGGAAATATTTGGTGACTCCCTTGTTTCCCCTAACAGAAACAGCAAGCAAGTTCTCTAGTAATGGCAAAACATTCAAGATAAAATATGCATGACAGTATTAATTGCTGCAGTATATTAAAACCTAGATGGATTGCTGTACTTGTGTCATGCTTCAAAAGCATGATCTTCTTTTACATTTTTTCTAATACATGGTTTTGTTAGAAACACCATGGATATTCAGCACTTGCTGTACAAAGAGAAGTTTGCCTGAGTTCCTGTCAAATCTCTGCACATTTATAGAAATCTTTAGGGCACTTTAGCCAAAAGGAATTTGGTCTTATGGTGCCAGCATGGGTTGCCAGCTTTTATTGTTCTACTATACCTATGTTCTTCATGGACAGGAAGTTCTTTGTCTTCCTCTACTTTTAGGGGCCTTTGCTGCTTTCAACTGTGTTGTTAATGAAGGTGAGAAATCTCTTCCTACACAACTTTATTGACTCTCAGGCTTTGGAGTGGAGGAGTAGAGTCCTGAATTTTGATTTCTTGTTGGTTTTAGAACAAGCAGACAAGAAGTACTGACTTATTGAAAAAAAGAGATCAGACTTAGATGATGATGCAAATGATGATTCAGAAGAGGGTTTAAATGAAATGCCAATAAATATGATCACAGGTCATACCTACTCAGCTGTTTCTTGATCAGTTGTCATAGCTCTGTATGTGTTTACTACCCAAATCCATTAAGCACTTTGTTTGCAATGAAGGCAGTTAAACTGTAGAAGCCAAATGCCTGAGACAAAATTAGTATGCTAGTCATGCAAATATTCTTTGGTGTACAGAGACATCTTCCTGGGGCTGTGGCTTCTTGATGGGTAGGTAAAGATCTACAAGTCAAGAAGAAATTGAGAGGATATTCAAGGATCTTCCTGTTTTTCTTGTTTGTGAGGGAAAGGATAAATAATAACAGCAAAATAAGTCTAGCAGTAAGAGGCGAGTGGCTTTTTTTTTGCCAAGAGACAAACATTTGCTTCATTCATGCATCATAAGTCTGCAGCTTGTTGTGAGTGTTTTCCAGTCTTCCAGTACAGACCCCTAAAGCACACTCACACTACTTGTTCTTGGAAGTATATTGAAATAATGACTGTAATTCAGGCAGAGGAGAGTGGAAAAGGGGGGAACTTCTAATTTGTAGTGGCTAGGTAAGTACTGTTCATGAGCTTGCATTTACTTGCTCTTTGCTAAGATTTTCTTTTTGTTGGTATTTCATTTTCCCAAGGGGTTACTGTGTGTGTGCTGCTTTTTATTTTAAACCAAATAGAGCCATGTCCATCCCAGGGAGTTTATGAAGAACAACTCTTGCAACCTGATTTGCTACTGTCTTTCTTAAACACTAACAGATAAAAATGGTAGTATTCACATTGCCAGGAAAAAAAAAAAAAGGCAGAACCCCAAGCACTAATGTAAGAGTTTGCTCATTAATCCTCCTGGAAAATAAAAGCTGCATCAGTTCTTGCAGAGACTGGGATATGTGGTGCTGAAGGGAGTTTACGTAAGATTTCAACATGTCTGGTCAGTGAATTGGTGAGCTTTCCAAGGTGGATTGCTTATAGTATGAGAGGGATGTATTTGCTTTCTCACAGTTTTTAGATTTGGGAATGGGTGCAGATGTCGGCCTTCTTCTAAATTCTGCTCCGCTAGACATCTTGTATTGCTGCTGTGCAAAACTCCAGCTGCACTTTCTTTATCACAGGAATTCTGGGATGGAATCACCTAGTAATTCTTATTCACTTCCAAAGAGCTCATTTGCAGCACACAGTGGTTTTAGGTACTCGACAATGATTTGATTGGTTATGATTTTGTTTCAATCAGATCACATATTGCATGTTACAGCAAATTGAAAAAAAATTATAAACACCTGTTCCAAATTGTGGGCTTCTGAGTTTAGATGAAATATATTTTTAACCATGATATCTTATTATTTGTAGTTTCGTGGTCTTTTTTCTTCTTGCTTCTTAATGTCATTTCCCCCCTCCCCCCCCCCCTTTAATTTGCATAGTTGGGTTCTTTCACAATTCCTATTAAATACATAGGATTTTAATACAAATCGAGAAATAGAGATGAACTACTTTTTTATGAGTATTAGAGATCTCAGGTGATGGCCATCTGATTTCTCTTTTACACTATGTTTAGCTTTAATTTTATTTAATTCTATTTCTTTAATTGCCAGATAATCCAGTAAGTGATGAAGGCAGTGGGTCCCACTAGTGGCCATTACGTGCCACTTGTGCATAGTCTGCATTCTAATCCATTACTAGCAAGTAATGTTTTAGGTTAATTTATATAAAAATGTAATTGTATTTTGAAATGTGTAGTCCAGTAAGATATGCCACTGTAGAGAATGTAGAGGCATACAAAATCCCATGCTTTCAAAATAAAGGGAAAAGGTTTCCAAGTTCTTTTCAAGCAACTCTTTGCAGAGTGTAAGCGGACTACATACATATCAAGAAAGCGACGTATGATAGACATCAAGGAAAACCTGGAACATTTCTGTTTTTTTTTTTTCATCAAATAGTTTGAAAATGTCATATAAAGACTATGTTGTTCTTTTCATTTTAACTGGAAAATTCTCAGCAGTTCCTAGGTAGCAGGAGGAAAATATTCATGGGTTACGTTATAGTCACAGTTTCTTTCATTTCCCAAAATGCACAGCTGCTGTGCCATTTTAAGATTTAGAAGTCACTGCATTTATGTTTTAATGATCAATGGCTTCTGTTGATCTGAGTCATTAATGAGATTTTGACTGCATCTGCATTTAAACCATGTATATTCTGGAAGAGACAGAGTATACTTGGAAAATGAGATTTCTGTCATGGTAATAATGAAGAGTTTTACATGCTCGAGCTGAGAGGATTCAATCCTCTGCTCTACCCTGTGGAAGGTTACACAGTACAAACTTTCTGTTAAATGAGAAGGGGCAGAAGGAGAACTCTTATTGGGATTTCAAATAGAGCCCCTTGGTCTATAGGCGTATAGAAAATGGCCCTTAAGTGAAGTTACCTGCCACTGCCATGGTAAGAGTAAAGTAGTAGGAAAGTCTCCTCAAAGTGAATTGTGATTTCATAGCTCACTTATTTAAATGCTATCTATTACTTCGAGGGCAGCAGAGTACCTTGATAATGACAGACCGAGTGCATACAGTGTTACTTGAGGGATGTTTAATATAATGTCATAGATATTTGGGTATAGTTAAACTGTTCTTAAAAATTGCAAATAATGGCCTTCTCAAACAATGTCCAAATTGTAATTCTGTTCCATAAAAATCACTCCTACAAGTTTTCTTGTATTATTATTTTTTAAGGTTGTGAAAATCAGTTTCTGTATCAGTAATAACTTGCTTACAGGTTAGTAGAGAAAAATATAAATCTTTTTCAAGCTACAGAGTGAATTTCTAGCAGGGTTTGCCTGCTTTCACTTTGCCTTCTCTTATGTATGCATTTTATTAGCCTTTCTATCCTTTCAACTTAGAGACTTCTGTTTAATTCAGATGCTTGGAAATTCCTTTGGTTAATTTCTCCTTGCCAATAGGGTAAATGAAATCCCCAATGTAAAAAAAGATGGCATTTTCCAAATTAGAAGTTGGGGAATATGTGCAAAAAAAAACAAAACGAAAACAAAAATGGAGTGAACCATGATAAACTCTTGTAGAAGTGCTATGATGTTGTATTTAGTCCTATTGAACAAGGAGTAGTTACAGGGGCCTCACTGGGTCCTTAGTATAAAGCTGCATCTTTTTCAGGCAGTTGGTAATTAGAGGCTAAACAGGCCAATTACGGTTGCAAAGCCTGAAGTACTATCCGTTAGCTCATGTGAGAAATAGCTGGGAAGAGCTATAGAAATATATTGACATGTAATTGTTTGCAGAATGCTGGGACCAGTCTACTATTTCAAATATCTCACTCTCATAAAGACTGAGTCTGTAAATTGCTCCAAACATTAAGTAGAGAAGTAGCAGCACAGCAAAGTCACAAATCAACTAAATACTATCTTTCTTTCAGACAATATATACCTGCTACTGCTTCCTGGTAAGGCAGAGGCAGTCATAACCACCACTTTAAATTTGTTAAAACATACAAAGTCACAAATAATGATTGCTTTGTAGGTTATTGATTATTTGGAGTTAACTGTGTCACTGTGTCGGAATTTGGCTGGCATGAACATTTTAGGAACAGATACTATTCTAATTTGGGGAGAGAAATTAAGGACAATGAGAGATAAGGTTGACAAGAACAATAACATCTTTTTGTCATCTCTTACAAAAATTATCCACTGCTCATTAAGATCATTTCTTCGTTCCATTTGTCCTATACAAATTTTCAATTTGGCCAAATGCCAGTTCTCAGTTCTTCAGCATCATCACCTCATTTGCAGTGGACAGCTTATCCTTTGGCTCTTGATATTCTATGTTGCAATTGAAGTCTCTGTTGGCACTAAATCTTGCCACTTGGGCACTGCAGAACTTAATAACTAGTGAGAATTAAATAATATCGTACAAATAACTACAACTGTAGCAGACTCATTCCCTTGGAGAATTTATGACTATGTGATTGTGAGTCTCAGTTCATTATGAGATTGGGAAGAAGACAAAATATCCATAGGCCAAATGTACCTTACCTCAAAAACACAGATGTTGAAAAATTTGGACTGTAACATGCTTAAGATTTTTGCCATCTCTACTTCTTTATCCCATGTCAGGAGTTCACAGAATCATTTAGGTTGGAAAGGACATTTAAGATCAGTTAGTGCCATATCTACATGTCATCCAGGGATGGTGATGCCACCACTTCCCCGGGAAGCCTGTTCCAATACCTGATTACCCTCTCTGTAAAGAATTTTTTCCTAATATCCAGCCTAAACCTCCCCTAGCACAACTTGAGGGCATTTCCTCTTGTCCTTTGGCTTGTAATTTAGGAGAAGAAACTGACACCCACCTTGCTACAACCTCCTTTCAAGTAGTTGTAGAGAGCGATAAAGTCTCCCTTGAGCCTCTTTTCCTCCAGGATAAAAAACCCCAGTTGCCTCAGCTGCTCCTCGTAAGACATGTGCTTTAAATGCTGCACCAGCTTTGTTGCCCTTTTCTGGATCCAATCCAGCACCTCAATGTCTTTCTTGTAGTGAGGGGCCCAGAACTGAACACAGTATCTGAGGTGCGGCCTCACCAGTGCCGAGTACAGGGGGACGATCACAACTCTAGTCCTGCTGGCCACACTATTTCTGATACAAGCCAGGATACTGTCCTGGGTTTGACTAACAGTTATTTTTCTCCTTAGTAGCTAGTGTAGTGCTGTGCTTTCAACTTTAGTCTGAGAACAATGCTGATAATACACTGAAGTTTTTAGTTCTTGCTAAGTAATGCTTACCCCGATCAAGGACTTTTCAGTCTCATGCTATGCAATTGAGGAGGGGCACAGGAGGCCAGGAAGAAGCAGAGACAGGACACCTGACCCAAACTAGCCAAAGGGGTATTCCATACCACAGCACATCATGCCCAGTATATCAACTGGAGAAGTCACCCAGAAGGTCCAAATCACTACTCAGTTCAGGCTGGGTATCAGTCAGCTGCTGGTGAGCAATTGTATTGTGCATCACTTGTGCTAATTGTTTTCTTTTTTTAGTTTCTCCTTTTAGTTTTATATTCTCTACCCCTGTTATTTCCCTTATCATTATTATTATTAGTGGCAGTAGTAGTAGTAGTGGTTTTATATTATACTTCATACAGGAGGTGCTCCAGTCCCCTGATCATCCTCATGGCCCTTCTCTGGACTTGTTCCAACAGTTCCATGTCCTTTTGATGTTGAGGACACCAGAACTGCACACAATACTCCAGGTGAGGTCTCACAGGAGCAGAGTAGAGGGGCAGGATCACCTCCTTCGACCTGTTCGTCACACTCCTTTTGATGCAGCCCAGGATACGGTTGGCTTTCTGGGCTGCAATTGCACACTGCCTGCTTCTGTTAATTTTCTCATCAACCAACACCCCCAAGTCCTTCTCGGCAGGGCTGCTTTGAATCTCTTCTCTGCCCACCTTGTAGCTGTGCTTGGGACTGCTCCGACCCAGGTGTAGGACCTTGCACTTGGCATGGTTAAACTTCAACTGAACCACACAGCTTGGTGTCATCGGCAAAATTGCTGAGGGTGTACTCAATCCCACTGTCCATGTCAGCGACAAAGATGTTAAACAAGACCGGTCCCTGAGGGATGCCACTCGTTACTGGTTTCCAGCTGGACATTGACCCATTGACCACAACTCTTTGCCTGCGGCCATCCAGCCAGTTCACCATCCACCATCCATCAAATTGATGTCGCTCCAATTTAGAGACAAGGATGTCGTGTGGGACAGTGTGGAATGCTTTACACAAGTCCAGGTAGATGACATCAACTGCTCTACCCCTGTCCATCAGTTCTGTAGCCCCATCATAGAAGGCTACCAAATTGGTCAGGCAGGATTTCCCCTTAGTGAAGCCATGCTGGCTGTCACCAAGCACCTTGCTGATTTTCATGTGCCATAGCATGCCTTCCAGGAGAATCTCCTCCAAGATTTTGCCAGGCACAGAGGTGAGACTGACTGGTCTGTAATTCCCCAGGTCATGCATTTTCCCTTTCTTGAAAATGGGGGTTATATTTCCCTTTTTCCAGTCATTGGGAACTTCACCTGACAGCCATGATTTCTCAAATATGATGGCCAGCGGCTTCGCAACTTCATTTGCCAGCTCCTTCAGGACCCACGGATGGATCTCATCAGGACCCATGGACTTGTGCATGTTCAGATTTTTAAGATGGTCTTGAACCAGTTCCTCTCCTACAGTGGGTGCAAGGTCTTCATTCTCACAGTCCCTGCATCTGCCTTCCAAGACTTGGGTGGTTTGGTCAGAGCCTTTGGCAGTGAAGACCAAGGCAAAGAAGTCATTCAGAACCTCAGCCTTCTCCAAATCCTGTGTAGCCAGTTCTCCCGAGAGCTTCCTGAGGGGGCCTACATTCTCCCTAGTCTGTTTTTTATTTGCTATGTACCTGTAGAATCCCTTCCTGTTATCTTTAATACCTCTAGCTAAGTTTAATTCTAACTGGGCCTTAGCTTTCTTAACCTGGTCCCTAGCTTCTCGGACAACAAAGTTCTTTCTAACTGATGACAAAATTTGGAACAGAGAACTTGACTTGGAAAGGTAAGCTGGTGTCCTGGTTTAACCCCAGGTGTCAATTAAGCGCCACACAGCTGCTTATTCTTTCTGTCTTGGTGGGATGGGGAGAAGAATTGGAAGAGAAAAAGTAAGAAAATTTGTGGGTTGAAATAAAGACAGTTTAACAGGTATATCAAAAGTCATGCATGCAAGCAAAACAAAACAAGGAATTAATTCACCACTTCTAATGGGGAGGCAGGTGTTCAGCCATCTCCAGGAAAGCAGGGCTCTATCATACATAACAATTACGTGGGAAGACAAACACCATCATTCCAAACATCCTCCTCCAGTGTTCTTCTTACCCCAGCTTTATATACTGGGCATGACACCGTATGATATAGGATATCCCTTTGGTCAATTGGGGTCAGCTGTCCCAGCTGTGTCCTCTCCCAGCTTCTTGTGCACCCCCAGCCTACTTGCTGGTGGGATGGTGTGTGAAGCAAAAAAGGCCTTTTAAACTTACTGCTCAGCAGTAAGCAAGGTGTACCTGTGTTATCAACACTGTTTTCAACACAAATCCTGCCAAAACAAAGACAGCTGGCAGACTTGACAAGGTAACATGGGCATCTAGGTGAAAACTTTTTGTTGCAAACCACTGATCATTTAGCTAAATCTGTTCTTCCCAATTCTTTAACAATATGAAATATCAAGAAAGAAGCAAGCTTAAAACTAAGTGGCTGTTAATAAAAGTTAAATGGCCAAAATATAGCTGGAATACAGTATTTGTGCAGCATTAGGGTGTATTTTTTGTATTTGTGTAGTACTTAATAAAAATATAGTACACTCTTTTCCCAGTAGATGGCTTTAAAATTAAAGGTATTTCATTGTTTCATGATACTTGAATTGTTATCAATGAGAATTAAGTCTCAATAAAAATGTAAAAGGTGAAGAACAATACACATACCAATTATTTTGAGCTCATATTTGTTAATACTGATAGGCTGGAAACACCTTTCACATTTCTATGAGACCAACAGTATTACTACTTTTTATTATCCCATGTAATATAGGATCCATTTCTTCTAGGCGTTTCAAACTAAATTCCTTGTTGTTGATAATCAGCTCCTCCTCTTTTATTATTGAATGTTGTACTACAGTAGCATATTTATGCCAGAATGTGTTCAGTGCATGTTCTGTAGACTGGATTCAGCCTAAAACCAGTCTTGCAGAATAACTGTAAACCCTCAGATATATCTAAACCATATGGTGAGTGCAATGCAGATACCTGAAAAGGCAGCACTGAGAAGAATGTGTAATCCACATGGTGTTTTGTAGTGTTGTGCAGGATACACCAGCTTAAGATGGCAAGCATAGAACATATACTTTTTATGTTACTTTAATATTTTCTTTCCCAGAAAAAAAAAGAAAATAATGATGGGACCACCTCTGATTAGTGAGGCATGCATCTGAAAGCTGAGAAAAATAAACAGTTTGAAAGCAGAAGCAATTCATGGAATCACAGAACAGCCTAGGTTGGAAGTGACCTAAAAGGTTACCTGGGCCAACCTTTTGCTGGGGAAAAAGAAGCCTTGAGATTGCCTAGTACTCTGTCCAACTGTATCTTGAAAACCTCTGGTGACAGAACTTGTTAGGGAAGGAGGAAGACAAAGCACACCACATCCTTCTTTGTAGTAGCTAGTCCCATCTTAGCTGGAGTTGGGGCTGCCCATCTTCTCTCAAGCATTATCCCTGGGTCAGGCATCTTCACTGTCTCTCTACAGTGTCCATTTCATGAGCACTGTCTGAATTCTGCTTTTCTTCAGGGCAGCTACAGCCCTCCAGTGTTTTGTTCACACAGCTAGCCCTACAAAGGCAGCTGATCTATGTGCCCACACCTTCAATATGTTCACTTACTTTCTCATTACTCTCAGACCCCTATAGAACTTACCAAGTTTTGTAGTGGGTAGGTGTCAGATGAAAGCAATGGTAGGAGTTAATTGAACCTGTATGAAGATAACAGTATGGCTTATCTCCCTGCTATCAGTTTTAATAGCTTCTGTTGAATGAGGCCTCTGACAAGTGAGTTGAATCTGAATCTTTAAAAATTGTAGGTGATTTTAATACTATATAATTAAATTGGCTTTTAGTATAATACCAATAATAATAAATAGACTACTACCATTTTCCTCCAAAACCTCTACCAGATACTTAAAATACTTAAAAGTTTTCTTCTCCCCACCCCCCGGCTTTGAGAATGTAATCAGATTAATAACAGTGGAAGGAAGAATTCTTTGAGAATACTGTTCAAAATCAAAATCCTTACTCTATCAAGAATCTTTCACACTCTCTTTTTGATTCAGTTTTCAGTTAATGTATTTGACTTGAGGAGAAGTTTTTTTTATGCATGTGCCTATAATTATTTACTTGCTCTGAAAGTCTTTGTATACAGAAGAGCTGGGCAAAGGAAAGCTAATGAATTAGAAAAGAAATGGTTTAAGAACAAAAGGAGGAAGAAGAACACCTTATCTCTCTGAGCAGCAAGACAGGCAAGAAGGGGGAAAAAATGAGGTAAGGAAACTGGAGAATAAGAAGAATAAGCAGCAAACTATTTCGTTTGGAGACATTGCACACGTCTTCCAGCTGCAGAATGTGAAGCAAGATGTCAATAGCATAGCTGAAGGTTAAGGTAGGGCTTGAAGAAAATTGGGACACATGGAATCAATTGCATAGCTGTCACAGCAAAAATGTATTTGGTCCTGTGCCTAGAAATATCACAGCTGCTCCAAACACATGCACAGTGCTGTATAGCTTATGGCAATGGTTATACTAATTGACAATAGGTGGCAAATCCAGTTATTAACTGTAATGGAGTGGAATACAGTAGAACATAGGACAACTATTCTGCAAAATGGAAGACCAAAGTACTAATACTAGGATTTCATAGGAGATACTAAGATGCTAGTACAGTACTAAGATAATAGTAAATGGAACAAAATAGTGATTCATTATTACAGTCTCCCTTCAAGACTGCCCAGAAATCACCAGAGAAAATGCAAACAAAACAAACATAGTAAAGAACAAAATAATCAAATAGGCAGACATGGAAAAACCCATTTCCAGGGAACTTTTATCCAAATTCTTTCTTAAAGTATTGTCTCTTAAATCATGAAACATGGCACATAACCTCTCTTTTAAAACTTTTTAACTGTTAGTCTACCTAAGATTCCCAAGAATACAAAAAGTAGTATGTGCCAAGTCCTTCTTTGAATCTTGGTGAGGTCTTGACATCAGTGACATCCTGTGGCATTGAGTTCTATAATCTAATTATGTGCTGCATTAGAAAGTATGTCCTTTTATCAGATTTGGAACTGATGCTTTTCACTTTCACTTAGTGTCTTTTTGTTCTTGAATTACAAGATGCAGGACTACAGAAGCTCCTGATCTATTTTCTCTTTGCCACTTACCATTTTTATACTTTCATCATATCCCTCTTTATTCATCTTTTTTTTTAAGGTTAATAATTCTGTTTTTTTTTTCAGTCTTTTCATATGAAGGCTTCTCTATGAGCCTAATTATCGCAATCACTCTTCTCTGAATACCTTCTAATTCAGTAATATCCTTTTTGTGACGGGGTGACCAGTACTTCACACTGTTCCAGAGGAAAGAAAATTATTGATTCATATAATGACATTATATTTTCTTTCTTATTCCCCAACTCATTTCTTATGCATGTTAACATTTTACTTGCTTTTTTTGACTGCAGCCGCACATCAAGCAGGGCTTTTCATTGAGCTGTCTGCAGTGAGGCGTTTTTTCCTAAGGTGTTTCCAGGTGTTTTTTCCTAAGTTGGCACTTTTAATTAAGATCTATGGTAAAGGGAATGATTTTTTTACAGGCTGGTTTGGGGTGGTTTTTATTGTCATAGTTTTGTTTGGTTGGTTGGTTTGGTTTGTTTCTTCTCTCAGCAATGTGCATTACTTTGCATTTAAAAAAATGATTTTCACCTATTTTAAGGTGGCCCATCCATCTAGTTTGGTCACTTACGTCTTTCCTCTGAAGTTTCCTGTCTTCTTCAGACTTGATGAACAGATTTTTTTTTTTGAGTAATCAACAAATTTTGACACATTGCTGTTCACTTTGTTTTTTTCACATTAATTAATATATTTTAAACACCTGGTCCTTGTATGGTGCCTTGAAGCACCCTGCTGTTAACTTTTCACTATAATGAAAATTGACGATTTATTTGCATTTTTTTTACCTTCAAGAAGTTTTGTTTCATTTTGCATCCCATCCCAAAATGACTTATTCTCTGACTGCAGTGGAGACTGAGTCAGTCTCTTGAGAGGAACATTGTTCTTGCCACATTTATCCACTTACTCTAACAAGGTTAAGGGCTGGATAACCCCACAATTAAATCTAAATCTTCGAGAGACAACTCTGCTCTTTGTGACCAGAAGTATGGAAATTAAGAACAGATGATGGAAAAGTAGTTAATTCATTCAGTATGTTGGGCAGACGTATTCAAAATTAAGATGGGAGCAAGCTTTCAGCATAGCAGTTCTCAACACTGTCTTGGTGATAATCATAAACCCAGGAATATAATCAGTCTAAACAGACAGGATCATAAGAGTCTACTTCTTACACCTAAGATTTTCTGTGAAGATAAGGCTAAAAAGGAAACTAGTGGTAAAGTCTGGGCAGCTGTTAATTTTTCAGACTTCCTTTCAAAATCTGATATGAATCAAAGTATTTTAAGATCTGGAATCCCCAAAGTTCTTGTGGAAAAGGGGAAAGGCAAACTTATTTTGAGGCTTTGTATGTCCTGACATCCCCTAGGCCTGCTTATTTCCTGGTATCTCTCTTTCTTTCTCTCAAGTGTTCTCCATCCTCTCCCTGAGAGAGTCTGTCTGCTTCAACCCTGACTGCCTACAGTGCGCAACAGACTCCACCACCTTTCTTCACAAAGAAGATTGCTTGCACAGAAAAAGGCTCCTCCAACTGCTTGGGACACCTTGCACAGATGTATACCCCTGCCTTGAACTCAGAATGGACACTAAAAGAGATCCTGAATATATTGGTGGAAATGTGAGCAGTCACCTGCAACTTAGACACTATCTGTTTGGTAAAGGAACTAAAAGGACAACTTGAACTTCTTGTGATACTGACAAAGTTTTATCTGAAGGAAATACAGTACTTTCCATACCATAGTCCACCTAACCCTAAACCAAACTATTCTGGGTGGAATAGAGGTTGAAAACAGGTATCAAGTCTTTCTTTTTTGAATGTGCTTATCAAAATGCTAGTAAATCCTCTACAACTAATACTGGAGCCTAATAAAATTTGAGGGCAGAACATGGAATCTAACCTATGTCTATCTGTGGACCAATTATACATACATATAGTCATGTACACATATATTTCTGTCTGTCTATATGACTATATATACTATATATATTCTTATTTCTTGAGCAAGCTATTTTGATATAGTCACATATAGGGGGCTGAATTATGACAATGAAACTTGCCATAGTAACCTTTTTTTCACCCATATCAACACAAAAATTATCAGTATTATAATAATAGCACAATCAAAAATATAAGCAGAGTTTCTTATTTAAAGAAAGAATGGGAAGAAAACTTGGTGCTTTTCACTGAATTTTAGAAGGTTCTAAAATACCACATTGCTCGTGCAGCATAAGAAAGTGACAGGGATAAAACATAAATTGTAAAGTCCCACCTATTAATCAACATAATGTTATATTAATAACGCTTTTGCATCAAATATAAGAACAGAAACTGTACTGTGTTCTACTTAGTAAATTTAGAGGAGAAGAAACACGTATACCAAAAATATGAGCTCACTGAAGTGAACAATTCAAAGCTGAATGCTTTTCAAAATATATTTGCAAAATAAGCAGCAACCTAATAAAACGTTACGTGTGTAGAGTTTGCCAGCGGAATCTAAGAAGATGCCTTAGCATTAAGTGATTGAAGGCTGAGTTTTCCAGAAACAATGCATGTAGAAAAGAGTAAGAATACTGTGCCTGCTGCTGGCTTCATACCAAAACTATCCATGCTTTGCATTTGCTGTGGGTCAATATACCTCTTGAATGTGTGTGTATTCAGATAATATTAGAAGATAAATACATACCTTTTTAATGGTGCATTGCCATTTGGGAGAATATCAGAGAATACTTATCAACATCTCTAGGATGTTGTCATTCATTAAATGAAACCTGTAGCCCACTTTATTTCATGTAAACCCACCATGATAAAATGTATCAATAAAAAAGAATTAAAATGCTGTCTGAAATAAATCTGTATCCTCATAATATTCGAGTGTAGAATTGGCATATTTTTTCACAAGATTTTTTTTTTCTGTCTTCTTCTCTAGAACATATATAAAAAATTAATATGAATATAGAATAGATTTATCAGTGCTTTACAGGTGGGCTTCTATGTTCTCTGCTTCCCTTAAAACACTGTGCATCCACCTGTGTTCCCCAGACACATTGGAACCCATAAGAGATGCTGCATTTTTCAATGAAATGTTTTAATAACTTCCCTCCCTCCACCCTCTTAGTCTCTGTTAATGAATTCTTCTTGGGGAACAGTATCACTGGTAATAATTTTAATGTACAGGATACTAAGTGAAGTAACACAGTTGAAATAAGCTGTGAAGGATTATATTGGCTAATATACCTATTTGTTTGGAACGTGCTATTTCATATCCTCAAATCTGTGAAAAGAAGCCCATCATGAGAGTTTCTGTAACTATTGGGAGCAGGCTTGGGTGATGTTTTAGTACCTCTGCATTTCATCAAAATCATAATGATTTTTTCTTTACACTAAGCAAACTAATAGGATTATAATGCACAAAAGGCAACCTTTCTGAATTTTAGCTGCTTTTCTTTTTTTTGCCCCACTCCCTCCCCCCTCCCTAAGATTCATAGCCGTAAAGAAGCTTCTGTGTAAGAAAGAGCCTTACTCAGCTATCCTATCCTTAACCAAGAACTGGGACAATGTATTGTTGCTGCCCTTACTGCGGATTTTCCACATATTTACAATCATAGAGATATAAACATGCAGTTGTTCTATTCAATTCTTACAAATTCACTTGAAGGTAAAAATTGTATCACTAGAAGTCAATAGGATTTTTCTTTTTACTTCAGTGGAACTCAGATTTCATCCAAATATGACAGATAGATATAGTTGAAAAGCTGTTTTTTTATGAACACTCTCCTATCACTTGTGATTTCACTTTTTTTTTTTTGTGATGGCACTCTGTTTTTCAAAGACATTGACTTTTTCCTGACACTTTTAATTATGCTTGTCTGTGTAAGACAAACTGTGATCCTCAAACCATCCAGTGAAAATTCTCAAAGCAGAGTAATGTATGGTTTCCAGAAGGAAACAACTGAAAAAGCTAAAGCTAGATGGACAGATACATTAATTATTTTATTAACTTCAAGTATTTTTTTTCCATGCCAATTCCACTTTCAGAAATGGAGAATCTATCAAATCAAGTATTTGACAGGTAATGTACAAAATATCATGCCATTTATCTGTCAGAGAAGAAAATACTCTCCTGACTGAATCTTACTAAAAGATACTTCTTTGTCTTCATACTTACACAGATTTCACAAGATACTTAAGCCTTGACTATGCACAAGATGTGCATACACTATTAATCCGTATTATTATATTAGTGTATTGTTAGCAACATGTGAACATCAGCCGGTGTTAATGTTGTCCACCCCTAGAGTAGATTGCCTTTGTAAACATAAATAACAGAGTGCTTCCTTTAAATTTTTCAAATTGATATGGACCCAGGGCTGAATTAGAGGAAATATAAGCTTTTCCTGTTAAAATTAAACATAGTGTTGTAAATTCTTATGATATATTCCAAAACTCTTACTGACCATTCATTGTGAAAGCATATCAAAAAAGAGTACATTAAAATTCAAGATGTTCTAGTTTGAAGTATTAAAAGTATTTATATTTTTAGTTTTGTAAGAAGGATGCTGCCCTATGAATACCATCTTTATTTTTGAGATGTCTTGTGTAACTTCACAGAAGTTAACTGCCTTTTTATTTAATAGCAATGGTAATTGTCATCGCTTCACTCTCTAATTTGGTTTTCACTGTTCATCTGGTTTTTGTTGAATTTTAGTTCTCACTGATTTTGAATAGTGAAATCAGACTGCCTTTTAACTTTTAGGTTCCAGTTCATATTCCATTGAGCACGTGTAACACAGTGCCACTCATGCAATAGCAAGTTAGGGCTACAGAAGCAGGGAGGGAGAGAATAACCCAAAATAGCAAATTAATGGAGTTGTACTGTCTTTTTCCTTAAAAAATATAAAAAATATATTCATTCAGTTAACATCTTTCATAATGTCAAATATTCAAGGTACTGGAAATTTTTGTCCCAGACTTAATTTAGGAAATCAATTTAAAGATTTAGAGTACAGCCAGAATAGTATCAATATTGCATCTTAGCTTGCTATTGCACAGTATCTATTTTTCTCACCAAAAGAAAAACAAACAAATACACCCACAAGCCTGAAAAACTGTAGTACATAGTTCTACAGTACTTAATTTACAAAAGGAATGACTGGTAAAGAAACATTTTAATCCTTTGCCTGTCAAAGAAGAATTTTAATGAAGTAGTAGATAGTTTGTGTGCAAACTTCTCTGAACTGCCTTGTAATTTTTAGCCAAATTTTTGAAGTTTGTCCATAACATAAGAAATGTGAGGTTTAAAATAGGGTATGTTATATAAGTTCTTCCCACCTCCCAGGAAATGGTAAATCCAAGTACGTAGCTGTATTATAACTGTCAGACTGTATGCCTTTATGCAGATACAATTTAAAATACTTTTACTTAAATCCTCTTGGTCAGATCTGCCATCTTTCCATACCCTTGCAGTTCTCTCTATATGGTCAATTCCTAGTAATTACGGTAGTAGACAGCAGATCTGATTAGGAAAAAAAAAACAAACTAATACTGTGTTCAGTAAATCTTAGTCCACTAATTTTAATTAAACTTTTGATAAATAGCATTAATAGCAATTGTTAGATGTACCTTTTTTTTTTTTTGTAAGTTTAAAGACACATGGCTAGAAATGCCTTATTTCTTTCAAAAGCATTCTTTGTGTGTCTATGTTAGCTAAATATTTTCCTGTACACTTTATATGATATCATCTACGAGACCACCAACATGTCTCCTTTTAATGAATGTTTTAATGTAATACCATAGTCTTTTCCCTACCACTAGTACACAGCACACTGCTTTTTTAGTCTGTGGACAGTCCATATTCAATTATACATTGTTTTTATCTTGCCTCTGTAAGTTTTGTCTAAATTACATTGTCCTTATTTTGCAACTCAGGTAGAAAAAACAATTTTTTTTTCCTATTCTGTCTCTCATCACCTTATTACATTTAACATTCTTTAACTAAATGAATTGATATATATGTTGATCACAAGCCTTTTTTTATGTCTTGGTTGAAGGGGAGGCTTTCAGAAGCTGGTCTTGAATACCTGACTTGCTGCTCTCAATATGCTGAATTAGGATACGTAATTTATGGCTGACTTAATTAGTTATCATATGTGGAAACAAACTGTTTTAACATTAAAGCTTGATATAAAAGAATTTAGTAGTTCTTAGATCCTTAATTTGTGTGAGAGATGATAAACTAAACAAAACTGAGGATGTACCAGGAAATCATTCGGCCATTTACAGTATAAGCTTTTCTGTGTCCCAGGAGATCAAAAGAAAAGTATGAGTGGAGCACTTACTTGCATCTCATCTTGAGACTTACCAAAGTAGTTGTCTGTGGAAGATTGTTTAGCCAGTCAACAATCCAGTGTTAACAAAATGTATGATCTTTGTCCCCTTGGTAACAGTTGTGTTTAGCACAACAGAAAACGTGTTGCTCTAATCATTGCTCTAATTGGCACCTTTGTTGACAGTCTCAGAAGAAAGGTCAAGATGGTTAGGCATTGGACTGATCTACTGCCTTACTCACAGCTGCAGCCTCCTTGGCTGAATGCTGCAATTTTTTGAGCGGCCATGTGCTCTTAAAATTCTACTAATGTTTTAGAAAATTCCATGGGTAAATACCATATTCATTTAATCTTTTTATTTTCTTTTTTTTTCTCTTATGCTTTTCTTCAGATAGTGTCCTTACTGTGATAAATCTAGGTGAGGAAAAAGGAAAGCGAGGTGCTATGCTAGTGAGAAAATATATGCAACCCAAACACTTCATAAAATCACTTACTGTTGACAAGCAGGGTTTTATACAGTGGAATATTAACACCACCTAGGCAAAGCTACTTTGGGTATTTGAAGAAAGTACATATTAGAACACCTAAGTTTAAAAATGTCTATTCCATATATAGTCATATTCTATGAGGTAGACACTCCTAGAGGGTGATTCAGAGCCCTAAATTAGTTGACTAAAGTTAGACAGTGTGAATACCTCCCACAGTAGCAATATGTTGCGGAGGGACAGAAAGGAGACGAGTGAAAGGAGAAAGGGAGGAGCAGAGTGATAAGGACTATAAATTAAGTAAGTCTATAGTGAACTTTAGAAACTGTTAGAAATAATTTTTTTTGACAAAAGGGAGATCAGTTTGCTTGGTATAGCACATACTCCAAACTGAGTAGCATCTTCACAGGTAACAGCAATAATAGTGTGTGACACCTTCAACTGTGATTTTCCATGCATACATTTATTATGTCTGTACTACAGTTGTTTCTGGAGTCCCCAATCAATAGTGGAGGACTAAAGTACATATATAAATATTTCCCGCTTCAAAGAGTTTATAAGAAAAATAGTATTCATGGTTGAAGAACAGGAAGGCAAAAGGGTGAAAGAAGAGTGAAATTACCTCCCCAAAGTCACCAAGGATAGTAATTCTTATTATAGCATGGACTGTAATTTATAACCCCCATGATTTCTGCGTGTCAAAGCATTCATAATGCACACAACTTTTGGGAATTCATTTGTTCAAAAAATGTTTGCTAAAACTAATATGCGAGTCATAGGTCGCAGATTCAGGGGTTCCATTTTTAAGTACTGATAGTACAGACAGTCTGATGACAGCCTGTGTCTAGTGAATACTCTTTCAGAATTACACTTTACTGGAGTAGAGCAATAAATTCTTAACAGTATGTGGATATCCTAAGTTACATAGTATTTTAGATTTCGGTTTAGATTTGGCCTGGACCAACTGTCGTAGAGATAATCGTACTATATATATTATATTGTGGATGTAATCAAGTGTCCTATGCTTGGTATTATAAGTCTGTTTGATCTTATTGGATAGAAGGCTTCAGCTGGATACTAACAGAGAAATACAAATTTCAGCTTGCATTCTTTCATCTGGTTACAGGGAAGAAAAATTTAGGCAAGTTATCTTCTGCCTGAAAATACTGAAGTGAATTTATATGGCCATGTATCCTATTCAACAAGAATATTTGATCTTTTGGTTGGCCACAGAAAATGTGCAGACTGCATTTGATATATGATAGCTATAGGTTTCTTTAGACAGACTCATATTTTGCTTCCATAGAGAGAAATTGAACTAACACATGTTACAGTGTTACATATTTAGCAATGTGAGCTTTGTAACTACTGAATATTGAGATTTTTACAGTTCTAGAAAAAGTGCTAAATGTTAAAGCACTAGAAAAAGATTAAGATGCACTTCTGATTGTAACTATCACTTTATAGTCCTTCCCTTGCCTAACTTCCCATACTTTTTTGTCGGTTTAATAGAGTATTCAGATAAATTGGATTGAGAGTATGTCCTTGGGTAACAACTGCTGCAATCAGTCACTTTTTCTTTGTTCTGGACTAAAGAGATAAGCTATTTCATTCCACCACTATCAAATTTCTCTTCACTCTGGAGCAGGATCCAGACACTATGAATATATCTGTAGCATTGGACATATCAGTCCTGCAAATTTCCAAGTCAGGGAGCACATTCCCAACAGGATGCAAAGTTCATATTTTGGCAGCAGGAGGACATCTGCCATATCCCACTTCTCAGTGTCCTGATAAACCTGGAAGTGAAAAGAGGGCATGTGGACTGGGCAGAAGATGAAGTCATGTTCCAATAGAGTAAGTCTGCATACAGCTGGAACACTTTGAGCTACATATGCTGGGCTTGATTTTCTGCTGGGTTAGTTGGGGTCAGCTGTCTTCCCTACCAGCTTCTTATGTACCTCCAGCCTACTTGCTGATGAAGCAGTGTGAGAAATAGAAAAGGCTTTGAGGCTGTGCAACCACTGATCAGAAATAGTTAAAACATCTGTGTGTTATCAACAGGGTTTTGGTGGCAAATCCAAAACACAGCACCATATAGGCTTCTATGAAGAAAATTAATTCTATCCAATTAACTTCAAGGTATTATTAATCTCATTTATTTGTTGAATCCTGTGTATTCTTCACATAAATATATAGTGCCTAATAGTTTCCAAATCAGCTTCTCTTCTTGGATCCAGTGCTGTAGACTTCAGAAAAGCCCATGAATGTTTAAGTTACCTTCCCAGAATGAAACAGAAGGAAAGGACATTTCTGTTTCATACCTTTTCCTTCACATTTTGAATACCAAAATAAAATTTCCATATCAATATGCAGTTTCTGGTTTTGATAATTTCCTCTCACATCAGCTATGGGACTCAGAAGTGGGATGGCAAGTGTCATGTAGTTAGATCAAGAGTATCATGTATTTAGAATTTATAAGAATAATTGTGGGCTTTGTTTTGTTATCACTCTCCTTTATATTGTTTACATGCTGGGGATTTGCTTCCTGGTTTTCTAGAAAAATGCCAGGCTCAAAGGAAGTTCTTCTTCCTTTTTACCTTCTCATTCAAATGCTCTTGTGCATTCAGCAGGAGGATGCCAGCTGCGTGAATTCAAGAAGCACAAACTGCAGAAGACATTTTGAGAATAACTCCGTGCTCTCTGTGGCTTTGCATGTTGCATATCGGAACCTGTTGTTCTTATGCTGGCTGACAGCATAACGTGGCAATATGAGATGGACAGCTATTGAATACCAATATTTTAAAGTCCTGTGATAAAAAGCATTCTAAGTATGATGTTTTTATTATTATTCACAAGTGGGGGGGAAGGGTATTTTTCTGGCAGATCTAACAGTAATTTACAATAAGTTTAGCATCTATAGAAATATATAGCACAGCTCAATCATGCTGTGAAAGCCTTTCATTTCTTTAGTGGTAGGGTTGAGCTGTCCTGCCTTATGTAAGCCAAATGTTTTTGAAATGGAGATGCTTGCAGAAATCTTCGGATGTCTCTGGAGGGATGTGCCAGGGCAGAGGCATGCTGGTTTTGGCTAAAGAACTTGTAACCATTTTTCCTAGCCAAATTATATATTCCTAATGACAGCAGTTCTATAGAGAAATGCAAGTGAAGGTGCTGTAGATAACTGCAGGGGAGGGAGAGAATATATCCTCACCTTGTCTTTGTTTTCAAAGTCTAGCCTTAGAAAATTAAAGGACAGGAGAAAAATAAATTATTAACACTACTTATGAAATTTTAAACATACAAACGTATCCTGAAATATAGTAGCAGGAGGGTGATAAACCCACACCCTTTCCACTTTTTTTCAGTGGTGGACACGTTTCTGCAAGAGCACTCAAGAACAGCTTCTTACTGCAGGTGCTTTTCCCATTTTGGGAGCTCACTGCCCTTGTTTTGTTAGCCTCAGCATTTTGAAAGTGTTGGCTCACCTGCAGTGCTTGCAAATATACATCACTGTCCATGCTGCCTTTACTCTTTGTATTTACTGGTGTCTTATGCTTCAGGGTTTCAGATGCCCTTGAGAAGCTGTGACCATTTTTTACATCTGAAAGACTGCCAATTCATTTATCAAGACAGAGTGTGGCCTGGATAAATTTATTCTATCTAACATTTAATAAAACATTAAATTAAAAATGTGTCTTATGCTGTGACATACTCAGCACTATCCTTCCAAGGTTTATATTTGAGTGTTGCAGGACCCCACTCTCCAGAAGTTAACATGCTATCAATCTAGCACTGAGGTGACAAGGCCAGTGATATTTTCCTGTTGTGGTTGTTTAATAATTAATTTTTCATTACTAGTGTGTTCAATGAATAGATTGCAACATTTAAGACCAGTTTAATAGGTTTATAGGTTCCTTATAAATTCTGATAATGATAATAGTTAATAAGAAAATAATGAATTTGTGCACAAAGATCTCAATATCAATCAAGCAAATTAAATCTGGCCTGCGCCTAAGCTGTGCCTGCTGGGGTGGATTAGTTTTTTTGTTTGTTTAGGGATTTTTTAACTATAAAATGTACCCTGTGTGGATAAGCCTATCTGGTGATTTGTTGAATTTCTTAATGTTTCACTTGTCATATTAATTTACATTTTCAATCTGAGGACGTGGCCAGCATACGAAGTGGCACATTAAATCAATATTATATCGCAGATGATGTCTCTGAAGACATTGCCATTTGTAGTGGAATGCAGTAATAGGAATAATAAAAAGAAATTGTGTTTTGATCTTTCTATATATGTTATTACAATGCTGCTTACCCGTTTAAAAAAAAACATACATCTCTGCTTGTAAAGGTGATCCCTTGCACAGGGATTTGTCACATACTCAAAATGAAAGTAAAAAAAAAAAAAAAAAAAATAACAGAGTCCAGAGGGGTAAGTCTCACCAGTTACTATTAGGATTTGAGAGCATCAGCCTTATAAAGAGGGAGTCTGTTGCTTAATGGGCTTTTGCTTGGTGTTTAGGATAGATGGTTGTTGGTCTCATTAGAGTCCCTGATAGTCAGAGATAACCTGGTTAAGAAAGTTGATAAAGGAGGAAGGTACATTTGGTTTATCTACTTGCTTTATGTCTCATCCAGGACCTGATTTTCCACTTACTTTCAAACTTTTCTATATAATCACTTGAACTGGGGTGATTTTGTCATTTCACAGCCAACTCCAGAGCTCTTTGTTATTGAACACACAGTACACTGGAAAGGGATTCAAAGCACTGTTATTCATTCCTGGCTCTGCAGCTATCTTACTGAGCAACCATTCACTTCATTATCCATTTTCTACACATGTAAATTATGAATAAAGCTCATGACCTCAGTAAAATGTTTGGATTAGAAATGGTGGATAAGAGCATATTATGTGAGATACAAAACAATGGGAAATTAGGGCATTTATTTTTCCAGAACTTTAGGGTCTGATTTAAGATGTTTTTTTCACCAGTTCTTTTTCTTAAACGTAAGTCTGCTTAGACAGGTCCAAAATCTGTGGTATAACCTGAAAAGCATGGGTGGAAAAAAATCCCAAACATGACAACCACATCTATTATTATATAAGAAATAAACCTTAGGAAAACCTACATATCTAAACCAGCTCCTGGGAACCGATAATTCATGTGACACATCAACGCATTTCTTTGGCCTTCCTCATTTTTGCTGTAAACCAAGGCTACCATGTCTCAAGCTTGAAGCCAAGGAAAAGACAGTGAGGTTGTAACTAATCATTGTCTGGGCAGGAGTTACCTGTGGCTGCTGCTCTAGTTTATCTGCTGAACGACTTTTAGAGAGCATTATCTGGGTACGCATATGTAAGTGAAGGAAAGAAGAAAAGAGCTTGGTAAATGCAGCTGTTGTGGTTATTGCAAATAAAAAAGATATGCAGCTGGAAAATTATGTTGTACTACTGAAGAGCAGAATTAGGGTGGAAGGATATTGTAGCAAAATGTAGGAAAAAAAAACATGGGCATGGGGGTATCATAAGATGATAAAAAGAGGTGAAGGGCTGATAAACCTCCATTGCTACAAGAGTTAATTATTTAAGCCTTGATTCATGGGGACTCCATGTATTTAGAACAAATACTACTTATCATTGACTGGTAATAGCCCGTTTCCTGTTTTGGCAGTAGCTGATTAATACTAACTATCAATGGCAGTATCTACCCTGACAAAAGTAGATATTTCACTACTGTGCTGCAAACTGGATTTGCCATGATGCAATTCATCAGTGCCATGTACCATTATTAAAGTATTTGCTATTTTCAAATTTGAACACACAATAACTACTTGTGGTAAGAGATCACTGCTGACCTATTTCTGCACACTGAAGTTGCCAGTCAGTTACTGGCAGTGACCTTTTTCTCCCAGTGGTGAATGGTCATAACTGAGAAGCAATGGGCACTGACCAGTGCATGCAAATTGCACTTAACTGCATAGCAGCTCACTAGCAGGGTATATTCTGTACAGGATATATTATTTGGGGGCAAGGAGCTGCAGAAAGCAGTTACTGGTTCCTGCCAGCTATAGGTCTCTAATTAGTTTCAGCAGTGACTTTGTGATTCACAGCAGGCGATGAGCAGTGATAGTTTACTAGTAGAGTATGTACTCAGCCTGGGGCTGAGGAGATAGGAAATGTAGTAGGAAAATGGAATTATTGTGGCTAGAATGGAATCAGGTAGCAATTTTTTTTTTTTTTTTTTTTTTTAAGACTGAAGATGAAATAAATAGGCTAGTTAAGATTTTGAAATAGGAAAAGAAAGGAGGTAGGAAGAGGGATTACAGCACAGACATCTTAGGTTGAAATTTTAAGTGGCTCTCCCTTTCATTTTGCTCATGCACTCTCATTTAATCTAACACATCTTGATATTGCTGTGGCTGAAATACACTTAACATTTATTCTCTGAAGACCCATGCAATTTCAGTGAAGTCACTGCTGAAACACAGTGGGAGATTCAAACTCAGTGTATGTGTGTCTACAGAACAGTCATTAAATCCCAAGAAATGCTATTTTCTAAAGAATGGAAGGAGCAGTGGTGGGTGGCCTGACTGAAGACAAGCATCCAGAATAGACATGATAATGAGATATCTCCTTGATGTACAATAAGTGCATAGAAAAAATGGCAACAGCAAACCTATGAAGTTTGAACTATTTAGGGGAAAATCAGAACTTTTAGCAACTATTCTCTCTCCCAGAAACTGCAAGAAACATTATTAAAAGAAGAATCTTACTGATGGCTCCATAGAGGCAAATGGGAGACCATAGTTAATTTGTTTAGCATTTCTTTTTTGACTTCAATTTATGAGCTCAGCAATAACACTGCAGTGATGCAGAATGATATGTGCAAATATTTTCATGAATTAGTAGCCTTTTAAAATTTATCCTGATCCTACAGAAGACAGGCAGGCATTTATCACAGTATTCCTTATTACTGAAGAGTATTTTATTTGATGAGTAAGATATCCTTTTTGTAGTCCCAAATAAATTTTGAAGAAGGGATGAGTAAGAAGTTGTATTTCCTTATCTATTAGAACTGAAATAACTCAGAAGAAATCAGCAAGGTGTGAGTTTTATTTATATTGTACACTCAGTTTATTCCCGTTCCCTAGATAGAGATTCATAGAATGGTTCAGGTTGGAAAGAACTTTAAGATCATCTAGTTCCAACCCCGCTGCCATGGACAGGGATGCCTCACAATAAACCATGTCACTCAAAGCTCTGTCCAATCTGTCCTTGAACACTGTGACGGATGGACCATTCACCACTTCTTTGGGCAACCTGTTCCAGTGCCTCATCACCCTCACAGTAAAGAACTTCTTCCTTATATATAACCTGAACATCACCTGTTCAACTTTAAACCCATTCCCCCTTCTTCTATCACTACAGTATGTGCAATTAACATTAGCTGTTACAGTATGGTCACCTTTAATTCTTTGCTTTTAGAGGTAGTTATTTTCGTGAATCTGGTAGTGACAAATCCCATTCCTTGCACTCTGCCCAACACCTAGATCTGTGCAGGAAACCTTTGCTGCTACTGACTGAGAGTCCTTCTTGCCTATCCAAACTGCATCTTTCGCTTAGTGCTCTCAGCCTGATATAATTTTACTTTCTCCAAGTTGATGTTAATATGCAGTCATTTAGCACATAGAGTCTTACGTATCGCCTTAAACAGCTCCTATGGTTAGACATGCTATTTAAAAGACTGGGCTTGTTGTTAGCAAAGTAGGGTACATAATGTCTCAATTCATTCTATTTTAGAGATCATGAAAAGTACCATTTCAGATATATAGTATTGTAACATTTTAAAAATGCTGCCTTGTTAAAGATAACTGTTGCATATTTTAGCAGAGAATGCTTTGAGGACATGTGCTTTAGAAAAACATCAGGTTTTAGGCAGAATAAATAGTTCTTCTAACCCATTGAAATTATTACTTACATGTTAGTGTCACTTTCAGAGGACTCTGAAGGTAAGTAAATGCCCACATAATAATCTGATGTGCGTTACTGGTGCATCACTTTAAGCTAGGGATCAACATAGCACTTTCTTTTTCAACAATAAATTTGCAAATAAGATATAACAGTTAGTTAGGGTTTTTTTCACTGACTGGGTTCATTGATTTTCAGGCCATGCCATAGAGGATCAGAGTGGTATTCCATCAGTGTCCTTTTTTAACAGTAGACCATGTCAGAGGGAAATTAAGGGAACTACACAAAGCTCCAAAATGGAAATGTAGCAACATTTCCACTGAGCCTGTTTCTATCCCACATTTCTAGTAGCAGAATTATGCACTGAAATATGAGAGTTTATTTTCATACAAAAAAGAATATATACTGTCCAGTGTAGCAGTTGATGGTCTTGCTATAAATATCCACACCTTCTTTGAATCCTCCTTAGCTTCAGTGATATCTTGAAGGAATGTGATAAAACATGCTTCTGACACCAACTTCTCTTCTTTTGGGAATGAGCTACTCATTATTATGAGAAGGTGCTCACCATGGTCTGGCTCTGACAGACCTGATCAAATACCTTTCTACCAGAAGTGGCTAGCCTCTTATTCCCTGGGATAGAAAAAAATGTGCTTCTCCCTCTTCACTCTATTAATAGTGTTTAGATACTAATGGATTGGTCTTGTGAAATTGAATTCATACCTGCTGACAGCTACAAGCTCAGGCTTGATTCAGTCAGCCATATAGATCATTTATAGACCATGGACAGATTCAGGGCAATGCTCCTTCAAAAATACGTAAGTATGGTATGAACTCTGTATATATCCACATCAGACTTGTAACAGGTGGGTTGAGGTAAAAGTAATTTAGCAAAAAGACTGGTGTACGTTGCAGGAATATGCAGATTAATGAAGTAATAAGGACAGAAGGCCAGATCCTCAGGGTGCTGTAAATCATCATCACTTAGCTAAAGTTACTGAAGCTATGCTGATTTACAACACCTACAGAATTGATCCAGTAGCAAATTCTTAGTGATAACGTTGGTGTTTTCTCCTGGTAACGGAACTGCAGGCATCAGGGATGATGGTTTTGGGGGCAAGTTTACAACAGAATATAGAGAAAAGACAACATACATATTTACAGCATGTGGGGAGCTTAAGGCTGGAGAAGACCTTCTGGATTTTCTGTGTTCAGTTCCTTTTTTGTGTTGCAAGCAATGACATCTTATCATCCCGTTCAATTTTTTTCTTAGAAAGGAAGTGGTTAGTCAAGGCAGAATGATATTTTAAGCACAGCTTTACTATGAAAAACAGATAGAATAGAACTTTTATCACATATTGCCCTCTGGTTTCTTTTATGATCACTTTGGCATCTTTCATTTGAAGAAAAGAAGGAAATCTTATCATAGAAGAAGAATTGTTTGTGTTTTGTTTCAGATTTTTTTTTCTTTGCTGTTGTGCTTTTTTGTTGCTGTGGGGTTTGGGGTGGTTTGTTTGTTTGTTTGTTTTTCTCCTCCTTAATGCTACTGTTAGCTTTGTAAAGCTAGGGGAGTTGTGGAAAAACAAAGTGAATGTTCTTCTATTTAATTCATCTTTCAGGATCTCAATAATTTTCTCATTTCAGAGCACATTTTTGTAAAGGCTGCAGAACCTATATACACTGCCTATGTTGCCAGAACTGGTAGCACTGAGGAACACAGTATGCATGTGCTAGAGAACTGATCCTGCTTTGTACTGCAGTATGGAGGTGCACTTAATTTATCCTCTGAATTATCTGTTAATCTGGGAATGTCCAGTCACCCCAGTCCACTGTGCTGTGTCTACTGAGCGAGGAATTTTGTCTGCCAGTTCTTTAATGCTGGCAGTAATATATGAAGCCAGAAGGACAACAGCTTGGTTTACAAGTAGCATGCTGAGTCTGCAAGGACTAGATAGATTGAAAGACTGTCCCTTAACTTGTAAATTAGAATATTTTATAGTGAATCTTGTGGCATACTGAAAATGCAAAAGCTTTGTATGATGCTGTTTATGATTCTAATTTACAGAATAGGATTACACTTTAGGTGAACATGAGCTTTTTATGCAGAAGTTCTGAATAAACTGATTTTTTTTTTGCTAGCAATGAAGTACAACTTCAGCTCCAAAACCATTTGATATTGTGTGTTGCTATATTTACTTAGAGATTTTTACTTGCTTGAGACAGTTACTAGAGGAGTGCATATGTAGTGATGTCATGTGGGGTAGTGGGGAGATGTGAGAGAAGAGAAAGGAGGACTTTTTTATTTTCCAAAATTCAGTTCCTGATGATAACTGATAGAGGATATAGCATGCATAAGCATTTGGTGTTCATTTCCTAAACTCAATCTGGTTTATTTGATTTGATCAAAGTTTCCTTATCTCCAGAGAAGAATGAAAATTAACATTTTGCTGAGAAATCTTTTATGATATTTCTAGGTAGGTTTTTGTTTGTTTGGTTGGTTTTGTTTGCTTGTTTGTTTGTTTCCTGGCTAGCTTTGAGAGCCTCTGGGGTATCTTTTCCTGATTTTTACCAAATTTAGTTAAGGTACTATCAAACCTCTGCAAAGAAACATATACAGAAATTGACTGCTATGTGACACTAATAAAAGTTATCAAGCTTATAGTTCTTCCAAAACCCTATGTTCTTATTTTCGTCATCAAATACAGCATATTGTGAATGGGAGCTACTTTATTTATTCAAATGAATTGTTTTGAAACAACAACAATAAGAAAATACTTCTGTGAAATACTTTGCTGTAAAGCTATATTTACTCCTTCTAGGAAAAAATTGGGTCTCCAGCAGAGGAGTAGTTATTGGTTGTTTAAGGTTTGGAGATAAAGTATACTGACATTGAAGATAGCATCCTTGTGGTAAATAGGTTAAAATATCTTCATATTTAACTGCTGAGTTTGTTTGTTTGGTATTTTTTTAAAGGGGAAGATGTTTTTGTTGTTAGTTTCTTTTTTTTTTTTTTTGGGAAAATAGGCTGAGAAATTGAGGTCATGAGGATGTTCAGAGCAGTAACCACTATATCAAGAGTTTTAGACAGGGCACTGTGTAATATGAAGGAATAACAAAAATTCAGGCGATAAAAGTATTGGTAGTAGTACATATGTTCACTGGCTCGGTATTCCTGAAGAGGGTGCACCAGAGCAGATAAACTAATCTATGTATTTGGGAAAGTGGCAATGTGAAGGAGCTTCAGAGGGATATGAGCTAATTTTATAAAGTGCTACTTCTATTATCAGGCATTTGCATTCATTACTAGAAAAAATTAGTTGAGGAATTAATTGGATAGTTTTTTAAAGAGATCACATATTTGAAAATACAATTTGAATAATGAAATCTAAATTTTGGAATTTGTTCACTAGCTGTACAGTTTAACTAATGGGAAATGGAATATGAAAATCATCAGCAACAGAAACATCCAATAGTTATTTTAGGATACTGCCCAATAAGGGGCACTTTTTAGACTTGTACTATGCAATTAAAGTGGTTAATTGAATCAAATTGACTACACCAAGGCAAATGAGATTAAATTGGTAAACTTGACTATTGCATAGATACGTGAATAGACTCATTATTATACACTGAAGCTCCCTTTTCACAGTACATTGCAATAATATGAAGCTGTCCTAGACTTCAGGGTGATGTAAAAATTGTGTTTAAATCTCCTGTCTAGTACTGACCAGGGGGAGTCTGTCTGTGGAGGTGTCTCTCTCTGTGGCTTATACTGTGCAAGACAACAGTGGAAATGGATCTGCTGTACTTCTGTATGGTACAGAAGTTTTGATACTATAAATACCAACAGTTTTTTGGAACAACAAAATTCACATACATATGGAAAATCTTAGATGCTTGTTCCAGTTGTTCTGTGATTATCTTGATAAAAAAATAAAAAATATAATTAGCCAGTGTAAAACCAGTGATACAAATGTGCTTAGAAACATTTGAGAAAAATAGGCAAACAGGTCAAAATCCCCAAAGAATTAAATTAGGATAACGAGAAAAAAAAAAAAGAAATTAATTCAGTTTATTGACTCTACATCTTAACAGAATATAGTCTTGTAGATCTGTGAATTTAGTACCATGTTTAGTGGGAGATTTAAAACAAGTTACTGATCGAGTTACTGTAGTAAATGATATTAAAAGCACTATAAAGATATAAAGAAAAATAAAAATCTGGAAGGGTCTTTAAACTAAATTTCCATGAAAAAGCCTTTATGATGGAATATTTCTGGTTTTCTTTCTTTTTTTTTTTTTTTTTGCAATTCACCAAAGTATATTTCTTTGAAAAGGTAGCAAATAGGCTTGAGATAAAGATTTGTCTTGCATTGGTCTGGCTTTTGCACTTTGGTTCAGGTGAGTATCTGCAAAGATAGTTTACCCCTTCGCTGGGAGCAGCTGGACATTGAGTAGGAGGAGGAAAGTGAAAACGAAGAAAGGGATTTGCCATGCAACAGACACCTGGCATTTGCTGGGTAGAGCGGGGAACAGAGGTGTGGCCAAGTTGTAGGAACGATGGAGGAAAAGGTTGCTTTGTTTTTTTCCTGTTTATTTTCTTCCCTAAGGGTCAGTCAATTCTACAGCTGTTGCAAAATAGCTGACCTGAGAGGAAAGCATGAGGAAGAGACAGAGCAGGCAAGAGAGAGATTTGTCTGTAGTCTTTTCTTATTTCTGTTACATTACGAGTTTTTTCCAGTCAATGTATGTTTTCCCACTTGTTTTCTAACACAGCCCACTCTAGAGAAAATAAGGAAAAAAAAAAAGAAAAACAAAAAGAAGAAGCCTTACTTAGCATTGCATATAGAGGTCACCTGAAGGAAAAGGAATGGGCAGGCTTAATTCCAAACTGTTAATGACCGAAGTCTAGTCATAGTAAAAAAAAAAAAAACAAACAGAAAACCAATGCAAAAAAAATCCAGATGGCACAGCCTTGGGAACTTTTAGACTAATTACAAACAGTATGGATAGATGACTCTGATAGTTACCAAGACATCAGCCACCACATTTGGTGACTTAGCCTCTTCCTTACCTTCAAATGGGTTTGTTGTAAATGTAGGTGGAGAAGGGGGCCAGACTTACTGCCAGGGCCAGTGCTCTGGTGGACTGCATGTTTCCCCCAGGGAACTGACCACTTAAGGATTTCTTTTCTTTCATAAATAGATTTTCACCTGGCACTTTGGGATGGTGAGTTGGGATGGTGTCAGTATATTATCTTGGAACTTCTCATCAAAATCCAAATCCTATGTTAGTTTGGTGCTATGTACAGTGCATGAGTTAATTGGGAGCAACCTGCCATGCCTGGTGACATAAACAAGCATGATAACTTGGATGGTGTCTTTAGCATATGGCGTTCAGTATTTTAACAGCACACATGCAACAGTTTTGGAGTAACTGTGTAATGCACTTTGGAAAGAGTGACTGTATAGCCACTCAGCAAGGAAATGTTTAGGATAATGACAGCTACAGGTGAGTTACTGTGTCCAAAACTGCTTCTGATGAAACCTTAAGATATGGCAAAGTAAGGGTAGATGAATATCCTAAGAATAGGACTGTAGAGTCAGCATGCATATGGATGTCTGTCTTTCTCTCTTTCCATAAATGATGAATTTAGGATAGTTTTCTCAGGGTTATTCCTTCACTGGAACTGACCTTTTTAAGTCTGAAATAGAACAGAAAAATACCACACTCTCTGTACCTCCCCATGCACTCCAGTCAGTTCATAAGGGCAGGCTACTCTTCGAGAGGCATTTGAAGTAACAACAGGGTTATTTATCTCAGGTATCTATCTACATGATTTCTAAAGCACTAAATTAAAAGTAGATTTTCTGTATTTTATTAGAAATGTAATTTTAGCTTCATTTAGATATAGATTTGTAATTAATGGGAATGAAAATGCAGGATGATTTTATATAATCTGCAGCTGGACAATGCACGGAGTTGGGTAGGGGAGGACATGTTCTTCAATTTTTTTTGTGCAAAGGATATTAAGTCCAGAATAGGTTCGTGGCTTAAAGCCTTTCCTTGGCATCTATGAACAGCAATTTTCATTCCCTATGACTAGGACTGAATTTGATATGAGGTCAGCAGCTGATTCACTAACTTGTTTGACCTCCTTTCAGCATCCTATTTCAATACTGAATCCTGTCTTTTTTTATCTTTTGCACTATCAGATGAATTCACATCTCTGTTATGCTTAGAGGCTCTTCTACTACCTTGTGGTTTTGTTTAGTCAACAGTACTCCGTTTTATATATGTATGTCTGTAAATAAATGTGTATATTTACAAAAAATAAATTACTTCTCCTGTGACATAATACTTTGTATATTAACTGGCATTTTGTCTCTAGAAGGCAAAGATAGTGTTTCCCATGGTAAAGCCAAGTTCAGGTCCCACAAATGTCTCTTGTGGCTGCATGCATCTATGCTAAATTGCTTGATAGTTACAGGGGATCCGGAACCTTTCTTGCAGTCCCTGTTCAGCCTCAATCCTATGAGAGAATTGTAACAAACTTGAAAGTTATGTATTACAGAAAATTTGTCAAACTGACTTTCTGTTT
Source organism: Pezoporus flaviventris (assembly GCF_033815535.1). NCBI lineage: Eukaryota > Metazoa > Chordata > Aves > Psittaciformes > Psittacidae > Pezoporus > Pezoporus flaviventris. Next base: position 2,711,990 of record NW_026892616.1, on the reverse strand, counting down.
GAATTCTGGATAGGTAAGAGAGCATGTTTGTTTGTTTGCTTTTCTGCAATTTTTTTTTTTTTTTTTAATATTTTTGGAAGATTGGAAAGAAATTTTTAAATGGTTGACAGCATCAAGGAAATCTGGCACTTTGCCAGTCAGCCTAGATGTCATACTTTTTCTTTCTGGATGTCATAACATTTTTGACCAAAGCTACATGTAAATAGGTATTACAGGTCTTGTTCTTCCAGTTTACTTTCTTTATAGTTTGTGATGCTTAGAAGTGTGATACTATGCATATAAGGATTTTACTTTGGATATTCGAAGTCTTGATTGCCTGGGCAGATTTTTACTCTGTAAAATCAGTCTTGCTGAAGTCAATAGGACTACTTGTATGAAGGTAACTGTTGTGTTCTTTTTCTTTCATTATTACAAATATATTACAGCATTAATGAATATAATTTAGGTTATTGAACCTGTTAATTCTTTGGGTGAGTTCAGAAAAAGGGCACATTGGGCTGAATGAAAAGTTGTAAAACTTTAAAGTAATCAATAAACCAATTAATGTATCAACTGTATATACTATTAGGCAGCAGTGCAGTAATACTAATCATAAAGCAGTCTTTAAGGTTTACTCTGGATGAAGAATAAGATATTACTGTTCTTTTTTGTTTGTGCTGCTAATTCTTTTTTAAAATAAATTGATGTGAGAGTAGTGGAAGGTAAGAACAAGTTTCTTCAAATTGTTCTGTTTAAATAAATTGCATTTTAATAGGTCCTAGCTTTAAAAACAACAACAAATATAAACACTGAAAACAGTGTAATTTAAGAGATTGCTCCAGCTTCTTAAACCACAATTTGTTTAGGAAATTAAATGCCTATTATAATATTCTAAGTGCTATCAATGGAATTAAGTGAGGTTTTTATCTTCAGTAAATGACAAGCTGTGTAGCAGACTATGCCACACCCTGCAGTTTGTCTCCCCCTCTGTTTTAAGATTAAGAGCCTCAAGTATCATTAACAATCAAGGCAGGCTTTGCTAGAGGAACAGTATCATTACAAATAAGTAGCTTAACACTCTGTGCACGTTAATACACAGCACAAATCCTAGCACTGATTTGCTAGCACTAAAACCCATTAGAACACTGGCCCCAAAAGGGGCACATCACTGAAAATGTACTAATTATCAGTCAGGCACTTCAGAAAGGTTTTGGGTCAATGCCAGGCATTATTAAGATCTTCAATAAGCTTAGGCTGAGTTTTGTGTTTGGTTCTCTGAAAGAAACTTGTAGGTAGAGAATTTGTTTCATGCATGTGTAAATTGAAACTTTATGGAGTTACAGAAGTATCTGTGTTAAAATAAAATCCCCATTTAGTGAGTTCCAGTGTACTACTGGGATAGGAAGTGCTAGCATACTGTGGCACCTCTGAAACCTATATTCAGCCTGTGCTTGGGTCTTGAAGCTGGCCCAGCTTATATCACCATTGTTACTTGCATGTCCTTTGTCAGAAAGCTGAAAAGCAGTCAGCATAAAATAATAAATGAGTAAATGTTTATACCAATGTCATGGCTGGTGCACTGCAGACTGTCTGGGGAGGGGAGCTTGTTGGTGAAAAATGGACAATGTGTGAATTTATGGTTCTGTCAAGGCATTTTCATGGCTAAGGGAATGAGTATAGTGGTTATTGACCAGCAGAGAATTTATATCTAGGATTGACTATCGTTGTTGAGTACAATGGATTGTTTCTCACACGTCTCATAAATAATGTGCAGCTTTTCATTCAAACTGATGAGCATACCAAAAAGTTGTATTTTCTGCTTTCCCTCTGCATGATATTGAAACAGTGATGACACCTTGCCACCTTCTGCTGCTGCTTTTACATGTATGAGGCCTGAGAGATAAAAGAAGACAAATAGCTAAAGAAGAGCCTACTAGCTTATTTTTTTTAAGCAGTCAGAAGCCATCTGTTACAGGATGTGTACTGACACTGTCTCTCATCTCTGGCTGAGTCAGTGGTGGGACTGAGTTCTCCACACTTTGGCATCTCAAGATAAAAATGTTCCAGTAAAGTGGTAGGAATTGAAGTTTCTACTAACTAAATGGGGTATTCATTGGTTTCAATGCAAATTAATTAATTTTACAGCACAAGATAGCCTGACGAGGTCTTTAAAGCAAATATTCCTTCAAATAAGCAGAGAAAAATTGTCCTATAACTGTTTAGTCATGTATGAACTGATAAAAGCAACCACTTATGGTCAGGTAAACTCATGCTCCCTGTCCTGTGTTCAGCAGTAGCAGTCATTTTTCTCCTTCTTCGTAGCTGGTGCAGTGCAGTGTTTTGACTTTCGGCTCGGGAACAGAGCTGATAATGATGTTTTGGTTTGGCCAAGGACTTTGTGAGCCTCATGCTCTGCCAGGGAGGAGGGGAAGCCAGGAGGAAGCAGAGACAGGACACCTGACCCAAACTGACCAAAGAGGTATTCCATACCACAGCACGTCATGCCCAGGATGTAACTGGGAGTTAGCTGGAAGGGCTGGGAGCCTGCAGGGTTGGAGGAGGTATGGGTCAGTGCTTGGTCGGGCTGGGGGGGGGGCAAGTTATCAGTCAGCTGGTGCTGAGGTGTTGTATTCTCTTCCCTTGTTATTTCCTTTATCATTGTTATTATTGGTGGTAGCAGTAGTGATTTGTGTTATACCTTAGTTACTAAACTGTTCTTATCTCAACCTGTGGGAGTTGCATCCTTTTCGATTCTCCTCTCCGTCCCGCTGGGAGTAGGAGGAGGGAAGGAAGCAGGGGGGAATGAGTGAACGAGTTACCTGAGTGGGTTCAAACCACGACAGTTCTTTCGGCGCCCAATGTGGGGCACGAGGGGTTGAGATAACGACAGATCTGACCAGATTAATAGTCATTCGTCACAATGCTGATTTATTGGCTCTCAGAGTTGTTCCTCTTGATCTCACAGCTTCAGACCGTTGTAACTTACTTAGAGCCGGTATCTGCTGTGTTAGTGTTTATCAAGTGTGGGGCTTGGGCTAAGGTTCTCGTCTCACTGTGCTTTATGTCAATGGCTTGTAATACGGGCGGGCTCCAGCAGCAGGGCGGGACGGACGTGGCCGTGGACTTGTACCTGGCCGTCCGGCTGCTCTTCACCGTCCTGGCCCTCGTCCTCGCCTCCGTCGTCGTAAGGCCGCGCGGAGCCGAAGGGGAGCGGCTCTGGGAGCGGGCGGCTGCTGAAGCGGCCCGGGAGAGCGGCCTCGGGGAGCAACCGGCGGTGGGTGCGGGGACGGAGGCCACGAGGGGACGGCTGCCGGTGGAGGAGGTCGGGGCGGTCGAGGAGCGGGAGGAGGCGGCTGCCGAGCAGCGGGAGAAGGCGGCGGAGGAGCCGAGGCCCGCGGCCGAGCCGAGCCCCGCGACGGCCAAGAGCATTCCCCGGAAGCCGCCCGCGAGCATTCCCCGGAAGCCGCCCGCCGAGCCCCAGGAGGACGCAGGAGACCAGGCAGCATTTCCCAGCAAGGCAGAGGAGGAAGAGCTGGACTCCGGAAAAGAGAAGCTGGCGGTGGGAGAGCCGGCAAGCACAGCAGCTACACCAGCCCCAGTGACAAGTACAGCAGCATCGTGTGAGAGTTCTGAAGGTTTTGAATGGCCTTTGGGTATCCTTGGGACCTGCCTGCTGATTGTGATGGGGATCAGCATGTTGGCACACACACACAGTGTGCTTTACCCACCACCATTTTGTCTGATCTCAAAAGTTAAGCAGAGTCGGGTTTGAGTCTTGTCTGGGGTTAGGTGATATAGGGGGACCAAGAGGTTTTCTCCAGGGCTGGACAGTCATGAGTGGCAGGGTGTGTGTGACAGTATGGGCAAGTATCTAGTCCACTTGACCCCTCCAGTGCTTTGGAAGCATCGGAGATGGAAGGCAGCTGTATGGAGTCTCCAGCAACAAGCTGCAGAAACTGCTTAAGGGGACAGTGAATTATTTTGAGACTGGTGGGCCCATGGCACTTCAGGCCATCAGAGCAGAGATGCAACAGAGAGATGGCCTCGTGATCGAGGGGTGGACTTAGCAATGGACACTATTGCCCAGGTTATTCACAAGTGTGAACACTGCACACAGTCCCTCCTGCTCTGGAAGACTTCCAAGAGATGGAGCCTGACATCATGGACCAGATGGACGCAGCAGCTTTATAGCTACTGGTCCATGCACTTAGACAAGAGTGATGGTATATTGAAAATGTGGGATCTGAGCATGAGGTGAATGGTATGGAATAAGGGGTGGATAGGGTCCTAGGTTCAGCAGTAGCAGTCATGTTTCTCCTTCTTCGTAGCTGGTGCAGTGCAGTGTTTTGACTTTTGGCTCGGGAACAGAGCTGATAACAAGGATGTTTTGGTTTGGCCAAGGTCTTTGTGAGCCTCATGCTCTGCCAGGGAGGAGGGGAAGCTGTGAGGAAGCGGAGACAGAACACCTGACCCAAACTGACCAAAGAGGTATTCCATACCACAGCACGTCATGCCCAGGATGTAACTGGGAGTTAGCCGGAAGGGCTGGGAGCCTGCAGGGTTGGAGGAGGTATCGGTCGGAGCTTGGTCGGGCTTGGGGGGCGAGTTATCAGTCAGCTGGTGCTGAGGTGTTGTATTCTCTTCCCTTGTTATTTCCTTTATCATTGTTATTATTGGTGGTAGCAGTAGTGATTTGTGTTACACCTTAGTTACTAAACTGTTCTTATCTCAACCTGTGGGAGTTGCATCCTTTTCGATTCTCCTCTCCATCTCTCGGGAGTAGGGGGAGGGAAGGAATGGGGGGGGGAATGAGTGAACGAGTTACCTGACTGGGTTTAAACCACAACACTCCCTAACATGAATAATCTATCATTTACCCTTTCAGTTAGAGGACTGTAGTCCTCCACTACTGTTCCTTTTAGGTGTATTCATGGGAGCAGGTGAGAACAGGAAGAGACAGGACACGCTTCAAATAGTTGTAAAAATTCAGTGTAGGCTTTTCCAGATGACTTTTTTAATTTGTGAGCATCTTACACTCAGGTAGTGGTGGAAAGTGTGGACCACAAAAACTGTAGCTTTCATGGATTAGTGGTGAAATTATATGTTAGTGCTAGGTATCTGGAGCTTCTCCTGGTGTGACTGGCTCTCTGTCCTCTTAAGAGCCAGGGTAATATTACCTCCTTTTCTCTGCTAACATCCTCAGATCCCAGATCTGCCTTCCCACTTAATGCTTGTCTAACAGCTGCATACCGTGGTGGGCCACCTCCATGGAGATACACCAGCTTAAACAGACATTCCCAATTAGCTTGAAGTGAGTCAGCTTTACTAATGTTAGCAACACAGCCATGAGCACCACAGTGGGAGCTATTTGCTGAAGTGCTTTCTCATCGTCTGGTAGATGGGGCAGTCCTAAATGGACTGGCATAATAGATACACCATTATGTAAACATGTGAGTCGTATCAATTGTGGTATAGTTTCTATCACAGTGGTAGTATGGCTTGTGGGAATTTGCACCTCAAAATACACTGAAAGATGTGCAGAGATTTTGCAGGTGGTTGGGTTGTTTTTTTGGGTTTTGTTTTTTTTTTTTTTGTGGGTTTTGTTTGATTGGGGTTTCTTGGCTTTGTTTTCTTTGCTTTTCCATTCAGCTTCATTCTCACTCAGAACAAAGACATACCCATTCTTTATATGTAAAGCTGTATCCTGTTGTGTCTCTCTCAGGAAGAAAATACCTTTCTACCAATTTCTAATTCTTTGCCTATATTACTGTACCAATGAAAGTACTGCATATGTTTATGTTAGAAGGCATTCTTCTTGATAATAAAACCAGGTTTGATTAAAGAAGGCCTGAAGTGGATATACAAATAGGGTCTTTTTTTCTTAATGCTTTCTTCTAATTTATTTTAATATTCTTCAGGTGTATTTTAACTGCTGTATATTAATTTGGATTTTTTTTTTCCATACTTCTTTTTGAAGGTAGCTTGTAGTTGCACTTGCAGTAGATCACCAATCAACACTAAAATGTTTTCCCCGAATTTTGAATTCTTAATTTTGGGGCTAATAAATGTTTGGATTTGCTTTGGTTTGAATTATTTCTTCCTGCTGTTTGAGGAAAATACAGTTAAGGTTGAAGCAAGATCCTTTTTGCTTAATTAAGGGAAAACAGTGTATTCAATGTATGTATCTCAGAGTCTCAGAAGTGAATTCATTGAAAAGGAAACTAAACTAGTGGTTCAGTGATGAGGCAGCATGCTTCCACATAGAAGACTTTTTTTTATTATTGTTTACTCAAATTTACGTCTTTTTCTTCATGTTTTGGGGTAGCTGTTACTAAGCACACATACTGTAATTTTGTCACGAGCGGAATCATGCAGTTTACTTGTAAGAGAAAAACCACAATATACTTTATAGATATAACAAAGTTCAATGGTAAATACAACAGTGGTATAAGGAGATCTGATGGCAAGGTACATTTGATTATTTACTGCATAAAGGACAGGGTCAGACAAAACTGTCAGGGAGACCCTCTCACTGAGTCATGGGGTTCAGAAAGGAGCTTTTTGCTTTCTAAACTCCTTAATGCAGCTGGATCTACTCGTAGTCCCAGGCTTGCTCAGCAGTTTATATCGAAGACATATGTGCACAGTCAATCACTTTATATCATGTAGCTGCTGAAACCTATCCAGGAGTTCATGCATCAAGCATCTGCTGTCCCATGGCAAAGGATCATGCTAACAGAGATGCTGCAGAAGTGCAGTGTGAAACTATTTCTGAATGAATGTTCAATGTTGGCTGTGTAAGGCACTTTCATATTTGGATTTGGGGTTTGGCTTTATTGTATTTTCAGTCAAAAAGAGAACTTAATTGTAGCTGAACCATAATACTTCACCAGGATTTGCTTGCTATAGCCTGCCAAACACAGTTCCCTTGGGAGCAGCAAACTTCTCTCAAATGCTTCTGAATAGATAAGGTTTCTTTTCCTTGACCAATGAATTTGATCCCAACTGACAGAGGGACACCAATGATACTCTTGCTCTTGATCCATCTGGAAGCAAATCCTGCTGCTGTAAAACTGGTAGTCTTAGACAATGTATACACATAGAAAGGCTCAAATAAAAGTCATCACTGACCTTGTTTGCTTATTTTAGCATGATCTTTTGTCATCTATTATGAAACCGGTATCAAATGCACAGTAGTGCTCAAAGCAAAAGGTCTGTCATAGACAACCAAGGGGATGTGTGTCCAGTGATGATTATCAGTAAAAAAGCTTCATCCTGCTAAAGTGATATGGAGTTAAATATGCCTCAAGATCCCATATATCTGAGTGACAAGGAGGCCATGCCATCCTTTACGAGCCTCATAGTTTATGAATTGGTATGCTTTTGCCCAGTGTAGTACTTCCTTGCTGTATCTCCAGTGCCATTGTAAATTTTGGTTTTAATCCCCTGGATTCTATCCATGTGTCTAAAATGCATCCCATAAGCTCTGTGAGAGCTTACATCCAGTCTTTTGAATAATCAAGTAGGATTTCTTGACTAGTACTTCATTTGTAATAATGTCCATGCATGGTTCCGTGGTCAGAATTGTGTTGATAGCATACAAATTTCTGAAGAGAAGAAAGATCATGTGTTCATGATTTATACTGAAAAATGATTCTCCTGATATTTACCTGTGGATTGATTGTTTGTTTGTTTGTTGTTTGTTTCCCAATCGAATAGGTTGTCATTTTAGAGGAGGCTGCAAGTATGTGTATTTTTAATAGTATAATAGGTCTGATTAAACGTCTAGACATTTGATGCTGTGCTGTTGCATCATCAGTCTCTCAAGATTGACCCAGGGGATGACAGTCTTGTTCAGAATGTGTGGTTAAAGCCCTTCCCGAATCTTCCTTAGTGAAGACAAGCCATCCTCATAGGAGAAGGAAAACTCCTATCTTCAAACCCAGGCTGATGGAGCTCGTCTAGCCTTGTATGGCCTTCCATCGAAGAGAAGGACACTCTTACAAAACATACAACCTGAGGATTTTGCTGTCACTGTCCTAGCTAGCTAGGTCGTGGCAGTTAAACCTCAGGTGTAAAGAGTGGGGCCAGTTCTGTGCAACCTGTGCCTCACCTGAAAAATCCACTGCGCAGGCTGGAAGTGCTTACTCTCACTTGTCTGTATGGACAGGCAAGGGTCAAAACGGTAGGTGACAAGGTTCATGGGAAGCTGCAGATACAACCTTGCATGCGGGTGGACCAGCGCATGGGTAGCTCGAGATTGCCTCAGGAGGTGTCAGAACTGGTCGGAAACTTCCTGATTGCCTAAGCAGCCTTTTTTTTTCAAACAGATTTGTCTACCCCACATGCTCTTGGTCATTGTGCTTGTAGTAAGCATGGGTAAAGCCCTTCCCAAATCTTCTCTCACGAAGCCAAGCTATCAATCAATCAATAGATCTGATGTTGTGTCACTCATAAAAAGGATATGCTGATAAAGCATTGGGCTGAGATCTGGTTTTCAGTCTCTTAATTTCTTTAAAGATTTTTTAATAACCCTTGGTAACTCACTTATCTCTGCAATTAATTTCACATCTGTGAAATAAAAGAGATTCTTACTTTTTCTGTTCCTTATATATTTCACTATTAAGGTTTATGACAGAAATATTTTTTAAAATGTTTCTATTGAACAGATTGAGCTAGCTGTATCTTATCTGGGTTTTTCAGTTAATCCTCTAACTTAGTCAAAGGAGAATATTAAAAATAAGATTTAGTCCCTTTTCACTGTTGTGAAACACAAAGGAAAAATATAGTCTTTTTAAGTATAGGACAAGTAGGAATTATTATAATGATTTTCTTTTTTTTTTTTTTTGGAAAGCTTTATTCTTGCAGCAGGATGAGGACAAATCTTATTCCTTTTTTTTTTTTTTCTCCCCAAAGTCAAACCCACTTTTCTATTTGTATCCACTGATCAGTTTGAGGGTTTTGCACATAAAAGAATATTGCTTACTAAGATTAATGTGTATCTGCATTATATAGAACAACATATATATTTTTAATGCCTTGCATTCAAATTCTAGCTTAGACTATTCTTATAGCCCTACTTGCTATGAAACTCATATGCCGTTTCATCTAGTGGCTGATAAAGTCTCTGAAGTCCGGTGAAGAAAGTTAACATCTAATGGCACAATCAACAACAATGTTGTGTCTTTCAGAACGGCAATCTTATCTTTGATCTAAAGTTTGTCTTCACAGGACTTGATATAAAATAATGCATTGTATTTCAGTCCTGCACCATATTGTTACTGAAATGAGTATTCAGGCAGCTTAGTAATGAGTAAGAGAAAAGCAAAGATCTAGCATGTTATCCCAAATGTAGCAAGTAAGTCCCTAAATAATCAAATACTGTGGTAAGATCTGGGAATAACTAAAGATCTCTAAAATGAGGGTTCTGCCGCAGCTATGTAACATGGAAACTTTCAGGGTTAGACAGCATCTGGGAAGATATTTTTGAAATTGTAGTTTTGTATACAGACACCTAACTTTTTCTATAAAAATGTACTTTCTTTACCTATTAAGGTACAAAACCCACTTCAAGCATAGTCTGCAAATAATAATTTTATCTCCAACATATGTTTTCTATTGCCTTTGAACATGCAGTGTGTCTGAGCAAAAATGCTTTCAGTGACTTTTACTGTTGGAATTAGCCAAAGTAGGGTTTGATTTACTATATAATTTCTTCATATTAGTCTGAGAGCCAAGAAAAAATGCAAGAGCTAAAGTTTCTAAGATCTTTCTTACATCCTATCTGGTAATAGCATATATATATATATATGTTTCAATTTCTAAATCTTGGTGCATGCAAAATTGGAATTTGATAATCTTGTATGACAAGCATCTATTCTGTATGCTCAGTGATCAACATTATTACTGCTGTGCCTGCAATAATTATTATTTATGCTACTATTATTTAAAAAAAAACATTATGGAACAGAATAGTTCAGTTGGAAGAGACTCACAATGATAATCTAGTTCAACTGCCTGCTGGACTTGGCTGTCTGATATAACTCAGGCTGACGTTGAGAGAACTGCGTAAATACTTAAAATAGGTAAAAATATTTAAAAGGTAACAATTGTAGAGATCATATATATGTGGATGGTATTTGCAAATAGTGAATTTCTTACTAACTCAAAATTCAGAGCATCTCCAGATGCAAGGCCAAATTGCACAAACAATTTCAAGCTAATTGGAAAAGGGGAACAAGTCCAACAGCAAACTCTTTACCTTGCACAGATCACTTAGCTACTCGGCTAAAGGTAGTGAAATACTTTTTGGCACATACTGATATAAAGATTCCCTAAAGTTAAGCAAAGGTTTGAAAACTAGATCTAGACTTTTTTTTATGTTTTTTTTTTTTTTTTGATTTTGTGTAATTGTCAGCATCTCAAAATTTCTATTGTTTGTTATAGAAGATCAGTCCTTGGCTTGCAATTATTCTGATTTCATGTGTATTACAACGTTCTGACACATGTGGGAGACTGCAAGTTGAGTATCACCATCAGCAAAATCAGAGCCCTTTTTACTTTCGATTTCTTTTTCTTATAGTAACTGCTATGTGTTTGAGTACTGAGCCTTTTATCTCTGGCAACATTTGAGATAACATAATATCGTGTCAAAAGGAAGTGGGAAATTTTAGGACAAGGTTCTAAGTCCTGGTTCACCAGGTGCCTAAGTCATTATCTGTCCACAGTAAAGACAACTGGAGAACGGAATTGTGGACATGGAGGATAGATGTGCTGGTGCACGCTGAAAAGCTGTAGAATCATAGAAGTTCTAGTTCCTGGTCCCTAGATGAGAAGTTACATAACTTTGTAACTATACAACTGCACTTTTTGGTTTGTGTCATGTTTCAATCTGATTTAAGAATTAGACGTATTTCAGAGATGTGATGTTTATTCAGCATCGATCTCCCACACATGGCCGACCTTAAAGCAGCTATTACACTGATGGACAGGAACACAATAGGAAAACTTAGGTTAGCTTGGAATTTGCAGTTAAATAGTACATAAGCTAACTTTAAGGCCAGTGATATTAACCCAGTGCTGTTATTAAGAGGAGTGACTTCAAAAAATATGCGATATTTGTTTCAAATTGTTTCCCCAGTGTCCAAGATCATCTTCTCGGTAATTGCATACATTGAGTAGAATTTGAGTCTCCAGATAGTTTGTCATTATTCAATCTCATGGAAGCTATTGAAACTACTATTGTTTTTTAATATCTTGTCCTGCACAATTTATCTGTGCTCTGTTTTTATCATTACTATGTTTTGGTTTGGTTTTGATGGGTTTTTCTTTGTTGATTTTTTTTTTGTTTGTTTGTTTCTTTATTATGGATATACTCTATTGTTCTTCAGTTACTCTATAGATGATGGATTTCAGAACTTTTTTAAAAATTAAAACTTAATATTGTTCTTTGGAGAGTTAATGCTTCAGTCCCTGTGTCCTCTCTACCATGCATAGTCTGAGATTTATATTTGAAATACAACACTTGAAAGTATTGCTATGGGGCTCATACCATGCTGCCTGCTCCTCCTCTCTCTGTGGGAAGTCTCGGTTAGGCCTCAGGCTTGTCTCACACATGCACAAATTATCATTCAGAACAAGAACACAACGAGTTGCTGTTGCTCAAGTGTTATCTTACATTTTAGCATCCTTCAGTTGGAGGTGCTTTAATTCCTGCTAACTCAGTGGGCGTTCTTTTGTAGAACCTTAGAAATCAGGCATCACAAAAGCCTATGGGATCATCTAGCATCAGCCTCTACTATAACAAGAATTTCCTAGACCAATTTGAAAAGGTAAAATCCCAAATCAAGCAACTTCTGTCTTTTGACTTACTAGACTGGGTTTTCTGTGTGTGAAATCTTTTCCTTTTTTTTTTTTAACCTTTGTTTCTTTGCTTTCCTTGATTCCTATAGTTAGCCTTCCAACAGCTTTTTTTTTAGGTATCTTAACTATTTTCTTTGGGTTTTAAGCCCTCACCTTAAAGATTGGTATTGCAAAGCAACATATTAAAAAAAACTGAAGACATAATTAGATATTGGAATGCTTGGAACAGGGATGAGGTATAATTTTTCTGACTTCAGTAGAACTTAATATTACCACAAAAGTAGCATGCACATGTATTTTAGCACATAAAATTTTATTCAAATAAAAGGTGTGTTTTCACAATATATATTAAGTAGTATGTAAAACTGTCAGCTATTAGTGGATATTTTAAAGTTGTCATATATTTTGAATTTTCTACTACTGATGAGATAATTGATGAGGCAATTTGTGGTACAGTGCAAATATATAGCATTCATCAGATAAAAATGGTTGCTGAGGAATTATACCATATTTAGTAGCAATAACTTTTTTGCCCTTTACATAATGGCGTAAAAACACTTCTGGAATTAAAATGGGTCTTTCCTTGAAATATATCCTCCATTAATACTGCGTGTAATTTCTGTTATGTATCACCAATTATATCTTGGCACTTTGCCTATCATAGTGGATATGCTGTTACAGTTCCAAAACTGTTTCATCCAGAAGACCTGGTGGCCTGGAACAGTGCATTATATTTACCGCACAGAGAGAGAATCTAGGGAGAAACGTAATTTTCCAGAAACTCTTGCTAATGGAGGTTGGATGCCTACCAGAAATGATGCTAAGGAGATCTGAGGTAAGAGAGACAGAGGGAGACCTTCTGCTCAGTTGCCATTCAAGCTGTAACCTGCTATGACAGTTGTCAACACTGCCCTTTCTGATTTCTCCCAGTTGTAATCCATCTATTATAAGCACTTCAAAGAGATGCCTGCTGGGGAATCCAGAGGAGAGTCACTGCAGGAGTCTGGCTAACAGATTCAGTCAAAAGTATCTTTGCCCCCTGCTATGAGCAATAATTTAACAAGCATTTCACAGCAACAATATCAAAATAGGTAAGCCACTTGCTTTCAGTATGGGGAACAGGTGAGAAGAGTGGGCTTCCAAATGCATCCTGTGTTTCCGCAGCTGGGATCTGGGCTATCTTTTTGCCTTGTAACAGTGAGCAGAGAGCAGAAGTTAAAAGTTTGACCTGCTTTACAGGATGCGTAATGTTTGAAATCAGGCAAACACTGCAGGGTTTTCTTACTGGCTCCCCCAAGGTAGTGTATATATATATATATATATATATATATACATATTTTCTCTTTGAAAATGAAGGAGATGTGAAAAGAACTGTTTCTAAGCAGTTTTGTGTAATCTTGAAGGGAAGATGCATGTTACTAAAGCAATAGGCAAAGGGTAACATAAAAATATCAAAACTGTTTCATGGAATATCAGATAAAAACGAGTGGAATAAACCAGTACAAGTCCTTCAGAATGTGGGAGAGGTGTTTAAATAAAGTTAGCAGTTCTACTTACAGGATTGTTTAGTGTGAGGTGTCCCTGCCCATGGCAGGAGTGTTGAAACTAGATGATCTTAAGGTCCTTTCCAACCCTAACTATTCTATGATTCTATTCTATGATTCTATGATAGATGAATGGCTTACTCTGGTTAAGGGAGAGGATCCATGTGCCCTCTTACGAGTACAACCTCTTGCAAGTCCATTTTGTTACAGATGAAAAAAATATATAGCCGAAGAATCACAAAACATTCTTTAGAAAAAAGCAATTTCATGTCTGAGAGCAGCTGAGCATGACTGTCTGTGGTACTTGTTTGGGGGAGCAATGTTGGTCCTTCATTTAAAAAGACACCTCTGAAAAGTACATTTTAATTTCAGTTGAAGCAGTGGAGCTTTATGGTGCAGTAATTTTCCAAAGATTGTGCGACAGTTGTTCAAATTCAGGTAAAACAACTAAATTACTTCTAAAAGAAATTCACGAAATGCACATGTGCATCAGGAGAATCACCCAGTAGAGTACCAAGAAAATAGCATTACCTGATGAAGGGCTATGTCACTTTGCAGTGAGAAGTTATTTGCTTGCAGAAGTTGTTATTTATTTACAGATTTAGTTATCTGTCTAAAATATGCACACATGTCAATACCTGGCACATATTTTGCAGGCACAGACTTAATAATTTAACTTTTGAGCCACAAAATTATCCTTGCATTGACATCCTATATGCTCATTATAGACCACTGCCTGTTCTTTCAGATTATTCACTAGAGTGTACAAAATCTGTTGTTCTATGATCCTAATGTAGCTTCTTTTGAAAGAGAAACTGTAGGAGGCCATCACCTCTTATCACTAGTATGTGGCAAGCTGTTACTGATATCAAATTAGAAGTCATTAAAACACAGTGTTGGAGATACTAGTCCATTATTAAAGTCAGGTTATGCCAGTGCATTTCTGGCAATGAAGGTGTTGGAACAAGTCCAGAGAAGGGCCATGAGGATGATCAGGGGACTGGAGCACCTCCCATATGAAGACAGGCTGAGGAGGTTGGGGCTCTTCAGCCTGGAGAAGAGAAGGCTGCGTGGAGACCTCATAGCAGCCTTCCAGTATCTGAAGGGGGCCTATAGGGATACTGGGGAAGGCTGTAATGACAGGACAAGGGGTAACGGGTTCAAACTTAAACAGGGGAAGTTTAGGTTGGATATAAGAAGGAAATTCTTTCCTGTTAGGGTGGTGAGGCACTGGAATGGGTTGACCAGGGAGGTTGTGAATGCTCCATCCCTGGCAGTGTTCAAGACCAGGTTGGACGAGGCCTTGGGTGGCTTGTTTTAGCGTAAGGTATCCCTGCCGACTGCAGGGGGGGTTGGAACTAGGTGATCTTAAGGTCCTTTCCAACCCTAACGATTCTATGATTCTATGAATAGTTCACTCAGGATTACTAGTGCAGTTGCTCATAATTAGCCTATAGGATGCTGAAAGTCAGGTTATTACATTTTCAGAGTATTTATGTCCCAGGGGCCTGAAAATTCAGTTTAACATAGCAAATAATGGACCTTCCTATTATATTCACCTTGTTTGTTTCCTGTTTTCTGTTTTTCTTCCTGTGAAGAATGAAATCTCTAGTTACTTATCAAAAAAGCCTCTTTTAAGACAAAACAGCATTACTGAAATGAACTTGATCAGTGTCATTTTCTCACTTTTTCTGGGCCCTACTATGACTTTTCAGCTTCACAGAGAACAGACAGCTGGCTTTGTGGCTTGTAGGAGTGTGGATATCATTGAGGTCTAGATAACATTAATGTGACTGGGAGTTAATTTGCTTGTCTATGTGCTCTGCATTGTGGGGTGCATCTTTAGGTTCAACAGTGGTGCTGGAAAAGCTGCCTGCCTTCAGAGCTGGGTAGTATGAATAAGAGAAGATAAGAGGATTCACAGCCAGAGTAATTTCTAACTGATGCTGTTAAACCTTGATTTAGGATATTTCTGCACAGCTTGGCCCATGCTCACAAAATGAAACTGGTGGACTGTGCTGAAATCATAGGCAGTGATTAAATATTTATAGTTAACCATAGCATACTATGGTATTGCTGGTGCCCAGAGGCAAAGCATTGTAGTGCAGATTCAGTATAGCTGCTGCAAGAACTCTAAAACAAAAGGGGACCTAGAGTCTCTTCTGTAGTACTGGCTCCTGGCTGTTCTCAAAACTACATGTATTTCTGCTTTATTCTTCTTTATTTTAGTAGAATTCCATTTTAGAATAGAAAAGTAAGTGGAAGCTGCTAACAATGCTTCAAAACCAGCAGCTTCTATCCTTTGTCATCTGCTTAAAGTTTACTCTCATGTATGTTAGGTTACTCTGTAAACTGTTTTATGCCATTAAATTCTGTAACGGTAATGCAAGTACGTAGCTGTGTTCAGTTGCTCAGTTGCAAGATAGATTAATTAGAATGACTGCTTGTGGAAGGCCACCATTTGTTAATGAAAGGGGTGTAGACATTTGGATTTTAAATGCATTCCTGTCATAGTTGTGATCCCTTCAGGTGTATACATGACAATCATGTTTAACAGAGGAGGGTGGGGGGGTCTTTTTTAGTTTTAAGTGATTATAAGAAATGATTTCTTGGCTGCCAGCAGCAGCTAGTATTATTCAGGAGTTCCATGTTTTGCTTTGTTTGTATTTATTTGCATACCAGAGACTACTGTTTGCATAATAAGACCACTTTTCATTTAAGTCCCTGTATGCCTGATTGCACACATATCGCAACGTGGTAGTTTTTTTATGCTATGTTGGGATCCAGTTCAGCTTTCTGTCTTGGAAAGTGTTGACTTGTAAATATTCACTGTATCTGAAGAAAACAGTGGGGTCATAGCAACATGCTTTTGATGGTAAGTGTCGTAATTGTTATGCTGTGAATTTCCTGATGCTGGCAAGTTGGTGGTAGAAGGAGAGAGAAAGGGACTTAAAAGATGTAGATAATCACATCTCCATTATGCACATGTAGCAGTTCAGATAAACAAGTGCTAACTTACTGCAGCAAAAAGCATTGAGGAAAGAAAAATGGTTGCTAAAGTCTCTTAGAGGTGGAAATTCTAAGATGAGTTCCTGTGGGACATACAGAAAAAACTTTAACCTGTTTTAGTCTGCATTTACTGCCACCACATTGGAATTATACTTTTAAAATCACTTGTAAGCATGTATACGATGTTCTTGAAGAATTCTATGATGAAATTCCATAACCTGAGATATAATTAGCTAGTGCCATGCTTGGGCCTAATAATAGATGCGATTTTAAAAGAAGTACCTGCTGGGAAGGCACCTACTGGAGGTGTAATTGTGCATCTCTTAAGTTCTTAATTCACATGCAGCTGAATATAAGTATGTCTGAAAGCTGAGCTTTTCTCTGAAAAGGATTGGGGATTTCAGATGGTTTCTTTGAGGAAAATATGGTCTGATTGGCCCCTATATCAGATGAATGGCACCATCTCATGAAAGATGTACTGCTGCTATCCTTTCTGGTATTTTTATTTTCTATGGAATTTAGTTGCCCTAAGAATTCCTTGAGTGGTAGTGGTGTTTCACAAGCGCCTGACGCAGGTCAGCATTTGGAAAAGGGAAAAAGTACATTGGTGTTGGCAAAAAATAAAAATAAAGACAACTTAAGGCAACATCTTGTTTTAATGCAGCATTTTGAAAACAGACATCACCTTTAAAAGTTGTATTGTCTTTTTGTTAACTTATGACAGAATCTATAAAAGCCTGATTTGTCACAGCACAGTGTCATTTGTTGAGAATAATTGTGGAACTGCTTGGTGTTGCTTAACTTGCTCTTTTTTTATCTTTCTTCTTTCTTTCTGCTAGTGTGTTTACCTTTTCGTTCAACATAAAAGCACCTTAAGGTTTATCCACTGGGAGGAAAAGTGAAGAAGACATGTAAAACCACACCTATATGAACACAGCATGTCAGAAAAGCAGATGTTCATATGAGAAGAGGGTTAATGTCTCTTTTTTAGTACCTGAGGGATAGGAAAAAGAGAGATGGAGCAATGCATACTAAAATAAATGAGGGCCTTTACTGATAATGCTGTTGAAAAATGTGGGTGTGGCTCAAGTGTTAGGGCAGGGAATTGGGAATTAGGTCTCCTGGAGACTTATATGAGAGTTTCTTCAGTTGACTTATTGTTGACCTTAGGTGACTTTTTTGAGGCTTGAGTAGACAATATGAGGTTGTTTGTTTTGTGGATGTGGAGGGAAATGATGGCTTGAAAAATGCTTTGAAATTGTCAGGTGGAGCCAAGTGACTCTTAGTGGAGGCGTTTGGCAACATTTTTATACTTGTATTCTGCTGAGAAATGGCAAAGGGCTGGTAAAAAGTAACGCCTTTCAAACCTGACTTTCACTGCCTCGTAATGTGTGGAATCGTTTACTGTGGTGTAAAGTGAGTGTAAAAATGCTACTGAACTAGAAGAAAACAGCATTTTATGCTCATTTTATCCAGATACAGATCAGGACACGATGATCAAGACAGTAGAAAATCAGGCTTTCGTGGTAGGTACAGAATAACCATTCTCAACAGGGTATGCTGCTATGCCTGCAAATTCCCCTGAAAAACCTTCTATCTCCTCGAAGAAGACATTTCTCATGGAATGTTTCTAAGCTATTGGATAACAACTTGTCATCTTTCTGTACAGTCCAACTCAGTGATGGCTTGAGACCATCTGAAGGTGGAGCAGGAGAATATGTCATAATTTAAGAGCTAGCAGTTCCTGAATTAGCACAGGTTATGAATCTGACTTATTGCCTCCTCCTGGGTGTGCGCTGTATCTGGTGGAAAGGCTAAGTTAGCATCTATGATGAACAGTATGTGCTATGATGAACAGTAAACCTGTGCTTTCCGTTTCTTGCAGAGCTCAAGACTCTCTTCTCCAGGCGAAATGACTATGAAAATATGGCCTGACAGAACAGGCAGTGCATTCATGCATCCCCTTCATTGCATAACGATGTGGGAGTAAACTAGTTCCATTCTATTATCAGATAGAATCTGTAAGTCAGTTTGGTCTCTATAGCGTGGCTGGAAACAGGCCCAGAGAGGTGGATGGATACAGAGATAGCAGAGTCTAGAAAAGAAACCATTCTTTTCAAGTATTAGTCCTACTTTTTTTTTTTGGGGGGGGGCGGGAATGAGGAGGGGTTGGTTGGTTGGTTTGGGGTGGGGTTTAGTTGATTGGTTGGTTGGTTATAGGGTTTGGTGGGTTTTTTGTTTAGTTTGGTTTGGTTCGATTTTGGTTTGTGGTGGTGGTGTTTTTTGTGATCATAACACACTCTCTATATGTAGTGATCTTCTAGAAACTGTAAAGACATGGCTTCATATATGTGGAAAATTGACTATGGCATGAAGTTTTAATTCTCCAGTAGCATTATCAAATAGCATCTGAGATTTTATAAGTTAAGTTGGGCTAATTCCCTGGAAACTTCTTCAGTAGAAGAGGTTGTTAAAGACAAACTGTGTCTTAACCTAACATCATAGTGCATTCTTCAGATAATGCAAATTTGAAAAGCTTTCCAGGTGTATTTCAACCCAATAGTCAACATTTAGAGCGGATGCCTATTCTATAATTGATTGTGGTGGGTTTTGTTTTTTTTTGTTTTTTTTTTTTTACATGACAAGTAGTAGAACTGTGTTGGGAGAAAGACAGATGATGGACACTTGATCAAAGCACTGATATTTACATGAGTCTTCTCTGTGAAGGACTCTTTGAAGTTACTCTGTTTGCTAATTCATTCACCGCTTTCCTTAGAAGACAGCTTTGAGAATGGCAGTGTTTTATTTATTGGCGAACAATATTTTGTTGGGTTATGACTGGGTCTCAAACACGATAGGATCCCAGCCCTGGAGGTCAGATTTCTTTGTCTGATAGTTGACTGTGGTTGACTGCTTTCTGCTGTGATTCTGTGAACCATATCAGTATTGATCAGAATAAAACTGCTTGCATGTCTGTGATCTCTGACTGTGCTGTAGAATAACTTTACTTCAGCCAAATTGTGCTTGGGTGGTTTGCCAAAAAAGTTTTTTCTGTTTTTTTAAATGGCACTTTTCATAGAGTCATCGTAGAATCATAGAATGGTTTAGATTGGAAGGGACTTTAAAGATCATCTGGTTCCAACCCCCTTGCCATGGGCAAGGACACTTTCCAATAGACCCAGTTTCTCAAAGCCCTATCCAGCCTGGCCTTGAACAGTTCCAGGGCTAAGGCATGATATCTGTATTGATATTTTGTATATGTATGATATTTTGTATGATACCTGGTGATATAGTCTATGTTATTTGCATAAATGGGCAACATTTTCTCCTCACCAGTAGTCTGGGGGTGGGCAAGATCTTGGAAGGGTACACAGCCAGGACAGCTGACCCAAACTGACTGAAAGGGTGTTCCATACTTCCATACTCTATGACATCAGCTCAGCAATAAAAACTTAAGGCAAAGGGGGGGGGGGGGGGGCAGGATTTGTTATTATGACATCTGTCTTCCAGAGCAACCACTACATATACTGAAGCCCTACTTCCTAGGAAGTGGCTGGACATCACCTGCTGATGGGAAGTAGAGAATAAGTCTTTTGTTTTCTTTTGCTTCCTCATGAAGCTTTTGCTTTTGCTTTGTTAAAATATCTTTATCTTGACCCATGAGGTTTCTTCCATCTTATTTTCTCCCCCATGTGCTGCTGAGGATGGTGGTGACAGAGTGGCTTGGTGGGCACCTGGTGTCCAGGTCAACACACTGCAGTCATCAGTGGGTGCCCAGTTGTCCACACTCTGTAAGGATGTTTTGGAAAATTCTGTTGAAAGGAAAAGATGCACTTGCAGGCATGTTTTTTAGTGTCTTTGGAAGTATACATATGCCAAAATGACCTGTTGTGAGTATTGGCATGGAGAGAATGGAAAAAAATAATATTAGTGAGTGTAAATCCCCTCAGTACAATGCTTAGGGAGTACAATGCAATGTTTAAGGAGATGTTTCAGAAGTCATCTCACTCTCTGGTGTATCAAGTTAACCAGTGAAAGCTGGAGTCTGGTTTTCAGGTGATCAGTGAAGCTTTCTGGCCCTGAGTGAGAGGATCCCATGGTGTTATATTTTCACTTACCTGAGTTCCAGTATTACTGCCTGGGCTGGAACTGCACTGTTTTTTAGTGTCAGATAGTGAGATGGCAAGTTTAAATAAGGATGTGCGGCTTGAATATGAAAATGTGCTCCTGAGGAAATTGAAAAATTGGATAGTGAGAAGTCCTCAGATAGAAAATCATGGTCAGTAGCTACAGGGATGTTTTATAAATCACCTGTGCCATGTTTAATGAATCTCTGAGATCTCTGCCTGGGAAGATCAGAACTTAGAAGAGAGAATTACTCAAAATAGGAAGCAGAGGAGCCAGGGCAAACCTACTTTAGTTATTCAGACAAAACCTTCTGACTAATTTATTTTATTTTTTCAACAGCTGTAAAGGAACAGTTTGGGAATCTACTAGACCAATTAAAATGCATGTGTGTACACATGTAATCTGTATTCTAACGGTGTATGGTTAGCTGTGTTATGAGCAAATTCTTTTTCTTTGATTTGATTTTCTTTTTAAGAAAGCCTAGAAGATATGACCCAGATGAGCTTTACTTGTTTATAAAAAAAAATAAAAATTGAGAAGATACCTATTTAAAACAAGCATCATGATATATAAAAAATAACCAACTTAGGAAATGGGGTCAGTTATTTAAAGGTGAGATAATATATAAATAGATACAGGACTTGATATTAAAATAGCAAAGGTAAACAAAACACTGTCCTTACTCAAGCATCAGCAATCTCTAAACAAATTATAAGTTTTTCTTGGTTCTCTATTGAAAAATGCTGTTCTTTGCTAAGCAGTGTGCTACATGGTTTACAGTTCACAGGTAATAGCAGCATCCTTCTTGCTGTAGAGCAGAAATCTGTTTTTTACAGCCCCAAGTAAAGCAAATGGCAGTCATAGGCAGCAGTAAAACAGGCAAGAGTGGTCATTTTTTCCAACAAGAATGACTTGAACTTTATATTGATAAAAAATGCACTTTCATCTAATACTAATGCTTGAAGGTTGGGTTGTTTTTTTTTTTGGCCAGTAGACGGAAGGGGATTATAGATGAATGTCAATGAAACTATTACAGGCCATTATTAACATCTCCATGACAAAGTGTGTATTATTGTAACTGTACTGTACATACACTGGATTTGTTTCAAAAGCTTCTTTGCCTTTGTAGAGGTGTAATGGTCTGTGCATGTTGCTAGTGGAGAATCTTATCCTTGGGTATGCAGTTCATTTAACAAGAAGTGAAGTACTCAGTTATGCACGTGGACGTGACACAAGTACATCTCTTTTTTATATATGGGGTTCTCTAATGAGACATACAAAATGTCACTGCTTTATTCTTTTCTGCTTTAAAAGTGATAGTGAGGGGATCTTGCCTCCCTGTATTTCTTCACTCTTTATTTTATTGTTTTCTTCTAAGGGTAGTAAGCTAGGAGATGCATACTGCATATCATGCTGTGTTTTCAGTTGTCACGTTGTCATGATCTCTAGACAGTAAGGTCAGATGAAGAGCGTATGCCAAATGAGCCAGACAGAAGGAAGCTGGTCAAATGAATTAAAACCAGAATAAATAGATAAATATTCCAGACTTGTAAAGTGGTTGTCTTTAATCTCTCAACCTTCTTTATTGCTTTTCTTCTCCTCACATACATATTTCTTTTGAGCTAGCAGGTATACCACAAAATATAAGAAGTTTTCATTGTCATCTGTTAAGATTTTTTTCCTAAATCTTAGAAATATCAATATATTCATAACTTTATTATTTCACACGTTATTTTTTTTTGATATTTTTTCAATTTTAGCAAAAAGAAAAAATTCATTTGTGCTTTTTGTCACTTGAGTAAAAGATATGCTCAAAGATTCCCTAATTATTTAATCTGAAAATCTCTCAGTTTTCCAGAGAGGAATAGGTATTCCTATCTAAACATTTCAGCTACCTCACACTAGGAAAAATACATTGCGTATCAACCAAAAAAAAAAAAAAAAAAAGGTTAAATGAAGATAGGCCTATCTGGAATTTCAAATTTTAAGACTAGTCAGGATGAATATTCAGCAGAATCTGCTTCTTTTTTATTTTAGCAGCACTACAAAGGAGAGTAACAATTAATTTTGAAACTGCAGCACTAAAGTATCTTTAAAGTTCATATTTTATTTTATTTGGCAAAAGTAGAAGACTGCTTTGCTTGCAAGCTCATGTCAGCTTTTGTTTTCTCTTATAGAGCAGAAACCTAAGTGGTTAAACATCATCAGTTGCTACAGTTCATTGTTTTTTATGAGCCGTGGAATGAAACTCTTGCCTGCGTTGAATGTAGGACACTAAGACTCTGCACTGTAAATCTTAGACCAACAGCATTCAAACATCCTGTTATAAATTGAGTTGTATCATCATTAGAAGATGACTCTAGCATCTATTTATGAGATTTATGGAGACACAGGAGTATGGCAGAAGTCCTAAAGTGCTCAGTTTCCTCAGGTGAGAGGAGGATGCATTTCAAGCAGGCTGTCATCTCCCCACCAGTTAATGTAAATGCCATTTATTTTAGATTTCACTGCTACAATAATTGGTGTCTTTGTCATTATAATGTAGACACTTTTAAAGATAATAATTTTATCTGAAGAGGTTATCATTCAGGAAACGTTACTAATTTCTAAAGTTTTTAAGAGATGCACGTTCCACTATGGAATTGAAGAAAATTGAGAAGTGTGCTCTGAGAGTTCTTAGTAAAAACTGAGAAATTTTTACTGGAATCTGACACTTCATACAAAATTCACATATTCTGCTGTTCACAGTTATGTAAACATGAATGCCCATAATGTGGTCTAGGGAATTCAGGAGTGTAGTAAAAATTATTTTCTCTCCAGTCATGTTTGCCTCAGTTTGACCCTTCTTGTTTCAGCAAGTTTTTGAAATCACAGAAACTTAGTCTGAGAAAAAAGGAGAAGGTAGAAGAGCAAAAATTTTGAGTGAGATAGGAGATAAATAAGCCACAAGAAATAAAAATGATAGAACCTATTAAATATTTATAAGAATTTCTTAATTGTCATACATACAGTCTTTCACAGACTTCCCTGTAAGCAGCTCTTGATGTGTTAAAAACTTGGGAACATACGTTCATTAACTTGCTTGTGTTCATAATGGGACACAGGTGAAATTTCTCAGAGGCAAAACTCATGAAGGTTTGAATAGTTTTTCAGGTGTTGCTGGTAGCAGAAACTCCGGTGAGATAGAAAAATAGAAGTTATGACTGTTCCTATCTATCTAACTACCACAAATGTAACGGTATGACAAGGTGCTTGCACTTGAAATGTATACTTGTATTTATTCTTTACCAATTTATCTCTTCCTTAGAGCAGTCAGTTTTCAAACTTCTTTTCTTACTTATTAACTTGATTAATTTAATTAAATTAAGTACATTTCAAAACACAGCTTTCAAGATAGAGATGTTTTAGTTGTCTGTGGAAGTCAGAAGCTGAAGGAGTACTGAATATTAAATATTCAATGTAGTGTTTTTCTGGAATACTGGAGCTAGAAGTCTTACTCTTGTCTTCCCCATGAAATGCTAATAATCTACAATTAGTACATGACTTTTTTTGTCATTTTTTACTTTTTAAGTAAAGACAGAACTTGTCTGAGTGGGGATATCATTTTTCAGTGGAAGGTTCATGTATGAGTGATGAGAACTTTAGAAAGAGAAGTTTAAATAAAACAGTTTAAAACCTGAAATATATATTCATCTGATAGCCCATTCTGGTAAATAGACTTTTTTCTTTAAATATAATTAATTTATTTCTCAGAGGATAAACTAAATTATCTCCTATAGAAATATAGAAGAAAACATATGATATATAAATGTGAATCACGGCTGGTGCTTTTAGATTGATTGCTAATTAATTTTTAACATGCAACTACCCATGCAGTATTACGATTAAGGTTCCCCAGATAAACTGCCCAAGTTCATTTTAAAGTGAAAGGTCGTATTTCATTTACTGTGATGTGATGTGATAAATAAATATATAAGCAACCCTCCCATCTTTTTTTTCCTTGTATGGAATCCTGTTGCTGACATAAGAATTCAGTGACAATAAAAGGTGATATTCAATATCCACATAAACTGTTTCACAGGGAAAGACTAGTATGAATACTTGGGAAAAGAGGAGTCCAAGCAACAGTGGATAGAAAAGCCATAAATTCTATAAAGAAAAAATTGAGGAAAGGTTTTATATTGCTGTGCTCTCTCATCTGTTACTATCCACCCTTCTTAGGGCAGGATGTCAGAAAAGTTTATTTCTAGAAATTTATGGTTAGTAGATTGAGATGCTTCAAGATAAGGATAGATTCTTTTTGGAACCGATAGATACACTTAAATCTTCAACCACAGGCTTGTAATCAAATTCACATCGATGGGCGCTGGAGAAAATACCTCTTCAGATAGTAATGCTTTTCACTGTTTCTAAAAAAAAGAAAGAAAAAAATCAGAATTGTTAACCTGTTCCATAACAAAACTGCATGCTCTGGTTCAGGAGCTTGTCACCCCGATTTCTTGCAGAGCACAAAGTATGTGGCTGAGCTATTGGTGGGGTAGAGGCTCCAGCTGCTTCAGGAGATGAACTGTATGTTCTTATGACTTTTTATCTAAAATGTCTTTTTCCCTCTTTAGCTGTTAGCTACTTTCCAAGAAATTCATCTGCTTTTTTATCACACTTAAAGCTTGTGAGGCTTCATTTGGTGTTAACCAGCAAGATCTCTTAGACAAATAACCAGCTTTTACTGTAGTAAATTCTATGAAAATAATTATTTTCGTTCTGGAAGGGGAAACATCTTCAGTGTACACCATCTTTGTCTGTTAGTTGTAAAGAAACTGTTATACATTAGAAATTCATGACTGCAGGAATTTTCCACTTTTTTTTCTGCTGAAGATAATTAGAATCCATGTAACCAGACCTACAGTGACAACAGCATAAAGTCTGAATAATGCAGGTTTTCTTTTACAATAACAACATTGTTGCATGTAAACAAATTGAGGTCTCACTTTAGTATTAGAAAGCAGAAAATAACTAAGTATTAATGTTCCCAAAGGCCTGTCAGTAATGGTTTCTAATAAAGCAAATGACCCTGTATATAGCCCCATACTTTCACTTTATATATTAGGCAGTGAATGGGAAGTGTTAGCTTGGACGGATTTATTGCTCAGCAGTTCACATGTTAAGCACAGGTAAGGATTTGATTAAACTGCTTAAGACAATGTTTCCCAAAGCCAGTAACTTCCTTAGCTCTTCTGCATGGTTTTCTGGAAGTTTGTGCGTTATAGTTGCAAAAAAGATTGCTTCTGACAGCAATGTTCTTCATACTGGAGCATTGTCAAAACAGGTATATACATAAACACAAGAAACAGCTGAAATATGCTGATTCCTGAACTTACTGCTGGGCATGCTCAATCTGGCTGTGCAAACTGCATAGCAAAGCTCAGGGCAGTTATACAGCAGATGTAGTGACTTTGGGCGGTGAATCTATACCATTGGAATTATTTATTTATTTTTTTTTTAATAACTGTCAGTGGGGCTTGAAATATGTTGTTCAGATTTGAGGCAAGAAGGAGAAATTAATCTTATTCATGTTAATTTACATTCAGCTTTCATATTTTGACCATCGTTACTCTGTACAAGCTAAATGACGGTGGAAGTGTAAAAAACATAGAGGAAGTAGCCTTGTTACATTAAGTTTCTGAACTGATTTTGTAACTTTCCCATGTAGTTCTTGAGTCACATATTTACAGCATGGCTGCTTGAGGATTTACATTCATTATCATGCTGATTAGACAACAAAAAGGGAGGATTGAATTAGCATAATTGTCATATACCATCCACATATTTATTATCCCTGACTGAAGTGAGGATAGAAACCTGTTTTTCATCAATAATAGAGGAGGGACTTGTTTTAGATTTCTGTCTGAACTGCTTCTGACTGTTCACACTCAACTGGGGATCTAGACCTTGCGTATGTTTGATCTTTTTGTCTCACAGAACTTGACCTTGTCACTTGAGCATGTTGTCTTTAACTTCTGCTCCAGGAAAAACATCTTAATGTTTTTATACTCAGGTTTAATAGCCAGAAGAGAGATAAAATTCTAAGACTAACTCATCTTGACAGAAACTTTTGAACATTTGCTAGACATGTTTTGATTAGCAAGCCAGTTCTTTTCTCTCTAGAAGGGTAATAATAATTAACAATATATGTAGAGATTAAACGGACTTTGGCAGTGTAGGCAGTGTCTCCAATCCCAATTTAAAACATGTCTAATAAGGAAATGCTTTAGTTTGCACCTGAGAAAGCCTAAGAAATGTGGGTCCTTATCTCAGGCCTGTAGAGGTACATGTGGGAACATTAGGCTTTTGGATTTCTGAATGCCAAAACACTCTTCTAATCTGTGCCTTGATCTTTTTGTGCCTCAGTTTACAGGTCTGTAGTATCAGTAGCAGTAACAGCTCTGGGTTGTTTTGAAGCATAGTTAAGGAAAGATTACTCATTACTAGACAGGATCTCTGTGCCCTATTTAACATGTAAAGAGACAATCTGTGTTCTGTTTTGGATTTCATGACTTGGGAACTGCAATGGCAAAAATAGACAGCCTGCCTTAAGTGATTCCGTTCCTGCCTCTCCAGTACAGACCCTTCTCTACTGCAGACCCTCACTGCCATTTCCCTTCCTACTTCAGTTGTATCCAGGCAAAAATAGTTGAGCCACCTGGTGGCATATCTGCAAGAATCAATTTTCATTTCCCACCAGCACATGAGCATCCGCTCGCAAGGTGAGTCAGTGAAACCAGCTGCTCCTCTGTTTGAAGCAGTGCATGAATTACAAAGCATTACTGCTGTGTTGTGAAATGGGGGAGCGGGTTCATATAAGTATAAATAATGTTCATTTCGCAAGCAGTGCTACTGTAGTTAGCAAAAAGTCACATCAAAGTGCAATAGAGCTATCTGTATCACTGATTTTGCTGCCTGTGAAGTGAATTGTACCATACTCTCAGAATGGAGAGTATGGTACAGCCACCTGCCAGCAGCCTGCTACTGCACATGAGAGTAGCTGGTAGAGCTGGTATTCATCTGTGAAAACATCTGTGTAATTAAGCTCCATTGTGAAGAGATGAGAGTTCAGATGACAGCAGAAAGCTTCAAATATACCCTTAGATACAGAGATTTGATTATCACATGGTTTTCCCAGACTTGGATACGTAACTCGATAGGCATTGATAAATTAATAGGTATGTATGCCAAATGCATTAAGAACTGTTATACTGAAGTTAAAATAGAGAAAGAAGTAATCTCTTTAACAGATACTTTCTTGAAAATATACATCATCCTTATCTTCTCCTGAAATTATGTTGAATTATGTTGAACTATATTGAATTATGTGGCTTTCTACTTTTTGTTCTGAGTTGCAATTAAAAGAAAGAAGTATATGATTTGTCGTATGAAATAAGGATTTCATTAAAATAATACCATTTAATCTTACAAATAAGTGTTCTCAAGTAAAAAAACTAACTGCACTAATAACTTGTAGGTGGTGCATACTCTCACTATATCTGTATTAAGTGAAGTATCAGTATGGTATGCATAAGATGAGAATACCAATGTGTATGATGTGTGATTTCAATATCTTGGGTTTTGCAGAATGTAATTTCCTATAAAATGCCTACAGATGTTTTAAAAGAAACATGATTCTCAGAGCACATGCTTTCCTGAAGATTAAAAGTGCATACAGCTGTTTGAGTTTGTTTTTATTTTTCCTTTTAAATCACATTTATATTTTAAGGAATTGTGAAAGTCTTACGTTAAGGTTTAAGCTGAGTTTAATATTAATTGCGAGTTGTTTTCTTAAACAAAACCAAAACCAAAAACACACACACACAAAAAACAACCCAAACCTAACCAAACCCCCAGATTTTTGTCTAAAATAATGAATTTTAACTCTCTTAAAATGTATCATATTCAGATGGGAAGTAGAGTGAATATGAATAGATGTGAGATGAGTTTTGTGCTACTCTGAAGTTTTGCTGGGAACTTTCAATAGGAGCACATTTAGGAGAAAGGCTACATAATTATTCATTTTTTTTTCCCTAGCATATTGCAATGATGCTATTCATGTTACAATTCAATTTCGACTATTTACATTTTTAACCTCAGAATATAGTCAATTTTGCTATTGAAAAGAGAACTGCGTAGTGTTCCAGTAACTCATCTGCTAACATAGTTGCTTGGTTTTGATGAATGGACCCAGTCTAAAGGATTCTCTGCTATGATGTGTGGTACCTCAAACAAATAAAAGTGTGTTTTTCATCAGCAGATTGGAAGGAATCATTTATATTGTCACATATAAATGACTTGTTATTGACTGTTGTGTTTCCTCTGTTATATTGAGCTGCTCATTTGAAGTATGTAGAGAGAACTTACTGTGTAAAACCTGTTGTTCATCTAGATAATGATATCCCCAAATATGTAAAGCAGATCAATCCTGTGTGACTTTATAGTGTTTGTTTGTTGGTTGGTTTTGTTTGTTTTTTGTTTTTCTCTTTTTTTATGGAAATGACAGTTCTGTTTCTACTAGCATTCTGAGTGGTCTTGAAAACTAAGAACAGTGGCCTGTCTTTTAACATTACATGTTAAGTCAGTATTAAAACTTAGATATTTTGACATGCACAACAGGCAAATACCTGTGGTTTCTACTTTAAATATATGAACATCAGAATGAATATCTGAACTCAGAGATATTTATAAATTAGCAATGTTGAGGATCTTTTTTTCTATAAAGGCTTATCTTGACCCAGGAAATATCTTTGTAATGTAAAAATGTTTGTGTCTGTATTTCTTTTGTCAGTGGAAGAAAAGCCTGATGTATGCAAACAGTATTCCTTGTGTAATTAATTAATTTCCTATTCTTTGTATGAGGTAGGATTTCTTAAAAACATGCACACACACTCATCTGATTTGCGTTTCATTTTGATACTTGCATAAAGATTTTCTAGGCTTTCTGATCTTCTCTTTTACATATTTCATTTTCCTCAGATTCTGAGAAGGTATTGTACTGAGGGAGTCAACTGTCACAATGCCCGCAATTAATAATAAAACTTTCCTTGTCATTCTTTCTCTGCATCGCTGTAGACATTTATGAGTAAAGTAGAACATAGTGTACTTGTGCTTCAGATGCAAAATCCGTCTCTTCACCTTTTATTCCAGGGAGAAGATGTGTAGTTGAAGGGACAGAGCAGGACAACTGATGTCACTAAGAAAGTCACAGAAAACTTGCTTCTTTCTTTTTCTCTCTCATGTTAAGTTTTTTTTTGTTGTGTTTTTTTTGTTTAGTTGTTTGTTGTTTTCTTTTTTTTTAATTATAATATTTGCTCATAATTAGCAGAAGCTTTTGTATTATTGTAGTTTGAGTCCACTTAGGTTTGTTTTTTTTTTTGAATGGGACAGTGTGAATGAGTCTTCACATACATCTAGATGCGACAAACTGATGTCAACATAGTATCGCAATAGAGTTGGCTAAACAATGCTAAAATCAGGCTCATAATGTTTGGAGGGGTTGTTAAATGTTTGCTTGAAGGTCCTGTACAGCAAGGTGGTGCATTTCCTCAACATTTCCTCTTATAAAAATGAAGAAATTTTTTTTACGATCAATCTGATTGATGTTGGTGTGGTGTGTATGTTCTATGCTTCACAGAAAAGCTCTGAAAAAACCCTGTGTAGAGAAAGTTTTTGATTAATACAATGTTTAGAGCTCTCTGTAATGCCACTTGCATTGGTCATGTTGTCTCATACCAGTCTTAAAGTTCCAGATCCAAAATCCAGTGAAGTCAGTAAAATACTTTCTTCTGCTTAAGGAATTTTTTTAATTAGTATACTCTGATTTTAATGCTGCTTCTAAGGTTAAAATTTAAGCCTCTAAACCAAGACTTCAAAAATATCTAGAAAGCCTTTAAGGTGGCAAGAGCTTTCTTACATTCTAGCAGCTATCATGGCTTACAGTTAATTAGCACTGGCTTTCAGATTTTCAGTGAAGAGAAGAAAATAAAATTAATCTTCTGATTCAAGGTGAAGAGTACATGGACACAGTATATTCTGTCTCTGATTCTCTGCTGTATATGATAACAATGGCCAGTAGAAGGACGTTTCCCAACTGTAGAATGTGCTTTTGGTACAACATGATTTTATTTAGAACTAAGTCAATAACATATAGTCCTCTATGAGGGAAGTTTTTCACCTCTAAAGAAGAGGGACTGTGTCTTAATGATTTTGCAATTGTATGATGGTCCTGAGACCTATCGCGACAAAAGGAAAGAACTGTTACTAGAAGCATAGTATGACTTGACAAAAGATTATTTTTTGGTAGATTTAACAGATTTCTTAACTGAAATCTCGACAAATGCTGGCTCTATGAAATTACTAACGTAGCCTAGTTGGTACCTGGGTGTGTTATACAGGCTGTGAGGCAAAAGAACTGTGACAAAAGGATGCCTATATGAAAATAACACCACCGAGTCTTATATTTTCTGGAAAAAAAAAATACTGTTTTGCAAAATACAGGTTGTGACATATACAGTGGCCAGCTTTCACACATAACAATCACATTCAATATAAGTAGAGGACAAGGTGTTAATAGCTGATGAATCAGACTTCTCCACATTCCAACAGTTCAGAATACTAAGATATAACATTTTAAAATTATTTATTTCTAAACATTTTATAAAATCCAGAATATAACATGCCACATTCAGATTGCCTACTATACATGTCTAAATTTATACTGAATAAATATGTAGGGACCATCATGGATGCTGATTTCAGTGATTTGCTCTGTTGAACTGACTATCTGCTAGTGGAAATAATAACCGAGTACCAATACCTAGCACTCTCAGTGTATTGTCTAGCCTTATAATCCTGTTAGAAAATTAAGCAGTTGCATTTAAAAGATGCTCCTACTCCATGGTTGTTTTGTGCATTTTTAGAAAAGCTTCTGTGGAACCCTGTTTTTATCTGCATTAAATTCTGTTGAATTTTTCCACCGGAGCATTGTTTGCCAGTTAGTTACTACCACAGATTTGAGAGAACTATATATCAGAAACACTGTAAAAAGGGGAAATAAAAAGCAAACAGCACAGCAGAACTGCATGTGTACAAAACCTATGGCCTTTTTCGTACTATGGAAAGGATACCTATCAGGATGCCCTCATTTGTTTGGATGCAACTGCGCTTCAAAAGGGCAAGGCAAGCATGGTGTTTTCAGGAATCTTAATTTATTGTGTGACACAGTTCATAGACCAGCAGCTAAATGTGAAAACAGAATGCATTTTGGGGCCAGCTCAATGCATCTTTACTTTCTCTAGAAATAATTTTTTTTTTTTTTTTTTTTCATCCTCTTAAGCTTCCACACTTGAGATGCTGTGGCATCAGAGCAGAGTGGAGAGCCTTTTCTGAACGATGTGCCAGGATGCTGTCTGCTTGGCTGGGGTAGCTCAGCACTTCAAAAACCTGGACAGATGGGGTGCCATCTCATGAGAGGTAGCATGCTGTTGGGCTTCAAAGGAGTTAAAAGTTGAAGGTGTATCCAGTTAACATACCAGTTCTGCTTGTTTTACAGCAAATGAGAAGATGAGGGCACAAATGAGAAAACCAGAAAAAAAAAAAATAAAAGAAAAAAGTATTTGTTTTGTTCTGTCTCTCAAATCTTTATACTGACAGTTTTAAGAGGTAGGAAAAGTTTTTGAGTAGACCTTTACTTCTTCCATTGTCCTACTCTCTCTCTCTGGTCCTACACTTTCTGAGTGCAAATGTCCAGACTAATACAGAAAGAACTTTCTCAGTCCTGAATATCTGAGAACCTTTTCCATTTTTGTGTTTTCGTTACTATTCCTATCAAATTCTAATGTAGTTTCCTGTTTATGTGACCTTTAGTGAAACATGAGCTGTGGTTCCTATACTTGGTTCATTCTTTCTGTACTGTTCACCAGCACAGCTTTTTCCTCTTTTTAAAGCATTTGTATAGAAACTAATCAGCTGCATACAAATGGATCTGCAGTGATGTAGCTTCTGCTTGCAAACAGCATAAGGCAACCAAACTTCTGAGAGAGATCAAAGAGTTAGGTTACATGGGTAAGGGTGTGCACTGGAGACAGAGCAGCTGCTCCAGAGTCTTTTGAACTTTCATTTACCTCCTCCCCCTTCACAAGCATGGTACCATGGCAGCAGTTTTTCACAGCTGTTGGAGCCTGCATTCTTTCCCAAACTATTACCAGATCTCTGGTATAAGAGCTATGGCATATGCTTGTGCTGAATAATTGCAGTTGAGCATGTTTAGGGCTTAAGCAGGTTAAAGTACTGAGGCTTGAAGCTAACTCCAAATGAAGTCGCTGGAAGTGGGTAGTGCTCCTGTATGTGGAAATGGCTCACTGTTCATTTGCTCATCTAAAAAGCAATCACTTCTTCCATTCATACCCTGGTATAATAGTTCTGAGTTGTCTGAAGGAAGAGATATTAAAAAATACCACTTTTTCTTTTAAGAACTTATTTCATTTTCTTGCCTTGCTTGCAATTTGGAAAAAAAAAACCTGAGAAGCCGTTTGCTCTTTCCTAAGCAACTTGCGCCTACAGCACAGTCCAGTGGCCCTCTGCTGATGCGGGGCAGTGCACACAGCTGATTGTGACTGGAAATGAAGATGACTCTTTGTCTCTTCTGTCATGTTAAATTCTAGGACTGGCATTTAAAAAGCCCTTTTGAATGAGTAGCTTCAAATTGGTCCAGTTTGTTGGAAAGCTTGAGGCCCACTGAATTGAAAAATAGCATTTGGATTGAAAAAAAATGATAGATTTCTAGTCACTATGCAAGCTTTGTGAGACTGGATTTTGCATTACAGCAGTCATTTAGAGTGTGCAACTGCTTGTTTCAGCATTCTTTTAATTTAGCAACTTTTCCCCCACTAAACTTAGAACAGAAAAGTATTCCTCTATGTATGTATGTATATACATGTCTCTGTGTGTGCATGTGGATGTTAGTAACAGCTATGTATAAGAAATAGTAATTTGAAATGCCTCCTAATGCTGAAAAAAAGTTAGAAGCTATTTCAGGGCATTTTCTGAGCATGTTGCACTTGTGGATATTATGTATTATGTATGTCTTTGCACCCATCTGTAGAAGTTGCAGTATGTGGTAGAAACCCATGGTTATAAATCAAAATGCTGAATTATTAGATTTGTAGATAATCAATTCCTGTGGATTACAAATGTATTAAGACATTATGAATTTATCTAGCTGTTAATAAATACATAAATTATTAATAGTGTCATGTGGACACACAGTATGATAATTTATTTTCTAGCTTTACTATTTTTCCTTTCTGGAAATCTTGTGACTAGAATCTTGCAGATTTTTCTAATATGTTGATCATGAATCAGCAATTAGCCTTCTGTTTGCAGAAAAACTTCAAGCTGTGCACTTCAAAATTAGATGTGGAAGTTTTTCAGTAAGGCTGCACAAAGCATTTATTCTCCTTTTTGAAGAAAATGGCTAGGTATGACAAGGACAGTTAAAGCTTACTGCTTCAGCATTAATTTGAAGTCCGTATTTCCACGTGTCATCCATTTCTCTAGAATTTGTTGGTTTTGATTAGAGGTTAACAAAAGGATTTGAAAAATTCCATTCTTCAAGTGTCATGGTACTGATCACAGCCATACACCTAAATATTTGTTGTCCATCTTCCCTGTCTTTCTGTTCTTCCTCCCCAGAAAAGGTTGCCTGCTGAGAAAGCAGTCTCAGGCCATAATGACAGCTTGAACTGCTTTAAGGGATTGTAAGAAGTTTTCACAGTTCAAACAGTGAACAGTTTACAAGCTAGTGAACAATCTGACTATGTGGATAGACATGTGCCAGAGTTCAAGGCTGTGACCTGCTGCTGTTCAGATTACTAGGATAAATGTAGCCACTGGGACCAGGATTAGCAATTTAATTAGAACACCATGTAAAATTCATGTCATTTGCTGAACCTGTATCATTATACATCTGTTATATCACAGTTAAAGGAAAAGGAAAGTCAAGTAGTATTTCTATAAACAATGTAATTAGAATTCTATAGTTTTGTGGGTGTCACATCATAACCTTCAGGTTTTATAATTTGCATGTCTTGGCTGTGTTTAATCACAGCACCGTATTCCAGGATGAAATGCTCTTATGGAAAACAGTAACAATTTGGCACTGTCATGTACTGCAGTTTGACATCATAAAAACAAAACAAACTCTTAGAAAATTTGCAGACATTTAGAGAAGAGCAACGATATCAATCATCATAATACGTAATGCTAGCAAGAGTAATAGCAGGGATAAAAGTCCTTTTTTCAAAGTTTAAGCTAACGCCTCACTATTAAAAATTAGAATGAAAATATGATAGGGGTGAGATGATCTCAAAGGTGCCCAATTGTGTACAATTGGCTTATTCTGCATGATACTGGTAACAGCTGGGAACAAGATGCTGGATTTAAATGACATATCCATTTGCCTGAAATTTTCTGATAATTTGTTAAATTCTAGACTGGAACTGTATTTCATTTTCTGAGGTATGCCAGTACATTTTATAGCCTACAGACTGCTGCTGTAGGTAACTTAAATACCAAGGCTATCCAGACTTCCAGCTGCTAATGGTGGACAAAGCTTTTGCCTGTCCTCAAACAGTTCAGTGACACTTGGTCCAGAGTGATCCTTGTACAGAAGGGAGACACATAGTAAGACCATGGGGGAGAAATAGTTGTGTCAAAGAAATAGTTTACTGTGGGTACAGAAGTTGCATTCTTTCAAAGATTTTAACTGTAATTGCTTTGCACTTTTTTGCATTTATAGCTGCAACATGCCTGAGAAGCTGATCAAGGGAATGAGTTGGAATCTTGTGACATTTGTTGGCTATACTTAAATAGAATAATTTGCTCCTTGAGGAAAAGTGTCATACTTACAATTTGATATTTTTCTTTTCAAAATGAAAGAAGCCTTGGCATAAAATTTATTCAGGGTCACATTTCACCCATAACCTGTTTTTTTTTTTTCTTTTTCAGACCTGTACCTAGTTACACTTCAATATTTGCAGTCTCTCTAGATTGTCAACATCACTGTATAATAACCAACTTATTATAGAAAGCAGCAAATGCCATGCTGCCAATCACTTGTCCATCACACTAACAGGTACACTGCCATTGTCAGTGTCAGGCTGAATGCCTGGGATCAGTTAGACAGGTGAAATAATTTACTCATCCTGTAGTGGCAGAAGGGGACACTTTATCAAGGAAAAGAGAGAAGCATCTTCCCTTGGTGCATTTGGTATGTGGCTACATAACTTGGATTTATAGCCTCCATGTAGAAACCGATGCACAGACTGAATTTTATTCTAAAGGTGGGGGGAGTTCTTTTAGGTATCGTGAAAGAATATTTGTTTTTCCTTTCTGTTCACTTTATCCACTGTCATTCTCACCCTCTCCCTCTACCCCCATCTTGAACCTTTTACTATTATCAATTTAATAGGCTGCTAGACTCTAAATCCTTAAAAGATCTGTCAGTCTGTTGGACTAAAAAGAAAATCAGACCCCAAACTTCAATGAGAATGGTCAGTTCTGTGCACTTAAATATTTCCTACTGCCATTGTTTTCTCAGTGTTTGGAAGAGAGATGGCCAGAGCATGCTTTACCGTTTCATCCGAAGTAGAATGAAAGTCGGAGTTATTATAGCAGCACTGATGTCAGTTTTCACCCATCCTGGTCTCTGTAGCCATGACAGCTGCTGGTTAATACCTGAAAGTTTCTGGGGGCAGTGGGGGAAAAAGTTGCTTTATTTACCTGTCTTTCTCTGTTACTATCAGTGTTCTGGACAAATTTTCTAGTATCATCTGTGACCTCCTGACTGGAGCTTCAAACAGGAGAGCTAAGCCTGGTGTGTTTGTGCTTGTAGCTTCTGACTGAAACCATCTGTGGTCAGGTGCAATCAGTAATTGCCCAGGCCAGGGAATAATGGTATTACTTATAACAGGGATCTATAAGTCTTCAAAGTGGGAACAGTAGAGGCAGACTCAGACTAAATGGTGGGAAGGAAGAAATCATAACGGTTTTGAAACCTCACTTTTATTGCAGCACAGAGAGCAGTGTCTGGTTGATAGATAAGATAGACTGGAGGTTAATTTCAATTTATTCACAGAGGAATTGGCAGGAGTAAATGTATGCTCACACTAGAAAATTTGGGGTTTAAACAAACTTTAGCTTGCTAAAGTGTCAATTTTCTTTAGTATACTGCTAATAATAGGCTTGACCTGTGGTTGACAAGGGAGTTCGTGATGCATTGACTCTCATAATCTGCAATTCCATCATCTAGATATGTAGTTCATCAATTCTTGTAAACAGCACTGCTTTCCCTTCTTCTCTTCTCTGTCTACCAAAATGTAATGGACAGTGCTAAAAACTTCAGATGGCCTTGGGCACAGTATCACATTATACCTAATCTGATGTAATTACAGGCTGCTGCCAACAAGGATGCTCCCAGCCCTTATGTCCTTGTGCTTCCTGTTGCTTATCTTGTATCCCTTAAAAGGAAGAAAAAAAGCTGTTTTCCACTAATCGGAAAGA
Source organism: Pezoporus flaviventris (assembly GCF_033815535.1). NCBI lineage: Eukaryota > Metazoa > Chordata > Aves > Psittaciformes > Psittacidae > Pezoporus > Pezoporus flaviventris. The sequence continues at coordinate 2,674,863 of NW_026892616.1, read as the reverse complement.
ACCAACTATCTCTTAGCTGCAGGAGTGCTGCAAAATGAAGGGGACCAGGATTATCTTTTTCAGTGGCAGGAAGCAATTAGGTGGAGGGTGAAACTGTACCTGTGCAGTCCTTTCCAGCTTTGCATGCAACCCTGTGGCTAGACACCCAAAACTTCCCTCTGTTTAATTTACTGTTATTCCCTAAAAAGTGATATAGTCCAGTTACCATCATGTGTTAACTTCTGAGGATTTTTGACAGCACTATAATGTTATCTCCGTTTAAGTAGTATGACGTTTTAAAAATAATTTTATTTTTTTTTTAATGTCATTTATAAAGTTTAGAGTCATTGACAAGTGTAAAGATGATCCAGAGTTTTTTCTTTCAGGCTACTCTTTTGAAATTCAAGTTGCTATACAGGAAAAAGAGGAGGCCATTTTGCATAGGTGGAAAAAATGAAACAAAAGCCAAACAATGTTGAAAATAGCTCTTATAGTGGACACTTAAAGAAAATATTTGGTTTTCTCTTAAAACCATTTTGTATTTTAAGTTGATATTCTTGCACTGTATAAGAAACTGGGCTCAGAAACAGATCAAGGTCAGGCCCTGAAAATGAGTCTTAGGCTTTAGCTACACTATGCATGCCCCAAGGCTGGATGCATATATCAACTGTTCACATTCTGACTCTCCAATAAAAGCAAGACCTGCATACTCTAACCTTTTCCTCTTTGTAATCCCTTTCTTCTGAGAGAAAGGAAGCATCGGTGTGTACCCTGAGTGGATGCTAATCTGTATGATAATTTTGCAAATGGGGCCCCTAAGGCATATTTAAAAGCATGCAGACACAAAATGCCTATCAGCATTGGGACTTCTGTCTGTGCATCAAGAAAACCAGAAGCCAGGTGATCCCCAGCTCCAGGTGGTTTGTGCAACAGGGCTGTCAACATGGAACTGAAGTTCAGTTCTGCTACACAAGGCTTAGAAACAGGAGAAACTTGGTTTTGTTTAAATGACATTTTGGCAAAATAGATGTTTTAGCACTTCTGTTTGAGAAAGTATTTGAACTGAAGCACTAAAAACACCCTCTAAAGGTTTAGATCAGGAAAAAAATACTGCTATTTATTAGTAATAAAATATTCTACAACAAAATTGCTACAAATATTTTAATTAGATAAGGAACCTCTGCAATGGCAAAGACTGAAGATTTAGATTTGGAGTCTCCTGTACATATTTTCCTCGGTCACTTGAATGGAGATTGTAAAGTTTAGTTCAGTTATCACAGCTATATTAACTTTCTTTTCATCTTCAGAGGTAGTTTTAAAGGTAAATTTGCTATTCAGTGACAATAAGCATTCTAGTGTTCTTTGCTGCTTGCAGTTCTTTCTAGAAATGAAAACTGTCTCTAAAGCTGGCAGTCCAGCTCTTTGCATGACAGCTAAATTCTCCTTTTCTCTCTCAATCTTACAGTTTAGTTTTGCAAAAGAATCCCACACCACACCATCTCTTTTTCAATGCCTTTTAAATATTTCTTCTATTTCTGCTATGTAGTACAATCTAAAAGGAACACAGCCTTTCACCAGTTCTGATATTATGGTTTCCCACCCAGTAATACAATTTTGTGTGAACTATAACCAAAGCTTTCAGATCTGGTGTGTAAAGCTAAGTGCCTGCACCCATACTGAATTGAATAAAAAAAATCAGTTAAATATACCCCACATGGATTCAAGAGCTGAGCTGATAAGTGTCATGTCTGAAAATGTTGGTCTGTGTGTTCTATATCAGTGAGGGGGTGAAGGAAAGGATAACATTAAGGAAAAATAGTGAGGATTTTTTTCTTTTTTTTCTTTTTTTTTCTTTTTCTATTTTTTTTTAATCATAATTCCTTATGATGCTGTCATCAAAGTGTCCATGTGGATGAGTTTCTTCGGAAAAACTGAATTCCTTAACTACATGCTGCTGCTTCAGTAGCAAAGCTGCACTGTAAAATGCTAGGAAGTCCTTCATCACCAGATTGCTTTTATTTGTCCATAAAAGCTCTAGTAATCACTTTATTTTTTAAGGTCAGTACACATTGTGGGATTCAGGTGGTGCTTACCACAGTTCAGGGGAGCTGTATATATCTTGACATGTTCAGGGACTGTTTAGTGCGTGGTTTTTATTTGATAGAGCAGTGAATAGGGACACCAAATTTCAAAGGGTTTCTGTTTTAAAGACTGTACCTTTTCTTACATGGAAATTTATATTCAGAAATATCTCTGGCATGATAGGGAAAGTAAAACACTTAGGATGTAACTGTTCTGATGAAGATATACCCTGAAAACTTAATATGGTGGTTAAAGTACAGAAGGCTGAAATTTTGTTTATATAGCTAAGATTGTTACAAAGTTGAAACCTCACAGGCCAAGTCCAGAGAGGATCATGTACTCAGCTCATGTACACATGGTGCTTCAGTTTTGAACAATTTTTTCAATAATTTGCCATTTGAATGTTATCACACGAAGAAACGCACAGGGGATTTCTCATTTTCTGTTGGTAACTTGAGGTGCCATGCTGGGAACTGCATGTGGAAAAGCACTTGTTTCCTTTTTATTTATTTATTTATTTATTTATTTATTTAAGAACTCAGCTCCCTGCTTTTAGAATATGTTTTAAAAGAGATGTCTCAGTTGCAGTTTTTTGGGGAATGCTTGTATTGCTGCCAGCTTACATGTCCCACTGGGAGCCACTGTGGAGCAGGGAATACCTTGAATAGGTTTTAGCAGATTAATCAAGCCACCAAAAAAACTTTTCATTTTTTTCTTCCTCTCTCTCCAAATAACACGGTAGACAGAAGGGGATGAATTACAATTTAGTATGTCAGCCATAACCAGCCTGTATCTCAAGAGGTTTTCTTTTTTTCCAGCTTTACCAACATATGAGTAAAGTATCATCTGAAAGCTCTTAAAGATAATAGCAAATATATATATGATACCAAACCTGTAGGAACATTCAGATTTTGCTATGTTCCTGCACTGTGGCTACATTGTAATTTTGTATTTCCATTCTCAGGCAAATGCTCTCTTCTGTTTTGCTCTGCTTTCTGGGAGAGAAAGGCATTTAAATTTTGAAGCAGTTTATATTGACACAAATCAGGTATACTAAACAAGATTTTTGCTAAACAATGGATTTTACTTGCTTTCACACTGAAGTAAAAGTATTTTTATTTCATTGGGAACAAAAGAGTAAAGCTTATGCTGGCTGTGGTTCTGTAGATGCCATTGTGATTCCTGCTCGTTTATCTCCAAGGGCTGTTGAAGTCAGTTGATGTTTTTTCGTTTAAGTTGATCAATGAGTTTCAAGACTGAGAAAAAGTTGTGCATATGTACTTGGAGCACACCTTCACCTGGTGTAGAGAAATATAATCCATATCGTCTCTCATGGTGTACAGCCACAGATCACTGCTGTGTTTCTATCCGTAAATGTTGCTCTGTGTGAATAAAGCAGAAGTGGCAGAGTGTCTTTAAAATGCTACTTGGAGAGTAAAAGTAAAATTTTATTTGAAAGATAGACCACATGCAAAAGATTTTATCTTGTTAAATTGTTGTCTCACATCCTATCTGTATATAACTGCAGGCATTTTTCCACATCATAATATTACCTTCACTGTTCTAGCTGATTCCCTGTTAGAATCTGTAATCAGTTTCACATTTGTCTCCAACAGAAATCTCTTCTTCAGCAACTCCAGCTATTAAAGGGGAAGTGATGCATCTTGCTTCAGTGATGTGTGATTGCAAATTAATTATATGATACAAATTTGTATTGTTGAAGACACTATAGGATTGCTTGCATTTCCCCCCTAAGTTAATCAAGGATGGGTATCTTCTTTTTCTTCCACAAGCTTTATGAACAAATTATTAATGAAAAAAAAATTCCTAAGCCTTTCAGAAAAAAATATCATTCAACTAATAAAAATATTTCCTCTTTCAAAAGAAGTAAAATGCTTAACATGCATGCTTAAGGTCTAGTTAAAGATTCTCACAAAATTTTTTGCAAACAAAAAGCAATCGTTTAGTGCTTTCCAATCCTGAATTACTATAACAAGTGCCCATAAAACAATATCAGTTTCTCCCAACCTTTGTATTTGTGCATTCTACGTATTTTATAATAACATTCCTTATGCTGTTGTTGGTGATATTTTATATTTTAATTAAGAACAACTCTAAAGCATGATTGCTAGTTAAGCCTGAACTGGGGAAAAAGAGAAAACCATTTAACTGCCCCCAAACCTTGGCCTTTTAATAGCAAAATTCTGAAAATTTTGCTATTAAAAGAGTTCCTTCATATTATTTGGAAATTAAATTACTCTCTACAGGAGTATAGTTTATTGTGGATGAATGATATTGGGGTTAATGCTCATACACAGAAAGCATGACACTGTAAATCATGTCATTCTTGAAATGCAGTTACAGTCAAAAGGTAACTATGTGAAAATGACAGTATGGAGTTCCATATTTATTCTTTCTCGGTGACTTCCCAATTAAATCTGTTTGGCTTGCGAGTCAAAAAATATTTTTTCTAACTGCCAGCTGTTCAAACGGAGCTCAAGATCTTAAAGCTGTCTCTCATCGCTTACCCACAGAATAGAATTTACTTACTGAAACTTCCTTTTTAGTGATGCATGAGGCAGAATTGGACCTAGCTAGTTCTTCTGTATGGTAGCTGAAGTGACATTTCAACTGAATTGCAACCAAGTATGAAACCTACGTGAAGAAACAGGTGCAACTCTGTAAATAGAAGCTGTTATGTGAACTGGAAATATGTAATTTTTCCATCTTACATTATGTCTGTGCATACCAAAGCAAATGCAGGTATCATTATCTTTCCTTTATAAGGAGAGAAAATACAAGGTAGGTAGGAAGCTGGGTTATCCAAAACCACAAAGATTTCACATAATCTAATATATATCACTTTAAGACTGATTTGCTTATCTCTGTGGCTAGTGATAAGCAAATATTTTACCTTTCTGAGTAGTTGCCTTACAAGATAGGACAGCTGTAAGTTGAAGGGCTGTCAAATGGTACTTGCTTGTCTGGGAAGTGTATCTTTAAACTCATTTTTATATGCACTGGGGTCTTTTCTATCACTTTCCAGTCCTTATTAGTTTTCCCCCCAAACCAAAACCATACCATATCGATCTCTTTTACCCTGTCTTCCCCAGAGTAGTCAAAGCCTCCAGGTCTGAGTATGACTAGAATTATGGAATTGTGTAGTCTTAACAAGCTGGTACAGCATCCATCGTGTCTTGTAAGCTCCTTTTCTCTCTGTCACTTATCTTCTTTTCCACGTAGCACAACTGGGCCAGTATTTGATTCAGTAAAACATAAAGATTTAAAATAAAACTTTAAGTCCATACTTTTCCTAAATATTTTTCTTGGCAGAAGCTTCATTACACAATAAATGAGTCTTTTGGAAACAGCCAACTGCTTCGTATGAAGCAAGCTCCTGTTCCTTTATTGCTTTTGGGGAAGAACAATGAAAATTCACTGCTACTGGCCACATCAACCTGAATGAAAGCCAAATAGGAAAATTGAAAATGATTGTCAAGTTCATCATGTCTACTACAATAGAGGAAAATTAGAGTTATCTGCAGCAGCAGAAGTAGCAGCAGATTGCATTATAAATCATCATATCATTGACAGTCAATTACATTCAAAACTTTTCAAGCATGAGGCAGTGGCAGTGTTTATCTACTAACAAACTTATTCAAGCCAGAAAACAGAGTGTGGATGCATGAGGATAATTTCTTTGGGGTCTGAAAGGTTGTGTTAAAAACCAGAATTTCAGCAAAAACATATTTCATGAAGGATAGAAAGGATGAAGCCTGGTTTGTTGCAAAATTACATCTTTAAACCCATTCTGCATTTCTTCTTCCACTGCAGTAAATCCACTTTTGCCTGTTGTCTGGAAGAGTCCTCCAGTAATGTCAACTTGTCTCCAGTCTTCTCTGCTTCATTACCACTTCCGCTTTCACAGTACTTCCAGGTCCTTTCTGAGTTTCTAGCATTTGCCCCCTTCCCTTGTCCTTTTGTTTGTTTGTTTGTTTTTCAATTTAAAGTTCATTTTTAGTTTGTCTCCTTCAGGAACAATGACATTTCCGTAAGTTATTCAAAGTAAGTAATCTTGCATTTTGAGGAATCAGTGACTCACGTAATGGATGATGTAATTTTAATTAAATTTTAATCACATAGATTGTATAAAAATTAATATTAGTTAAAGAAAAGTATTGACAGTATTTTACCAACCAGTTTAGTATACAAACTCTGAGAATTGGACTGAAGTCTCAGAATTAAATGCATATTTTCTCTACTAGAAGTTGCAATGCTTATATTTTTTGTCTGTTTCTGTGGGCACCAGGAAAAACACAGCACAGGAGCAAAAACCTCAGGCCCTGAGCAGGGGTCTGTGATTTTGCTGTAGCGCAAAAGAAGGGGAGACTGCTCCATATGGTGGTCTGTCTACTCTTTCAGTAAGCATAGAAAGCCCTGAAGCAGTAACAGCATGTAATGCAGGATTAGTACTGATCTTATATTCACATGCCTGTTTGGGGTGGGAAAGGTTGCTGGGGTTTGGGAAGAAGGTCTTTAGTTTTGTGTTTATTTTTTGATAACTGAATCTGAATAAACTTCCAGAGGCTCTATTACAATCAGGTCTTCATATTTCTAAGTGATTCGAGAAAACTATCATGTAATGAAGCAAAGAATTGCTCTAACATTAAACTGGGTAAAGAGTTGAGGTTTCTGTTGTTTTTCAGAATAAATATTTCATTTTTAATAAGACATAAGAGACTTCAGATCCGAGGCCTTCCTGCAAGAGCTGTCCTTTGTGCTCTGAGTGGCCCTGTCTCCAACCCACCAGTTACCTGCACTAGCTGTATGACCAGTGCCTGGTCTGGGGGCTCTGCTCTGGCTGCCCCGGTGGTGGCCAGCGTAGGCACTCAGACAGAGTCAATGGGAGGGGAGGCTGCAGAGCAGAGCTCGGGGTGTAGAGAGTGCCTGCACTGGTCTGGTGAGGGGAGGGTGCACAATGGGCAGGGCTGCACTCGGTGCTCCCTGGTGGAGGTCCTCCTGCAGCAGGGGCTGAGCTGAGGGATGCTGTCAATAGGCTGCGAAATGTCAGGGAAGCTGAGAGTAAGCAGGACTGCTTGCTTCAGGCCCAAACTGTGCAGGGGCCTCAAGCATCCACTGTAGCTCATGGAGGAAAGAAGGAGGCCGTTAACCTGGGAAGCTGGGAAATAGTAACAAAAAAAAAAAAAAACAACAAAAAATGGAGGAAGAGGACAATTAAGAACAAGGGGCTTCCTCCTAAACTGTTGTGCCCACCTAGAACTGCTTTGCTGTCCTTCAGGGGGCTGATGAGGAAACACACTTGCACCAGAAACAACCAGCTGGTGCACTGGTAAAAAAGATCTCTACTGGTGCTGCCAGGAAAAAGTGGCGGGTGGTAGTAGTAGGGGACTCTACTTTGAAAGCGACAGAGGCACCCATCTGTCAGCCTGACCCAGTTTCATGGGAGGTGTGTTGCCTGTCAGGGGCACGGATCAGCGATGCTGCAGAGAGGCTGCCTGCTCTAGTAAGTCCCATTGACTATTACCCACTTCTAGTGATCCATGTGGGTGCTAGGGATATAGATAGTAGTAGCCCAGAGAACATAAGGGCTACAGAGCCCTGGGAGAGGTGGTTAGGGGCCTGGGGCTCAGATTGTCTTTTCATCAATTCTCCAGGATACAGGGGAGGACTTTAAAAAAACTAGGATTGGCCAGGTTAATAAATGGCTAGAATGGTGCCATAGTCAGGGTGTCTTGAACACGGGACTCAATTTAGGAGGCCAGGTCTAGTAGAGGCTGGTAGAGCTGGTCTGGGGAAGACTTGTTTTGGTAGGAGACTTGCCAGACTGGTCAAGGGTGCTTTAAACTAGATGTGTTGGGGGAGGGGGGCATCATTCCATCCCAACACACCCAGTCAGTTGCCAGCACCTATAATAAATGCTTGGAGCAATGTAGAGGTATCCCAGCCGCTCCAGCCAATGAGCTGGCTTCATTTGGAGCTCGGCTTAGATGCCTCCATGCAAATGCCCACAGCATGCGGATCAAACAAGAGGAATTAGAGATGTGTGCACATCTACAGGGGTATGATATAATAGGCATCACAGAAACATGGTGGGATGGCTCCTATGACTGGAGTGTTGGAATGGAAGGTTACAGGCACTTTAGAAAAGACAGGCCTTACAGACAGGGAGGGGGAGTTGCCCTTTATATTAGGGATAGGCTGGAGAGTATGGAACTCTGTCTGGGGACAGGTGAGCAGTCCACAGAGAATTTGTGGGTCAGGGTTAAAGGGAAAATAGCTATGGGAGACATTACTGTGGGGATCTGTTACAGACCACCTAATCAAGAGGACTCTGTGGATGAAGCACTCTATAGACAGATGGGAACAGCCTCATGCTCACAGGCCCTTGTTCTCATGGGGGACTTCAACCACCCTGATATTTGCTGGAGGGATGGTACGGCCCAGCACAAGCAATCCAGGAGGTTCCTCGATTGTGTGGAAGACAACTTCCTTCTGCAAGTAATAGGGGAGCCGACAAGGAGAGGTGCCATGCTTGGCCTCGTGCTCACCAACAGGGAAGGGCTCGTTGGAAATGTGATGCTCCAGGGCAGCCTTGGCTGTAGCAATCATGAGATGGTCAAATTCGAGATCCTCGGGACAGTGAGAAGAGCATGCAGCAAACTCACTGCCCTGGAGTTCAAGAGAGCAGATTTTGGCCTCTTCAGGAACCTGCTTAGTAAGGTTCCATGGGATACAGCCCTAGAGGGCACGGGGGCCCAAGACTGTTGGTTGATATTCAAGAATCTCCTACTACAAGCTCAGGAGTGTTGCATCCCACCTAGAAGGAAGTGCAGCAGGAGGGCCAGGAGACCTCCTTGGATGGATAAGGAGCTCCTGAGGAAACCTTGAAGGCAAAAAGAGGCTTATAAAAGGTGGAAGCAAGGACAGGCAGCCTGGGAAAAATACAGGGATGCTGTCTGGGAAGCTAGGGACCAGGTTAGGAAAGCTAAGGCCCAGTTAGAATTAAACTTGGCTACGGATGCTAAAGATAATAAGAAGGGATTCTGTAGGTATGTAGTGAATAAAAGACAGACTAGGGACAATGTAGGCCCCCTCTCAAAGCTCTCAGGAGAACTGGCTACCCTGGATTTGGAGAAGGCTGAGGTTCTGAATGACTTCTTTGCCTCGGTCTTCACTGGCAATGCTGTGACCACACCACCCAGGTCTTGGAAGGCAGACGCAGGGACTGTGAGAAAGAAGACCCAGGGCCCACTGTAGGAGAGGAACTGGTTCAAGACCATCTTAAGAACCTGAACATACACAAGTCAATGGGACCTGATGAAATCCATCTGCAGGTCCTGAAGGAGCCGGCAGATGAAGTTGCTATGCCACTGGCCATTATATTTGAAAAATCATGGCAGTCAGGTGAAGTTCCCAACAACTGGAAAAAGGGAAATATAACCCCCATTTTCAAGAAAGGGAAAATGGATGACCCGGGGAATTACAGACCAGTCAGTCTCCCCTCTGTGCCTGGCAAAATCTTGGAGCCGATTCTCCTGGAAGGCATGCTAAGGCACATGAAAAGCAACAAAGTGTTTGGTGACAGCCAGCATGGCTTCACTAAGGGGAAATCCTGCCTGACCAATTTGGTGGCCTTCTATGATTGGATTATGGAACTGATGGACAGAGGCAGGGCAGATGATGTCATCTACCTGGACTTGTGCAAAGCGTTCGACACTGTCCCACACGACATCCTCGTCTCTAAATTGGAGAGACATCAATTTGATGGGTGGACCACTCTGTGGATAAAGAACTGGCTGGATGGCTACACGCAAAGAGTTGTGGTCAATTGCTCAGTGTCCAGCTGGAGACCAGTAACAAGTGGCGTCCCTCAGGGATCGGTGTTGGGACCCGTCTTGTTTAACATCTTTGTTGGTGACATGGACAGTGGGATTGAGTGTGCCCTCAGCAAGTTTGCCGATGACACCAAGCTGTGTGGTTTGGTTGATACGCTGGAGGGAAGGAATGCCATCCAGAGGGACCTTGACATGCTTGTGAGGTGTTCTGATGCCAGCCTTATGAAGTTTAACCATGCCAAGTGCAAGGTCCAACACCTGTGTCAGAGCAATCCCAGGCACAGCTACAGGTTGGGCAGAGAAGAGATTCAGAGCAGCCCTGCCGAGAAGGACTTGGGGTGTTCGTTGATGAGAAACTGAACGTGAGCCGGCAGTGTGCACTTGCAGCCCAGAAAGCCAACTGTGTCCTGGGCTGCATCAAAAAGAGCGTGACCAGCAGGTCGAAGGAGGTGATCCTGCCCCTCTACTCTGCTCTCATGAGATCTCACTTGGATTTTTGTGTACAGTTCTGGTGTCCTCAACATCAAAAGGACACAGAACTGCTGGGACAATTCCAGAGGAGGGCCACGAGGATGATCAGGGGACTGGAGTACCTCCTGTATGAAGACAGGCTGAGAAAGTTGTGGCTGTTCAGCCTGGAGAAGAGAAGGCTGCGTGGAGACCTCATAGCAGCCTTCCAGTATCTGAAGTGGGGCTATAGGGATGCTGGGGATGGACTATTCATTAGGGACTGTATGACAGGACAAGGGGTAATGGACTGAAACTGGTACAGGGGAAGTTTAGGTTGGATATAAGGGAGAAATTCTCTACTGTTAAGGTGGTGAGGCGCTGGAATGGGTTGCCCAGGGAAGTTGTGAATGCTCCATCCCTGTCATTGTTCAAGGCCAGGTTGGACAGAGCCTTGGGTGGCATAGTTTAGTGTGAGGTGTCCCTGCCCATGGCAGAGGGGTTGGAAATAGATGATCTTCAGGTCTTTTCCTACCCTAACTATTCTATGATTTTATTAAGGGTGAGATGAGAATGAACACAAATAGAAATTGTTATATCAGCATTATTTTAGAGTGCTAATACATTACCTGAACAGGTATGGAAAGAAAGGCTTATGCATAACGGTGAAATTGAAAGTGTGTGTGCAATTTTGCATGTCTGGAAATAGTAAAAAATTCTCTTAGCTATTTGAGTATCAGGGAAGTAAGGAATAAAAATGCAGGTACTTTGGGTGGTATTCAGGTGCCTCAACATGGTTGTGTCGTGCAGTCTTGGATGCCCAAGCATGCCACGAGTATGATTATTCTTATCTAGAATTGTGTAGTTGACCTAGTAGTCCTGTGCTCTATCTGCTCTATGACACAGCAAATGTGTCATAATCTGCCATGTCAGGGTATCTCTTGGGCATTTTATATGGGATTAGGCATTTCTGTTCAGGTAACTGAATCTCACCTGTCTTTGGACTGTTTCCACATTAAGAAATGCCAACTAAAAATATAAAAATAATATATAAAAGAAATTATGCAGTCAGTGCAGTTGTTTGCTTTTTTTTAGTAGATGCTTCATTCAGTATGGCCTGAAACCCAAATTTTTGTAGGTTGGAAAAGTTCAGCATATTTTCAAAGATTTTCAGTTTTATTAAGTTCTTCATACAAATCCAACCGTAAATCATATCTTTATTTATCCGTCTTCTCTGCCTCTTTTAGCTTTTTACAAAACACTCTTGCACCCACCACTGAAATACAGAGTACTAAATTTAGTATGTAAGTAGTTTTGAAGAGGATTATGTTCCATACTCTTACCATATTAAGAAACTTTGGTGTTTGGCTTGCTTGTTTGCTTTAAATGTTCTTGACAGCTGAGGTATGAAAAAAAAAAGCTTTTCTGTATGCTTGTTCTGAAATTTTTTGGACTTACATTTTCCACTAGCCATAAATAAGCCCTATTGAACCGGGTTATTTTACATTCGCTTTCACAAATTTCACATACTGAGTTCTGCTATGTGCTTTATTCCTAAGGAATAGGCCATGGTTATATCTCTATGGGTAATATTCTGAGAATTATTTACACCAGAAGGACTTGATTATGTTTACAAACATATATTTCAGTAACCATCATGAATAAAATACTAGATTTCAAATTATGTTTTTGATTACTTGAAATTGAAAGTTATTACCATTTTGTTATCAGAAATACAAAAGCAAACTTGTGATAGGAACATTATTTACGATCAAGAATAGTTATTTGAGCTCAGCAGCATAAAAGTCTATTCAAATCACAGATTGTTGTGGTTTGGGTTTGTTTTTTTTCCTTTTAAATCCATTATTCAATTTCATTAATCTTTTGGGATAGTTTTTCAGTGGTTTTCTTTTTAGCTATGTTCATAGAAAATAAATAACATCAATTTTTTCACCTGTACTGAGCTACATGATCCTTCTAGTATTGACTGAAATTAGTAGGATACTTACCTTGCTTAATGCTGTGTGTGACCCCTTATTTTCAATACTGGAATTGGTTTTGGAAACCTAATTTTCTGCTTACTAGTTTTAAATGTTTAGTTTGATTTAATGTTCCGAGCAGACACAGGCAGGGCTTTTACAAGGCAGTTCTGACATATTGTTAAGTAATGTTTGAATTGTAGGAACTCATTTGATGCTTCGTTCTTGCCCTTTTATTGAAGCGTATAGACTTCCAACTTGGGATTATGTTCCAGCTCTTGATCATATCAAGCCCTGAAGCCCATCCCATTTCAAATTAATGCATCCTGAATTTCAGCCTTATCACAAGACTACGTATTATAACAGTATCTTTCCTACAGTTGCAGGCCCTCAATGTCCAACTTTACTAAATGCAGTATGACCCAATCCCTGTGTTTCCAAGGAAAAGTTAAAAAAAAAAAAAAAAATCTTGTTTTGTAAAGTGATGCCATCTTTGTGGGTTCATTTTGGATTTCTTGGTGGATTGGTGTCATGGTGGGGTGGAGATAACTACCTGTCCTTATTTTTAACTGCTTCCCAGTGGGAAACATCTTGTCTGCAAAAAGCCCAATTACAAGCTACAGAATTGCATATGTTCTCAGAAGTGTGTAGTGTACAGACAAGATGCGTAATTTCTGTAATACATTTTGGATCTAAACCTTCTTTCTGTTATTTCATCGGAAGGAAAATTCTGGCCTGCCAAATCATGCTACATGTTTTAATTTTTGATAGAAAAAGTGATTGTGTTTATACAAGGTCACTCAGCTCCTGTAAGAAAGGTTATTAATGTGAGAAATTATTTGCTGAGGTAAACCACCTCTGTTAGACAGCAAAATTCATCATTCCAGTCTTGTTTAGGCATGTACAAAATACACTGTAAACATTAAAAATTCAAGGGAATTAAAGTTTTATCCAAAATATTTTCAGACTTACCTAATAGTAATGCTGGGGATCCATGAGAACTGGTTTAGATGATGTTGACACAAACTGTTCCTCCAATGTGATCCAAGGTTTAGGTTGCCAGATGTCAGCTACTGTATGCTAACACATAGTTGAGTGTGCAGTGACCCCACAGAATGTATTTACCCTCCTCCTGTTCACAAAGGAGTAAGACCAGGCTTGCAGATAGTTAATGTGAAGTAGGTAACAAGAAATTGTACCTTATAAAAAAAATTATTTGCCTTTTAACAGTACAAGATTTCTAGTATACTTATGACTTTTCGTTTTCCTTTAAAGAAATTTGCCTTTCATGTTGTGATTGCATTTTAAAACACTTTGTAGTTTGTCTGGCACCCAAGTCAGTCATCTAGAATCCCATTATATTAGTATTCATCTTGTTACATATATTTATTCTCTGTAGTTCTAAGGAAAACAATGTTGTTTGTTTTTTTCCTCAGTTGCTAATAAGTATTAATACTGTGTTTCCCAGGACTCCTAAATTCAAATTGCAAGTGAAGCTTGTTCAGGATGGTGGTCACAGAACAGGATGCCAGCTGTGTCTACTTATCAAACGTTTTTTCCTTCAGATAATACAGTACCGGTACTTATACTAAACATGTTTTTTTAATGCTCAGCCATTAATATTGAAAGGGGAGAAGGTTATTATGTGACACATGGGATTTCCTAAAAAAGTGAAATTTTTTTGCAAATTAAAGAGACTGGTGAGATAGGGTGTGGGGTATCATTCTGATATTCTGAAGGTCTGAGTTTATTAGTATGAGCATGACAAATGTTTCTGACCCTTTCCAAATGTCTAAGACTCAGATTTTAAACGTTTTTGAATAACATATTGGAATATTGAATAAATATTGGAACGTGCCTTTCACTCTTCCTCCTCTCAGAGATGAAAATGCCTAACAGTAGAATGAGTACAATGGACTTTGACAAATTTAGAGAATAGATACATAGGCTTCTTGAGGAAGATCATTTGAGGTATATTGAGAACAGGAGACATAGATTCTCGTAGAAATACAGCTGCAAACTGTTTTGAGACATGCAAAAGGGACAGGAAACACAATATAATATCATTTTGACTGCACCAGAAGATCTTTGATAACCTGAACCAGAAATAATAATATAAAAATGGAAGAAAGGTATACATAACTAGACATAAGAATGGAAAAAACCCACTGGAAATAAAGATAAAATATATTAGTGCAAAATGAAAACTATGTTTTATTTAAAAAAGTTTTGTGGGAAATTTTACATTCAGAAAGGAGAAATTAAATGCACCAAGCTGAGAAGATCTGGCTAATCAGGTGTTAGTCAGAAATGAAACATGATTTTACAATGTGATCCTGTAAAATATATGAATGTGATTCCTGTGTACAAGATGTGGAAAATAATTATTCAGGCCAGCACTTCTGAGTCCATAATATGTTGTTTAGTCTTCTTCATCATGTTTTAAGGAAGAGCTGAGCAAGATAAAGAAAGTCCACAAAAGTAAGAATGATGAGGGGTTTTGAAGACATAACCTATAGAGAAATGTTGATAGAATTTGTTTTATTTAATCTAGGTAAAAGAAGACTCAGAGAAAATATGAGGTCTCTGTTATGCAAAAATTTGTTGCAAACAGGACAATGATCAATTGTTTTTTCTTGGCTACTGGATGAAAGAAGGATAAATTGGGTTAATCTATGGATTAAGGTTAGAGCAAAAGATATAAAAGCTTATCAGGCAGTAACCCACTGGAATAAATTAGCCACAGATATTTTTTTCCTGGAGTTTTCAAGTTTGACAAATGAGTCAAATACACTGGCTTTTCTTCATTTTATTTAGTTGAAGTAGATATTCTGTGAGATCTCATTTCCCATTACAAATAATAGTAGGTATCCATAAAATTTATGTTTATTGTACAAGGTGGGATTTTTTTTTTTCATTTTTGTGTCTCATTTTCTTAGCCTTAAAATACAGTAATAATTTTTCTACATTTGATAATCTTAGTGGGAGTATATGTACATGAAATATGAGATTGCTCACGTACTCTGACAATGGAAGCCATATATGTTTACACTGTAGAGTGATAGACAGCTACTCTATGAAGTCATTGTGAAAAATGACATCTTTTTGTCTTGAATCCTTGCTTTCTATTTCTGGGAGACTGGAAGATACAGTGGCTTCATGGAGTTGCAAAAGAAGTATCTAACCTCAATTGTGCCCCTTGGGACCCCTTGGACAGTTTTCGGAGAAGTGTTATTTGCATACCTCAAATCAACTGTTTGGCAAGTATTGGAAAATTTCCCAGCTGCCAGATTTGACAGCCACAATTCTGGCAGCTGTTAGTCTTGAAGAGGAAAAAGGGAAAAAAGAAAAAAAGAATAGCTTTGGTATTTTTGTAGATCTTGGGTAACATTTAATATTACCTGCTGAAAATAATAAAAAAAAAAGGCATGAATGAGAAGGAGAGAAAAGGGTTCCAACTAATGGAGCAAATAATAGTAATTTAGTATTTTAAAGCAACTCCATGACTATTTCATTTCTTCACAGTTCCACTTTCAGCTTGTTAAATTGAAAGTGGAAATAAGAAATTACAGGCTGAAGGAATGGGGTTAAAAATAAATTCTCAAGTGGGCTGGCAACTGCAACTTCTTGGGGAAAAGTAGTTCAGCTTATGTCAGTTTTCTGTTGTAATTTTCACAAGAAAATGTCTGGTACTGTTAAGTATTTCCCAAAAGGGAAGTTACTTTAATATAAAGGCAATAATATATAATAATGATTATATAGAATAATTTGTTGTTGTTGTTTGAAGGACTTAGACACAAAACTTTATGAGAGAGAGAGAGACACTGGTTTGTATACTCTATGTCTATTTGCAATATTTGATTGTACTTCTAAATGATAAACCAGACTTAAAATTTTCAATTAACTGTAGTGTGATTTTCAAAGAGAGATCATGATGTGGCTTGGCACCAGTTTTTGTAAGATGTGTATTTTCATTCTCTAGGAGACTACAGTCTTCTGAATGCAAAACTGATGTTATAAGAAGTTTTGCTTGAGTAGTAACCACATAATTTGACCTGGAGGTCAAATTGCATTGCCTCTTGTATTGAAGTATCATGGATAGTATTAATCTATATTTGTCTTTTGTTTGCTATATATTATCATAACGCATTACCATTATAATAACAAATAGCCTGTCAACACATTTACTGGACCGCAACCCTCTTGGGATAATCACCAAATTTGCATCAAGACTGCAATGATTAGTGTTTCTGATTATGATAATCAAATAACTAATTAGCTATCATGTTTCAGAAAAGACATAAAATTAAAAAAGTTTTCAGAATATGTAAAGACTGAAATTTTTTTGTCTATTTCTGCTTAGTTTTGTTTTGGCTTTGTTGTTTTGTTGTGTTGTGTTTTGTTGTGTTTTGTTTTGTTTTCCAGAAGGCTTAGAGCATGTAGGAAGAAACAGAAGTTGCTAATTTTTATTGAAAAGGAGCTGAGTTGTTTCTCACTCTGTCCTGCTATATAAAGACCTGTATGCATGTTCCTTCCCAATATTTTTGAGCTGAGCTGATTAAAAAAAATATGGTGAAACTACAACTGGACTGTGTAACACAAGTTAACATATTTTGTTTCTGGGGTTTGTATGTTTCTTTTCCCTTTCCGTTTTGTGCCTTTTTGTTGGTTGGTTTGGTTTGGTTTGGTTTTTTTGTGAATTTTCAGGAGTGTTGAAGTCTGATTAGATGTCAGTGTGGAGGCAGAGAGAGATCTCATCTTCACAGATTGCCTCACAGCGGTGCTGCATTGTGGTGCTGAGATGGTGTTCTTCTCACCTTTACATGTACTTTCTCTTTTTGTATTTGTACATGATGAAAGTTTTTTTCAGTTTTCTTTCACGTTTCCTGCCTTCAGAAGTGAGCGTCTGACTAGATTTTCTGGGGTTTCTTTTTTCTGTTTTGTTTTGCTTAATGGTATAACAGAGAAAGAAGGCAACACAAGGAATGCTGGAGTTTGTTAAAGGATTCATTACATACAGTTTGAGTTCCTTGCTCATTCTCAGAACTCTTGTTGGATCCAGATACTTGTAATTGCATTGTTTTCCATGCTGTCCTTCATCTGCACTCATTTTAAATGTCACAGAGAGAGGTGGTGACATTATGCTAATTTGTAATGGATTCCGGTGTTACATTGCCCCATTTTTTTGACCTCAGCAAAGAGCACTTGCTGAGAAGAACAGAGGATGATTACCTCCCCTCTGAGCATGAACTAGCTGCTATGGCTACATGACCTTGGATTTAAAGAGTAAACTCTAAAATAGCTGTGCAGAGGTTGTACAGGTTTTGTGCCTAAAACAAAGAAAGGATTTCAAAGAGAATTTTTTTTTCCCCCTCTGTGGTGGAATTTATAGATTCTTCCTTATACAATATATATCTCATTCAGAAATTCCCTCATCTAAGCTTGTGAGATCAGTTTTCAATGGGTGTGAAAGGATATGTGGCTCACATATATTTAGGATATACTGTTGAAGAGATACCAAGCTTTTATAGGGGAATTAGATGAAAGACTAAGTATTGCAGTTTATTATGAGTTTGTGGCTAGAGTTAAACTATACCTGTATCAAGATAAGAATCTTGCCTGAAAACTGCTGTGGTTTGATCCTCCTGCAGCCTAAATGCAGGAATTATTGAGCTCCCAACAACAAAAAGATTCTCAAAGCAGCCCCTGAAACTATATAAATTCTATACTGCTATAATATAAAAAAACGGTGGCAGGATCAAAGGCATAGTTCAGCCATTACTCCTCCTTTTAAAAGAGAACTGAACAGGGTCATGTGAGAGGACCCTGTGAATGGTGGAATTGAAGGAAAATTTCAATCTCCCTTTGAAAATACACTGGCATTAATATGATTTTGAAGAGCATGAATAAGAAAGTATACAGTCAAAGCACTGCTGCAGGAGCAGGTTTTTGGCCTTTTTTATGTCAGCTACAGTTATACTGGAGCTCCAAATAAGAGGTGAGTAAAGCCTGAGGACATGATTCTGCATTCATTCCTCATTCAAAACTCCCCCTCACGCTCAGTAGGATCATAAGGGGGAGTTTTGTGTTATGCCACACTGCTTCAGTACTTGATTCTGGTTCACAGTGAAAGATACATCCATTGTGCGACTTCCTTATTTCTCCTGAATCAAATAAATCAAAACCGAAGAGAAAAACCCAGCAAGCAGATTATAATTCCTTTTGGGAAAAATAATCTGGCTTTCTCCAGATGTGCCTGGTACTTTGATTTTTAAAAGATTAGGTGCTTCACACTTGGTGAAAGTCAAAAGCTATTGAGCTCTGTCCCAGGTATAACTGATATTTTATTGTAATACCTTTAATTTTGTGTCTTGACACTTGTTATTTTATTTCCTCTTGATGATTATCAGATTGTTAATGGTTGTGTACTGACATTGCTAAGAATATCAATGACGTGATGGATTTGATTTTTTTTTCTGTCAGCAGAATAGGAAAATTGTGCTGTGAACAGATGCAGAATGAATGTCACTTGTAGGTTACTGTAGCATTTTTCCTTCCATCTTAAAGACAGATTTTATTTGTTCTTGAGGGAACAGACCTTAGCTTTCATACCCCTTTGGGCTTCATAGATTTTAAAATTTCAGAGCAGTTTAGACTGTTTTGTGGATTGAAATGAGGGGAAAAAACAGCTATCTTAGCAAAAAGACCCAAGCGTTTCTGTCACACTGAATGTCTTCCTGTCTTCATATTTAGTATCTTTTTTCCACCCTTGTAATGCAAGCTTGCTTGTAACTGTTTGTTCTTCTAAATTTGCAGAGAAGAAAGCTTGACCATATAGAAAGATGATTTTGATGTTCATTACATTGTAATGTTATAGCCCAGGTTCATGAATCACCTTATTTCAAAACACCATATTTCTCCTGATCTTATTACACTCAATGTCCTAAGATCCAAATAAAGAATATGTTCTGTATCTAAAATCTAAAAAGAACTCTTGTGTGGGTGTGCATATGTATTTGTGTGGGTAATGAACAGGGGAGTTGTTTTGTGTGCTCAGAATATCGCTAATTTTAAGACCAGAACACATTATTAAAATCTACTAAAATAAGTCATATTTCTGTTAGCTTTATTTTGCCATAAATTTCTAAACTTATTTAAAGGAAAACTGTATTTTAAATTTTTTGCTTACATGTGCAATCATATGTATATAACAGCTGCTTTATATATATATATATATAAATGCATCTGCTTTTGAGTGGATAGTGGTGGGAGTTTAGAAAGGTATTTTCCTTTTAAATTGCTTTACAATTTTTATAATGAGAGGTAAATTTGAACTCTGGGCTAAAATACAGCAGTTTCCATATTTAGACAGGCAATCACTTATTTTAATCAGATACCAGTATTACACTGTTTTACTTCAGCTGTTTCAGAAATAAATTTCTGTTAAAATATACTGCACAGGATGTTAGGGGTTTTTTAGCACTGCAGTAAAGTCATATTTCATATTAAATATGTAAAAGGAGTTAATTCTGAAGTGTAAAGATAAGTTCATAAAATCGTACAATATGAATGGTATGTTAACTATACTTACAACGCTTCAGTTCTTTAGTAGAATCAGTCTACTTAGCACCAAATGGAATGAATTCCTTTACCTATTAATGAAGGTATCTGGCATATTCTTCCTAAGGCAGTCTTTGGACCAAAATGACATTTATATTCATCTGATTCTAAGGTTGCAAATGCCTACATTTTTTTTGTCTCAACTTATTTAAAACATAAATCTGAGGAAATCAGGGTGGCCTGTAATGCAGATCTGGAGCGCCAGTCCAGCATGTTATTGTAACTTGAAACCTTTCATTGTGTTTTCCTTCTATGAAATAATTTTTTTTTTTTTTTGCAAGACTATAACTGTATGTGAAAAAGTAGCAAGCCAAATCCCATTACTGTTCAAAGTATATTTTGATGAGAATTTTTCTTAAATGCATATCCATAGAAACTTGGTCATAACTAGGGCATAATATTCAAATATAATGGTTACAAACCCTTTATACCTGAGAAGCAGGCACAGGACATCTGAAAGTGTGATCCATACCAATGTTTCTGCATTCCTTCTGAGAATAATGAATTGAAATAGCATCTGGTTTTGATATAGTAAGAAGGAGAGATGGACAGTAATTGAATGTGAATAATCTTTGCAGATGGACTTTGAAATGCAGGACTGGCTTTCCTAAGTGCAAGGTTTTGCTTACCATTCTCCAATCACTTGTTTTTCTGCATTTTTTTCCTTGGCACACTTAATGTTTTGTTGAATTTTTGCTGGACTATTATCACTTGTATATTACAGATCATTACTAGGAACCTGCTGGGTTACTTTCAGAAAGGGTGCTGTTCTTCAGTTCTTAAATCACCAACAATTCAATTGTAATTGTACATTTAATGTATTATTTGCAAAACCTCACCATATTATTTTCAACGGGTAACTGAAATACTGGTTTATTTTATATTTCTGCAGTGTGATGGATGTTACATGTGCAACAAACACAGTTAAACTTGAGTCATTTCTAACTAAAGCATTACCTAGTATACTACTGATTTTATTTTTTTCTCTCTTTTCTCACTCACTAAAAAAAAAAATTGAAAGTAGCTCTGGTTTAAGAGTAATTTAATATATTTAGGTGTGTTTAACTATGAACATATGCTGCGGAGCTAAATGTTCCAAACATATTCTGATTGGAATACAAAATGCAGTGGAAAAGCCATTATCAGTATTTGATATCTTTATGTCTCAATTCAATTTTACTATCACCATTTCAGAGTTAAAGGAACAGAATTATTCTTATCATGACACATATCCCTGACTCAATCCTCCTCTAGTGCTGGTTGCTGCTTTCCACTGGAACACTGTCCCTCTTCCCAGAGGCCTGGACGCCCTTGTTGGTGAAGAACTGGGCAAAGAAAGCAATGAGCACCTCAGCCTTGCTTGTGGCTGCTGTCAGTAAAAAACCTGCACTATTCAGTAACAATCCCACACTTCCTTGTTCACCCTTTTGCTATCAGTGTGATAGGAGCAATTCTTGTTGCCCTTTATGTCCATCACAGGTGTCAGGTTTAGGTGGGCTTTTGCTCTCTCAACACCAGCCCCTTGTGCCCTAGAAGTGTTTCTAAATTGCCTCTTTTGTAACTCCTTCCTGCTTCCAGCTCTTGTAAATTGCTTTCTTTTACACTGGAGAAATACAGTGTTGTACAACTGTATAAAGTTGTGCAATATTTAATTATACAAGTTTATGATAATAAATGTATTTATTTGGGATCGGGTTCTGCTGGTAAAATTGCTTTAGGCCAAAAGGTAAAAACAAACTTTGACTGATATTTGGTTGCTTGGCTTCACTTCACTTTGGTGATAAATTCTTCCAGATCCCTTTCCAAACAGATAGACTACTTATTTTTAAATGTCCTTTAGTGATATGCAATTTAAAAACACCAGTCATTTTGCATAATGGAACAAATAAGTTTTCATGACAACAAGTACAGTTGCAAGTTTGACAGGTTTAATTGTAAGGAAAATGTATGCTATTCTTCTGTGATTCATCCTATTTCTGTCAGTCTATCTTCTTTCTGAGACTATCCTTCCAACTTTACGAAAACCTTGAATGCAGTTTTTAACACAGTGTTAAGCATCTTTCCAGAGTGTGAAATAACAAATTGCTAATACAAAAAAAAAAGGGAACTCACTGCCAACAAACACTGTGAGTTTGCTCCTGTACACCTAGCAATTCTTGAAACTGCAGTTTCTGTTGTTATTGTAAAGACATGCAGATGAGCATTCAGTAGACCTTCTGACAGCTTCCTTAAGTCATTGTGGTTTACATGATTGCAAGAATTTTTTTTCCTTCCACCTAACAATAATATCATAGCCTTAAGGATTTATAGATGTGTTTGTGCACAATTAATGCTTCTCTGATCTACAAGGCATTGATGCAATTCTTAAAAATGACAATATTCTACAGACCATATGTGCAGATATGTAACACTACTGGTATATGATACTAAAAATAAATTACAGCTTTGAAAATATTCTGCCTCTTGGGCTATCATTATGCTCTGATATTGGCAATGATGTAAGTCAGAGCATGTTTACTTGTATTTGTTTATTTAGTGTTATGGTCCAATAGCCTTTTGTGGTATACTTCAATCTTTGTCTTAGTAACTGTGTGCTTACTGAGATTGATTGGGATGTATTCCAAGTGTATTTAACATGAACTAAACTTGAATGAGTGTGCCTCAGGCATAGTGGATAAAAGTCTGTATCTTTCTACAGATAAACACATAACCTGAGAACTTTGTAAGAGTTGTTACTGAGAAAAGTTGTTGAATAACCAAAATGGAAATCATAGTCTTCCAACTTAAGGTTTCAGTCCTTCAAAAATTTAAAAGTCAGTTATGTGATTTGCAGGAGTGAGTTAGCTATTAATATTAGTATGGTCATTTTCAGATGTTAAACTATATAAATATGTGCTTACGGGCTGGTGTGTGTGCATGTGTATTTTTATATGTAAACATACATAAACAGTTGTTTGATTCACTTCCTTCTCCCACAACAGAAAGCTCTATTTTGATCTCAATTTTGAAGAGATTTCCCACCTTGTTTTATAAGGAACTAGGGGTATATTCCTTACCTATTTGCTTCACCCCATGTGCTTGAAACTCTGTTTCTTCACCAAAGGAAGAAATACATTTCCTGCAGGGCTTTTAAATTTAGACCATGAAGTTCTTAATGAGTGAGTAGACATCAGTGGTACTTGAAGAAAATAAATAAATAAAACATGGTTTAGTGAGGAATAACTGGTGCAGCTGAGAGAGTGCTGAGTCCTGATGCCTGTTGGTATTTTAATGCATCCTGCAGCATAAATATAAGACTCCTGCCTCCTCAATTATAATGAACACATTTTATAATGGTTCTACTGTTCTTTTGTGAGCAATGTTGATTTTGTAAGAAGGGTAGGTAGAGCAACTAACAACGTACACTGCTATTGCTTTCCAGCAGCGTAGTGGCACTGAAGTTCTTAACCAAAAATGTTCAATTATTAGTGTAATTGATGTGTAATATGTTTTCAATAAAGTAAGTGAATATCATTCTCTATCTCATGACTTGGACTGTTATCAGCTTCTATCATTCACAGGAAATTACATCCTAAAATCTCAATAGACAGCATGTAGATGCTATAAAAGTTACTGAGATGAGTTAATGCTATGTGGGGAGTACAGATATTGTCCCTGATTGAATACAGATCGAATATAGCATTTGGAAAAATTTTTGCCAATCATTGAAAATAGTCATTGCATAATTAAAATTAAAGAAATGCTTTCCTGGATTGAATTACTTTTCTTTTTTATAAGGAAACTAATTAGTGATCTTAAAATAACAATGAATTTCAAAGTTGAGTAAATCCTTGCAGAAAAGTGGTAGCAAGGATCATTAAGTACAATCAAATTCAAGCTCTTCTACTTTTCTTTCAATCACTATCAGCACCTTTTTCTCCCAAAAGTGCTCAGTTCTGGTGCTGACATGGAAACCTCTGAACTTAGTTAGAGAAACTGTTCTTTGTATTAAGCTATTTTTAATTACTTACTAGGTATAATAGTTAATCCTGAGATACAAAGCATAGAGCTCTGTAATTTTTTTTTCTGGTTTTGCATATAATATTTTCTTATTTAAGGAGAGTTTGCAGCTGACTGCATAAACTGTGTCAAATATCTCATTCCAAAAGACAGACAAAAATCCGTCTGACATTACTCACAAGTGGTAGTTTTGCATAATTCAATGAAATTGGAAAGAGTATTTGATAATAAGAATAAAGGTCAAAAGCATGGGAGGGAAAAATGTCTTCCTCTTGTAAACAAAAAGCAAAAGTACATTATGTGCCAAATATCATGTATCTTTGGATAGGTGAATGAATTGTGTAGGATCTGACAAGTTCCCAGCACTATCTAATGGTATTTTAAAACCTCATGTTTTATTGTGACTTTTCAGAAATACTACTTGTTACAATTTAGCAGCTCCTTCAGAGAAATTACATGGTCTTCAGGAAAATGAGCAGTTATAACAGGCAAGAATACTTGCTTGTACTGTTGAGGCCTCTGAATTCATTCTGTCTCTCATATGATAGAAAAGCAGCATCATTTCAAAAGAAAGCATTTAGTTTTACAATAATGCTGTAAAAGCACACTTTACTCGTGACAAAGTAGAACCTACAGGTCCTATTCAGTGACCTTTAATGCAAAGCAATACCCTACTGAAGTTGGTAAATAATTTTCAAGTGTATTTATCATTATGGAGTATTCTTACCTTACTGTAGCTATTGTTAAAAATTCTCTATCACAAGAAAAAAAATGCTGCAAACCCCATGAAGACTGATAAAAAGTAGGAAGACTGGTGATCAAGATAACATTCTAGGAGAAATTTGATCTGAGTCTGGCACGGGCTCGTTCGTTCTAAATAAGAGAAGATTTTTATGGTGTCCTTTGTTTTGGTCTCCAAAATCTTTGCTGCAGTTGTTAACTGAGAATAAGAATTGTTTATAACTTTGCCACAAACTAGTGGGGAGGATATAAATTCTAACTGTGCTCTCTTTAATGCTGAGTCACACTTCTGTTGTTGCATGTTGAGTTCTGGTCTGCCAATAATTTGGACCACTGTAGGGTCAAAAATGTCATCTTGAGCTTGTGTTCTGCCTGTTGTGACAGGCCATGACCCAACTAGATATTATGTCTCATATTTTTGAGATTCATATTTTTTATGGATTTAAATATTTTTGCCATCTGAATAGAAGTCAGTAACTGATGTAAATATGTCATCAAATGTTGATAGTTTTTGGATGGAGAACAAAGCCTTGCCATTTCAGCAAGACAGAAATGGGAAGGAACAGAATATGTGAGATGTTTAGGTTTATGTATTCAGTCATTTTCTTGGGAATCAGGAAGTAACATTTAGTATTACTGTAAGAATTGTAACATATAGCAGTGTATATAGTAAATAACAATAAGCTAGTTGGACTGTTTTAAAGACACATAATTTCCTAGGTACTTGGCAATGAAGAATTTGTGTATAGTCAGTATATAGTAATGCAGGACTAGGCAGAACTCTTAACAGAGATCCATAGTCTGAAGCTGCGTTTTTACGAATAATTCAGCTTTCTCGTGTAAAATTATAGGGCTTTCTGACTTACAGATAGGTTCCGTGATTTCTGTGCCTTGTTTTGTTTGAGCACTTGATGTTATCTTTCTCTGCAGTGAAGCTTGTTATTGGTAATCACCTTGAGCTGTGAGTAGTGACTAGTTTTTCACAATCATTTGGCAGTCATATTCAGTGGAAATCAGCCTAGCAAAGTTGACTGTTTTTCTCACAACTGTGCATAAAATCCCTAAGTGATAATTTCTCACTTACAGAAGACTGGAAAAAGATATTATGAGATATTTTTCTAGGTAGTCTTCATGTTTGTGTCACTGACTTTCACCTTGATCACTTGAAGTGTTCTCTTTTATCTTGCTGTTTCCTCATTAAGTTTGTTGCCATTTTCAGATATCATTTTTTTGTGTTTATTTTTTTCTTTGTGTGTTTGGGATTTTTTTTATGATGTTTCTGTACACTATTAATTTATTAATACTGGTTACATAAAACTAAACAAGGGAAAAATATTTTACACTAATGCCGTAGGTAAAAACATCCTGACAACATGCTGCAGAAATACTGCTTTTCAGTTAAACAGTTCAAAGTCCTCATTAAATTAGATTTAGATTTATTAGATTCCATAGTTGGAAATTTCTTGCAGAGGTAGGTAGCTTAGTGCTTTTTTATTTTATTTCCATTTTATTCATGTTTTAGGGTTTGGTTTATTTTTTTTGTTTTTCTATTTTGCTCAGTAATCTGATTTCCTGAATTCTCTGACAAATGACGAATGAACATGTCCAGGTTAGCTCCACATTACATGATCATGATTACAGACACACTGGGCTCACAGAACTTGTCATTGAAGGAATGGGATAGTCTTCATTTACTTATATTTTAATACGTTTACTTAATTTTAATTTTAATTTTAAACGTTTACTTAGACTATACAGTTTATTGGCATGTGCAATATTGGTCTTTCATAAGACCTCCGAACATTAGCAGATTTGCCAGAAGTAACAAACTCAGTCATCTCATAAGGATGCTGGGGAGGGACTCTTCATTAGGGACTGTAGTGACAGGATAAGGGGTAATGGGTTCAAACTTAAACAGGGGAAGTTTAGGTTGGACATAGGGAGGAAGTTCTTTACTGTAAGGGTGGTGAGGCACTGGAATGGGTTGCCCAGGGAAGTTTTGAATGCTCCATCCCTGGTAGTGTTCAAGACCAGGTTGGACAGAGCCTTAGGTGACATGGTTTAGTGTGAGGTGTCCCTGCCCATTGCAGGGGGGGTGGAACTAGATGATCTCAAGGTCCTTTCCAACCCTAACCATTCTATGATTCTATGATTCTATAAAATATTAGTTACCTTTTATTGGTGTTCTTATGCCATTTGATTAAAGACTTGTTCTTGAATTCTAAAGCTTCCCAAATCTCAGTCAGAGGTTATTTATTTAACACAAGATAGGACAAAGGGGAATGGCTTTAAACTGAAAAAACTATAGATTTAGATTAGATATTAGGAAAAAACCTTCTTCATTATGAGGGTAGTAAGACATTGAAACAGCTTGACCAGAGAAGCTGTGGCTTCCGCATCCCTGGAAGTATTCAAGGCCAGGTTGGATGGGATTTTTGAGCAACGTGGTTGACTGGAAGGTGTCCCTGCCCATGGCAGGGGTGTGGAACTAGATTATATTTATGATCCCTTCCAAAACAAAGCATTCTGTGATTCTATGAAGATGGAGGCATCTTCATTTAGCTTTTTTTCTCATCAGAGAAACTACTAATGTAATGGGTTTACTTAATCTACAAAGGTGTCAGAGCAAGGCCATTCTTATCTATTATTTCCTCAACCTCAAATGTGTTGCGACAAACCGCTATGTTTCAAATTTAGTGGGGCAATAGTGTCAGTGTAAAACACCATAATCCAACTGTAAAGAGAACCTTTTTCAGCAGGCTTGGAATCTCAGGAGATATGATTGAATTTAATTTCTCAGTTTTTTTCACTTACTTTAATTTAATCCAGTAGTTCAGCCTTAGTTTACCATTTGCCATTTTCATTGTCTTACCACAAAAGGTTGTTTATTTTATGCAGCTCTTTTGGTCCACAAAAGACATTCAAACATGAAAGGCTGGAAACCTGGAGATACAAAATTCCAGCACAAACCTGAAAGTAGTGTGTCTTCTGACTCCCCTGGGCTAATTGGAGCTTCTAGAGTTCGTCTATGCATACATGTCCAAAAGTAGTTTATCTCTGCAACTAGGATTTTTTAGAAATGCTTAACTGGGCATTACACAGATCATAACAGATCATCATGGTGATCTCAGCAATGGCAGCAAAGCAATGGGGTGAAAAATACATTATAGATTCATTTGGGGATTGGGTTTTTCACCATTGCAGTTACAGGAGTATGAGGGGCACAGCTGAGGATAGATTAACCTTCCCCCCTCCCTCCCATGTTGGAGGAAGAATAAATATATATATAAGTAAATAGCAGCCCATACACCAAGGGTGATATCTCAGGTTGATCTTATGCCTCAGTCCAACAATATGGTTGCAGCATATGTATGCATGCCTGATCAAGCAGCTATTAGTTTAGCTGTGGCAATGTTTGGTTTCATTTTGAGCTAAAATAATCTCATTCCTCATCCTTTGTCAGCTTGGGTAGACCAGTCTAGAAGCTCGACTGATAGGAAACACAAAAGGACTTCTTTTTATGTGCATCTCGTGTTTGATTTGTATAAGTGTGTTAAATGGTCACTGGTTTGGAATTTCCAGAAGAATTAAGGTCTGTTTCTGCTTACTCACAAGCCTGAAGTTCATTCTATGAAATACATATTATAAGCCACACATGCACATGCACACACTTTCTCTGAAAATTTGAAAAAAATTCCTCTGCCCTCAGAAGTTAGTCTTTTCTTGTATTTTCTCACCTTTGTACAACAATACATTAGTGCAGTTCTCTTATCCACCTCTACTACATTATTAAATATTCTTCTCAACAAACCCTATTTGGCAACAGATTCTACTGCATGCTAAAATAAAAACCAGTATGGAGCAGCATATGAATACAATATATCTGAAAGTGTGAATTAGGAACTGAGTTTGTTGCTTTGCCATTTATGGAAATATACATAGAGATCATATTTTAATTGATGGCACTGCTTGCTTCTCTTACATGCTTATACAGTATAAAAAAATGGATTTCTAAGGAGACCTGTCCTATGATAAAACACAATGTTTTACAATAATGACCAATAAAAATGTTTCCTTTTTCATTTTCTTTCCAACTCAAAGGTATACAAGTCTTCTATTTAATATACCTTTTGATCTTTTCTTGAGAAATAAAACTCCAAATATCCCAAATATGGGATATTTGCCTTTTCCTGGTATGTTATCTAGGCAATAGTAATTACAGAATAAACATTTAACTTCTTTAATATTGAGTTCTTATTAGTTTGCAGTTCGGTATATATCATTAAACACCACGCCTTAGAAAAAATGTGTGAATATTTATTACTGTTGGTTTATTTTAAAAGAATTACTTCCATGAAGGGTCGTCTTCTTTTTTAAAGAAAACATTGTATTGATCTTCTGCTTTGTACAAACTTTTAACAAAATTAATTTTGTAGTAAAAGCAAACTTTAATTTTTATTTATCTCCACCAGATAAACAAGAAGTCTGCTGATCAGGATAATCACCAGTCGGAGTTAAGAGTTCATTTTGAATTCCATCTCCTTGAATCACTATTCAGAAACATGACTTAGAGATTTTCTCAGGGGGAAAAAAAGATAATAAAAAAAAAATCACCCTACTAGTATTGCCAGTGAAATAGATGACACTGTCTAAATTGATATAGGTGGGATACTTCCAGTTTGGAGAACATTTTGCCGTATCTCATTTCTCTCAAAGGACAGGACCTCAGTAGCTGCACATACAGTCTTCCATGAGACCAGCACACATTTTACAGCCTCAACACAGTGAATCTTTCTGTCAGCGAAGATTTCTTCTGTGTTTGAAGGTGGCTAAATCATTTCCTTATGATTAGAAGCAATAGGAGACACAATCAGAGGAATTCAAACAGAGGGAGCTGTTTATGTAAGTTTAAGCACTTATGTAAATGTTTGCTATAATGGGGCATAATCAGGCAAGTCAAACAAAGTGTGGAGATTATAATATTAAAAATACAACATCAAAAGAGTTCAGAATTGATCCTATGAACTCCAGAAGTGCTTTAATTCTTTTTGTAATGTCAGGCGGTCTGCTCTTTTTCTAAGAATGTACTTTTAATTAGGGATCACATCACTGCAGTAGCTGGGCGAATCACAAGTATTTGAAAATAGAAATCCTTGCAGATTTATAGAATAATGTTTATGTTCAGGAAGCTAAAAGGTATGTGAAAGCAGGTAGGAAATGAATGTATTTCTGGTTACATCTGCAAACAAATGAAATTTGAATGCAGTGTAAAACTGGTTGGAAAATGGGGAAAAAAAATACTATTATACTCCCCTTGCACCCTTTAAGTGGGATTCTTCCTTTCCTTTAATGGATATTTCTAAAGCTTCCTCTTCTTCTTTTGTTCACTTCACAGATCACATTATATATTTATGCTCCTTGCTCCTCTTTTTGTCAGAACAATTGCACTTTTGTTTTTCCAGCAATTGTTCCTTGGTTCAGTCCATGTCCTCTAGCAGTTGCCACAACAATCTGTGTATTTTCAGAAGATTTAAAAACACAGTTGTGGTGCTTCTTCCATAACTGATACCTCATTCTACTGAATTTAAAAAAGGCACTTTAGAAATATGATGAGCAAATATTTTACTTTTCCCCATAACAACACATTCTTTATCACTGAAGATATGAATGAATGCATGAAAATTTATTTTAACTAAAATAACTTAATTAATCTCAGTATTCATCTCTTTTGATTACTCTATTAACATGTATAAGACTGGCAAGGCAGAATTGTGGTCAACAGTTGATATAGCCTATTAGGTGTCCTTCAACAATAAGAAAAGAAAAAAAAAGCAGAACCCTGGAAGATCTAGAAGGTCAGGACAAACATATTATGTATTATCACCTGTATTTGTTTATGTAGAGATTTTTGTTTCTCTGGGTTTTATTTAACCATTTTAATCTGTGGTTTAAGTGCCTGATGGATCTGGGGCTCTATTTTATTTTTGTATACTGTGGATCTTGATGGACTTCCATTCTGCATTTACATGTGGAAAAAGATTTAATTTTCTTGTTTTGTTTTTCTGTGCATTTAGATGTACCAAATCTTATGTTACATTTCACTGAATTCAGCTGACAGCTAAAATAAAATAGTTTTTTCTTTGCTATTTCTGTATTTCTGAATTGTTAATTTTCATCTGGGAGGTAAAATGCATGCACTTCATTTGTTTTCTGAGGCACTTTTATGAATAACAACTGAGCAGTATATCCTGAGAGTATGTAACATCATATAGTAAGGTTTTTTTTTTGACAGAGCTTTTAAATTGGCTATTTGATAACTGTTTTGAAATAGAAGACAAAATATAAAATAATTTTATACTGTCCATGTTAGGTAAACATTTTGAACTCAAAGTGTGTAACATTAGGTAAAATCCTCCGCTTTCCCCAAAGGCAGTGGTCTTAATTAAAATCCCACTGGAAGTCACATTAGGCTGTGTTTCAATGGAAGTAGCTGTTGCTTGTCACTCTCTTTGATGCTTCAGGGAAAGTAATTTTACCAAGTCATCCACTGTGCAGTGTATGAGCGTCTCTGATAAGACTTCTTCCTTGTAGGGATAAAATCAAAAAAAAAAATCCATGTCAGATGGAAATCAAAGTTTCCAAAGTTTGAAGGATTGATGGGAAGACATTTTAATGAGTACAAATTCAAGCTTTACCTTCATAAATTTGGCAGAAAGGGCAAGCATGAAATCCCTGGGTGCAGATGTCTGGGACAGATTTTTGAAAATAAGAAGATTAAAAAAATGTTTAAATGAAAATCATTTTGATGGAAAGATAGATTTTTTTTTTTCTATATTTTTATTTGGAAATGTAACTCAGATGTTGAGGTAATTAAGTATATGCTTGTACCTTCATGAAACTGGATGATAGCCACATTCCAATTACCTTTCAATAATAAGCATAAAACTTAATTGCTTCTATTCAAGTAGCTATTTCTTCTAATTTAAAACAAATAAAAAATCCCACCAACAAGAACAGGGTAACTGAAAACGCTGCTAAGTTGACTGATTGAGGCCAGTTGACTGTTTAAAAGTAGAAGACCCAAACAAGTGCAAAATATTTCTGGGAGATAAGGAAATTTAACATACTTTTTTTTTTTTTTTCTGTATGACATCACACAAAATATTCTGAAAGAAAATGTTGATTTTTGTCAGTGATCAATTATAGAATCAATAATGAAATAAACCCCTTTAACTGGCAGTTCTGCTGCATCCATGTTCTTTAATATAAACCACATCTTTTTAGTAGTTCTATTTTGATATTTTCCTGTTCAACCCAGTCCAATTTTTGTTTGCTAAAAATTGTGTACTTGTGTGCACAAGTGAAAATAAAGGTATTTGTTCTTGCTTCATGTAACTGTATCAAATGAAAAATCAGTAATAAAATCAAAGGAGAGAAATAAATGGGAAGCTTATTTATCACAGCAGCTGGGGTTCATAGCTGCCAATTCCAAACTTGAGATTTGCTGCTTTCAAGTATTTACTGTGAAATAAAAAAGTGATTAAGAAACAAATGGGGGAAAAGAGTTTAACAAAATTTCTGCAATGAGAAAACCTATTTGGAGCAGGGTATATGCTCTACTGAAGTAGGAGCTGGCTCTTTTTGATATTCTGGATTTTTTTTTTTTTTCCCTGTAAGTATTGTGTAGAAAACACATAGGCTTAGCACAGTTTTCAGAAGTCAACGATAAAGATGCCCCTTTCTTACATGAACTTGGGCAACAGCTATGCCTGTTTTGTGAATAAAGGACTTCACAGATAGTGAGGGTTTGAAAAAACTCTACAAGCCACAGGCATATTCTTTTCCCAGGTGTGATTTGAAATAAGAGCCATTTTGTACTCAGCTGCATGAAGCTAAAACTGGCAATGGAGAATCTTCATCCTTGGAGAGTCCCAACACTTGACTAGACAAAGCTCTGAGCAACCTGGTCTTGCTCTGAAGTTAGTCTCTGCTTTGACTGGTTAGAGTAGATGATTTCCTGAGTTCTAAATTATTTTACAGTTCTAAAATGTACTGTATTTCAGTATTTGTCATAATGGCTGTGTTCAGATTGCATCTTCCTTATGTGACAGCACCAGGCCTGCACTAATGGCCATAGCTAAATATTGCGCTTTTGCTCTGGCAGTTCAGATGTCGAAAACCGATTGAAATTAAATAAGGCAGCTACCCATGGACATCCCAGAACCTTCTGCTTTATGGTGACTTACTCAAAGATTTACTTTCCTTTCTTGTTCCCCTCTACATTTTTGTCTCCTTAAAAAAAATGTTCCTTGAGCCCACAGCTTGTCATTGTGACTTGACTTTGGCTTCAGCTAATTACATGTGCTTGTAGTCCTCAGTGTATACATAGTAAGCTTTGGTGGGGAAGTTAAGAAAAAAATTGTATGCACTTATTTGTTACTTATTAGAAATATTATTGGTGGGGGAGGGGCGGGGAAAGAGATTAATACTCTTACAGGATAGTTTCCAAAAATTGTGATCACAAATATAATGCCAATTACAGGTGTATTTGCCTCTCTTTCTACAAATAAATTAGTCTATCCCACCTTTGCATTTTGTATCTTGTTTTCCTGACACAATTTTGAACTGTTAGCGAAAGAGCTAACTGGAAGAGACAAAGCACATGCACAGAAAGGGTGTTAGTAGGTATGAAATACTGGCAGAGCCTGACCCTCCACTTTCTACTACCCATACTCCACCATCTTTCCTTAGCCATAAAAGGATGCTTTGCCAGCCCCCCAAATGAGGAACCAAATGTGACAGCTGAGCGGATGGTGTTGACATTGGCAGCAGACTTGATGGACAGCACCAAACCTTGCTGTGGCCTATCTCCTGCTAATTAGCTGTTCGAAAGAACTGTGTGTGCCACAGGCACATTCTTATCGGAAAAGGACATCTTTGCTGTTCACCCTGACAGCTGTGATGCAGCTGTTCATGGAGTGAATTGAGCATGGAGGGGGAGGGTGATAGGTGAGGGGGAAGATTTAGAACAAGTGACAGCTCCAGTATCTTGCACTGAAGCCATCCTGAGCTATAACAAACAACCAGAATGGAGAAGAGGGAAGATGGGAATCAAAATTTACAAAATGGGAAGGTAGGTTAGGCATGAAACAAGAGGAGGAGTGAGAGGAAGAGAACACAGCTGCCCCATGAGAGTTCTGTAAGGCAACTGGAGCAGTATGCTCTTGTGATTAATGCAGGCTGGAGGATTTAACATACAAAAGTTTGCGATTTCTATAGGTTTTGTGCATGCCTGTGGATAGTAATGGGGGTTGGTGCCAAGAAGCCCCACAAGTGAACAAGATGGGGAGCAGCATGGGCTTGAATAATTTATTGAGGTGCTATAGATCTGATGGCTTTAGAGACAGACAGAAAATATAAAAAGTATTTGCTTTGAGCAATTACGGATGGGGAATAAGAAAGTCTGAGAAAGTGATCCTACTGCTTTTCAAAACAAAAACCCTTCCTGACACAGAAACTCTAAGTGGTAAAATACATTGTTATAACTTTCTTATTCAAGCTTGTGAAATGTAGTCTATTGACACTTTTGAAGACATGCCAAACTTAGTTGAATGTTAACTTGATGGTACAGAAGTAAAGGTACAGATTTAAGGATGTAGAAAATTAATTTGAAACAGTGACATTTTAACTGGTGTACTTTTGTTAGTTCCCATTAAGTTTTATCTTCCGGTAGTTCATTTTTTAAAGGAGCGAGTGAGACCAGACTTGAATCTTCTAAGACTTGAATCTTTTGGGATGATAAAATATCAGTTTTAAACTTACTTATTGTTTTATAATATAACTTGAGAGGGCCAATAGAATGCATGCTTTGCAATTTTTCAGACTGAAGTTAGTTTGCAACTTTTCAAAGAGTTGATCTCATTTAGAAGGTAAAAAATGAGTTTAGATTAAATATGTGAAACAAGGTTGGCAGCCACATTCCCTTTCCCAGAACTCATACTAAACACATTTTAATGCTGTGCATAAAATAAAAAGTTATTACAACATCAGTTGATTTTCCTCTATGTTTTCTAGAAGCAGAAAGATTAAGACAAATATTTTGCTTGCAATATATCTGTACTATGCAAAGGAGTGTTAGCTTGCCTGGGAAAGCTTGCTTGTAAAAAGTTTCTGGTATAATTTTACAATTGAGTGGATTAGTTAGTGATAGCATTGAGATTTGGGATGTTCCTGCAAACTAATTCTTTGTAAGCTTTTCTCTTTTTATTGCTGATTACCTATGGGGTTTACTACAGGCAACTTCCCTTTTCTCTACTGACATATAGACAAAATAGCTAACAGTATGCTGCCGTCAGTAGCCAAAAATGTCCCAACGCAGATGTTTCTATCGTTACAGCAAAGAAACCACACATATGCTTATACACATCATCAGTGCTTTGTTCTTACATTTACTACCACACTTACTATTACCTTTTATCATGCACATCTTTAGCTGGCCCAAAAAAGTAACATATAGACTTAGAATATACATCAAAGATTATTTTGAGTATTTATACATATATACAAAACCAAAACAAAATGCTTAGAGAAGAGAGAAGATGAACTTATACTTCAGGGATTTTGTTAATCAAAAAAATACAGATTCTTGGTCTACTTTATAGCAGGACTGCTCTTGTAACTTTTATTTTGTGTTTATAATGTATTCTGTACCATATTTACAGAGACATACAATGTCTTACAGTGACATTTCATTTTGCTCCTGACTTGTAACGTAATCCCAATTATCATACTGAAAATTTTAAATATTCTTCATAAATATTTGATGTGCCCACATAACCTGAAGTTTATCTTTCAGATGTTATAGCAGTCTAATGACAAATGAGTAATACATTTTTAGTGAAAGTGATTATGCTCGGTAAAAAAAATTAAATAATTTAAGTGTTTACTCTAAATAATTTGTCCATTATTTCTGGTATTTTGTTGTTTTGTTTTTTTTTTGATTCTTAAAGAATGCAGTTTACCATTTACAAATGAGTGGCTGTTTGTATTTCTCCCACCAATACCTTTTAAAATTGTACATGATTAGTGGTATTGAATGTTTAGGTTTTGGCATCTGTTCTGTGTAAATGATCACTCGCCTTAATAACTTTATTAGTAAATTTTGTATCAATATCTGTTCACAATGGATTTAAGTGGTCATCGTGCAACTTGAGATTTGGAAAATGCTTAATTTTATGTATTTTCCAGATTTACTAGTAAGATTTAGGGGTATGCATGCATTATAATACTGCTACTACTTCTGGTGTTCTGAAAAGTTGGGGTTTGACATTGCACAGAAAACTGGTATTTTCATACAAGGATTTGTTTTGGAACTCTGTATTACTGGTCCAGTTCACTGAAAGTGGAGAATTTTTGCATCTAATTATTTTTGCTATGGCTACTTTTTTTTTCCTGTGGGAAAATTGTTCTATATTAATCTATTTTTCAGTTGGTGATATAATGCAATTTATGGCTTGTGCATGGATGGCCACAGCTGAACCTTTGCACACTGTACTGTATCAACAACATAAAATTAAATTTACTGTTTTAAATGGGTAGTTCTTGTACATGAGATAATACTATATTTCACTTTTATTTAGTTTATGCAGAAGCCAAGACAATATTGGTAGGTTCTTCAGAGGTATACCTTTACATATCTTGTGAACTGTGGATGTGCTTGATATTGATCAAACTTAGAGGCTGGGAATGTTAACGAGATTAAAAAAAAAAACAAAACAACAAAACAAGCCAGCCTTAAGGTTTAGGTAGAGTTGGGCCCAGAAAGCGGATACAACCTTCGAGTCATAAAAAAATGATTTAGAACAATATTTAGGGTTAATGTGTTTAATAGTCTTGTTGCATGAGAGTATAAGCTGTGTGGCAAAAATAGGAGGTTGGGAATTTTCAGCCTCGTTATACCGTGTAAGTAATAAACCAGTGAGCTGAAAGGGTTATGACAGTTTCTTTCATTCTCTTTCTACTACCAAAATCTATTGTTTCTTTACTGCTGATGTGATTGTAGGGCAGCAGAAAAACATCCTTCTAGATACTGGCTATTAGCCATACTTAGGAAGAACAAATACATTAGTACAAAATCTGGTTTTTTTTTTTTTTATTTATCATTCTTATAGCAGTGAGTTTTGTTTTAATCTTCCATCTTTTTGTTGGAGGTATTATGATAATTCACAAACCACTGATGTCTACCGCAGTCATATACTTTCAGATTTTTTCTCTCTCTGAAATTAAAATGGTGCCTCTGAATGCTGCAGATACAATCATTTTGATGGCATGTCTATGAGTTTCAGAGATGAACAGGAAGTTGTTCAGAGAAGCACAGCTTTTCATCTAATAGATATAGTCAGTGTTCATTTCAAAGTCATATGTATTTTCAGTGTAGTTAATAGATATATATTAGGAATGCAGTTATCAGAAGCACTAAAATGCTTTCCTTTTTTTCTAAATAACTTTGTAAGTAGCAATAAGCTGCAGAGGGAAGTTTCTGTGTCTTTTTCAGGAAGGGACTTTCCATCTTTGGTTTCTCTTCATGTATTTTCCTTTGTCTTCCTTGTGCTCTTATTTGCTCTCAGTCTCACTTTCTTTCACATCACTCTTGCACTATTCCTGTCACACCTGTTGTGTGCGATGTTACATGCTTACATGCTTGCTCACTCTCACTCGCACTCAAAAGCACACTCACACAGACTTTCATGTGCTGTCTTGCATGTGCTCTCACTCAGTGGGTTGCTTGCTCATTCTTGCACTCTCACTTCCTTGCTCATTTTCTCTGGCTTTCTCTTCCTCTCGCTCTCTCACATGCATCCTCCCATGCACACTCTCCCACTTTCTCTTGTGTGCACTCTGTCTTATGCTCATTCCCTATCTCCCTCATCCCTTTGTATTCTCATTCACTTTCTTGCTCCTGTGCACTGTCTCTCTCTCTGTCTCTTTTGTTCTCTGACTCCTCTCAAACTTACCGTATCTTATTTTTTCTAGGGTAAATATGTCATTTTGTTACCTAGCAAGAGGTCAGGGATCAGCGACACAAGATAGTTCGATCACCAGGGATAATACTGCTTTATGAGCCTTCTTAACTGAATTCATAAGCACGATTTTTTTCCCTTTAGGGTGTCGTGTCGTTCCCCCCCCTTCTTTCCACCCCCTCCTTCTTTCAATCACATCATTGCTTGGAGGCAAGAGAGTATGGGGAGAGGGGAGAGAAGCTCGTTTAGCAGCCCTGGTAGACATAGGCATCACAGTACCAATCAATCAACACACATGCTTTCCCACTGAGACTCCCCTGTGACCTTGAGGAGTGTGACAAATGACTTAGAGGACAGAACAGACAGAAGGTTTGTGATAAACCAAAAAATTATGTTCTTCTGGGTGATGAAGAAAAATAAAAATGAAGAGTGAGGGTAGATAGATATTTGATTTGAACAAGACTCGACAAATTCTGTTACTACCTTTTGCTGTACTGGCTGTGGTTAGAAGAGTTTACTGTCATGGTAATCAAGACTTCTTCAATAAACCTCACTGCAGTGTTTACAGTACTTTTTTGTTCAGTACTGCAGTACTTTATGGCTCTGAGCCCTCAACTGTGGCTGGAGGTTGTGGCAGTTATTGATAACAGATTCCAGAGGCAACATATCTCATCAAATTCATGTTGAGGGAAAACAATCAGCAGAGTGAATCACTTAACCTGGATTGACTTGACTCACTCTGAAATCTGCAGCACGTTAACTCAGTCATGAGAAAGTTATTATTAATCACAACTGTTTGATACATTAAGTGTAGCAATTTACAGTCTGATTGCAGATACACTGTCAGCAGATTTTTAAAAAATAATTTTTACATACGTAGTATTTTTTTTATTTTTTAATAGAGCAGTTGGTGTCAGCCATCTTCATCTATTATGTATCTAGTGTACTATGGGAGAAAGGGTGCATTTTCTTGCACCCATCAATGTGTCCTCAATTACTGATTCCTACCGCTTCCACTTTTCTCTAGTTCTAGTTTCTCTGACCCTTATCAACGTGACTATCTGTATTCATCCCACATCAAGACCCTAGAAATAACAATCGCTATTACATATTTCAGCCAGCCAAACCACTGATACTTGTGGTTCTATACTTAGGTTTCTCTTCCTTGCAGCTGAATTAAAAAAAAAAAAAAAGTAGTGACCTT
This sequence comes from Pezoporus flaviventris, assembly GCF_033815535.1. NCBI lineage: Eukaryota > Metazoa > Chordata > Aves > Psittaciformes > Psittacidae > Pezoporus > Pezoporus flaviventris. The sequence goes on along the minus strand of NW_026892616.1, from coordinate 2,635,937 downwards.
CTTGTTGAAAAACAGACTGCCAAATATACATCAGAGGTCAGCAATGCTTGTTCACCACAACTGTCATTGTATTCAAATCCACACAGGACATAAACCTGTATTTCTAATCTCTTTGGCAGAGTTTAGAAAACTATTTTCATTCTAACTTCCTTTAGATGTTCGGGGAAAAAGAAGTTTATTGTAAAAAAAAAAAAAAAAAATTTGGAGGCTATATTTTATGAGAGGATACACTTTCCAATGGAAGAAAAGGTATTTTAGTTCATTAAGCTCAGTATCAGTGGTAGTAAACCAAAGACTAAGTGAAAGGAGGTGGCATGTGTTAGGGGAAGCAGGCAGTAAAGTCCCATCATCCTTCTAATGATATTGAAGATGGTCAGATTTACTAGTAAGATGCCCAGATCTCCCTTGTAGCAGCCATAACCCAGTATATGTCTAATGTTTTATAGTGCCAGATTTGCAAATCAGAACAAAATGACAGATTACTTTGTGGAGAGTTGAAATAATTTAGAGAAATGTAATCCCCTATAAGGAGGAGTGAATGACAATCACTATAAAGTGATTTGCGGGGTTTTTTTCCACACTGGGTATCATGTTGAAATGTTGTCCACTTGGAATTAATTTATTTTAGTTGGATCAAGTATGTGTTTACCAAAATTAGTTAATAAAATAAATAAAATAAAATAAAATAAAATAAATTTTGAAAGTATCTTCAAGGACAGGGAAACATGAGTGTCTGGGTATTTTTATTCGTTTGGGAACACAAGTCATGTAGCTATGTGTCTCAAGGAGATAAGGAAAATAGAACAGAGACTTGAACCCAGGTCATTAAAGCCCTAAGATAACACTTTGATCACTGTACCTATCCATCCTTTGGAAGAAGATTATTAATGCAAGTATTTTCATCTTTTGCTTTTAAAAGTCAGTTTCCTCATAAAATAGCAATACACCTCAGTGGAGAATTTCTGCTGCTTCTGCCTGAATTTAAGACAAATTAAATAATAGGTTCTTTGTGTTATCAATGCCAAAAGCTTTCAGACTGCCTTATGTTTTGGTTTATCCCTAAAAAGAAAGGTTAACACATTTGAGAACAGAGTACATATCTCTTTATAAAATTTGTATTTATATAGCAGAAATACGGATCCATTTGTCTCATTCAACTTACTGTTGAAGGAAGGAAATACTAGCGGCCAAATTTTGAGACACCTATATAGTCTATTTAATGTAAACACACAGTTTTGAAGGGTGAATACAAAGTCTGTATTTGGCTTTAAAACTAACAGTAATTCTGGGAATTTTAAATTATGTTTTTAATTGAAAATAAACACTTTTTTTTTTCTTTTTGGTGAGGGGGTTAAAATAGAAATTGTGAGAGGAAAGCACAGGTAAACCAGTGCTTAATAGACTAATCCTGTTCTTAGTGCTGTTGAACAAAACTGTATGCACATCCATTTGCACAGATAAACTTCACTGTAGCAAGATTTAGTTCATAAGAACATTATGAATCATAGTGATGCAATGTTTGGTAGAGTGTGGTATTTTAGGTACAATCTAATTTTGTCTGTCAGTTATGCTTCTCAATAGCTTTAAAATTGTGAAAACCTGCTATATGTGGCAACATAGAACCAAAGCAAACAATAACATTCATGATTTCTGGTATCATAAATCAGACTGTTTTTCTTTTTTCCCTCCAAGTAAAAAGGTCCAGTGACAAGGGATTCTGTTTAGTGCTTAGTAACATTTAAATTATTATTAAGCTAGAATTACAATGGCTAGGTAAGGGTAAACAGGTAAATAAGGAAGAACCGAGAAAGAAGAAGCCAATATATTACCCAGTCGATGCTGATATTGATTCTGAATAGAATTTCTTAAAATAGGTGCTCAGAAGGAAGGATGTACTGATGTCAGTGCCAGTAAATTTAAATTTCAGATATCAGTTATCTTGTTAATAACAGATTAAAAAAACAAACAAACAAACATAAAGGTCTGTGATCTGTACGTTCATGAGTCAAACCTATACGAAAGAAAAGAAAAAGAAAGACTCTCAAACTGTAATGATATTAATTTTATTTTGCAGGCACTGGGCCCATGCCATTTCATTTCATTACCAGGATACGCTGAGCAGCCTGGAATCAGCAAGAACTACAGGCAATGCAAGCTGATGATAAACATTTTATCATGGCCCTAAACATATTAAATTTTTACCTATAAATTTTATCAACAGTATCTACATGGCTGGATAGCATTTCCCCCCCTTCTTTCTTCACCCGCACCCCTGTTCTCTTTTGCTCTGCAAATACAACTTGTACTTGACTGTTCTGAAAACAAATTTAAAAAATCAATAAGGGAAAATATATCTACAGTTTAGAGCTTACTTGTCCAATAATTATCATTCACATTATCTTCTGTATTTACTGAAAAATGGGAAAAGAAAGCTACAGCATAGGAAGGGTAACAATAGAAGAACCTCATAAGGTTTTGTGACAGTCTCCAGAAGATTTCTTCCTAAAACTAATGGCTTATCCCAGCCGAATATTTTTCAGTTGAAGACCTCATTCCCAGATATTTGGCCTTTATAGTATACTGATAAGGAAATAACAGGTATAAATCTAAAAAAAAATAAAGGTTGTAGATTTGATATTTCTAATAATATAGTCAATAGAATTTTACCTATTTCAGCTGGCTGTGATGGTTAAAGGGCCAAAACAGAAGTATACTGGAGTATACAATGAATTTTTCAATTAAATATTCCTGAGGACAAGAACCAGGAGAAAACCTAATCCTCTGGATTACTAGGTGATATCCCAGTAATCAATGCCAGACAAAAAGGGAACATAAAACTGTGAAACAGGGGGAGCAGATGCTCATTTTGGTTTAGTCTAGAAAAGGTCTGGTCTTTCTGAGCAGTACTCTGACTAACTGTAGTAGCATTTTTAATAATAAGAGAAAGAAAGGTGCATATTTGGGAACTCTCAAGACATAACAACCCTGGGGCTGGTTAAAGGCTAATTAGCCTCAGAAGCTTAGACTCTAGAGTAGCTGAGGAAAATCCTAATTGTATTAATAATAAATTTTGTTCTTACATAGTGCTATAATACAGTTCATCATTGGAAATATGTTTTTAAACAAATAGGTTCTTTAAGTTATGGCTGGTAGTAAATACCAACGGAGTAGTCTGCTGGGGAAAAAGACCACTCACAGATATGTTGACTGCTAAAGCTATGATCTCCAATATCCTGATGTGACTCCGGAAAACCTGAAAACTCAGTACATTGCTCCTCCACTAAGCTGAATAAACTTGCTTTGAAGCTTGTTATTACAAGAATCTAGGGATCAAGAAATAGGTAGGGATGATAATTACAAAAGGAACTCATTGGTCATGTAGACATACAGAGATTAAGTAAGGAAAATGCTTCAAGATCCTAAAGAAGTTTGTAACAGGTGTGTACAGCTTCTCCTTTTTCTTGTTCTCATCCTTTGTAAGGAAATTAATCCTCTCCTCTATCTGGTATTTCTGGTTCCTATATTTACTCTTATAAAAAACCAAAACCTGCTTGCCTGTGAGGGAGTAAAGACTGATAAGCAGTGACAATCGGAAAAATTAGTAGGTACACTTGGATTTTGCTTAGGAAAACACCTTGTAGTTTGAGAAAAACTATTTTATATTAGGCCTGGAAATATGGCTAGGACAGGCTAGAAAGACATCAGAAAGATGTTAACTACACTATATTAATGTAATAATTTCTTACAATCAAAAGTAAAAAAGTTGCATTGTTAATGCAAAAAAGAACCCTAAAAGAACATTAACAAAATAATATACTTATTATCAAGTTTGTTGTTTTTTTTTTGTGTGTGCAATATAATATAGCTTTTTTACTAAATTTTATGGGTACAGCTCATCCTGTGCATATTGCAAAGCCTGATGTAGGGGACATCTGTATGGGCTGTTTTGCAAAAACTTCAGGAAATAGCAGCTGCCATTACAAGTCTTACAAGTGGGCAAATTGTTTTTGAAGGAAAGTAGGGAACCTGTCTACCTTTTAATATGTTTTTCATCATTGTGGTATCTGAGTTGTTTCATACAAGTAAAGATAACAATAAAGGTTTTTCTCCTTCCTTTCCTTGTGGGAAAAATACAGCAATTATGGGACACCTATCACAACAAATAATTCATGATTAGAGCAGTATCTGTTCAACGAGTTTATCAGACATTGTATCAAGCCTAATGTGGCTGCATCACATTTGTCTCTATGCAGAAAGTTTAGCATGTAAAAGGCTAGTGTAAACAGGGAAGGAATAATCTGTTCTCTGTGTCCAGCGTGGATACAAGAAGTAATTAGCTTTAACTCGCAGCACTGAATATTCAGGTTAAAACATTCTTCCTATAATAGTAGTGAAATATCATCATCTTAAAATAGATTATCTGGAGAGACATAAGACTTGTTATCACTGGAGGTTTATTAGGGGCAGAGTTGATAAATACCAGTTAAGAACACCACTGACAGTTTGTCATGTCCTGGAGCAGGAAACAAGGGGATGGTGTCCTACAATTCATTCTACCCTTTTAATTTCAGCTTCATGGCCAAACTACCTCAAAAGAAGAGGCAGCAGAATTTAAAAAACTTTTTCTTTCATAAAAATGTTTTGTGTTTTCCTTTCACCTATGGCATATTAATAAATACTTGAGCTGTGTCCTTTTCCTAATCTTCAAAGCATCAACAAGGAAAAAGTTCTTTCATTAGAGCCCAAGACAAGAAAACTTCTTGAAAAAGTAGGTGAAAGTTTCAGGCAAACGGAAGGTGCTTCAATTGAGACAGTGGCCAGGGCAAAAGGAAAAATTATGTAACTCTATCTAATAATTTATTTGTTAGTCTTTTTTCAGAGTCAGGTAAGATCTTTATTCCATATGCTCTTTGATTTTGCTGGAGTGCTTTTCTGTTGAAAAACAGATGAAGTCTCCTGTGTTCACCATCTTGTATTGAACTCGACATATATAAAACTGCAATTAGTAATATAGAAAACAAATGAAAAAATAAATATTTTAATGAGAAAATACTTAAGAAACTGAAACCTATTAAAGACTATTTAAAAAAAATAATCTATATGAGAAAATATTTTCACATTCTAAGATGTGAAAGTCCTAAGTCTCCTTTAGGCTAGCCTGATCTTTGTCATTCATTCAACCTCTTCCTAAACTCGTCTGTCCTTACTTCTTTCTGTTTATTAATATACTGGCCCAGCATTCATTTCTCCTTTCTGTTATTTCTGTAATTTTCAAAAGGCAAATTAAATCTGGTGCATGACAGCCTTATGTGACAGTTCAGTAGTTTCACAATTTGTACAAATATTCCAAGTCTATTGCTGTCATAAGTGATGCTCTTCTGTGTGACTTTCAGAAAGCAAAAGCTTTTTATAGGCAGCTGTGCTAGTTGTCCCAGTTTCAGTTCTTCAAGTGAGCGCAGTGGAAGAATTCTGTTTCGGTATGCCAAACCTCCACAAGAAATCAACTCAGGCTCATCATGGATTTTACACCTCCTGATGTTGTGCAGTCCAAAGCATCTTTTCAATTTCCACATGTTTCTGCTGTGCCTTTTGTCTCAGAACTTGTTTGGTTTTATTTACAAAAAATTGGGGTTTGATGCCTTCAAAGCAAGGCATCTAAACGTACCTGCAGTTAAATGAATTTCTCATGATTATCTCACATTTCCTTTTTTTCTTAGCAACAGCTTTTTTTTTTCCCCTATGTTATTGATGTTAGCATTCAAATAAGTATATATTTTTAAATAAAATACTAGAGTTAGATATTTGAGGACAATTTCAGTTTCCCCTGTTTTTATTGCTTTGTAGTGATACAATTATCTGTATGCCATTTTTAAATATACAAAGCTACCTGGCAAATATAATTTCTAATTTGTCCTGCTCATTGCTATTCTCATCAGTGTCATTTGATGATCTATAAGGAAGTATTTCATGGAATAATACAGCATTAAACATATGAAACTCTTTCGCCACTCTCGAAGTGCTGTTGTTGTTCACTGCCAATGAAGCACTTTGAGTTGTAGAAAGGAAAGATGAAGTTATGGAAACAAAGTACAGGAGATGATGGCACACCAAATCATCATCTTGCAGGCTGTCAACCATCCATATTTTACCTGAAAATTTAGGATATGTAGGCTTCTCTCTCCCTCTCTGTGAAACTAATCTTTAGATTAAAATAACTATTTTTAGGTCATAAGTCCTAAAGCAGTTGTTATCAGACTTCATTGATTTATTAATAATTCTGCTCCCCTTCTATACCATCCTGCCTTCAATATCCCCTTTCCCCCCAAAAAAAAACACGGAGGTGCAAACTACAAGCCTTCTGTCAGTATGGTTACGTGGTATTTTCAGTTTAAGTATCTATCTATCTATCTATCTATCTAGATAGACAAATTGCTACCTAGCTATCTATCATCTATCTATCCATCCTTATACATCCATATCCTGGAGTATCTAACATAGTAGTGTGAGATACTGACAGTGTTAGATGGTGAGACATGCCATATAGACACAACAAGCACTTTCATTGGCCCTCAAACATGACTTAAAATATGGTTACCATCTACCTGTCATACAGCAGTGACTGAATTTCTATTACCTATTTTTATCCTTTCTGAATAATACCTTTTTAAAAACTGTAGTGATAATAGTGTAAAAATGTAGTAATAATAATTAATAATAATATGCAGGAGTCTTGACATGACCTGTTGCAATCTCTGGAGTTTTTCAACATCCCTACTGGTGCAATCTCAACAATCCTGAGAAAAGGAGGATAGTAACTTGTAGCTATAGTGCTTCTAATGTATGCAGTTTGCCTTATTTACTGTAAGATGCACATTCCACCTGACATCAGCCACAGAATTCAGATTCTTTCTAGCAGGGTTGTTATTCATCCAAACACTTTCCAGCCTGTGTGGGGTTATTTCTTAGAGCTTTGAATTTTCCTTCATTGAGTATCATAACTTTTCTGTTGTTCCAGTCCTCAATTTTATCCAGGTTCTGCTGGATCAAGTCTCTTCCATTTGTCACGTCAAACACTTGCCCAACATTACTGCCATCTTCAAATTTGTTGAGGGTGTAATCTGTGTCATAGTCCAGTCCATAAATAAAGTTTCTGAAAAACATGGGAACAGATAGCCAGCACTAGGATAATCTGCTTGTGACCTGCTGTTAGCCAGATGCCCTGCCTTTTGTTTCATGGCAGTGCAACCAACTTTTGTCCCACCTAACAGTCCTTTTTTCTAGGCCATGCATCTTCAGCTTTCATTTGAAGAAAGTGTAGGTTGCTAAATCTACAGGCTTACTAAAGTCAAGATAGGTTACATCCACTGTTCTTTGGTACCAGACATTTCATCAGAGGTATTAGATTGCTCAAGCATGACTTACTACTGGAAAATCCATGTTGCACATTCCTGATTACTTTCTTTTCCTCATATGCTTGAAAAAGGATTTGAAGGAGACATATCCCATGATGTGTCTATATCCAGGGACCTAGCTGAAGCTCATATAATTATTCTCTGTGTCATTTTTCTTTGCCTTGGGTGAATGTAATGATAGCATTTTTACAGCCATGAGGGACCTCATCTAATTGCCGTGCAAGTTATTGACAACGGACTATAGTCACATCAGCCAGTTCTTACAGCAATGTCAGGAGAATCCTGTCAGGTCTTATGGATTTGGATACATCCAACTTGTCAATATTGTCCATAAACTTTTATTAGGGTTTTTTTTTGGCATGCGTAATACATCGTTTCTTGCCTGTTAATTATGTCATAACTTCCCCTTCTTTTGAATTTAATAAAACTGATTTTTTTTCTGTATTGAGGTAGATTGTTCTTAGCAATTCATTTTCAAACTAAAACTGTTCTCTTGAATGCTATTGAAACTAATGTTCTGGATTCAAGGAACTATCTCTACTACAGAGCATTGTATGAAAAAATTATGTCATACTTGTGATTTTTTTCATGTGTAGGGTCTCCTTCTGTTGTACTATTGTTATGTCTTTCTTTCTTTCCCCCTCCCACCCAAAGGCTGTTGTCCTTTGTCACCCTGTTTGTAGCACTGGAACTTCAACGTAGGCTGAGAACTAGAGGTTCTGCAGTAACCCAAACACTGTTATTAGATCAAATGGCTTGGATTATTAGAAAATCAGAAAATTATATATTTTCTGAAAATTAAATGTTTATATTCTTCCACTTTTTTCTTATTATTTTCAAAATCAGTCAAATGGCAGGCAGAGTTGGTTAGCCTGAAGTAGTCTGCAGCATACTCTTTGCCCTACTTCATTACAATTAATAATTTGCTAGGACACATGCTACAAATTACATCTTTTGCCTCATAGATATGCAAACATATGCCAGTACATTTTAAAAAGTACACTTCTGATTCTGAAAATTTATCAGAAAAAAATGATTTGACACATTCACATCACTGAACCCTTCCAGTGATGATGCCCAAAGTGTAGAGTACCAAGTATTGCATTTCATATGTAAAATTTGATTAACACAGTTGATACTTATAGTAAATTGTCTCATCAAATGCTTTGCAAAGTTTGCTACAGTTTGCAATGAGGAATTTTGTAAACACTCTCATACCTCAGCTGCTTTTTTCTTCCTCTTACATTTCTCTTGAAGTATAGACTAGTACTTCATTTATGATGGAATAAATTTGATGTAATAAAGATACTTCTACCATCAGGACTTTCACCAGCTCATCTGTGGTAGTTCCAACCCCCCTGCCTTGGGCAGGGACACCTCACACTAAACCATGTCACCCAAGGCTCTGTCCAACCTGGCCTTGAACACCACGAGGGATGGAGCATTCACAGCTTCCCTGGGCAACCCATTCCAGTGCCTCACCACCCTTACAGTAAAGAACTTCCTCCTTATATCCAATCTAAACTTCCCCTGTTTAAGTTTTAACCCGTTACCCCTTGTCCTATCACAGCAGTCCCTAATGAAGAGTCCCTCCCCAGCATCCTTACGGGTCCCCTTCAGATACTGGTAGGCTGCTATGAGGTCTATAAGCAGATTTCCTAGATGTCTGAAGCGATAGGACATAACCAAAGAGAAATTGAAAACTGAGAAGTAGGTTCATTTCACTGGGACAAAAAGGGAATTCATATAAGGGGGGCACGAGAAAAGTTAGAACCCAAAACTATTAGAATAAGTATCGTGCATAGTAATATAAATAAAAAAATCACCCAGAAAATCCTATAATTTCATCCTTTCTTCATCACTCCCTCTACCCCCGATATTCTTTATAGGAATCCCTGACAGCCATGACAAAACTTTCATTCTGGCCAACACTTGGACATTTTCAGTGTATTTCAGTGTTGCTGGCATCTTTCCCAAAAGTGAAAATTGTGACATTTTTATAACAAGACAAAAATAAAAGAGGAAAAAAAAAGTGTCCTATTCACCCATTTCTCTGTGTGGAGGTTTCAGATTTGCGGTTTTAATGCAATTAATCAAAGACCAAATGCATTTGTATTCTCTGAACAGTTCAGGAATACTTTCCTATATTCTCAGTGTAGTAGTGTGAAATGGTGCGGGATGCCAGTGGTAATAGTTCTGAGAAAGCTATCTTTCATGCTAGGACAGTTCTTATGGGTTTTGTTTTATATGATGGATTGCAAGTTCTCAGTTATTTGCGAGCCACAGGCTTTACATGTGCTGTCTACATTATCAAATTTCTCACACAGTTTGAAAACCACAGCATTTTAATTGGAAGGAATGCCAGATCTTTCTGCCATGTCATTGTAGAAAGGTTATTAGACTCCAAGAAATAACCTTCCCACTTCAGAAAAATGAAAATATACCATGCAAATGTTTTTACCTTAGTAATCAATGGGGCTAAAAGGTGAGTTGGCACACATTCAAGTGCAAAATATCAAAGAGTGAACCCTGTGCTACAACGAACTCTTTTTAAATTCACCGACTTGGAAGATATTGAATATCTGAGGGCTTAGCTAGTCTAACAATGGTGTCAGCCTCCCTAGAACTGCCATAGAAAATACTTTCTCCTTTGAGGCTAGTTTCAGTGTATGATGGAGATTACTGGTTCTGTTTCAGTAAGAGAAGGGATCAGGACAAGGGAACTGGCCATTTGTACAGCAGAAACTCTAAGATTAGATTAGTGTAGTTCATCAAACAGTGGAGTTTAATTTAGCTCAGAATATCACACAGTAAAAAAAAAAAAAAAACAAAACTCAGTAAGAAATGAATGCTTAATGGCCTTGACACTGTGAAATGCCTTAAGATAGCAGTATGTAGGATTTCAGAATAAAATAGGGTCTCTATTTGCATCCACACTGCCTTTTCCAGTGTTAGAAAATACTGTCTTTTTCAGTGGTTGGAAAGTTACTTTTAGAATGGTAATGTATACATGGTTTATACACTGTTTAGGCATAACTACTGATTTACAGGTTTGTAGGTAATGAATTTAACTTCACAGGCTGCTGCTCATGTTCTGACTCCCCCCTTCTAATCCCTGTTCTGAGGACATACCTTTGACAAGTTATTTTCACACCCACTTTTGGAAGAGCCAAAGCTTATTTTAGTTGAGCCAGAACATATATGAGGATTTCTGGAAAAGTGAAATCATTCTTTAAATGTTTGTTTTTTCAGGTACATTTACTATTTGACTATACATTAGTTTCTAGGGTATGATCAGTGTTTGTCAAACAAATGTTTATGGCATTTATTCAGACATCAGTTTAATAATTGTGTAGGTAATAAGGCTGACACTGAATTAGGGAGAATGACTAAAAATGAGATTGAAACACATCTGGAAAAGTTCATGTTTTGCATCTTCAGGTAAATAATACCTACTGTTGTAAAATCTCACTTTTTAATTAAAAAAAATATTTAAAATAAATGTCTAAATTAGAAGTTTTGACAGCTGTTTTCAGGTGCAATTTGAAGTTTTATAAGACATACCCTGTAAGTTCAGCTGTAGGATTGTTTTGATGCAAATTTCTCTTTCTGTAAAGAAAGACTATAGTATGCCTCCAACTCCATGCACTTACTTGAAGAAGTGGTTACTGATCCTGTTCAGTAAATATTCAAGACAAACAGTTTAAATCTGTGGTGTTTCAGTTAAGTAAATTTTCTAGAAGTACACTTCCAATAATCATCAGGGGGGGACCACTGAAAGAAAAAATAATGACCTTTTGTTCCTGAAGGTTCTTTGCTGTGTTTTGCCTGAATCAGAATTAGTGTTAAAAGGCTTATCTATTGCTTTCATAGAAACATATTTTCATTTTAATTCTTTGTGATTTTTCTCCCATTAATGTGAAATTATAAGTCATTTGGTAGACCTGAAGAGCGAGCAGTTATAGTTTACTATGAACACTTTGTTTTGGTTCTTTTCTTTAAATGCAATATAGGTACATTTTATGGTCTTTATTGTGAGAGATGTGTGATGAACCTTTACTCTAATAGCTCCAAAGGAACAGCAAAGAGTTCTTTGGCAGGTGCTCCTGACCAAATCCTCTGGTTCTGGGGCTACTTTCTCTTTTAAAGAACTTGTTTTCCTAAGTTTTAAAAAGTCAAGATCCCCTTGTGGAATGATGGCCTAGCTTCCAATACTGTAAATCATCAGATAATTATTCCAGATAGTGAAAAACTACTGGTGTTATCTGGGTGTATAATAAATCTAGTTCTAATCGGAATTCATGTTCGGCTCATGCTCTTCTAGTTCAGGAGAACAATACAGAATGAGATACAGGTCCTGTCATATAATATTCTAGCTTTCTCTTTGATCTCTTAACATCAGTTTTGACCACACTACTGCCAAAAAAGCAAGTTGTGTTCTTTTGCCTGTCTCCAGCTGTCCCCGCCACCTTTCTTGTGTCAGCACTAGTGATTGCTCAGCTGTTCTGGGAAAAAAAAATAATAATTTGGGGAGGCAGGTCTAGTTTTTAGTCAGTTCAAAGGACTGACAAAACTGGTGAGCTAGTGGTGAGCTGGTGGTTTAAGTATTGACATAGCCTGGCAACAGAGAAGAAACTGAGAACTCTCTTTCTGGTGGCAGCATGGGCTGAGATCACACAAATCTCAATGCAAGTCTGCAGAATGAAAATCTTCTATAAAAAAGCTTTGGGTGGAATTTGTGAGTTTTTGCTAAACTCTGGAGTTTAGCAAATGGCAACTGCTTAATTCTGTTGATATGCGCCACTTGTTACTTGTGTTTTCAATCTTATTGTTATCTGAAGATTTCTATTAGAATGAGTCAGTTAAGCAGTCAAGCATGTTTTTTTCTGTATTTATCAAAGTATGCTGATGCAGTTCTTGATTCACTAGTATGTAGAAATTTGCAAGAGAAAACTAAGATTTTGCTTTAAGTTCTGAAAATGCTGAAGCTCAATTTTTCTGGTGAAGTCAACAGAAGGAAGAATGGAAATTCTTTCTCATACTCTTGATACCTCCTGGTGGTTCTTTGCTTTCAGAGAAGCCTGGTTGTCATGGGAGACACAGTGGGAAATGTAGTGTTTTGAGCTAAGGACATTCTGTAGCATCTATCTGTTGAACTCTGTAATAGTGACATTATCACTGTATAACAGAATACTAAATATCAACTGGACTTCTTAAATCATTGTATGTTTGGTTTTTTTATACTAAATGCTTCAAGATTAATACTAAAGGGTGAAACATGCAGTTTGAGTCACTAAGTAGTAGCCATTATTAAAGACAGAATTGGACAAATAAAAAACACATACTCTTGAACCTCACAGTTTCCTGTATAAGCCAATTCAGCTTTAGCTGATTTCTTTCTACTCATATGATCACTTTTATCAGTTGTTGCAGAAATTATCCTGCATAAGCCTGAAATATTGAAAAAAGTTGTGGGTCTCTAAATATCTATCAGGCTGATTTTCAAATAACCAGAAGCTGGGAGAAAGCCTGAGGGACACTTGCTTATCTGTTGCTATTCATAGTGACAGCGTGAATTGTTTGCTGCAAATTTTGGGTTTGGATCTGTTTTCTGAAATGAAGAACTGTCTGGTTTTTGGTTTTTTGTTTTTGTTTTTTTCTTTTGGTTTTGTTTTTGTTTTTTTGTTTGTTTTTCTATAGAAGAATAACTATTGCTGCATAATGTATGCACACAAGAAGTTACACATTTATTTCAGACCTGTGAAGGAATAAAACTGCTGTAGATCCAGATAACTGAGTGTTCGTGAGTTTGTACTCAAACCATTTCACAAAAGTTGCCAAGATGGTTGGAGACAAGATACTGAGTCAGGCAGGTCCTTGGCATGAACCAGTATGGCTGTGCCTTTGGAGCATATATGATCCAACAACCCACTACATGTCATGTGGAACATTCAGATATTTATAGCTATTGTGGGGTTTTCTTGTGTTGGTTGTTTTTGTTTGTTTGTTTATTCGTTTTTAACTTCCTTTTGTTTTCCTTCTCCATACGGATGGAGAAACATGATGAGATGGGGTTGTGTTAGTCATGGCACCCAGTTATGTTGCACATGCCTGAATCTTGAAGCTAGAGAGTTCTCCTAAATTCTGCAATTCTGAAAAAGCCTGACAGACTCTGTTGTAATTAGGATCATAGTAGTTACTATAGATTATGTAATTTAATGCTTAAGCAGTAAGTAAGTGATGTTGGCTTGAAAACCACACTAGAAAAATTTAAAAGTGAGAGGGTCATCATCTTTTGTACCTGAACACAAAGGATTTTAAAGAATCAGGCAGTTTAATGTGGATCACTAGCTCAAATTGTAAAGTCTTGCTTTCAACTATTGAGGCTTTCCTCCAGTCACCAACATATTGGAGGGCAGGAATTTTATTTCTTCCTCCCACTTATCCAAGTACAGATGAACAAGTAATATATATATATATAACAGAGAGAAAACATAGGTTGACCTGCTTCGTATAACACTTCAAATAAAAGCTATGTGGAGGAAAAAAAATATCTTATACACTTGTTGACTAGAATTAATTGGAAGAACCGCAGCAAATGCTTTTTAGTAAAGCATGCTAGACGAAATTTATGCAATTAAAAAAGTTAATCTATACATTTATTTTCCCTGTCTTTAATGTCTAACATGATTTTCACAGTTTCTTTCAGACCTCATCAAATTATTTTCTTTTAGCATGTTTGTATTTTAAGTTAAGGATTTAAAAAACCTGCTTTATTTCCTAAATTCAGGATTTAGAAGAATCTATGCAAGGAAACATAAGAGCTGTGTCATAACACTAACTGCAATCTACCTTTGCAAAATCTGACAGAAGTGATTATCACAGTAAAATGGATTCTAAATTCATTGGAGTGCTAATATTTTCTTAAGATAATATTGAATTTTATGAAAATAATAAAAAAGTTATGTTGGATTTCAGAGTTAATAAAAGCTTCAAATATGTTGCTGTGTTATCAGCTGCTATGTTACATCAGAGGATTCTGTATCACATCAGGGAATATTGGATTTGCAATAGGACACTAAATGCCAATGTAATATAAAATTTGCACAACTGGTATTTTTTTTCAAGTTGTTAATATAATAGACTAATCAAGTGACTGATTTTTACATTTTGTCAGTAGCTTAAGAGTAATGAAGAGGCTCATCTTGGCTGCTTAAATTGAAACTAAGTCACAGAATAGTATCATCCTGGTCAGTCCTAGTTCTACATCATTGTCTTAAGCAAAGGAAGAGAAAGGAAGACTCATACGTTGTGTCTCTGTATTTTCATGTGGTATTTTCATACCATAGAAATGAAAGATGTAATAGATATCTGACTTTCACAGTCTAAGGAATCCTTAGATAGTGATTTTTTTCTCTTTTCTAAGTGGAATACTTCACTATAGGAGGGATGACTTAATGATGGCCCTGAATTCAAGGCGTAAAATTGTTGCTGATTTTATCATAGTATTACTAACTGTTAAGCATCAGCCATTTAAAATGTAGAAATGTTAAATGAAATCAAAACAGGACAAGCAGCAGTAAAATTTCAACTCAGCCCCCAAAGTGGAAATAGATGATTGATCCATCTATGTAAGGGTAACAATGTTATTTAAGGGTCAAAGAAAGGATTCGGCTCACCCTTCTTTTCCATTCCCTTGGTTTACCAAGCAAGACATAAAATTTAAAACTCAGAAGCTGTGAGTTTTGTTTCTCAAGGTTATGGCTTCAGTAAAATGATTGTGAAGGTATTGATAAGTGAGAACATATAAAATACTTAATACAGTCATGTAACATGAAATTTCCTTCAGAGAAACTGTGTGGAGTACACCCGTGAATGTAAACTTCAATTAATAATAGCCATAGCTAAATTTGTGTGTGCTTTTGAAAAAAATCCCAGAATCCACCACTACAACAACTATCCAATACTGCCCCCCAAGAAACCCCCAAACCCACACTTTCATTATACCTTGCTTGCAGTAACCAAACTAAAACTTTGGACTGAAATATTCCTTGAAAAATATTGAAAAATAAAAACATTTTAAGAACACTGAGTTTAAATGGTTCCACTGTTTCTAAAATAGAAGATTAGAAAAAAATCTGGTTTCCATCTCTATATAATTTAATCTGACGAAACAGACTTTTATCTAACCTCATATGTATCATTCAACATGGTCTAGGGTGAGGTGTCCCTGCCCATGGCAGGGGGGTAGGAACTAGATGATCTTAAGGCTCATTCCAACCCTAACTATTCTATGATTCTATGATTCTATATCATAGTGTTAAGGATACCTATTGTCTTATTAAGCTAACAGTTCTATGCAAAATGGAAAGTGAATCAAATCAGCCAACTGATTGATGGTATGGAAAATGTCTTTGAAAAGTGATGATAAGATTCCTCTTGCTGAACTTCTCAACAGAAAATGATAGACACTGAAGTTTGAACACCTGCACTGGACTCCAACTATATGAAAAGGAGTGGCATTTCCAGAGGGCAGATTAGTATAATGCAAATTGGAAAATTAAGTTGCAGACCATGTTTCCACCTTCACCAACAACGTGGCATTTGACATAGGGAGTTGGGTACCCTCAAATTATGGTAGGATATGCAGCAAAAATACATTAATTTTATTTTGGGTTTGGTTTACATGGTTTTTTGGGGGGTATGTGTGTTCTTTTTTAATTACTGGTAGACTTCAGAGACTTTGGATCTGCCCTATGTATTTGCTAACCTGCTCTGTTTTCATTCCAACAGTCCCTGTTGAAATGCTGTCAAAGTGAGGTTTTGTGCCATTCAGAGGTTTCCTTCTTTGAAAATAAAAAGCATTCACTGCACTGTTAGAAATGTTTTAAAGAAAAAAATCATTTGATGCTGTGGTACCTACAACCCCAGCCCAGCCAGCAGTAAATAAAGACTATTGAACATATGCTTTCCTGGCTAGCAGACAGACTTCTTTAGCAGAGATTCTTTTATGCACACACTCCCTTTGAGCTAATGGAATAGTGACAACATGCTTTCTAAAGAAAACCTGTGTATGAAAAAATTGCTTAGACATGCATAATCTTTTTTCAAGAAGCTGTCAAGGACTTGTATTGATATTTGATGGTATGTTATTAACATGCTTACAAAAATAATCTGAAGTCAGTAGAGCAGGGCTGTTTATATTATTTGTGGTAATATTACCATTACTAATTACATTATATAGTAATACTCACTGATACAAATCAAGTGCTGGCAATGTCAGGATTAGTGGGGGATGGTATAACAAGCCAAGATTTCAGACCTTTGAGTTTAGTTTGGCATTCTCTTGTAGAAAAATGTTTTTTTTATCTTATTCATTAACATGAGTGGGATATGTTTGATATCAAAATTACTGCAAAGACAGTATTATTTTGGTAACTTTTTTTTTTCCCCTTTAGGCTTGGCTTTTGTAGAATTAAAAAATTGTAGAGATTGAAGACTGTATTTTTTATTTTTAAAAAGTTGTGTTTGTTTACCTATTAGAAGCACAACAGGGAAGGTGTCACTCCTTTTCTTAATATGGAGATAATAGATGACAACGGGATCAATACAGATCAGTAAAGATATCTTAGGGTATGAATAGCTTAGGGAATATGTTAAGGTATGACATCTTAGAGAAAAAAAGAAAAACCTGGGGAACTGCAGGCCAGTCAGTCTCACCTCTGTGCCTGGAAAGGTCTTGGAGCAGATCCTCCTGGAAACTATGCTAAGGCACATGGAAAATAAGAGAGTGATTTGTGACAGCCAGCATGAATTCACTAAGGGCAAATCATGCCTGACACATTTGGTGGCTTTCCACAACAGGGTTACAGCTTTTTGGGTAAGGGAAGAACAAGTAGTGATGTCATCAACCTGGACTTGTGCAAACCCTTTCATACTGTCCTGCACAACATCTTTGTCTCTAAACTGGAGAGACATTGACTTCACAGATGGACCACTTGGTGGATAAAGACTTGGCTGGATAGTCACACTCAAAGAGTTGCGGTCAACAGCTTAATGTCCATGTGGAAACCAGTGAGTGATAAATAGTGTCCCTAAGGGGTTGGTATTGAGACTGGCATAGTTCAGTATCTTTGCTGGTGACACGACCAATGGGATTGAGTGCACCCTCAGCAAGTTTGCTGACAATGCTGCACCACTGTGTGGTGCAATCAAAATGCTGGAGGGAAGGGATGCCATCCAGAGGGACCTTTACAGGGTCTGAGGTGTACTCATGGGCACCTCATGAAGTTTCTCAAGGCCAAGTGCAAGGTCCTGTACCTGGGTTGGGGAAATCCCAAGCACAAATCCAGGATGGGTGGAGAATATGTTGAGAGTAGCCCTGAGAAGCACTTGGGTGCATTTGTTGACAAGAAACTCAACATGACACAGCAAAGTGCATTTGTAGTCCAGGAAGTGAACAGTAACCTGGGCTACATCAGAAGCATGACTAGCTGGTCAAGGGAGGTGATTCTTTCCCTCTGCTCCACTCTCGTTACACCCCACCTGGAGTACTGCATTTAGCTCTGGGGACTCCAACGTAAGAAGGACATGAACCTCTTGGAACAAGTCCAGAGGAGTGCCACAAAAATGATTAGAGGTGGAGCACCTTGCCTATGAAGACAGACTGAGAGAGTTGGGGCTGTTCAGCTTACAGAAGAGGAGGCTCAGGGGAGACCTTATAGTATCCTTCCAGTACCTAAAGGGGGCCAACAAGAAACCTGGAGAGGGACTTTTTATTAGGGTCTGTAGGGTTAAGACAAAGGGGAATGGCTTTAAACTGAAAGAGGGTAGGTTTAAATTAGTTAATAGTAAGACATTCTTTACTACAAGATTGGTCAGGCGCTGGAAGAGGTGGCCTCAACAACCTGTTGATGCCACATCCCTGGAAGTGTTCAAGGCCAGGCTGGATGGGGCTTTGAGCAACTTTGTCTAGTGGAAGGTGTCCCTGCCTATGGCAGCGGGGGTAGAACCAGATGATCTTTCAGGTCCGTTCCAAATCAAACCATTCTATGATTCTATGACTCTAATCAGCCTTTCACAGATGAGGCAGGCAGCTGTGTTAATTGTATTATTAAGTATGTAATGGTTAAAACTCTCAGCAACCCCTTCCTCTCATAATATTAACATCAGTATAAGAACTGGGATAAGATTTGTGACATTCAGACAGAAGAAAAAATAAGATTAGACTTACTAGAAACAAGATATATGAATAATTGAATAGGAATGTCTGTAACAATGTAGGTTCTTTATGTAAATCTTGACAATTTATTTTTTTTTCATTTTGTGAAGGGAAAAGTTACTAACTGGGCTTCATCAATCATATCCTAGGCATTGTAATCAGGGTTACTTCTAAGGTTTCTTTCAAGCATTGCTTTGTTTCTTTGATATCCTGATGGTCTTCATTAGTATTACTTTGTCACTATTCTTTATGGTGAAAAAAATAAAACCAATCACAATAAACTCTCTCTGATTTTCTTCTGATTATTGTCAGAAGTTTACACTTATTTTTTTTTTTTTCTTGAATGGCATCAATAATTAACTGTACCACTCTTCCTCAACCAGAGGCTGCTTCTCTCTTCATAGTTTGTTCACTTCATAATGGAGAATTGCCCTGCTACCTGTGTAAATCATTACAGAAAGTCTTGGTGTATGTTTATTCTCAGCATGGGTTTGAGCTTATACCATTCACAGGTTTTGAATCAAAGCATAAAATTGGGAAAAAAAATAGTACACTGAGTCATTGTGCCAATTTGAAAGCCGAATCACATCTACGTTTGGGATTTCAGTAAAATGTAGCTTTGTATGACTAAAAGCCTTCCCACCAGACTAAAGTCCCCTTCTGAGGTGCAAAGATTGTCCTTTGCAAAATAATATGCTGCTTTTTCAAGAACAGAAAAAGCAAGGTCAATTTTATTGCTTTTAAAGAGAGATTCTATCTCACTTTTTTCTTTTTTTTTGTTTATAGCATGCTGTCACTTAGCATTTAGAAATATCTGAAGAGTAAAATAGTGTGCTTTTAGTCAGTTGCATATAGTTTGCTAATGTAGTGCTGCAGCTGCTGAAAGAATCTGTCCCCTAGACATTACAGTCTTTTCATATAATTGACCCTTCTGTAGTTTCACCTGAAGAGATTTTCAGTTGTAAGAGGTGATATATAGACCTTTAACATCCATTTTTGTCTCAGTGTATCAACAGACTACGTGCAGTGCAATGAACAACAGTGCAAAGAGCCAGTCAACTGTTGGCCAGGTAGTAATTTGAATCCTCGATCTTTATGACCTTAGACTTACCCATAAGTATTCTACTTGTGTTTTTTTCATAGATGAATCACATCTACTTTGAGCTAAATTGAAACCACCAATTTATTTCATGTAGGAGTAATCCATGCAAGACTAAATAGTGGTTGCCAGTTTCTCAGGAACCACACATTATTCTTCGACATAAAATCATAGAATAGTTAGGGTTGGAAAGGACATTAAGAATATCAAGTCCCAACCCCCCTGCCATGGGCAGGGACACCTCACACTAAACCCTATCAACCAAGGCTCTGTCTGTCCAACCTGGCCTGGAACACCACCGAGGACGGAGCATTCACAGCTTCCCTGGGCAGACCATTCCAGTGGCTCACCAGAGAGTAAAGAACTTCTTCCTTATCTAATCTAAACTTCCCCTGTTTAAGTTTTAACCCATTACCCCTTGTCCTGTTACCACAGTTGTCAATGAAGAGTGCATCCCCAGCATCCTCATAAGCCCCCTTCAGATACTGGAAGGTTGCTATGAGGTCTCCACGCAGTCTTCTCTTCTCCAGGATGAACAGCCACAACTTTCTCAGCCTATCTTCATATGGGAGGTTCTCCAGTCCCCTGATCATCCTCGTGGCCCTTCTCTGGACCTGTTCCAACAGTTCTATGTCTTTTTTATGTTGAAGACACCAGAACTGCATACAATATTCCAAGTGAGGTCTCACGAGAGCAGAGTAGAGAGGCAGGATCACCTCCTTCGACCTGCTGGTCACGCTCCTTTTGATGCAGCCCACGATACGGTTGGCTTTCTGGGCTGCGAGTGCACACTGCAGGCTCATGGTCATTTTCTGGATGTCCAGAGCCTCATACCACCTCTCCCAGGGCTCTGTAGTCCTTATGTTTTCTGGGCTACTGCTGTCTATATCACTAGCACCCACATGGATCACTAGAAGTGGATAATAGCAGGACTTACTGGAGCAGGCAGCCTGATCTGTGCCCCTGGCAGGTAACACACCTCCCTTGAGACTGAGTCAGGCCGACAGATGGGTGCCTCTGTCGCTTTCAAAATACAGGCCCCTACCACTATGACCCGCCACTTTTTCCTGGCAGCACCAGTAAAGATCTTCTTTACCAGTGCATCAGCCGTTTGCTCATGGTGTGAGTGTGTTTCCTGGTTAGCCCCGTGCAGAACTGCAAAGCGGTTCTGGGTGGGGACAACAGATTTAGGAGGAAGCCCCTTGCTTTTAACTGTCCTCTTCCTCCTTTTTTCTTGGTTTTGTTTTTTGTTTGTTTGGGGTTTTTTGTTTGCTAGTTTCTTTCTTTTTCTGTTACTAGTTCCCAGCTTCCTGGGTTAACGGCCTCCTTCTTTCCTCCTTGAGCTACAGGGGACGCTTGAGGCCCCTGCACAGTTTGGCCGGGAGCAAGCATTCCTGCTTCCTCTCAGCTTCCCTGACATCTCGAAGTCTATTAACAGCATCCCGCAGCTCAGCCACCTGCTGCAGGAGGACCTCCACCAGGGAGCACCGAGTGCAGCCCTGCCCTTTGTGCACCCTCCCCTCACCAGACCAGTGCAGACACTCTCTACACCCCGAGCTCTGCACTGCAGCCTCCCCTCTCACCGGCTCTGCCTGGGTGCCTACGCTGGCCACCGCCGGGGCAGCCAAAGCAGAGCTCCCAGACCGAGCCCCCATCATTAGGCGAGCGTTCCCGTTCCCGACCCCGTTCCCGACCCCGTTCCCGACCCCGTTCCCGACCCCGTTCCCGACCCCGTTCCCGACCCCGATCGCCTTCCCACGCGAACCGCCGCTCCACCGCACTCCTGCTCGCTCGCGCTCCCTGGGTCAGGTTTTTACCCAGTCAGGGCTGGTGCCGCTGCTCCTGGCTCCGCCCCCTGTGAGTCAGCTGCTCGCTCTCGTCAGCTGAGCTGCCGGCTCCTGGGCAGGTCCTGTCGACGACTTGAGGCTCCATCGGTGGCTCTCGCCGCTCTGAGTTGAGGCTCCTGGGTGCTGAGCTTCCCCCAGCTCGGGTGTTGAAGGTGTCCTCTTTCGAGCTACTCACCTCAGCAACTGATCCAATTTACATGGTCTTACATGACCATGTCTTTCCTTTGCCCTTGGGGTGAGTGTGGAAGTCCTCATCGTTGGATTATGTTGTCATTATTTATGGATTGCAATTAGATGTCTATGTTCAAACTATGGAAAGTCTTTTGTTGAAATTATATATTCAATACCCTATATGTGATAAAGTCTTATACCTTTCAAATAGTCTCACATCAGGAGATCAGCATTAATTAGACTTCACATAGACAATAAATAGACAAAAGCAATGAAATCACTGTAGAATATTAAAGATTAACCTCATGCTATGTTTGCGCTGTCTTTGCATCTCATTTTAACAGTAACTAGTCAAATACAAGAGACTTACTTAATAAAGGAGCATAGGACAAACACAGGGAGTATAGGTCTGTGAGACAATGATAACTAAGAGATTCAACTCTGCTCTTGTGAGACCTCACCTGGAGTATTGTGTGCAGTTCTGGTGTCCTCAACATCAAAAGGACATGGAACTGTTGGAACAAGTCCAGAGAAGGGCCACGAGGATGATCAGGGGACTGGAGCACCTCCCGTATGAAGACAGGCAGAGGAAGTTGGAGCTGTTCAACCTGGAGAAGAGAAGGCTGCGTGGAGACCTCATAGCAGCCTTCCAGTATTTGAAGGGGGGCTATAAGGATGCTGGGAAGGGACTCTTCATTAGGGACTGTAGTGATAGGACAAGGGGTAACGGGTTAAAACTTAAACAGGGGAAGTTTAGGTTGGATATAAGAAGGATGATACTGCAAATGCAGAGGTTGCATGGGGGAATGCACATTCTTTAAGAATTGAAGTTGAATTATGAAGACTCTTTCTGCTTTCTTCTGGTGGAGGAGAATTTCTCTGTGATCTCCAAGACGTTCCTCTTACTAGATTTTCTGTTTTATGTACTCACTGCTAACACCAGTACAGGTAAATTTTAAGGTACTTAGGAAAAAAAAAAGAAAAAGTACTTGGTTTCTTTATCTAACAAAATGTTCATTTGTCTTTTTAAAACAGAGTTAATTGCTGATACGAGAAAATAATTGTATGTCTTGTGAACATTTCAGTTCTAACACTGACATTATATCCTTACTTTCATTCTTTTTAATAAATTACAGTTTGCCTTTCAAGGTTTTATTTCATCCTTTAGAAAGTGACTGTGCCTCTGTGGTGTTTTTTGCTGGTGTTGGTTTTGAAAACTAGCAAAATTGCTTCTCTTTGTAACTGATGTAGTTGCTGCTTTTACTTTCTGACAGTTTTTCCTTCTTCTATGGTGAGCAACCTCCACCAGTAGGTATTGCTTATTTAATATTTTTCTGTGTGTTTTTAAGTCCTGTAAATTGCAGCATTTAAAAATAAAGGCAAGCTGTAAGCAAAAGAATGCTGAAGTCAATTTAAACTATGCCAGCTGGAAGGAAGAGAACCCAATGAGTTGGCAAGGACTTTTCTGGTGCTGCTTCTTCAACTGAATGTTTATTGTGGAGGTATTTTGTGTGTGTATTAGTGTGCCAAAGTGCATATCAGTCTCTCATCTTTATTCGTCCTTGTTTCTGTCATCTGCTAGATCTTTAATTTTTTTCACAGTAATTAAAAGATCAGTAGTTCATTATGCTTGAATTCATCATAAATAAAGGCAGTGTTGCAAAATCTTTACAGATGTTACATCATCTTCACAGGAAGGTATAATCCTATGTAAGAATCCGTGCAGAACTGGATCATTTCTAGACTGGATGCAAGTACAGTACACTCACAGGCTCTCTAAATGAGTAATTAAGTTCTGTGCTCTTCTATCATTTCATATATATACACTACTTTGCTGTTGAAGTGTAAAACTGAACAAAAGAAATTATCCTTGCTAAGGTCTATTAATAATCACCCATAAACAAGTCTCATACTGTTTTTTAGGACACTGTTATTATTGCTACCTGATCTGACAGGTTACAGTGTGTTTTATTTTCATTTCCGTGCAAGAGCTTCCTGTACCAATTCAGTGGGAGAAAATTGAGAGTTATGGTGCAGTAATGATGCTACTGTATTACAGACAATAAGACAGTAGATTCTTTTGAATACAGAAATTTCTTGGTAGGTTTTATTGTGGTATTGTTGTTTTTTTTTTATAACTATCAGAATTGTCATTTTCCTGAAATGAGTAGCCAACAGTCTGCAAATCAATGTGATTTATTAAAACATACAAATAAGGATTTTATTTTATTCCTTTTTAGGCAATATCAGGCATATGTTGCAGGTTGTGCGAGTCTGTGTGTGAGAAATGGGCATTGAGCCTCAGTCCCTTAATTCCTTATTTGCTGGGAGTGAGAGATGAGGCTGTTCAGAGTCTCTTATGTTTTTGTCTATTAGTTTCAGAGAGGTTTGCCTGATTAGAAAGTTTGCGTACACACATTTCAGTTGTGTAATTCAGACGGCTTAACTTCCACAGGCACTATGCAACACATCTTTATAAAAGAGGCAAAAATTAAGTATTAGGAGTCCAGGTAACCAAAGTTCTTCAGAATCGAGGTTTCACTTGTGAAATTAAGCTAAGCTTTTGAGGACGACAGAGTACAGAGACTTTCTTTCTCAGACAGAGTTATGATTTCTGGTGTCTATATTTTTTAATATACAAACCTAGCAGGAAAGGAGAGCAAAAAATAAAGGAGTTTGATTAATGGAAGAAGCTTACAAAGAGCTAAGTTTGAGGGCTGATCTTACAGCTCTTAGGCTGGGAAAAGTGTCCCATTAATTTTAGTGGGAGTTTTGACTGCACAAGAATTTTCAAGTGCTTTCTTGTTCATTAAAGGATAGAAGGTAATTAGAAATAAAGCACAGAAAAGATTTTATATAGTACTGCTTTTGTCAGCTGAAAAAAAATCCATATTATTGTAGGAGTTTTAGGCTAATCTCTCTCCCTTTCTTGCATAAAATGATGACACAGTAGGTTGTTTTCATTACACTTAGAGGTCTGTGGTTCTGTCTGTTCATTTTTTTGGGAAAAAGCAACTGGCAAGTTTTTGTCTGTGTTATATTCCTTGCTGTTGGATTGCAATCTCATCTACTATGCTGACTTTGTCATTTCCCTCCTCCATCCAAACTGTTTAGCTCTAGATATTCCCACATTTTTGTTTGTAAATGTTGGATGATAAATGAAATAAAATGCCAGTGTGCATTTTGGTTGAAGGATGTTGCTGATGTCAGCTCATGAAACAGAAGAACAGTTGGAAAGAAAAAGATAAAACTGTACTACGTTTTGCAGAAACAATCTTGCATGTTTTACAATACTTTAAATTAGGTTGACTTTTGAACACCTGTTGGGGAAGAAGCTATATATACTTTAAGACCTCTTGAATCCAACCCTGAATTTTAAATCTATGGCAGTAATGAGCCATTTCAGGAATCATGAATTTAGGTCATCAGCTCATCAGAGTCCTTTCTACACTGACCTCAGGGACATTATCTCCACTTAGGACTTCAAACCATTCTTTGTAATACTTAAAAATACATTTCATGTTACCCATTCCTTATAGCTACTTTATTTTCTTCCTCCCCGTACCCACCCTCATCAAAATCTTTTCTGCCTCAGCCTCCAGCTGTAATTATTTGGGTGAAGAGTATGGTCCAAGTTTAATTCCAGCTGAAATTGCCACTGGTTGTAAGATTTAGAGCAGGAGCCACTTTTTTGCAACTTTCTACCATGTGCTGGTGGGTATAGGGAAGCTATAGAAGGATGGAGAGGCAGAGAGGCTGTTGGGAAACTGTTGCTTCCCTGGTTCTCCTTGCTTGCCTTGCAGTAAATAATGCTCTTAACCATTCTCAAAAGCAATGGAAAGGGGAAAGACGAATTTCCCTTCTGATGTGGCAGTAGTCTGCTTTTTTGAGGAAGAAGCTATGTAGAAAAAAGGCATTGCATTTAATGATGCCATGCATTTGTCTTTTCAATCTGCAATTGTTATATGAATGAGATTTTATTTCTGCTCAATCATTTTATTTCGACAGTCTCCCTAAGCTTTCAACTAACAAATATGATGTGGGAAATATTCATTGTTTGTTGTTATTGAAACTGCTCTTGTGATTCCTTTCCAATTATTTTCCGGAAACAATACTTATTATTTCTGCAAAGGTGACTTATTTTTGCAAAGGTGACTTTCTAATAAATAAGAATGTATTTGGTAATATGGAGTCTGCCTTTAAAAACCCGTCACTATATCAAAGTGGATAAAATTGTGCAGTATACATCCTAAAGAAAGCTGGATCCACAGGGACTCCTTTGATTTTTTACCAGTTTAATTCTATTGCCTTTGGGTGTATTGCTTGTCATTTGTACTCATGTAAATGAGGAAAACAATCATATGTAAGATATCAGAGGAGATACAGGCAAATTTTAAAATGAGCATTCTCAGTTAAGCTATACCTATTAACTCCACGGATTTTTGAAGTGCCTTTTCATTTAGAGTGCAAGACCCAGTACTAGTGTAAAGCATTTTGGTTTGGTTTTGTTTTTTTCCTTTTTTAAATGAATTTTAGATGACAAAGGAGGGACTTCCTGAAGTTAGTTGGAAATGTGACTTCAGATACTAGAAGAGAATATTTTTGGTAGATAAAATACTTTAGATGACTTTTTGCTTCAAGGGGATTTCTTGAAAAAGCTATCAGAACTGTGAAATAATTCTCCAAGAATACAGAACTTGTGTGAGATATCTAAGGTACCTGTTGGGGGTATTTTGAAAGAATTTTAAAAGTACTCACATGTGATGTAAAGTTTTCTGAGGATTTTGCTCACTATGCACTGGTAAAGGAGTGGATAAACCACTCCATACAGAATACTAATGTCCTTTCTGAGTATGGTGCACAAAGTGCTTGTTTGCAATTTGGGCATATTACTCTACAGAGAATGGATTTGAAATTATCTGACTTTCCAGAAACATTCCCCTTAATGTAATTTTCTGTCTCTGGGAAGCTTTCTTTTCTCAAATAAAATAGAACAGTACAAAGGCCAGGTGCTGGGTGGATACCTGAGTTTCTGACTGTCCTTCCAAATGCATGTGTTGCTGGCTTAGATTGTTCAGGATTGGTGCAGTTCTATTCTGCTGTCTGGTTGGATAACAAATTCAGTTCCTCTAGGAACAGGCAGTTTTGAAGGTTCTGAAAACTTGGTAACCTACTGAACTTTCCCTCCATAGTACTCTTACAATCACATAAACACAGGGTCCTTGTGACTCGAGTCCTTGGAGAAATGGTATTTTGGGATATCTGAGTATTATACTTAGGAGGGAACCGGAAGTACATAATGTTATTTATATTCAGCAGTTAGTAATAGAGCATGAATATCTATTAATGCTCCCACATTAAACACAGTTTTAATTGCAGTTTAAAGATCTGCTGGTTTTGTTTTTTTTTTTGCTTTTTAGACGCTCAGGGTTGATTAATAATACCTAAATAAAAAACTTAATGGTGCATTAAACTAAAAAACAAAAGTTTCTTGTTATGAGACAACGATTTCACGTGGTAGTTCCCTAAACAGAACAATAAAAACCCATCTGAAAATCTGTTGCCTGGCCGCAAGCAAAATGTTGTACAATCAGTCTTCAGAAAACAAATTGATGTTTCATGTAGCATTTTTAAAAAATGTTACCATGCTGTCCTGGTTCAGCAGTAGCAGTCATGTTTCTCCTTCTTGGTAGCTGGTGCAGTGCAGTGTTTTGACTTTCGGCTCGGGAACAGAGATGATAACAATGATGTTTTGGTTTGGCCAAGGACTTTGTGAGCCTCATGTTCTGCCAGGGAGGAGGGGAAGCCAGGAGGAAGCAGAGACAGGACACCTGACCCAAGCTAGCCAAAGTGGTATTCCATACCACAGCACGTCATGCCCAGGAGGTAACTGGGAGTTAGCTGGAAGGGCTGGGAGTCTGCAGGGTTGGAGGAGGTATCAGTCGGTGCTTGGTTGGGCTGGGGGGGGGGGGGTGTGTGAGTTATCGGTTGGCTGGTGGTGAGGTGATGTATTCTCTTCCCTTGTTATTTCCTTTATCATTGTTATTATTGGTGGTGGCAGTAGTGATTTGTGTTACACCTTAGTTACTAAACTGTTCTTATCTCAGCCCGTGGGAGTTTCATTCTTTTTGACTCTCCTCTCCCTCCCTCTGGGAGTAGGAGGAGAGCAAGAAGGGGGGGAAGTGAGTGAACGAGTTGTCTGGTTCGGTTTAAACCACGACACATGCATATGTTTGGTAACACTAGGCTATAGCCTCTGAAGTTTGTGAACCCTCTTAAAAAGTTACTTATCTATCTTCAGCAAAAATTTGCTCACATTTTGCTTTCTATAATACCAATATCGGGCCACTGGGGAGGTGGGTTGTCTGAAGAGCTCTAGTAAGAATTACACATCCTTTTAATTTAAATATTATTGCTTTTTAGACACTGAATTTTGGAGATATGCTGAAGTACTTGTGGGAGGTTTGGGTACCTGACAAACCATGGGTAGTAAGATACCAGATCCACTGAAATAAATAAAATAAGCATGTAATATTAACACAGGCATTTCGGCCCTGCTGTTGTTGAATTCAATGAGAAAAAGTCCTATGGGTCTCTTTAAGAAGTGCATTACTACAAATTTGTGGAAGTGTGTTTTCATTCTTTTCAATATTGTCACACTGGTGTGAAGTTGAAGTGATGCCTATAATGAACTAGAATAGCATGATAGCATCTGATGGGGGAAGAGAGAACTGCTCAGCGGAAGGTTCTAATAAGACCTTTTCTCTTATCTTTACTCAGACAAACAAGTGGCTAGCTGTTGTCCATCAGAGAAATTCATGGTTCACAGCTGGGCCTACTGAATAATACCTTTCTCCAGGTACCCTCTTGTTAGTCTTGTTTAGTGCATGCTCTGGACTCCAACATAGTAGGCCAAGGAAAATAACAATCTCCTTTTGAGCACCATGTGGACTTCTCAGAAAATTAACCTGGCAGATGCTGTCTGTCCTCCACTTTCAGAGGCAGTAATCAGAGAAGAGCTAGGGTTCAACATTTTGGTTTCTAAAACTCTGCAGTAAGGAGAAGCCATAGTCTATTTAGATGCATAGCTTCTTCTCGGTGCAGAACTCTATAATTGATTGGTTTCAGTGCTTTATTTTTGGTGTGAAATAAAGGACTGCCCACTCTCTGTGCATTTTGAATAGAGTCTTTCCAAAATTAATAACAGAAAGCTTCATGTAAAAGTTCAAAACTTCCAAGTCTTTTAAAGGTTAAAAGTAATAAATTCAATTTAAATTTAGTTGCATCTTAGGATATATTTAGTTAGTTTTGTTCAACTATCCAAACTGCAAGACTACAGTAAAATGTTGTTACCTTTATAAGTCTTTCCTCAAAACTAAGCACTCCGTGGCACTTGCTTTAAACTACATCAGAAGAAGCAAATTCCTGGAAACAGGAGTTTTCAGTATCAAACTTTACATTTAAAACTGTATTTCCTATCTACTTACTGGGTAGTCTACTCTATTCTACTTCCATTCCATTCCACTTTACTTCTACTGTACTGTACTCTACTCTACTCTACTCTCCTCTCCTCTACTCTACTCTACTCTACCTCTATTCCACCTCTACTCCACTCAACTGTTCTTGATGAAATTCAACAAGGGCAAGTGTAGAGTCTTGCATCTGGGGAAGAACAACCCCATGTACCAGTACAGGTTGGGGGTTAGCCTGCTGGACAGTAATGAAGGGGAAAGGGACCTGGGGGTCCTGCTGGACAGGAGGATGACCGTGAGCCAGCAATGTGCCCTTGTGGCCAAGAAGGCCAATGGCATCCTAGGGTGCATTAGAAAGGGTGTGGTTAGTAGGTCAAGAGGGGTTCTCCTCCCGCTCTACTCTGCCTTGGTGAGGCTGCATCTGGATTATTGTGTCCAGTTCTGGGCCCCTCAGTTCAAGAAGGACAGAGAATTGCTTGAAAGAGTCCAGCAAAGAGCCACCAAGATGATTGAGGGAGTGGAACATCTTCTTTATGAGGAGAGGCTGAGGGAGCTGGGACTCTTTAGCTTGGAGAAGAGGAGACTGAGGCGTGACCTCATCAATGTTTACAAATGTGTAAAGGGTGAGTGTCAGGATGATGGAGCTAGGTTTTTTTCAGTGATGTACAGTGATAGGACAAGGGGCAATGGGTGTAAACTGGAGCATAGGAGGTTCCATGTGAACACCAGGAAAAATTTCTTTACTGTGAGAGTGACAGATCACTGGAACAGGTTGCCCAGGGGGGTTGTGGTGTCTCCTACATTGGAGATACTCAAGGCCCGCCTGGACAAGTTCCTGTGTGATGTACTCTAGGTTACCCTGCTCTTGCAGGAGGGTTGGACTAGATGATCTTTTGAGGTTCCTTCCAACCCTTGGGATTCTGTGATACTCTACTCTACTTTGTTCTGTTCCGTTCACTAGAAATTCAGGTGTTTATAGAAGTTACTATTTAAGGTAATGGAGAATGGTTAGACCACACTGGATTGAGGCAGTGGAGTACTATATGAGCCTAAACATGGTCTTCAGCTCTTAGCTTGGTTTTGGGATCTCTTTTTTTGTATCAGTACTAGAATGTAATGTTTTAGCAGAAGCTGTCACATCTAATATTTCATTAGATATTAATTACAAAATAAAGAGTTCTGATGCACTTTTATTTAAAGGTCTAAGAACAATATATATGTAATGCTTCATGGTCAAGTCCATTTTTTTTTTTTTTTTTTTTTTTAGGGAAAGTATATTATTCTATACCTTATGTTGTAAAGCTAGTCTTTCAAGAGTTACATGTGTTAGGGAAATCTTTTCCATGGAAGTTGGATGTTAATTGCTAGAAAGCAATATCTAAAATAACGAAGCAGGAAGAAAGTTCCAGACATTTAAGCTACTTTCTAGAAGATTTGATGGAACTCTCTCAGCCTTTCCCTAAGAACTGTTGCTCTTTGTCAGACAAATCTTTTCAGCTAGGTGCAGTACTTCAAGAGAATTAAACAAATGGGTAAAGGATTCCCCATACCTGTTTTAGGTTTTAAAAAAGATGAAAATTTATTCTCCTTTCTCTACAAGATGATACTGGGCATAGAAAACTTTGTTTTTTTTTTCTAGCTGACAACAGCAGCCTGGATAATCAGTTTAATTAAAGCTTCTTTTCCATGCATGTGAATGTTAGGCTTTGAAAAAATCCTCTAACCCTTTACTTATGGAAAGCATTTTGAGTGTTTTATTTTTATCACTTTAATATTAATAGATCTTCACAGTGTGAGCAGTAACTAAGTGATGTTGGTGATCTGTAGAATGAATGAAGACTGCTGATTTTGCAGTGTATTGTTGAGTGTGAATAAAGATGTATTTTCTTGGTTTTAAAAAAAAAAAAAACAGTTGAATTACCTGTGAGTACTTTGCCTATCTACGTAGCAATTACAGGCTCTTTCTAAAGGAGTCTTGGCAAAGCAAATTTCCATTAACATGGTATGTAATAGAATCTAGAAAACTCTCCTAAAAACAAGTTTCAGGCCTAATGGATTTTCTGTTTCTCATAGTTAAATTTCAGTCATCACTTTTTATGCTGGTGGTAACTGGACCTAAAGATTAGATGCAGAAGTATTTATGTAAATATCTAGTGTACCTGATTAAGCAGCAGATCAGACAGCATGATTTTGTGGGGGAAATGGGCTGGGGTGGGATGGATGGAGAAATGGAAACATGGCACTCAGTGATGAATAATCTGAAATGTATTTAGCGTGTGGGAGGGATGGCAGCACCTGAATAGCAATTTGTCTTTTAAGAAACCTATTTTATAACATTGAGGTTTCTTGCACTGTGGTTTCCCAACCCAAATGTGTTACAGAAGTGTGAAGCCAGCAACAATTATATGATGGAGTTCAGCTAGTGCAGCTTTGTTTTCCATCTCATACCAGGTTAATTTAGTTATTTGCATATGGGCAGATGTCATGGTCCCATTTATCCAAACAATGCTTTTGGTTAGACTCTATCTTGTGATGTGTGATCAAAATGATCCATTCTAGGACTATAATGGTACTTTGGCATCAATAACATTAGCATCTGTTCCTCTGGGGTGGAAACACCCCCTCCCACCCTAACACATGAACAAACAAATCTGGGAATATGCATATATAAGAGGGAGAAAAACTGCCTGGAATACTCAAAAGCATGAGGCATATCTGTGAATGATATATTGTGAGAATGAAGCTTATGACTGAGCTTGTCCTAAAGTAACAGAATCCTTCGAAAGAGGAAAGATGCAGAGCAGCAGGAAGTGGTCTGAAGTTAAATGGAAGAGTCTGATACTACTCAAGTATCTCATCTGAGTATGTTCCATACAAATTACTTGGTTTTCTGTTGTAGGTTGATCTTGGCTGGATGTCAGGTGCTCACCAAAGCCAGTCTTAATCACTTCCCCTCCTAAACTGGACAAGGGAAGAAAATATAACAAAAGGCTTGAAGGTTAAGATAAGGACAGGGAGATCACTCAGCAATTACCATCATAGGGACATTATTGGGGAAATTAGTTTAATTTATTACCAATCAAATCAGAGTAGGATAATGAGAAATAAACCTAAATTTTAAAACCACATTCTCTCACCCTTCCCTTGTTCTTGAACCTAATTGGACCTAACTTTACTTCCGATTTCTCTTCCTCCTCCCCAGTGCAACAAAGGGGGATGAGCAGTGGGGATTGTTGCCAGCTCATCACATGCTGTCTGTGCTGCTCTTTCCTCCTCAGGGGAGGCCTCACACTCTTACCCTGCTCCAGTGTGGGTTCCTTCCATGGATGCAGTCCCTTCGGAACAGGCTGCTCCAGTGTGAGCCCCCCATAGAGTCACAAGACCCACTGCTCCAGTGTGGGCTTCTCTCTCTATGGAGCCATAGGTCTTGCCAGGAACCTGCTCCAGTGCGGGCTTCCCATAGGGTCACAGCCTTTTTCAGGCATCCTTCTGCAAAGGCATGGGGTCCTCCGTCTGCTCCACCATGAATCTCCATGGGCTGCAGGAGCACAGCTGCCTTGCCATGGTCTGCACCACAGGCTGCAGGCAATCTCTTCTCTGGCAGCTGGAGCACCTCCTGCCCTCCTTCTTCACAGACCCTGGTGTCTGCAGTGCTGTTTCTATCACGTTATCAGTCTTTTCTCTGGGTGCAGTTGGTCCTGTGCAGTAAGTTATCCCAGAGGTGGTACCACAGTCACTGATGGGCTTGGCCTTGGACAGCAGTGCTGGCTGGCATTGGCACTACCAGACCTAGTGAAAGCTTCTAGCAGCTTCTTACAGAAGCTACTCCTGTAGCTACCCTGCTACCAAAATCTTGCCATGCACAGCCAATGGATTTTCAAACAGTAGATAATGCAGGAATATTTTTCTTGTGTTCAGGATTCTGGGAACAGGAAAGCTCTGTACATTTTATGTTTTGGAGTCTACATATAGAGATATTGTTACTAAACCTGACAGAAGTTTTCAAAATATGTATTTTGTGCTGATCATAATTCTCTGGGCCTATTAGCTGATAAATGAAGTCTCTTAACTTGGATGTAGTTCAGAGATGTTGGACAAAACCTGATCTTCTTTGTAATTAGATTTTATTATGACTTTGTTTTCAAAAGTAAGCCACTTTTTAGTTTAGAATCATCATTAAAATTATTTGTGAAGCAGCTCATTTTCAACTGAATAAAAATAGATGCTGGTCAATAAGGTACTACTTTCTCATATGTAGTTGACGTGAAACTGAGCAACTTCAGGTTCTTATGAAAATGTTTGCAAATATATCTTGAATTCATTTTTCTCCCTAATTAGTAGCATGCAATGTACCATTCTGACTTTTGATTCACCCCCTTGGCACCTGTGCCTCCTCTTAGGGATCCCAGCTGTTTTCCTCTCTTGCTGTAATTGAAATCAAACTTGTTCAAGCCTGTAATTGATAGTCAATATAACCATCTAATGTTTTCTATGAGGCAGATGCACAGCAGACGCACATGAAGCAGCATATGGAAAACCAAGTGCCCTACCGAGGTGAAGATAGATCCACTCTTGTTTTGTTATACAACAGTCCAATCAACTAGTTCACCTACATTTTAGTAAGTTGAGTATGAAATTCAAAGTATATATGCTGTATTAATTGAAATTATTAGGACAACTCTCTCTGCCTTTATGAGAGACTGTACCTCCAGACTGCTTTTACCTATTATCCTCTTTGCCTGCTCTTTTCTCTTGAGGTGTAAAGAAAAAGTATTCTAGTGTCTGTCTGAGTGTTATGACAGGTCTAACGGCTCATATGTGATTGTAAATCTAGATGTTCTCTCTCACCCTTGTTTTGGCATCTAGTGCAAATCATAATCTTGTGTAAAGAGTGCAACTTTTTGTCTCCAGATGAAGACATTTGCTAGGAATCTGCCATTGGAAGCAGGATGCTGCTGTCTGTCAGTACTTCAATATATTCCTGTTTTTCTCTCTCTCTTAAACCGTATAATGCTTCCATTCTTTGGGAATAAAAGAAGATGTTCCTCAATCCTATAGCTCTCTTGTCTCACTCTCTATATGCACTATGTAAGAGAAAAGAGCACCACTCATGAAATTTTATATTTAAGTAATATATTAATATTTTAAAAGTAGGGTTTTAGTTGTTTGGTTGGGTTTTTTTTTTGTGTTTTGGGTTGTTTTTTTTTTTGTTTGTTTGTTTGCTTTGCTTTGGTTTTGGTTTTTGGGTTTGTTTTGTTTTGGTTTTTTTCCTCTTTGTTTGGAATCTACCCTAGTTCCTACACTAGAAGGGTTATATAGTTTTAATAGATTTTTTCTGCCTCTTGCTGATAACAAAATATTCAGTAATTAAATATAGAACTAAAGAGAAGTCATAGGTGGCAGAAGTCATTGATGGCTGCTGGATTTCTTAAGATATTTTTGAGGCATATTTTCTTAGCAGAAATAATGTAATAGTTCCCTGTGTGGATTTCCTATCTAGTTTTGAAAGGAGCCTCATGTGTTTCTTCTAGTGCTGATAGGTTGTTACCAGTACATCTGAGTCAGGCAGACTTAGGCTTTGAGCGATTGCATCTGCAACTATATCTGAGACCCAGCTTAAATCAAAAATCACACTTATTCTGTACTGTTCTTGACTCTAAATGTGGTCGCCCTATGTAAAGTTCAGCAGGATTTCTCCTGGGATAGCAAAGTTCCTTTAGGTATATCTAAATAAATATTAGCTTTCCGGTGAGTACTTATAAAGAGATTTGGAGGAAAGCTAGTTATTCTGTAACTCCTTAGATTACACCTGGTTTCTCAGGGACTTGAAAAAAAAAAAGAAAAAGAGGAGAAATTAACTTTACACTGTTCTAAGTCACAGTGGAGATTATACTCTTTAAATATTTATCCATCATGGAGGAGGAAAAGAGTTGAGTAATCAAACAGTTGGTGCTAATTTAAATGTCATAACCACAATTAGCAAAAAACATCCTTGCAATCCTTGCAATCAAATTTTATTGTGGTTTCCCAATCGATGTTCTGAAAATATCTTTCACTCGAGGATTTCCACTGTGAGGGAAGAGAGTACAATATGGGTTTGACTCAAGTTTCCTGAGCTTTTTCTTCTTTCTCAGAATTCTATACACTTTCTGTGTTTGAGCAATCCCTTTATAAGAGGTGCTGGTTTAATATGGGGTTGTCACTTGTTTCCTGCAGGTAGATTTGCCTCTAACTTGATAACCATCTACTCTGAAAGAATAATCTGAGACCACTACTTGTACTTTCTGTGTGATCTTAATGAAGCCAATACAAGGGAGAGCAGAGGGAGAAGTTGGTGTGTTTTTTTGTTTGTTTGTCATCATTGTTGTTTGTTGTGGGTTTTCTTAAGATTTGTTTGTTTATTTTTGTGGAAATTAAGCTCATGTACCTAGGAGGAGGGGTTTTTATGTTATTACAAAATCAACTAATTTCATACTTTCTCTGTCAGATTATTTATCTGATGCTATTTCTAATAGCATCATCAGAACAGTTTAAGTAGTTAAAAATAGTTCTAATATTAGAATGCGCAAGGTGTAAATAGATTAGCTTTGATGTATGATTAGCTTTTTTGTGTATTACACAGAAAAAAATGATTTATGATCAACTGAAATATTATATAAAAATGAGAAGTACTAAATCTATTAAGATTAGGCATGTGATTATTCTTAATACTTTTGCTATATGCATGGTGTACTGTTCTATTAGCATGGAGTAATCAAAGTTGGAATGGACCTACAGAGGCCATTTGATACAATGATGTCTTACACAAAAAGGGCTAATTTCAGATAAGTTTTTTGAGAGCCTTGCCCAATCAAGTTTTGAATTTCTCCTAGGCTATGTCCAAGGCTTGCCGTGGCCTCAGTGGGCAGCCTGTTCTAGTGTTTGATTATCCTTGTTATAATATTTTCCTTTGTATCAAATTAGAATTTTCCTTCTTGCAACTTGCCTCTGTTGCTTCTCATCCTATCACTGTGCAAAAAAAGTCTGGCTCCATATCATCCAGAGCTTCCCATTAAGTGGCTAAAACTGCAATAACTTTTGCATGTTGAGGGTGAGCACATGCTTGCAGAGGTCTACTTGATACTCTCCAGCCTATGAGGCTGTGTCCAGTGTTCTACTACAGTATGTGCCTAGATGTGACTTCCAGACAGATTTGCTGAGTAGTGAGGCATTTTTTCCAGTCATCAGAAACATACCTCAATCACTCAGATCTTTGTAAGACCATAGGCAGTGTTCTTGCAATGACATTGTCTGGCTTCCTCAGCACTGTTGGAGGCATCCCATCTTGTTCTATGTCCAATTTACTTAACTGGTTTCTACCTTGATCTTCTACCGTGGGTGATTCTTCAGTCTCCCAGATCCTGGCATAGGCTCAGAGGACTTGGGAGGCTTGAGGCAGTCCTTACCAGTAGAAGTTGAGGCAAAGAAGGCATCTAGTACCTCAGATTTTTCCATTTCCTTTGACACTAGGTTTCCTACCACTTTGAGTGGTGATCCCATATTTTCCTTCTTCTTCCTTTTGCTGACAATGTAACTTTCTTTTTATGCTTCACAGTCCTCACTAGTATCAATTCCAAGAGAGTATTGGCTTTTGTACTTTAGCTGAACTCAGTCAGGATTTCTCCATTATCATGCACCTGTACACCTTTATCAAATAAATTGGTTCTTGATGCTTCACAGAAATCTCTTGCAATTTTTCTGCTCCACCATTTTGCCCTTCTAGAAGATGGGGTTGTTCATATCCCACCTGAGAAACACCCTTGTGACTATGAGGCTTCCCCTGGTTTTCTAAAGGAGGCTTCATTTCCTCTTCTTGATCAATCAGTCTTTATCAGACACTCATCACTGCACCCACCCTGATCTTGACCCACCTGCTCTGGACTAGTTCGTCACCTCTTCTAGTACAAAGGTTCCAGTATAGGTTGGGGAACGACCTGTTAGAGAGCAGTGTAGGGGAGAGGGACCTGGGGGTCCTAGTGGACGACAGGATGACCATGAGCCAACACTGTGCCCTTGTGGCCAAGAAGGCCAATGGCATCCTGGGGTGTATTAGAAGGGGGGTGGTTAGTAGGTCGAGAGAGGTCCTCCTTCCCCTCTGCTCTGCCCTGATGAGACCGCATCTGGAATATTGTGTCCAGTTCTGGGCCCCTCAGTTCAAGAAGGACAGGGAGCTGCTGGAGAGAGTCCAGCGCAGGGCAACGAAGATGATTAAGGGAGTGGAGCATCTCCCTTATGAGGAAAGACTGAGGGAGCTGGGTCTCTATAGTTTAGAGAAGAGGAGACTGAGGGGTGACCTTATTAGTGTATATAAATATATAAAGGGGGAGTGTCACGAGGATGGAGCCAGGCTCTACTCAGTGGCAAACAATGATAGGACAAGGGGTAATGGGTACAAACTGGAACACAAGAGGTTCCACTTGAACTTGAGAAGAAACTTCTTCTCAGTGAGGGTGACAGAACACTGGAACAGGCTGCCCAGGGAGGTTGTGGAGTCTCCTTCCCTGGAGGCATTCAAAACCCACCTGGACACATTCCTGTGTAACCTTATCTAGGTGTTCCTGCTCCGGCAGGGGGATTGGACTAGGTGATCTTTTGAGGTCCTTTCCAATCTCTAGAATACTGTGAAACTGTAAACTGTGAAAGCTCCATGAAATCAAACTGTCCTTTTCCATAGAACACAACCTCTACTCCTCACTTGCACCCCCAGCTGTGCTATATTTGCAAGGGACATTACCTGTGTGTCATGCTTGCTCTTAGGAACTTTCTCACTTTCTCTTATCCCTCCTCTAAGTCTCAGATCTTTTGTCTACCATCTCCAGATGTTGAAAGCCCCTTTCACTAGATTAGTAAGCTTTTCTGCAAGGCTGGGTCTTGCCCCACTTTATTAAACATACCATGACATAAAAATATTTTCATACATATGTTTAATAATTGTTTAACATGTATGTACAAAAATCTATGCTTGTATTTAGTGTGTGACTATTCTTAAATATTGTAATCAAGTTCATGAAGAGAACAAACACTTTGTATATATTGCCATGAGTTTGTGCACAGCATGAGAAAGAGGAGAATGTAAGAAACTTCTAAAAGTACTGAATTGTTTTTGAGAGTATTGTCTTTAGCTTTTTATCTCCTACATGCTTTATTGGCACTCTTGTCTTTCAGTCTGATTTTTCAAATGCTACCATGTGGTTTTGGTTTTTGTTTTTTTAAGTATCACTGAAGTGTGAAACAGAAAGCAGTCTTATATATGCCTTGCCAATTTGATGGTGATGGTTTCTCCTCTTTTGTAAAGAATATGTTGTAACATTTTGGAAAAGCTGGTCCTGTAGAGGGATTCAAAACACAGAAGTTAAAGAGATACAACAATTTTCATGTTCTTTTCTTCCAGAACTATAATCATACATAAAATAAATTTCAAGAATCATCAGCATTTATTATTATAAACAATTTTGAACCATAGTCCTGCATTATGCTATCAGAAAAGACATTTTAAATACTCCCACAGATTCATTTTATTTAAAAGCTGTTTTTCTTGGGAAAAAAAGGAGAATATCACCTTCATGTGTCTGAGTATTTTAAGGAAGATATATCTACTATTTAATGTTACTAAGATGCCAGTCATTTTTTGTTAAGGACAGTTCCACAGAGGTTATCCAAGTGGTATGTTTTTTTTTTTCTGATAGTATATTTATCTGAGAAGTCTCTTGGACATTCCTGTTCGTATACCATTGCTTAGGCTATTTTTTATTCTTAAACCAATAATTATCATTGTAGGTGACAGAAGTGAGGAAGTATGCATGAGAACAGTTTCTCAGAAGTTTTCTTCATCTGTCCTATGCCTATTAAAGTAAATTTATGTTTCATACTGAAGGAAATGCTTTTAGTTGTGTTTTCCCTTGGAGGAGGAGAGAATTAAAAAGAACATTATGTTCCATAATTGAAAGGTTTTATGATCTAGTGTTAAGTGCAAAGGTAAAATAGGATAAAAAAAGGTACAATTGTGATTCATAACATTAATTTTACTCTCTTTGTTGTTTTTTTTGGGGGGGGGAGAGAGGTGCATTTCCTTTGGTTGAAAATTATAGTGTCACATTTATTTTTTTTCTGTTGATATTTACCTGACATGCTGTTTCTTAGTTATCCTATCTTATAGCTTCTAAATGGGTGGTTTACTGTATTAGAGAGGCTGCAGCATTTTTTATAGTACCATAAATATTAGTAGACTCCATGTTTAGACAACTGAATGAAGTCTTAGTGCTTCA
The DNA here is from genome assembly GCF_033815535.1 of Pezoporus flaviventris. NCBI lineage: Eukaryota > Metazoa > Chordata > Aves > Psittaciformes > Psittacidae > Pezoporus > Pezoporus flaviventris. The sequence continues at coordinate 2,596,411 of NW_026892616.1, read as the reverse complement.
CTGCCTCAGCTGGAACTTAAACACCTATATTGTGGATGCCTAATTTGGGGTGTCCAAGCCTAGAGTTGAAGCACCAGTCTTAAAATTCATCCCTTTTTTTGTCTTGGTTTGTGGGTTTTTTATTTGTTTGATTGTTTGCATTTGTTGTTGTTGTTTTTTCCAAATTATATCCAGTGAAATTGTTAAAGAGACTTGATAAAACTCTGCTAACAGATATTGAAGTGCTGCATTTTTTGTCCATCTTTTTTGTGCCATGTGGCATCAGACCATGTTCTCAGCAAGACCTATGAGAAAACAGTTCACATGATTGTCACTGAGGATAGAATTTGATAAGCTTTCAAATGCAGTAACTGAACATGGACATGAAATGTCAAAATAGGCTATCACGAGTGTCTTGTTGAGATAAACAGAAGTGATACATAAAATGTAATTCAGCACCATCTTTGTCAATGACTGAAGAAGCATAGATAAGAATATGTTTATCCTGATTAAAGTCAGTGGACATTTGCCATTGACCTTCATAATGCTTCTGCATTTTACCCACTCTATCTGACTGAACTGGAAGTTGGCCAAGTATGTGCTGGTGATTCCTCTCATCTGTAGAAATTTAGTCTGTTCTGGGTAAAAGCTCTGTTACTATTCCCTTCATCAGGGTGAGATTCACAGACATTGCATAATAGTTTTAAGAAAATTTCCTCATTTGTGATGATTCACCTGATTTGAGCAGAGTAGGATCAAACATTTGTAGTGAATTTAGTGGCCTCTGAGGATCCAAAGTATGAATAAGAAAGAGGTTTCAAATATTTTGCATGCATGATGTATAAGATTAATTGTTTCTAGTTTAGAATTAACAAGGCTTCATGGATAGGGATAAGAGTGGGAAAGCAGTCAGTGATCTTTGTAGTAAAGCAATGGAAAGTATTTTATTCTGAAATGTTTCAACAGTGCTGATTCTTTTCAATCAATTTTCTGGGTTTAATACAGTTCCATTTTGAGCTGTCATATTTCTTGTATATTGCAACACTGTGAATGTTCACATCCTGGACCTTCCTTTAGAAGATTGGGTATATACGGTTGGGTACATCAATGTAGCAATGAGGAAACAGCACAAAGTGAAATGGCTGTTACTGCATGTTCTTCAGCATGACAATGTACTGCAGGTCACAGGGATTTATTACATGAGGGTTTCTTTTTCTTTGTTTTGGTTTTCTCCCTTTTTTTTTTCTTTAGATGATCTCCAATGTGCTGCTTTTCTTTTTTTTTTCTTTTCTTTTGTTATGCCATTCCATTGTCAGAAGCAGTAAATCCATTAATAACTACACTTCATTCACTAAATACTTCATTAACATAGAGTAAAATAAATCATTACATTTTGGCTCGTACTTCTGTTTCCTCTCCTCCCAACAAAACAACCTAACTACAACTAACTTCTGTGAAGTTCAGAATTGGAGGCTTTACAAAGATTAAAGCTGCCAAGTACGTTTGCTAGCAGTTCATTTGTACACTTTTCAATTTACAGAACAGGCCCTCAGTCTCAGTTTTTAATTTGGTGCTTTAGATGAAATCCTATTTGGGGAAATCAATGAGAGGTTAACCAAATCCTAGGCAGCTGCAGTGGTTAGAAGTCAACAGCTTTGATTACATGCCAAATTGACATCTCAGTTCAACTTTTCCGTTTTATTTATTCCTCATTCTCCAGCCTTTTGCCATATCATATCACATTATTATATTAAGCTTTGCTACTGGGATGGGAGCATTAGTATGCTTAACAGAGCTTTGCTTGTTACCTTATACTATAATTTTACAAAGTCAGAAATATCAAATAAAAAAGAAATATACAGCAAAACCTGATAGTTAAGATGGAATTTCTGGCAAGGTTCCAGCCACTACGCCTCTTACTCTGACACCCTTCACTGCTGCTGATTTCAATGAGGCGAGTGATTAAATCATGTCATACATAGGTGAAAGGTAAAAGGCCAAAAATGAATTTATATAACACAAAATGATATGTACAAAAAAACATTATTCATACTCACTGCAATGTCCAAATTAGTGTTGGACAGTTAACGTTTTTCACAAAATTTTGTTACCTCCTTTCTGTTAAAAAGAACAATTTAAAATGCTCTTGATTAATTAATACAGTAGTTAAACTGAATGGTAGCAATGAAATTAAGAAATTACTGAATGTTAGCAATGAAATTAAGAAATTAATGTTATGTGGCCTAAATTTTCCTCTTCCACCTTACTAACAGATTTAAGTGGGTGGAAAGAAATAAACTAAAACAGTTTTCAGCTATAATGTTATCTACATATAGCCATGCGTATAAGTTATTATTATATATATTGTTATTCATGTAAAAGCTAGTATGCTGAGATCAGTTAAGAAAGTGAGCAAAGTGTCCCAGACATTCGCTAATGGGCCTGATAACAGAATCCAGATTTTCTGTGAGTCTCACAGTGCCCATACCCATTATACCATGTAATTCCAGCCTCCAGATGCTGGTGGCACAGAAAGCCAGGCGTTTGTATACAGCGTGTAACAGAATAGCTTTTATCAGTGTTACAGTGACAGAAAGCAAAGGCTAGTGGGACAAAAATTAGATACTGCGATGCTGGGAGAAGGTGGGAGCAGTGAGTGCCTGCTTGTAGCAAAGATACTTCACTACTTACGTGCAGGCCCCTGAAATGTGCAGCACAATATTCATTGCAGCTATGGGTTATGAAATACAGCTTTGTGTCGAAGGGAAACACCTTTGATAACACTGTTCCATTATGGGTGCAACTAACATTAAAGGCTCTTTCAGGGAACCTCTTACATCATGCTTTTATGTTATTCCAGTTGGCTGAATCTTTCCTGCTGAAAGTAGGTCTGAAGGAAGAGTAGGTGTTTGATCTTGCTCTGATTAAAGTCAATGCAAAATTGGTTTTGAGTTTAACAGCATGAGTTCAGTCTATAGAGGGAAAGCATTTAAACCCTTCCAGCACATTTAGAATATTTCCAATGTGAAATGGGAACTCAAAAAGTGAGAGCTTACCATTTATTACCTAAACTTCCTTTTTGCTACTCATTCATTAAGCAACCAGAGAGTGCTTTGATATGCTATTATTCACTGTAAGTTTGGAGTTTAATGGAATGAAAAGCCAAGAGCAGTAAATACTGTATTTCATACTGTACTTTAAATAATACCTCACTATTAATGCCCTTTAACATAAGACCATAGTATGGTTTTCAAATGGTGGCCTATAAATTGCTGGTGGCCCACTGTTTCAAAAGTATGCAAAGGATAAAACACTAAGAGGTAAAGTTAATTATATTAACATTGAAATTACTCATCATTGTCTGTGATTACAGCTGTCTGTGTCTTTTCCATATTGTTGACAAAGAAGTTAAGAACTGAAATGACGTACAGTATCAGCAAGATATTTTTCTTTGGTTTTGGGGGTGGGTTTTCTGTTGTTTTTATCCATGAACATAACACATCTGAGCTAATTTCTCTTGTCTAAAAATCACCTAGTAATTTTAAGCTAGCTTCCATCATATTTGTGGTTTTGTTGTGTTTTGTTTTGTTCTGGTTTATTTTGTTTTTAATGACAACAGAATATACATTCATGCAAGCAGAGAACTACTTCTATTCATCAAAGTAGCAAGTGCTTGGCATGCAAATTTGGCTTTCATCTAAGGTTGGAAGTACAACTTAAAGTTGGAAAGACTAAAGAAACAGTGAGAGCGCAATCCCAGATGAAGAGTGGTGTTTAAAGAGGCTACCATCTAAGCTGCAGAAGGCAATTCAAAGGAAAACAAAACCAAATTACTTTATAAATTCATTGCAGGAGAGCCCATAAGTATGTAAGGTTTTTCAGGTAATGTTTCTATATATAAAAAGCTTGTCAATGTGGATGCACAGAGGAAACACCCAAATTGGCTGAACTAAATATTTTATTGTCAAACATGTGAATTCCAAATATGTTTCTGCACAAAGTGGTCACTCCCCGTGAATGATTCCTGTGAGAAGATACATCACCCAGCAAGTGGATTTTAAGAATATGTAGCATGTGCTGACTGGACTGAGTACAGCATGAAGCTGTACCAGACATCACCATTTTGCTTGGAGATAGGTGAAAGCAGAGCCCACGTGCAATAAAGGACTCCAGCATGGTGGTGTATAGCATTCTACTGGGACAGAGCGGAGCACTGGCCAGGGAGGACATGACCTGTCACATGAAGATCATACTGTACATCCTTTTACTTTGTATGTGAAGAATTGCAGTTTTGAACCTATTGTATTTATTCAGTGAAATTGTATTGGGCAATGGATCTGGCATCACAGATGCTTAGTGACTTTTCTTGAAGCTAATGCAGTTCCTGTATGACAGGGAACCCAAGATTTGTGGTGTAAGAAAAGAGGGAGAGCTCAAAGAAAACCAAAAGGAATCATGGCTGAGTAGCAGATTTTCAGTCATTTTGGCACCTGTGTGCTCTTCATTTTCTGGGTTCAGTTCCAGTACTGTTACTTGCCCAAATATTCTAATGCAAAAGGAGTTTTAAAAGAGAGGTATAGAATCCAGGGCAAAAATTCAGATTGTTAACCTTTAACTTACCTCCCATATTAAAAAGAAAAAAGACCCAACCAATGAAACACACTCACAAAACACACACACAGAGACAAAAACACCAGAAAAGAAAAAAATAAACCCCCAAAACCTCCACACAAAACCAAGCAAACAAAAACCAACAGCAGAAGGAAAAAGACAGTATTTTGCAAACAAATGGACAGAAATTAAAGAAGAAGTTAATTAAGTTTTAAACTGTAGTGTCACAGAAATGTTTAGCTTAAGATTGGAGGTATGATCAAGTCCAGGAGGTAAAGATGCATCTACTGGGTGTTTCCTGTTGATCAGCATAGCTCTTCTCCTCCATGACTAGCACTATCTGCCTGTCCCATCACACAGCTGCAAATTCCATTCCAAGAACTTCAGTGTATTACAGAATTTAGGTGTGCAGCTTCTTCATGAATTCTGCCTCAAGAGTTGGTACCTACACAGCTAGTCTATGGTATATTTAGAAACACATTTCTCATTTGTCAGATTACAAACTTCTTTTTTAGTGCTACTTAAAGGTGTAGAAGCATGGCATTGGGAAGTTTTTAAATAAAACAAACTAAAAAATGGGAGAGGAATGCATGTGGTTTTTTTTTTTTTTATTATTAAAGAGCCTAAAGTCTCTGCAATGAGGATACTCCCAAGTATTTAATTCTTATTAATAAGCAATACTTACTATGAAATAATAATGAAATCAATGAAATCAAATTATGAAATAAATTTGATAAGTTGAAAAAAAGCACTGATCATTCTGAAGATTGTTTTACACTTCTATTGCAGTGACTACACTGGCATTTACAACTGATAGAAAATTACAAAGCACGTGATACTGCCCCAAATCTTTATCCTAATACCGCAACATTCAGAGGGCCTGAAATGACTATCTGCAGATTATATGCAACTTCCATTAGATCAATGGCAATTTTTGACATGCTCTGTAATGACACTTAGGTGTACAACTTCACTTCTGCATATACTTTTTTATATTGTATTATGTGATATTTCATGATTCTTTTCCTTGGAACTAGCTGCTTTCTTATTGTATTTGTACAGGTTATGCTGTGTGATCCACAAATATTCTTTTGTCTTTGCTTCTGTGAGGAAAATATTAATCAGTTTATTGTGAAAGCAAAATACAGCTCTGAAGATGCATTCTGAATTACAAGCGTTAATGATGTTAGGTTTACAAACACTGGAAGATATGTTGAGAAAATGACTGCTTGGGCTCTCTGAAAATAGTTTTGAACCCCAGAATACTAGCATGAAATCCATGGAAGCTTTATCATGGCTTCTGTAGAATGTCATATTATGGCTGAAGAAAGATGGACAGCTGTAACTCATAAGCACTGTAGGAAAAGATAAATTGCAAGGTCAAATTTCAGTCTGGAGTAAGACACCCAGATGATTTTTATTTTATCTCCACCTAAAGACTGAAAAATAATGAAATTAGATTTTCAAGCTTATGTATGAGTGTCCGTAAAGTCTAACGGCCTTCTCAAAAGTATCTTTTTTTCTCAGCATTTCTAAGTATAGAGGCTTTGTGGGAATATAAATGAAGATGAGTTAGGAGACTAAACTTCTGGGAATGGTGAACACCTGTAATTTTAAAGGAAAGCAATTCATGACCAATTTTGTTGCAAATTTTCATGTGCAAAATTTAAACTCATACACCAGTTGTACAGAATAAATTTACAACAGCTCTATCAGCCTGGTCCCTCTTGAAAAACAAAATCTGTAAAAATTATACCAGCTGCACACAGGGTGTCACCACAAAAGAATCATATTATATTTAATCCCTTAATACAAGGGTAAGTAATAAATTAAGTAATCACCATCTGATACTTCTGCAAGTTTAGATTAAATGAACTGAGCTCCATTTAAATCCCAGAAAATAAGATGTTCTTCCTGCCATTTTGTTAATTTTGGCAACTTCTGGCATCCAAATGAATAAATTCAGGGACTCAAATATTCCTCAATCCTTCACATCCCATTTTAGGAATGCTTGATCCACCTGTTTGGGGCTTAGCACAGGATCTGGATAAGGACAGCTTTTCAATTCACTTGATCTGTCAGCTGATCTTAGCTAAAAGCAATCAAAGGAATTGCTTTGCAACTGGGTGATGTCTGAGCATAGAAGGAAATTGCTTGCCATTTCAGGTATTCTATTCTGTATTATTCACAGGCTTTCTTTATAGTAGATGTAAATTTTCAGGGAGTGTTTGCTTTCTTCTTTTGTAAGTTCTTGAAGATAACTGAAGTGTTCCAGGAATGTACTTGTTTCTAGCACAAAGTCCAGCTTTTGAATGTCTCAGGTCAGCTAAATTTCAGCCTGAAAAATGAACTTAAAACAATAAATGGTAAATGCAGTGTAGCTGATTTTAATCCAGAGTTGTTGCCTTTGTTTCTCATGAGTGAGAGCTAGGTATGGAAGTAGCAGAAAAACTGAACCAAGTCAAATACTAGCTAATGTGAAAATAAACATATAGTTTCACAAGATGTACTCCTATAGATTATATGATAGAATTCCTGGTGTCATAGGTGTTATTAATTGAGGTTTCTAATTTGTTAGTCATAGAAGTATAGAATGTTTTGGGTTGTAATGAATCTTCAAAGGTCATCTAGTCCAACTGCCCTGCAATGAGTAGGGACATCTTCAAGTAGATCTAGTTGCTCAGAGCCCCATTCAGCCTGACCTTGAATGTTTCCTGGTATGGGGCTTCTACTGCCTCTCTGGGAACCTGCTCCAGTGTTTCACCATCCTCATAGTAAATAAATTCTTCCTTATATCTGTTCTGAATCTATCCTCTATTAGTTTAAAACCATTGTGCCTTGTCCTATCTCAACAGGCCCTGTTAAAAAGGCTATTTCTTTCTTGTAAGCCCCCTTTCATTACTGAAAGGCTGCAATAAGGTCTGAAACTAGGTTAGACAAAGTTCTCAATAATGTTCTGTGGGAAATAATTTCCCTTAGAAGAAGAAGAGCTAACTGGCTATATGTATTTATGTATTATTCTGTGGTGCTTAAAATTAAAAATCTGTGTCTTACAGTTGAATCTCAGGCAAGAAGTGAAACTGTTGTGAGAACTAAAAACCATATCACATTTCATTCCAGGTCAGAATATTAACTGTCCCTTAAATAACAGTTTAGGAAATCACTCATTTCATTTTTGATTGTTCCTTTGATATGTTGCTTTCCAAAGCACTGTGTATTACGTGCTCAAGACATTAAATATCTGCATAGAAAAAAACTCAAAATTTCTTCAATTTGTTGAATGTCACTTGTTCTTTCACCCTGGTAAATGTCATCATGTATGTCCTTTTCTTTCAGGTCTGTGTTTAGGTTAACTGTAGCACACATTCACATGTCTGTAAGGCAAATTTATGTCTTACATTGTGTGTAAATCTACTCACTGACTGATTTTTTTGAGTAATATTTAGGCTAATATTCAGAGAAGTAGTAGCTATACTTTTGAAACTGTTGTTCTGGTGTCACTTCCTTTTTCATCAAAACAAACTTTCTAAAGTTCCAGTTACCTCTGTAGAGCTTTTATATATTCTGGCTTTTCTGGCTGTGACTCAAGTCCCAATTAATAAGATTTCTTCCAATCTCTATTGTTACATCTGGCACAGATAAAGAGGTATCTTCCAAGCAAGATAAAATCTAGGCTGTGAAGGTCATCAAACATTAAAATCAACAATTTCAATTATTCTTCACACTTGTTCAGAGTTAAGTGTAGTTTAATCCTTGTAACTACCTCCTCTTAACAAGTGAGTCACACATATTTTGTATCACATGAAAGCTATGAGCATTCTTAAGTGTAGCTGAGACTGAAGCTACAATATAGATCTAGTTCAGCTGGACATCATCAGCATGACTAGTTTTTATATCAAATTACTGTGCAAGATTTTTGCATGATTTCAGGAAAAAAAAAGGTTTATTTAGTAAAAACAAAAATTAAATTACTTGGTTTGGTTTTCTTTCAGTTTAGAAGTATTCTTTTAACGTATTGACCATGCCTGTAGTGTTATTTGAGAGTGTACATGGTTAGCTATCCAGCTTTGACGCTGAGTGTTTCATGGCAACAATATGTATGCCTAAAGCCTTCTGTGGCAGATCTGCACATAAAGAGATTATTAAAACTGTTTAGGAGATCCAGAATGTGATATAGAAATGTGATTGATTAGGGGTCTAGTTTTGGAGGCTGGTTTTATTTGTTATACAAATACATTGTTATGCAACATGATAAATGGTTATTACTTCTTTAATAACACCTTTATTAGACTATATTTCAATAATTAATACATGAAAGATTAAACATTAAGCATTTGATAATTTGCATTTAGCAGATCCTTTTCTCTTTTTTTTTTTAACCTTGTTGTTAATACAGCACTTAACCCATGTACATTTCATTTCACTTACAAGTTCAACTTTCCAGAGATACTTATGCCTGGCCATCCATTAACTGGAAAGGAGATTAGTCAACTAGTCATTTACATTAAGTAAGAAAGGCTGAATACAGAAATTAGTAATTTTGCTCTTTTCTTTTCAGAGTGTTCTCCCATCATCCAGACCCTTCTGTTATACAGGAAACTGTCACACTTCCTTGACAATACAGAGAAAGTAATTTTTGCAGAAGCCACAAGTGGAATTACTCCCGTGCAGTAATGTGTTCAGCACCTTATAAGAAAACCTCATTCCAAGCACACTAATTACCAAACAGATCATGTAAACATATTTTTCTTATTCTCTCAGTATAGCTGCAAATGCTAGTCCTCTATCTAAGCAGCTAGTGCTGGCCTAATATATTGGCAGATGGCATGCTGGTCTTTTTCCAGTAGAGTTTGCCAGCTCACATGGCTACCACCCACTCCCTTCTTCTTTCCCTCACTTTACACCTCCTATATCTTTTTGGTACCGTTGCATCTTCCCAGAGCTCTTGGAAGGTGGTATATTTAAAGAAAGGCCAATTTCATGTTCCAGAAGAATTTAAAAATGTAGCCAGCTATGTCATAGCTGGCATGCTGAAATTTTCAGGAGCATCTGTCTATAAAATATTCTGACTCTATATCTTAGTGATCTCTGTTGGAGGCTTTGAGGGAAAGCTTGCAGTTCTTGTTCTATGAACTAAAAAAAAAAAAAAAAAACACAACAAAACCTAACTAAAAAAATAAATAAATCTTTAAAGTACTTGAAACTTAATGGAAAATATATTTTTCTGGTACCAAAAAAGACAGCTGCAAGGCTACTACTCTATCTTCTTTCTCCTGCACACCATGATTTATTCTAAGAATTTGTGCCCTCAACAGAAAATTTGGAAGACTCTTTTCAGGATGAAGGCTGTGGGAATAAAGACTGTTTAATATCCGAAGAGTAACACTTTTAGTGTACAAAAGTGAATATATGAAAATCTACAAAGAAAACATGGGCAAATAATGGGTGTCAATAACTTTTGTTATTCTTAATTAAAACAATTAAAAAAATAGGCTATATTTTTAAGAATATCTACCAGCTATTAAAAAACCTTTTGGGCATCTCTGTCAAATATAATGACAATTTTTATAGGCAGAATAGGTTTGGTGCTTTTATGTTTTAGGTTATGGTGCTTCTAAACTTCATCCTCTATTTGCATGAAAAAATGTATCATTACATGAAGGTAATTGGGTATCTGTCATTGCCAGATGCTGTTCCCTTCTAAACATGGTGACATTTCAGTGTTGCATTATGACTGGATTTTGAAAAGGGACTTACAATAGACCTTCTCTACACTACTGCCTTATCACTAAGAACACTGCACCTATGTTATTGTGGTTTTCTTCATGCCATTTGCAAGGAGTGCTGTTTGGGGTGGAAAATGGGACTCAGAGTTTTTGAAGAAAGCTGCTACTTTAAAGCTGGCACAAATTAAAGCTTCAGTTATGACTGAAAGTTGTCAGATACTCTATGAAGTAGTTTGCTCCAGCATATATATCCCTGCACGACTGGCTTCATTATTGGCTAGCAAAGGAATAAATGCGGTGAATTAGTAATCAGAGCAATAATCTTATCTTCCTTTATTTAGAAGTTTTCAGTGAATAAATGCAACAAATCATATGAAAAATGCTATGATCACTGCTTTGGTGAATTCCTGTGTTTAAATGCAAGTTGCTTGAGCAGGTGGGGCTTTTCAAATGGAAGAGCTTCTAACTTATTGCACTTCAGTGAAGATCTTGTAAGCTTGTTATATTTTCCGTGTCTATGGAAGCAGATATCAAAGAAATATTCTTCTTCATCTCTATGCTCCATTTGAAAAGTTGATGAGCTATAAAATATCTTTTTGCTTTGATTGGTTTGCATGGCAGTGTCTTAACTGGGTATTTACTTCATGTGACATCAACAATTCCTGTAGGCAATGTTTTAAATCCCAAAGACATTCTTTGAAATAAGATACCCTAAATGAAGGTGTGTGTTTGCTGTTTTGTTTTGGTTTTTGTGGCACGTAACTGAATAAAACGTGGCAAACAGAAGACTGGGATGAGTGAGTAATACATCTATTGTCTTAGTATTTCCAGTCTTCATATATTGAATCTATAAGACACTTGGCTCTGCTTATATCAAATTATGATATGTCTCTCAGTCATTTTCTGGCAATATTTCCACTGTTGTAAAATTGTTAGCAATGTGTAGGGTTTGTATAGTAATATCTTCAAGAATAATTAATGACTTTGAGTTCAGTTGTTGATATTTGCTTTTTAAGCCTGTTTCTTTTTTTGAGTGATTGTGGTGTGGTACTATATTTTCACAGGTGCATAGACAGTAAAGTTAAATACCTAAAGAGAAAAGTCCTGTAAACTGTGTGTAGTTGCCTGCACTGTGCACCCTCACATCTTTAGTCACTGCTAGCTCCATGGGTTTCTAACCACTTTCTAATTGCAACTGCTTCCTGAACAGCTTTTCCTCTTCATGATGCAGGTGAAATTCAGGCCCTCACCACAACTCCAAACTGTGTCTTTTTTAGACTAGCTGTTGAATCTGAGAGATCTTTCTTGTATATCACTGCAGTTCTAAAAGTTATGTTACCCTAGTTGCAGATTTTCAGGTATTGCTGAAAAAAGAAGTTATTGCATGAATTTGCTTTTAGCTCTCTCTTAAAACAACAAACATAGAAAAGTGTAGTGAGTGCAGAAGTTTCACCACACAGTTTCGTCAGGTCTGTCACAAGATGTTAAGCAAGTTTATTGTTTGACATATCTTCATTAAAATGCAAATGTTGGCATTTTCCCAAACTGGCAAATCCTTTCCACTCAATAGTGTGAAGCAATAAAACACACAGGACTGTATTCAGAGAGAATGTAATATTGCCAGGGCAATTTGCTAAAACCAGTAAAAAATTCAAACTTGGATAAAGAAAAATTATCAGAAGATTCTAAAGGGAAAGAAATTAAAACATTATCTGGTTTTCAGTGTTGTTGTACTCCTACCTCTATTACTCGTCAACCAGTATTTTCTCAGTATTTTTACTGTTCAGTATTGACCTGCATGTTTTGCAACTGTACTTCGGAACAAAATGACTCAAATAATGTCCTAAACATTTTTGACAACAGCTTACCAGTGTTCTAGCTCATATATACTTGAATATGGGTTACATAAACTGAAAAAAATTGTACAGTTACATTGTGAATAGTACGACTGAAGAAAAAGAGGAAATGTTTCAGTAAAAAGGAATTGTGTTTGACTAATAGGGTGTGCACAGAGGTATTCAGCATGCTATATGGAAGGGAGGGTAGGGCTCATTGAATTACATTCCCTTTAATCAATTAATATCTCTGTTGTCAAAACCTTTTTGTTTTTTTTAATTCAGCTGACAGAATTGGCTTAATAACATCTAACAAGCAGTTTACTATTCAAAGAAATTTACTATCATTAAATAACTACACAAGTCAGACTATGACAAAAATGTAAAAAGTTATACAACTTAAAGAATATCTAGCTAGTCTTGAAGAAATTAGATTGTATTTAGCTTAAGTAGAGACAGAGGAATAGTAACTGGTCAGAAGGTCTCTAATTTATAAAGGGGTGAGAAAGAAATAGAGGGAAGTACTTAATGCTTCTGAACCTGAGCATGCGGAGTACAGCTCATTAGTTTAAAATGGGTTGTACAAGTACTAGAGACTATATTTCATGCTTATTCCCACCTTCAGGAAAACAGCACATGCCCTTGAATAAATGTGCTGTTAAAAATCTTAGAAAAATGAAATAATTCAGCATTAAACTGTTTTGATGAAGCAGTCTGATGTCATGTTAATGTCATTTAATTTCAATTTTCAGGACGGTGGTCATCGATATAGTCTATACATATATACATTTAAAGTATAAAGTAATCTTTGATGAGGTCGGCTCAATGTTTCAAGATCTCTCAAATAGAAATTATATACAGAAATCTAAGACTTTTGTATTGTGACACAAAGCCAAGTGGTATGAGTGGCAGGTTAATCTTCGTTGCCATGGAAGATTGCACTTGGATTACATAATGACTGGATAGCTATAATCAGAACAAAACACACCTAAAACCCCACCTGTGTAAAATGTAAAGTCTAATCATCACATGATAAGTCTTTAAAACACAGGGACTAATCAGGTAGAGAAAAGTTATTTTATTAGAAGAAGAAATAAGTGATTAACAAGAAATTGGGTAAGAGAACCAAAGGAAAATAAAACCAAGACATTTAATATCTAATTGGCATTATTGACATCAAATCCTAAGAAATTTTTAAGGTATTTAAAGTGGAATTATAAAGTCACTAACTGGAATTTCAAGTCTTTCTCTACCAAAAAATAAAACTGAGAATTCATTTTCTCTCACTTTTATCAAGACTTCAGACTTTGATATTCCAAGCTTCATTTTTTTAACATGCGTGCATCTTTCAAAAGTTGACAGAAAAACAGAATTAATCAAGACTGGTGTGCCCTTCTTTCAGCTAGTTCCTTGTAATCCATCAAAAATGTTTTTGTAAAGACTAAATTAGCCTAGAGGGAATTCTAAAAAGCCACAAGTGATAAGGACCATGTGCTTTAACTACCAAAGTTTAAAAAATTATGCATATATACATTAAAAAAATCCACTTTTTGGACATATCATACCTTTGGCAATTTTATTAAATCAGTTATAAATTTATTAATCTGTTATAGTTCTTTAAATTTATTGCAAAGTAGTAATCCTTTATATTTATCGTTTTAGGACATGAACAAAACAAACTTCTGGTTTGAGTGTTGTAGTTCTTTTTTGAAGTCCACAGCCATCTTCCTTATTTCATCTCTTACTCAGTTCCAGTTTTCTCTATACTACCATCTTAGATTATACCACAAGAAAAGAAGTTACTCCTCAATATTACAGTTTTAAGGACAAAAAAAAAAACAAACACAAAACTATAATTGTGTTCCTGATGAATGTAGCTGTTAATTAATTCATTAGTGCATGTGTACTAATTATGCTTCCTCTTAAAGAGCCATATATGCAGTAATTTTATTTTGTTATTTCTACTGCAATGTATTCTGTACAGAATGATGTTATATCTATTATATCTATTTTTGTTATATCTATTTTTCATTTATACTGTATGTCCTGTGTTCAGCAGTAGCAGTCATGTTTCTCCTCCTTGGTAGCTGGTGCAGTGCAGTGTTTTGACTTTCAGCTCGGGAACAGAGCTGATAGCGATGTTTTGGTTTGGCCAAGGACTTTGTGAGCCTCATGCTCTGCCAGGGAGGAGGGGAAGCCAGGAGGAAGCAGAGACAGGACACCTGACCCAAACTGACCAAAGACGTATTCCATACCACAGCACGTCATGCCCAGGGATGTAACTGGGAGTTAGCCGGAAGGGCTGGGGGACTGCGGGGTTGGAGGAGGTATGGGTCGGGGCTTGGTCGGGCTTGGGAGGCGAGTTATCGGTCAGCTGGTGCTGAGGTGTTGTATTCTCTTCCCTTGTTAATTCCTTTATCATTATTATCATTGGTGGTAGCAGTAGTGATCTGTGTTATACCTTAGTTACTAAACTGTTCTTATCTCAACCTGTGGGAGTTGCATTCTTTTCGATTCTCCTCTCCCTCCCTCCGGGAGTAGGGGGAGGGAAAGAAGGGGGGGAGTGAGTGAACGAGTTACCTGACTGGGTTTAAACCACGACAGTTTTTTTTTGGCGTCCAACGTGGGGCACGAAGGGTTGAGATAACGACAGATCTGACCGGATTAATAGTCACTCGTCACAATGCTGATTTATTGGCTCTCAGAGTTGTTCCTCTTGATCTCACAGCTTCAGAATGTTGTAACTTAAGTAGAGCCGGTATCTGCTGTGTTAGTGTTTATCAAGTGTAGGGCTTGGGCTAAGGTTCTTGTCTCACTGTGCTTTATGGCAATGGCTTGTAATACGGGCGGGCTCCAGCAGCAGGGCGGGACGGACGTGGCCGTGGACTTGTACCTGGCCGTCCGGCTGCTCTTCACCGTCCTGGCCCTCGTCCTCGCCTCCGTCTTGGTGAGGCCGCGGGGAGCCGAGGGGGAGCGAACCCAGGGGTCAGCGGCTGCTGAAGCGGCCCGGGAGAGCGGCCCCGGGTACCAAGCGGCGGCGGGAGCGGGGCCGGAGGCCGCGAGGGGACGGCTGCCGGTGGAGGAGGCCGGGGCGGTCAAGGAGCGGGAGGAGGCGGCTGCCGAGCAGCGGGATAAGGGGCCGGAGGAGCCAAGCCCCGCGGAAGAGCCGAGCCCCGCGGAGGAGCCCAGCCCCGCGCCGGCCGAGAGCATTCCCCGGAAGCCGCCCGCCGAGCCCCAGGAGGATGCAGGAGACCACGCAGCATTTCCCAGCAAGGCAGAGGAGGAAGAGCTGGACTCAGGAAAAGAGAAGCTGTTGGTGGGAGAGCCGGCAAGCACAGCAGCTACACCAGCCCCAGTGACAAGTACAGCAGCATCGTGTGAGAGTTCTGAAGGCTCTGAATGGCCTTTGGGTATCCTTGGGACCTGCCTGCTGATTGTGATGGGGATCAGCATGTTGGCACACATACAGAGTGTGTGCTACCCACGACCATTTTGTCTGATCTCAAAAGTTAAGCAGAGTCAGGTTTGGGTCTTGTCTGGGGTTAGACTATGATATAGGAGGACCAGGAGATTTTCCCCAAGGCTGGACAGTCATGAGTGGCAGGGTGTGTGTGACAGTATGGGCAAGTATCTAGTCCACTGGGCCCCTCCAGTGCTTTGGAAGCGTCGGAGATGGAAGGCAGCTTATGGAGTCCCCAGCAACAAGCTGCAGAAACTGCTAAAGGGGACAGTGAATTATTTTGAGCCTAGTGGGCCCATGGCACTTCAGGCCATCAGAGCAGAGATGCAACATAGAGATGGACTCATGATCGAGGGGTGGACTTAGCAATGGACACTACTGCCCAGGTTATTCATGAGTGTGAACACTGCACACAGTCTCTCCTGCTCTGAAAGACTGTTACAAGAGATGGAGCCTGACGTCATGGACCAGATGGACGCAGCAGCTTTATAGCTACTGGTCCATGCACTTAGATAAGAGTGATGGTATATTGAAAATGTGGGATCTGAGCATGACGTGAATGGTATGGAATAAGGGGTGGATAATGTCCTGGGTTCAGCAGTAGCAGTCATGTTTCTCCTTCTTGGTAGCTGGTGCAGTGCAGTGTTTTGACTTTCGGCTCGGGAACAGAGCTGATAACAATGATGTTTTGGTCAAGTCCTTTGGCCAAGGACTTTGTGAGCCTCATGCTCTGCCAGGGAGGAGGGGAAGCCAGGAGGAAGCAGAGACAGGACACCTGACCCAAACTGACCAAAGAGGTATTCCATACCACATCACGTCATGCCCAAGATGTAACTGGGAGTTAGCCGGAAGGGCTGGGAATCTGCAGGGTTGGAGGAGGTATGGGTCAGAGCTTGGTCGGGCTGGAGGGGGCGAGTTATCAGTTGGCTAGTGGTGAGGTGATGTATTCTCTTCCCTTGTTATTTCCTTTATCGTTGTTATTGTTGGTGGTAGCAGTAGTGACTTGTGTTATACCTTAGTTACTAAACTGTTCTTATCTCAACCTGTGGGAGTTGCATCCTTTTCGATTCTCCTCTCCATCCCTCTGGGAGTAGGGGGAGGGAAAGAAGGGGGGGAGTGAGTGAACGAGTTACCTGACTGGGTTTAAACCACAACACTGTACAAAATGATGTCAGTGGGAGATTTTAGTAGGAGTTTCTGTCGTTATTCATGTTTGCAGTTCAGAGTTTTTCTTCTTCCTCCTTTGTGGTCACCCAAATAGCTACTGCCTATTCCTGTGACCCTTTTCTTCCCTTATAATTTTTTCTTAGTTATATTTTATGATATTTTAATTGTAATTATTTTTTAATTTTTAATTCACACCATTTTCTTTTTGTTTGTTTATCTCAGAGATATTAAGGCTTGTGTCATGAATATGTCTTCCACAAGAACAGAAAAATAATATTATTTTCTATTCAACTCATTTATAAGGATATTTGCAGGTATTTTTTATGCCTCCCTTTCTAACTGAAAGTTTGTGGATTGTTATCATAAAGTATATGTTAGTCTCATGAAACTGAGAAAAGTCAGTGGGAAGTATGGAACTTTTCAGTGTTTTAGTGTGGAACGTTTTATCTGTACAGGAAGGCAATGAACATTATTATGAAGGTTAAACAAGAATAAAGCCTTAAAAAGAAACCCTCTCTTAATCAGTATTTTCCCAGATGATAAAAAGAAAGCCAAAGAGATGAAATTGACAAATGTAGCATATAATGGTCCTTCTTGGAGCAGTACTACAGGGGCCTCATTAGTAGACATTTTAGTACAATCATTTTTACCCCTGTGGCTGTCACTTCAGACTATTCAGAAAAGGTGGCTGTAGGAGCTAATCACAGCAATGCCTTTCTCAATTTTATTTTCCTTGTAAAAATGAGGCACAAGAGACCTAGTAAGTTCTAATTGAAATCAGAATTATCATTGCCATAGATGCATGCTGTGTCTGTAGGGTATATTTGTGCCAGTGAAAATTTTCCTTTTTCCCCATAAAGTTTGTGGGCTTTAGACTTAAATGTAAAGTTGTGATAAAGTCTGTATGAGCATGCATTTATTCTGCTATTTTCAACATTTCCATCTTGCTGAGAAGGAGTACAGTTGTCCATTTACATTTAACATTACTAACTGTGGTTTATAAGGGGAAGGGCAGACTTCAAGGAGATGTGCCATTTACATTGCACTTTAAAAGTTTAATGGGCTCTCTCTGGCATATAATTCCTTTTCCTTCAAAATTCCTCTATTTCTCGTACAAAAATAACTGCAGTTTAATTGCCACCTTGACGGACACTGCAATATCTCCATTGCTCAAAAAATTGTGTAAGGCCAGGCAAAGTATTGTGTTTTTAAAGTGGGGGAAAATGTCCATTTTATTCAGCTTCAGAGATGTATCGTCCTGTAATGGTCCATCATGCAGACACTAGGGGAAAAAAAAACAAACACAACACCCCCTAAAGTTCCTGAAATTCTGTTTCTTCCACCATTGAGTTTAAATGATAGTGATTCAGTAAATATTTACAAATATTCAGACCTTCTTCTCTTGGAAAATTGGAATTTATTAGAAAGCAAAACAGAGAAAGAAAAATTGGTTTAGAATTTTTGAGCTCCATTAAAAATGTCTTTTAATCTCTGTTCATGTCCTAGAACTTTCTTGTTTTGGAGGACTTTCTAGTTTTGAGGCACTGACACATCTACAGCTTAAAAGGAGGGAAAAAGGAAGAATCCCATCTTACTGTATAAGTAACTGATGAAATGTAAAGAAAACACTCAAAAGTTTCTCTCTGAAAGAGGGTGATACTACAGTTCAAAACAGATGAGTCTCTATGAAAACACAGATTAGATAAATTAAACCCTGCTTTGGTTTTAGTACAGTCTTGATAATTGTGAAAATGGAGACTAGACCTCAAAGACCTTTCCACCCAAAGTTTTGTGAGTGTGTTTACTCCAGGTTAACCTGCCTTCTAATATCTGAAAGTGTGATTTAGAACTTACAAAGTTTTTATACCATGTTGTTATTCCTTCTGGAATGAATTGTTAAATGTTGTCATAACTAAACATCTGAAAGTAAACAAAACCGCACAATTGTTCTTTAAGTCTTAGAAACCAGAAAACTTTCAGTAACTTAATGAACTGTGATTTTCTGATATAAGGGTAAAAAAACACTATGGCACATGCTGTTGTTTAAGTCCAGCCAATAACTCAGAACCATGCAGCTGCTCGCTCACTCCCTCCCTTCTTCCCCCGACCCCGCTCCCACTGGAATGAGGAGAGCTGAAAGAATGTAATTCCCACGGGCTGAGATAAGAGCAGTCCAGTAACTAAAGTATAACACAAATCACTACTGCTACCACCAATAATAATAATGATAAGGGGAATAACAAGGGAACAAAATATAAAACTAAAAGAGGAAAAGGAACAGAAAACAATAAACACAAGTGATGCACAATCCAATTGCTCACCACCTGCCAACTGATACCCAGCCTGACCTGAGCAGCTATCTGGGCCTTCCAGGTAACTCCTGCCAGTTTATATACTGGGAATGATGTGCTGTGGTATGGAATACCTGTTTGGCTAGTTTGGGTCAGATGTTCTATCTCTGCTTCCTCCTGGCTTCCTGTGCCCTTCCTCCCTGGCAGAGCATGAGAGACTGAAAAGTCCTTGACTGGGGTACGCGCTACCAAGCAACAACTAAAACATTAGTGTGTTACCAGCATTGTTCTTAGACTAAAGTCGAAAACACAGCACTGCACCACCTACTAGGAAGAAGAAAAATAACCATTACAGCTGAACCCAGGGCAGCACAGCAGTGAAGTGTCATTGCTATCAAACAAAGATTGTTTTAAAAAATGAAAAAAAGGACAGAAATTCTAACAGTATGCCATGAGCAAAATGGATATTCACTGCATGTGGCTCTTGCTGAGGCTGACAGTTGAAGAGAAAGGGTGACTCTTTTAACTGAGGAAAGTTGCTATCAGAATTATAACTAAACATGGGCTTTTTAGACATCACTTAAAATCGTAGAATCACAGAATAGTCAGGGTTGGAAAGGACCTTAAGATTGTCTAGTTCCAATTCCCCTGACATGTGGCTACTTTATCCATGATCTCTCCATCTTTGGTCAAGAAAACAAAATTTTGTTATGGAGTAATAGCTATGGTAGAGCAGAGTTTTTCTGAATGCTTCTCTTTATCCAGAGTGCTATTGAGGCAACAATAAGCAGAGAGTGTGAAAGCAACTAGTTATAGATGGAACCTATTTTTCAACTTTAACTGAAGCAGGTGGTATTACATATTTTTTGTGATACTGACTTTTGTGGAAGTGACCGGGAGTGATTAACCGAAGAGGTTATACTGACAGAGGTGAAATTAAGGTCAAAATAAGTACAATAAATCTGTATGTTTTATAAATACCTGAGTCCAAGCAGAGATATTCTTAGTCATTTTATTTGTAAGCAGCAGAACTTTTGTTGTTTTTTTGTTTTTGTTTTGGGGGGTGGGGTGCAGGGGAATGTAGTAGTGGTGATTTACTGATGTTTTACATGTTTGGGGGAGCTGGGAGAAGTAATTCTAAAGCTGATGTCTATACAGATAAATACAGCTTCCAAAGAACCTGCTGTAATTGAGACATAATTATTCGTGTGCCTAATCTAACTGGACAAGACAATTTAGCTAACAGGAAATCACACAAATTAAATTTATTTATGAATTGTAGACTTCTTAACCTATCTGCTATATATTTATAAGTAGAAATATTCTGTTACAAAAACACTTGGATAATTGCCTAACTACTTAACTATGACTGAAGATTTCTGTCCTGATTTTGGCTGGGACAGAGTTAATTTTCTTCATCATAGCTGGTGCAGTGCTGTGTTTTTGACTTTAATCTGAGAACAATGCTGATAACACACCGATGTTTTGGTTGTTGCTGAGTAGCGCTTACCCTGATTGAGGACTTTCCAGTCTCTAGTGTTCTACAAGTGAGGAGGGGCACAAGAAGCTGGGAGAGAGTAGAGACAGGGCACCTGACCCGAACTAGCCAAAGGGGTATTCCATACCATAGCATGTCATGCTCATCATATAAATTGGGGAATTGGCTGAGAGCCACTGACTATTGCTTGTGATGGGCTGGGTATTGGTCAGTGGTTGATGAGATATTTTACTGTGCATCATTTCATTTTTTGTTTTGGTTTTTATTCCTGTCTCTTCCCTATTATTATAATTATATATATAATAATATAATACATATTATATATAATGTAATATATTTTATCGTATACCTATTATATATCATTTCAATTATTGAACTGGGAGAGTTGGGGATAAGCAAGTGGCTGTGTGGCACTTAGCTGCTGGTTAGGGTTAAACCATGACAATTTCTCAAGAATTATATAGCCAGAACTGATTGCCTAAAACTGGTATAAAGGCCTATTCATGGTGTCAACTATATATCAACAGAATTTTAGTAACAAAGTATTAAGAATGAAAAATTCAGTTCTAAGGCATGGGAGGAACAAGTGGGAGTGCTTTTGTTACTATTAAACTTCAATGATTTTAATAATTTTAAGCAATGTTTAAGTCAGAGTTAGAAATGGGAAAAGGTACTGTAAGCAAGATAAGTTGGTACTTGAGGAATGAGAAATGAGAGTCAGACTTCTTGATCTCTTTTCACGTTGATATGTGACAAGTATCAGAAAATCATCCAAAAGGTGTAGGAATAGTCTATGTATTGAAGAAGCTTTGGAGGTCACAGAAGGAGCTGGAATGAAGATACCAACACAGAAGCCTTCTAATACTGTTTCACTTTGATATTATGGATGATGATATCAATGCTGAACTGACTTTCTAGTCAGTTGTCTGGGTTTTATGTCTGAAAAACTAAATAGCATTCAGACTAATTGGGTTCATTTATCTGCCTAATCAATTGTCTGATTCCTTCACTCAATGCAGGCAAAGTACCATTTATATTTTTTTCCATTTGAGATCTAAGCCTTGTAGCATGGAACACTTATCCTTCCATTCCTAATTCTTCTATGAAGTTGGAGGTGGTGAGAAAAGTATTTGAAGCAATTCTGTTATGGATAATAAATTACATTTCCCACTGCCTCCTTCCCCTAAATCCTGTTGTCCATATGCTAACCTGAAAGCATGAATAATTAAGAAGTCAAGTACTGTAATTCTGGTAAGAATTGTTTACAAATTTTTTTTTAATATGAAGAACCTACATCATTTACAGATATAAATCTGTTTTTGTTAAGTTGTTGTTCTTTACAGGATAATAGAAAATGCTAAAATGTCACCAGCATTATATTTCTGTATTAAATTTTTTAAAGAAAATTTTGTGTTGTCATATGAAGTTATATCTGCATATAGCAGAGTCATGTTAAAGCTATGGGGCACAGATACTGTGAGCATTGCATTGGAGGAGCCAAATAGATTCTTCTCACATTCTTATTCCCAAGCTCCATTCACTGTCTCTTTGTGTGCTTTACTTTGCCTGCTTAAACACATGTGTAAGTAGGACAGACCTCCATGTGTGCTTACTTACAAGATTTTAATGATTTTTTTTCTCCTCTCATAATAATTTCTTACTGGAGGAATGTTCATGGAGCAGTTTGGGAATATTCTTTATCCTAAAAGTAGATATTTCTTCCCTTTCTCTTTCTTTAGTTTTAAGGCAAATAATGTTAATAAATTATGCTTGTATCACACAGACATGAATATCAGGAAGGGCTCGGTACTTCACAGCAATCCCAGTTTGTTTCAGAGACTATGTAAGTACGTTTCAAGAGTCATTCCCCAGCCTTTGGGTAAACAATCACAGCATGTAACTTGTATTATTAATGATGCTCTCGTACAGTGTCTCTCTGGGAAAAAAATGGAAAATTCTCAGTTGTCAGAATCACATTAAAAGTGAAGGAACGGAGGACAGCAAAGGACAAAGAGCTACGCTCCACACTACAACTCTATATTCTGTTAATGCAGATGTTGTAATTCATCTTTCAAGTCAATTACCCTGCTGGTGGCTTACGGGGAGAGCACAGACATTAATATTTCCAATAAACCTGATTGTAGTCAGATGAAATTTCGAAGTTTTCAAGCAGGAAAAGAAAGAAGGTCAGGAGAAATAGCCACTGCAACTTAACAAGCCCACTGATAACCTCACCATTAACATCGCTATTTCCAAAAACTGTTCCAATGATGTAGAGTTAAATATCAGACATTATTTCACTGACTGAATAAAGAGAAAACATATCATTTATAACTAGTTTTTTTTTTCTAGTTTGCTGCTAGAGCAAGTGGAATATAGATTTTTAAAATCATTAAATATGGGGGGGGGTGGCATGTTTGTGTGGTTTCTTTGTTCTTCTTCTATGCTTTTCTATATGCTAAAGCATTTATTCTGTAAAGTATTAATTGCAGGCCTGTCTCACAGAAGTGCTACTGTGTAGTATCGGAGGTATCCAGAAAGAAGGGACAGCTGAGGGTAGGGATGGGGGTAGAGGAAGGAAGCTTTAACTATGTATATATAAATCAATCTATTCTGTAAAATGATCACCTAATAACCATTTTATTTTAGAACAGGAGAGATGTGAGAATCATATTCTCTGTCACTCTTTCTCTTGCTCTACTACTAAAAAGCATTATATTTCTACAAAACAGATGCGTGTGTGTGTGTGTAAACATATGTAGTGACTTCAAGATGCCACAAGTGGTTGTTTGTAGGAGAAGTCATTTCAGGTCTAGATAAAGAAATAAATCCTAATACTTCCTTTATCTGATATACATATATACATATGTATACTCATATAGGCCACAAAAATAGGCATTGTTACTTTTGCTTTTGTTACCTTTTTCATGTCTTTCCAAGGTTATTACTTCAGAATAATTTTATACAGAAAGGTGAGGAAAAACACTGCAAAACCATGGAGCTTCCTAAAGACTACATTATCCTGTAAGAAAATAGCAGTCAGATAGAAAACAGTATATGTTTAATGTTGCTTCTTGCTCTACTGTGATGAATTGTTAAGTATTTAGAAAATTTTGTAAAAGTCCCGTGAAAATTTAGAATGTAAACATAACATTGCAACTGAATATAGGTAAGTAGATAAATATATACAAGGAAGTTAAGAGAGTTGTGTGTTGGGAATGTGATGGGAAAAGATTCCAAATCCGGTCAGCTTCAAGTTTCAAAATCACTCCTGACTGGATTGACCGGATTCATTGACAATGCACATTGTAAATTCTTAGCTCCTAATCACTAAGAATCATCCATAACAATCTTAAATTAGTTGTACGTGTACAATGCCACTTAAGTGGTGCAAGTTTAGTTCATACTGGTAGCTATAATTCGTCAGTGCAAACAACAATTTCAGAGGGAAAGCTAGAACAGAGTCTGCACCTTCATTCCTACCCATCCTTCCCCATAAAACACCATTGATGTTCTCTGCTCCTCTGCCTCCTTCCCAGAAGAAAATTGGGTGATCTCAGCTTCTCTTGATATTTATTTTTGGGATGAGGATTTATTCTGGTTTTGCATATTCTGCAGGATTATTCTGGTTCTATCAGACACACTGCCTGCCTGCTCTGCAGGATTATTTTGGTTTTACCAGACATCATTCTTGCCTACTCTGCATCCTCAGTTCCTATCTTGCAGAGTTGAATACTTGCACATTTTTTATACACCCTGTTTGTGCCATTATATGACAACTCCATCCACTCCTTTGCAATTTAGGCAATTATTTATATATTAAAGCTGAGCTTCATTGCAAGATGTTACATTTTTAAAGTGTTGAGA
Organism: Pezoporus flaviventris; assembly: GCF_033815535.1. NCBI lineage: Eukaryota > Metazoa > Chordata > Aves > Psittaciformes > Psittacidae > Pezoporus > Pezoporus flaviventris. The sequence continues at coordinate 2,571,977 of NW_026892616.1, read as the reverse complement.
TATGCTTACATACTGTACCTGTTTATGCTATGTTAGTGTGCTTATGTCTGTGTTGTCATTAAATAATTTTCTTGCCTAGTAGGCATCTAATTACTGCATGCAACAGGCTTTATTTTGCCTGTTGTGGTTTAAGCCCAGCCAGTAACTCAGAACCATGCAGCTGCTCGCTCACTCCCTCCCTTCTTCCCCTCCCTGCTCCCGGAGGGATGGGGAAGAGAATTGAAAGAATGTAACTCCCACGGGTGGAGATAAGAACAGTCCAGTAACTAAGGTATAACACAAACCCACTACTGCTACCACCAATAATAACAATTATAAGGGGAATAACAAGGGGGGAGAATATAAAACTAAAAAGGGAAAGGAATAAAAACCAATAAATACAACTGATGCACAATCCAATTGCCAACCAATACCCAGCCCAACCCGTGCAGCTATCTGGGCCTTCCGGGTAACTCCCCTGCAATTTATATACTGGGCATGACATGCTATGGTATGGAATACCTGTTTGGCTAGTTTGGGTCAGGTGTCCTGTCTCTGCTTCCTCCTGGCTTCCCATGCTCCTCCTCCCTGGCAGAGCATGAGAGACTGAGAAGTCCTTGACTGGGACAAGTGCTACTGAGCAACTACTAAAACATTTGTGTGTTATCAGCACTGTTCTCAGACAAAAGTCGAAAACACAGCACTTCACCAGCTACTAGGAAGAAGAAAACCATTACAGCTGAACCCAGGCCACAGTAAAACCAAGTCACAGTTTGGAGGTAAGAATATTCTAATGTAGATTGAAACTCAGTCCCATGCATGTATCAAACAAAAGTTTAATCTCTAATAAACTTCTAATTAAACTGAATATATATTAAAAAGGAGTGTCACGTCATAACTTACTCAAGCTTCAATAAGACTTAGGTGATGTATTTAGCAGGCACAGACTAAACTGCTCCTATAGGGGAATACTCAGAATATTCTGAAACTTTAGGCAAGTATGAACTTTCTTCACCATGTTAGAGCATGAAGTCTATATGGCAAACTAGTTTAAAACAGAACCCTCTTTCTCTAGGTAACAATTCAAAGTCATGAGAGTCAGCCTTAATCAGAAACAAGTAGGAATAGCTATTCTGACTACTACTCAAAAAAACTGTGTCAACACAATTTTTCGTTTACTATTTATCTAAAAGAGTAATTTTTAATTCTCACAGAACATTAACTCGAACAACTGAGGAAGAGACTTGGAAAAATGTTGTCATTGGAAGAAATGGGGAAAATGTTAATAGTAAGCAACTTGTGGTTTTGAACATACCGACTCTCCTGCAGAGATTCTCCTGTAACCTTACAGAAATTGTGTGCATAAGTTAACTGTATATGCTTAGGAGACAACTTACAATCACTTGAAGCAGCTGAACATCAGATCACCTTTGGCTGTTACTATGTTTGTCTATATTAGCATGTCATATCTGCACACAAATATTCAAGCTGGTTTTTTTTTTTTTCTTTTCTGCAACTAACATTGGGCACATGCAGGCTTTCTTTCTCGTTTCCCTTTCCCTTCCCTCCCTTTCTTTCTCTCTATTTTCTTTCTTTCAGTATGTCAGATAAGTAGAGTTTTACCTTTCTTTTTTGTTAGAAAAATGTGGATAACTTGTAAGGAACACAGGTCAAAGTAAGCAGCTAACAGTGCAGTACATTCTGATTTAGAATGGAAAATTAAACTGTTTTAAAATTACGCAAACTGGAATTTGGAAATCAGCTGCAAATCACGTTAGAAAATCTATGGTTATTTTAGAAAAGTATTTGAGGTTTCTGCATGTTTTGTGTCCAAAGTGGAGCCTGTTCAATATAGAGTGAATGCTTGAATTGCCAACAAACTTTGATATGTAATACTCTGCTGCTCACTGTAAGAAAACATCTTTTACTTACAATATAACTTCTTAGAGGCAGCCCAGTCTAAGCAACTTGCATTCCTAGAGATGTTTTTTTATGCCCAGCTAAGTGACAGAAACCCTTGGAGGATTTTCCTGCTGTTCTTTTTCACTGTTTCAACCTACAAACCATTAGACATCTTTGAACATCAGTTTGAAGATGTGTAAAATAAAAGCTTAGAATCATAATTAATTTCATTGTACCACTGAGAAGCCCATAGAGAAGAATGATGGAAAATTTTTATGAGAACTGTGGTGGTCAGGGCTTGGAATCATATGTGTTTTTTCATTATATTGCCAAAGCCAATTAGGAAGGAGAGGAAAATTTACCCCATATGCCAAATGGCACAGGGAACGAGAAAGATCTGCTTCACCAGCAAACTGCATGATGCTGCAAATTTTATAGACAAGTAAACTCACTATAAACAAGAACACCTCACACTAAACCATGAAGCCCTCTGTCCTTGCTTGAGCATCGCAAGGGATGGAGCATTGACAACTTCCCTGGGCAACCCATTCCAGTGGCTCACCACCCTCACAGTAAAGAACTTCTTCCTTATATCCAATCTAAGCTTCCCCTGTTCAAGTTTTAACCCATTACCCCTTGTCCTATCGCTACAGTCCCTAATGAAGAGTCCCTCCCCTGCATCCTTATAGGCCCCCTTCAGATACTAGAAGGCTCCTATGAGGTGTCCATGCAGCCTTCCATTCTCCAGGCTGAACAGCCACAACTTCCTCAGCCTGTCTTCATACAGGAGGTGCTCCAGTCCCCTGATCATCCTTGTGGCCCTTCTCTGGACTTCATCCAACAGTTCCATGTCCTTTTTATGTTGAGGACACCAGAACCCCACACAATATTCCAGGTGAGGTCTCACAAGAGCAGAGTAGAGGGGCAGGATCACCTCCTTCGACCTGCTGGTCACGCTCCTTTTGATGCAGCCCACGATACGGTTGGCTTTCTGGGCTGCAAGTGCACACTGCTGGCTCATGTTCAATTTCTCATGGACCTACACCCCCAAGTCCTTCTTCGCAGGGCTGCTCTGAATCTCTTCTTTTTCCAACCTGTAGCTGTGCCTGGGATTGCTCTGACACAGGTGTAGGACCTTGCACTTGGCATGGTTAAACTTCATGAGGTTGGCATCAGAACACCTCCCAAGCATGTTGATGTCCCTCTGGATGGCATTCCTTCCCTCCAGCATATCAACTGAACCACACAGCTTGGTGTCCTCAGCACCTTGCTGAGGGCGCACTCAATCCCACTGTCCATGTCAGCGACGAAGATGTTGAACAAGACCCGTCCCAACACTGATCCCTGAGGGACACCACTTGTTACTGGTCTCCAGCTGGACATTGAGCCATTGACCACAACTCTTTGCATGTGGACATCCAGCCAGTTCTTTATCTGCAGAGTGGTCCACCTATCAAATTGATGTCTCTCCAATTTAGAGACAAGGATGTGTGTGGGACCGTGTCAAACGCTTTGCACAAGTCCAGGTAGATGACATCAACTGCTCTGCCTCTCTCCATCAGTTCCATAATCCAATCATAGAAGGCCACCAAATTGGTCAGGCAGTATTTCCCCTTAGTGAAACCATGCTGGCTGTCACCAAGCACCTTGTTGTTTTTCATGTGCCTTAGCATGCCTTCCAGGAGAATCTGCTCCAAGATTTTGCCAGGCACAGAGGTGAGACTGACTGGTCTGTAGTTCCCTGGGTCATCCATTTTCCCTTTCTTGAAAATGGGGGTTATATTTCCCTTTTCCCAGTCATCAGGAACTTCACCTGACTGCCATGATTTTTCAAATCTGATGGCTAGTGGCTTAGCAACTTCATTTGCTGGCTCCTTCAGGACCCACGGATGGATTTCATCAGGTCCCATGGACTTCTGCACATTCACGTTCTTAAGATGGTCTCAAACCAGATCCCCTCCTGCAGTGGGCCCAAGGTCTTCATTCTCACAGTCCCTGCGTCTGCCTTCCAAGACCTGGGTGGTGTGGTCAGAGCATTTGCCAGTGAAGACAGAGGCAAAGAATTTATTGAGAACCTCAACTTTCTCCAAATCCTGGGTAGCCAGTTCTCCTCTGTTCTCTTGAAGTCCAGAGCAGTGAGCTTGCTGCACACTCTTCTCACTGTCCTGAGGATCTCAAATTTGACCATCTCATGATTGCTGCAACCAAGCTGCCACATTTCCAACAAGCCCTTCCCTGTTGGTGAGCACGAGGCCAAGCATGGCACCTCTCCTTGTCGGCTCCTCTATTACTTGCAGAAGGAAGTTGTCTTCTACACAATCGAGGAACCTCCTTGACTGATTGTGCTGGGCCGTATCATCCCTCCAACAGATACCAGGGTGGTTGAAGTCCCCATGATGACAAGGGCCTGCGAGTGTGAGGCTGTTCCTATCTGTCTATAGAGTGCTTCATCCACAGAGTCCTCTTGATCAGGCGATCTGTAACAGATCCTCACAGTAATGTCTCCCATAGCTGTTCTCTCTTTAACCCTGACCCACAAACTCTCTGTGGACTGCTCACCTGTCCCCAGACAGAGTTCCATACTCTCCAGCCTATCCCTAACATAAAGGGCAACTCCCCCTCCCCGCCTGCCAGGCCTGTCTTTTCTAAAGAGCCTGTAACCTTCCATTCCAACACTCCAGTCACAGGAGCCATCCCACCATGTTTCTGTGATACCTATTGCATCATACCCCTGTAGATGTGCACACATCTCTAATTCCTCTGGTTTGTTCCCCATACTGTGGGTGTTTGTGTAGAAGCATTTGAGCTGAGCTCCAGATGAAGCCGGCTCATTGGCTGGAATATCTCTACATTGCTCCGGGCATTTATTATAGGTGCTGGCAACTGACTGGGTGTGTTGGGATGGAATGATGCCCCCCTCCCCCAATACATCTAGTTTAAAACTTTCTTGACCAGCCTGTCAAGTCTCCTACCAATATTATAGTTATATTTGCCAATAAATATAATTATAATTATATAATTATAATAATTATATTTATAATTATGTAGAACTTGGTACACTATTATATAAAATAATTATAATAAATAATATTATTAAAATATTAATATTAGATATAATGTTGACTATATATTCAGATTTTTTTATATATATTATGTATAATATTTTTAATTATTATTATTGCATCACATTTATACCTTGTATCATAGAGGTCTGTCATATAATGGATAACTGGCTTCATTGGAATAAAGGTATCAAGTTCAACGAATTTCAGTGAAACCAAGACTTTAGGAAAGATTATCAGTGTTGTGTTGTCAGTGAAATTTCAAGGAAAAAGGAATTCTTGCTGCCCCTGAACGCTTTGTCTTTTTCTTAGACCAACATGTTGCGATTGTACATGCTTTGAGCAAATCTCAGTGCTCTGCAAGATATAACATGAAAAATGGAAAGACACAAGAAATAATAATGGAATGGAAACATTTAACTTGTGGAATTTTTCTAGGCTTATTGGCATAGAATTTTCTTCAGAAAGTAATATTATTCTCCAGAATATTATATCCTTAATTTGCTCTGGAAGTAATTTCAGTTTTAGGGAGAATAAAGTTGCTTGTTCTTACTGTGCCATGAGTCTATCCAGAAAATATATTCCTAAAACACATTTCCATGATTAAAAGGTATAGAGGAGATGTGAAAAATAACATTTTGAACACTGGTTTTAGGAGATGTTTTCCAGTTTTCTTTCACTTGTAATAAATTCTTTCAGCAAATTTGAAGAATGTCTATAATTACATGTGTGAGAGCTGACTTTTTTGTGGTATTTTTCCTAGAAAAATAGGGTCACATCAAGTAGGAAGGACTCGTGAAATTGCTGTAAAATCTTTCCAGTTCATATTTAAGATTTCACATTTGAGGAACGACAATCTGTCTACTTTGAGCAAAACAATTTGATAACTGCATTGAAATACATTTTCAGTTAGTCTTTGTCTGGAGGGCAGTGGAGTGCTGTGAATGTTAAACGCTTTTTGGGTAAAACGCTGAGTACATACCACAGCCATTCCTGCTGGGAAAAGGATACATACTCTGATGTTAAAATAGTCAGAACAGGTCCCCTACTTGAGAAGAGCCAAGTGCTGTAGTCAAATACAGCTATTGCAGCAGGATTCTATTGATTTATACTGGACAAAACTGGTGTTTTTATCAAACAGTTTTGTGGTTACTCAGCAGTCTGCGTCAAGCCATAGGCAAAGATTTTCAGGAACTTCCTGGCATCCAGTGAGACAGAGAAAACTGGTTATTATACCAGGCAAATCTCTCAAATCACTTATCAGCATGCCTACCTCAGTCAGATGGAAAGCACATTCACATTATTTGGATTATACTACAAGCTAGCACAGCAGAAAGATCAGGCCTCATAATTTTCCAGGTACTGTTTAAAATCTTTTCTCCAGCTAAAGGATATAGCTGACAGTTCACACTCCAGAGTCAAGTTAATCTGTAACATTATCCACTCATTTTGCACTGAGCTGTCCCCAAAGCAGTTTGTAATATGCATATGAACTGAACCATTGTTGTGATCAAATTTTAAATACCCTTGTGAAATGGGAAAAAAGGAAAAATAAAATAAAACCCTGCTGCTCTGGTACTGAAGATTGACAGCTAAAGGAGAAGTATTGCTTCATTGAGTGCATGGATCTGGCTACAGTGGCTGCATTAAGTTGCTGGTGGGACTTCCAGTCCCTCCTCTAATGCATGGGTAATAGATCTGAATTAACTCTGTAGAGGTAGGAGATGAAGCTTTCCCATTTCAGAATATTATGAAGTTACACTGGTGTGAAATTAGAGTGATAGTTATCATAAATTTGTTTTGAACAAGGGTACTTGGTTAATATAGCTCATGAATGTAGCTTTGTGCACAGTGGGTGTTTCACAGTAGCTCACTACTGCAGCAGCAACAGTGCAAAGCAATAGCAATATGTATTACATTTTCTGAATTTTATAGCTTTAAAATTATTTCTTGCTTTGGGGATCACACATCTGTTTGAAAGTGAGAGGAGGAATGGAGTACAAGGAAAAATCTGCCTTTATGGCAGAAGGTAGAAAACAACACATCCTTGTTCAGTCTTCTGCTGGCATGATGCCCTTTCCTAGAGTGGTTGACACTATAATTAATTATATCCATTTGTTTCATATTAGTGAAATTCACTCCTGACTTTACTGTGTTCTCAGAATTGATCTCATTGGTAAAACTGTGTAATTCACTTTAATAACCTCAACATCATCAGCATGCCATGAGATTAGTAGAGGTTTCTATACTTTATGACTGTCTTGTTAAACAGCACTCTGTTAGTGTATTCTCTACTATACAGGGCGAATTAAAATTAGTTATCTATGGAATTTGTATTCTTGCTTGCTGATAATATTTTAGCTTCCTATCTGACTTTGTAGCAGTTTACTTCTATCATTGCCTTTACTTTGGCTTATTCTTGCAAAATAAAAGTTAGATGAGAATTCTTTTTCTCTCTTTACATTACAAAGTTTTAGCCAAAGACAAGTATTTAATCCAGGTTTCCCCACTGAGCAAAAGAGAAATCTATGTTTCCTCCAACTTTCCTAAATTATATTTAAAATATTATTATGAAAAATTATGTCTCTATTATTTAACAGACTGTGTTTTAGGAACATGTTGAATCAATTTTGAGTCTGCAGTTCAAGCAGAGAATTGATAAATTAGAATTATCTATGACATGACTAATATGAATTGTTACAAATTCTGAACCAAATCCAAATGCAGTTTCTAGAGGTAAAATTCTAGGATATTACTGAGTTTTCATAATCATTAGAAATTAGGCTGAAAAAATAGTGTTACCTAGTTGTGCAAACCCATTACTTTGGGATTCTGTGGCATGTGCCTTAATTGATTTACTCAATATTTTGAAAGTCTTTTTTATGTTAATATTCATGTATGTTAGCTTGAAATTAATGTAATTTTAAATTCTGACACAAGTATTATTTGCATAGCAAGTGGTCACAAAGAGTAATTCATTAATATTCAATGAAATGTTAATTTGTTCAGAGCCTAGAGTGGTTGTAAACTTTGCCTTTAGATGAAAATTTGTTAGAGTGCAAATATAACTGTATAATTGTATCAATCAGTCCCAAAGAGTATTTGAGGTGGAAACACATATTGTAATTTTGTTTTTTGACCTACAGTGGCATGAAATTGTTATCATGTCAGAGAATGGGTTTTCTAATATTCTTAATGTCCTGCTCTACAAATACAGTTAGAAGCAACTAGGTTATTTTGTGAAGACTGTTCTCTTTGTTATTTGTTATCTGAGTTATGAATTCAGAAGGATTTTCTCTACTATTTTCTGTTTGAAATATGGTAAGAGAGGGAGAAAGGCATAAAGAAGTTACTTTTGAGAGAGAGAATTAACTTTTGAGAGATACATTTTCAAAGCACCATTTGATTACTCTGAATTTTGGGTGTCTTTATTTGACTGTGAATATAAAACTTATTTATTTTGCTTTCAAACAGGGTAATTCTGTATGCACCTATACAGCTGATAATGAACAGAGTTGCATGTCCTGTATTTATATTAACATGTATTTGTGTACATGTATTTATATTAAGCTTAAACTAATACACTTTCTAAGTGAAAGTGGGCAAGTGAGTTCCCGAAACTTGTGATAAAATGGATTTCTTGACTTTCCATAGCTTCAGTGGGAAATGTACAGTATGAAGGAATGGTAAGCTGACATAAACCAAGCATGATACTTGAAAGAGTTCTCCTAACAACCTACTAATGACCTGTATTATATGATTATAAAATACACAAAGATAATGCTGAACATGCTATGTATTGAAGATGCATTAAACTTTGACACTGCAGCTAGTATTTATCTTTGTCTCATATCTTATAATTGTAGAATCAGAGAATCACTTAGGTTGGAAAAGACCTTTAAGATATTTGAGTCCAACCATTAATCTAATGCTGCAAAGTCCACCATTAAACCTTGTCCCTAAATGCCACATCTACACATCTTTTAAATACTTCCAGGGACTTGGCCTCAACTGCTTCCATAGGTTGTTTTTTTTAATGCTTGATAAACCTTTCTATGAAGAAATTTTTCCTAATATCCAAACTAAACTTCCCCTGGTGCAACCTGAGGCCATTCGCTCCTGTGCTATGTTGTTTGTGGATTGTCAGGAGAAAATGGAAAATTAAGAGAGAGCAAGAGGTACATACACTGCAGAAATGTGGGTATCACCAAAGCCAATTTGGGAGATCAGCAAGTAGGGATACCTGTAGTTCTCAGCAGTTCTTCCTGAAAGATTACTACCTGCTGAGAAGAAGAAAAGCCTGTATCACTGTAGGGGGACATCATGGAAGTAGATCAAATGCCCACAGGTGACTGGCCAATATGGATATGTTAATACACAGATCATTCTCATACATTTTCTTTCTGTTTTTTTTAGGGGTTTGGATTTCTGGTTTTTGGTTGTTTGGGGTTTTGTGGGGGTTTTGGTGTTGTTCTTGTTTTTTTGGTGGTGGTGTTGTTGTTTTGGTTGTTTGCTTTTTTTTTTGCCTAAGTATCTTAATAGTAGTCTCCATACAGCTTGCTAGCCAGCTGTCATTTAGGAGAAGTCTTGGTAGCAGACTACTTGCAGTATGCTAATACCTGCTTGTTATTCACTCCAAGTTCTCTATTACTTGACTTTTAAGTAGTAAAAAGCTACATGCAGCATTTTCACATGAAAGAATAAGCTAAAGAATCCTTGCTTGAAAATGGTATTTCATGTTAGACCAGTTAGCTAGAATATCAGACTTGGCAAACTAGGATTATTGTTTTTGAAGCCATAAGAAAATTATAGTTTCAAAGGTTATTTTTATTATGTCAAGATATCTTGCAAAGGTAATTTCAGTCACTGAACTGTTACAAATGTAGTTCTTTAATAGTTTGTATAAATTCCAGTACTCCAGTTATGATTAACTGGAGCAGCTCATTTAGAGATAACTGATCAAAAGAATGTAGGATTTTTTGATAGAATAAACAATAGAAGCAGTGATGGAGTTTATGTACACTCAGGTGTTTAACAGCCATAAGCCTTTGGTTTCATGTGGAAGAAACAAAACAGCAAAATAATTGCAGCACAAACACAGATAAGAATCATGTTCTCAGATCCAAAGTGTACAGATTCCATTAAGCTTTCACTGTTATCTGGTTTCAAGCTTTTTGATTCTGTATTCAAGATGATAGAAATGCAGTTCTTAGCCATTATATTGGACACTCAGAGGTTTGTAGTGTTTTTTAAACCTAAAGATCTCATGTTGATTTAGCACATAGGAAAACTTTGATCTTGTCTGACCATATCTCAGCACCAATTGTTTAGGGGATCTTTTGTACAGATATAGCACTCAAATCTCTTTTTCTATCAATAAATGAGATTCCATTTATGATCAGTTAGGCTATGCCTATCTATTTTCATAGACCATTTGCCCCACAAGGTTTATCATAGGAGCTTCAGTTTTGCATTTCCTTTTGCCACTCAAGCTAGGAAATTCTTTATTCTGATGATTTGAATTGGATTTCACCTATGGAAGACAGAAGTGTTTTTTACAACTGACCTTTCAAACCTGTTTTGATATGTCCAGCTGAAAAAAAGTAGCTCTCATAGCAGTATTCCTTGATTCAAACCTGCCCATTGTATATAACTCCTTCAACTAACAAAAAAAAAAAAAAAAAAAAATTAAAAAAAAAAAAAGATAAAACAGGAGGAACTCTGTGAAGCGGCACTGCAGAATTTGCATCATATTAACACTGTCACCTGTGTATCATGAAAATCTTCTCCCTAATCTTTTCCAGTGCCATTTGCTTACCTGCAAATTAATTGCATAATATTTTCAAACAAGTGTATGTCCTTCCTCTTTTCCTTTTCACAGCCAGCGAGTGTGACTGGTGAACAGTAGGTTTCCCCAGTCTGCTTTCCAAATGGGAGACAAGTTTGACTTGGCAATGCTGCCAACAGCTAGAGCAGGCTGGGGGCACAGCTTAACTGACTGTCACTAATTGAAGGGAGAAGACTAATGGCTACATGTAATATTTCCACAGTAATGAGACCACTGCACTGACACTGCTGTGTTTCTCTGTGAGAGTCTAAAATGTTTTAAAGGGATGGCAAGGCAGAACCACTCTCAACCCTCTCCACCCACACAGCCTAAATGTCAGAATGTAGTGAACAAGCTGACTTGGCTGAGGAATTTCAGGCTGCTTCTTTTCCAATTCAAAATGGGAAGAAAATTGGGCCTAGTGGAAAAACAGTGGCCAGCTACAGCTCAGTGCCAGGAGCGCTGCTTAACGAACATCTAATGACAACCAAAAAAAATGTCTCCACACAGACCACAGGAATTACAGAGTCCTAGTGATGCCATGTTAACACGATTGCTTAAATTACTTTTGAAGGTATGCTACACTGGTGACAGAGACATGGTTTCACCAAGAAGTAACTAATGCAATAAATTTTGTGTGGAGAGGAAGAGAGGAAAAACCTGCCCGGATAGGTTCAGTGTACAAGGTAAAGGCTGGACAGCATCCACCAGCTCCTATCAAAGAAATTAACAGGTTACATATTCAGGAAACTGAAACAAATCAGTACAATGTAGCAGGTGGGAGGAGGAGGTGGAATGGAAGGGAAGCAGAATTGTCTCTTTAGACTTTCCAAAAGGTCCTGTCTACTCAGCTTCAGTCTACACTGAGATTTACTATATTTTTTTCTCAATTGTACACTTATACTCTGGCTTAGAAGTTAATTTTGTCAACATGAGCATGTTTACTGTTGCTTTCGGACTCTCTGCCTAACTAGCCTGGCAGACAGGCAGTTCAGCTATTGAGAAATATGGGACAGCTGCTCGATCTGCCTGCCTGCTTTATAAAAAGAAAGGAGGAGATTTCATCTGAAACTTTATAGCTGTTCAGGGCATTCTCACTGATCATTGTCCACCCTTACACATGTCCTATTCTAAGAAAAGTAATGAAAAGGATAATAAGGTGTGAACGGTATATTATGATGCATGAGTTGTTAGAAAAAGATGAGGAGGTTGTGTTATTCCAGGTAATTTGGACAGGGTTATACATTTAGATATCTATCAGGAAGATATTCAGCTAGCAGAAAATTTACCTTTGTAATCTGTTCTCATTGTGTTCTTTTAGACCTGCAGACATTAATCTTTCAACAACCAAAACATTGCCATTAGAAATCCCTTGCCAGGATTTTAACATAGAAAGGTGTTTGTAGTGTTCATTTGGCCCTCCCTGGTCATAGAACTGATTGAGTACTAATTCCAGAACAGGGAGAAGTTGTAGCTGACATAAATGGCCCTTAATTAATGCCTTAACAGCAAAGAAAGTATAAACCAATGTTTATGTACCAAGGAATTGTGAAGGTCATATTGTTTGTGGAACAATTTCGATATCAGATCCCATAAGAGTACTTTCATGATATTATCTTCTCCAGCTGTTCCTGCTGCAAGACTTGAAGCTGCTTCATATTTTAGGATTACATAGGTCCCCAATTGAGGCAAACTTTTGAACGTACTTTAAATGCTATTCTAAAGGAAAATATTTTTCTTTCTCCTACTCCAGCTTAAAGGCCAGCAGCTTATACATTTTCTCACATCAGTATTAAGATGTCAACCCCACATCAAAATCTATTATCTCTTCTGAGTTTGGTCCTGTATTCTGTAAACAAACCTTCTTAGTTGCACTGGCCCATAAAAGACATATAATGTGGTCTGTGGCACAACTCATTTATTTATTTATTTATTTATTTATTTATTTATTTATTTATCTATTTATGTATTTATTTTAATGAGAAGTAAGGATTAATAAATTGTACTTTCTTGGAAAAATATTTTAAAAAATCTTTAAAATAACCCCATTTTTTTTAGCTAATAGATAAATTAAATCTGCATTTTGTACTGTATGAATTTGTTATTAATCTGTTTGCCATATTATCTGATTAACAGCTTTATGAATGAAATTTAATGAAATTTAGTGATGATGTTAGTCCTGTCTCTTGAGATTAGAAGTAAGCTGCCTGTAGGTTTGGACATGTTGCAAGGACTGATGTTTATATGCAGGCAGTTTTCTCTCAGTATACAACATACATACATTTGTTTGACAATTTTTTGCTGTAACACTTTAAAGAAGTGGTAGGATTCTACTGACAAAAAAATTTGCATGATGGATAGTTACTGAATACATGTAGGATGAGGTATTCTCAGATTTAAGTTTTAAGGACACCTAGAATGAGCTGGAAGTGATGGGATACCCCTAGCTGTTTTTCAATGTAGACCTCAACCTTAATTGTAAAAGACTGTTAGAACCTCTGGAGGGACTGGGTGATAGTGGTGATTGTTATCCTAAAAAACAGATGGCAAAGTGAGTGACACCTATAAATGTGCAGGCTGTGTTACTTTGCTGACAAGATGCTAAGCCCTTCTGGCACTAAAGTAAAAAGACAGGTGTTTCTGGCACAAAAAAAAAGTAGTATTGAAACTATGCCTCAAGCCATGTGGAGAGTCAGAGCCAATTTTTCAAGTAAAAGTAACTAAAAATCTAAATTGGGGTGTACATGTAACCATACGACAGCTTCAGACCTTTCCTGTCAATAAATTTTTGATGAGTTCTAGTGTCTGTCTCATGCCTGTAGAATTAGCTGATTGCCTTTCTAATAAAACTTTAATTTTCAAGGTTTGAATAGATAGTAGCTTTGCTCTGGAAACCTTGTGCAGCTCATTTCTAAATGAGTGAAATGGCAAGCAGCATTTTTGGACTTTTGTGATAATACCCTTTAAGTTTGGTGGTAGAATCCCTGAACTACCTTTATGTCTGCCTTAAATATAGTATGAAGTTAATTAAGTGTTCACATACGACATAATTGTAATTAAAAATGTCAGGTTTAGAGATTCATGTGACCAATAGGGAAATCACAGTAGTGTAAAACCCTATGTAATGAGTATATTTACTTTAAGATCCATTATCACTTGGTCAACAGATTACTTTATATAAAAGGCATTAAAGTTAATAGCATTTATCTGCTTGCTTGAATGTAGTAGTATTTTTCAAAAACCAGTAAAATAAAGCTTCAGTAATCGAGCACTACCAGATGGTAAAATCTCCAGTGCAGTTCTGTCTCAGAGAAATTAGGTTTTTATCTTCATTTCTGCTTTCAAATTTAAAACACCTATATATGTCTGTGGATGACAGAAAGCTGTTAAGTAATAAAAACTGACTTAGGTATTCACCAAAATAAAATCCAGTAGAACACACTTAAAAAAAAAAAAAAAAGAAAAAGGTGAATAAATAAATAAATAAATAGATGGAAATGTGCCTTCTGCTTCTTGCCATGATGTGAAATTAGTTGCATCCAGTAAAAAGTTAAAAAGCTTTCTTGCATTTGTATGACAAGGCTTTTATGTATCCCCTGGCCTGCCTCTTGTTTTCAACAAGTACAGTGTCCAGTAGAGTATATAATCAGTGCAGAATATCCTGTTCCACTTCCCTCTCGTCTGTTACCTTCATTTAGTCAGTATAGTTGTCTTCTTGTCAAATGGTCTCCTTGCACACTTAGATTTGCTCCAGCTGTATAATTATTATCGCAGTTGTGGTGAAAACTGTGTGTCCAGTCTCTATGTCGTACTGACAGCAGGGACACTTCGGCAATGTATTGTATTATGCTAAGAGAATTAAATGAAATTGTGATTAGAGGGTATTGCTATTTCAATGGCAGGTACAGAGCATGCAGTGAATGATATGCACATTAAAATAAATTTGATGTTCTCATCCAATGTCAATATAATAGAAAAGTGGTATTTAATACAAAAAAGATGTATGGGTCCAAAAGAAGACAACAGAAGAGGAAGTATGGCTCCATTGTCTTCTGTTGGTATTACTAACCTAAGAGGTTAGTAATTCAAGACTGGGATGTTTGATTTGGTTTGGTTTGTATTTTTTTTTTTTAACTTCTATTTGAACAGCACTGGATTAAAATCTGGGGAGTATGAACTAGAGCCCCAACTAGAGCAATTCTGCATTGTTGATTTTATAAGAATTTTCTATAAGAAGAGTAGAGAATATTTATATTCTAGCCCGGTGATCAGGATGTCCTCCAGGACTACAGTATAGGCTGGAAGGTCTAAGTTTCCTGTTTCTTGAGTAACTCACATAACCACACAATTACCATGCTGAAGCCATCAGAACCACCTCAATTTTCTGATAGCCATGTTAAAACAAAACAATACAAAACAAACAAAACTTGATTTTTGCTAGGAATGAGTATAATTTAGTGCATCTCATCTACTGAAATTCAAGCGGATGACTGTTCCAAGAAACTTTTATTTTCACAGCCAGAAGTTTATATATGGTGAAACTAACCTCCTTTTACTACCATTACTAATACCAGTAAGTCTCCTGATTTTTTTTTACATCTTTCTTTTTACTATTTATGCACTCCTGTTACTCATAATAATTTTTCTGTTGAGTGTTTGAAACATTATATTCTACCTATCTCATAACAGATTATCATTGTTTGAACATGTTTGTTTTGTTTGCTTCTTCAAGGAGTGCATATGTTTGAAAGATCACTATCCTTCTAGCCCTCAAAAAGTTTATTTCCTAATAGTCCCCCAGCCAATAAGTGTCAAAAAATGTAGTATTCCTCACGAAAGTTATTTCCTTTTCTTGTCTTATAATTTTTTCTTAACAACTACGTGGAACAAGAAACTTGTTTCTCAGCCCTCATCTCTTGTAAGACTGAGATCTTCATATGGATGTCTTTTGGATTAATGTCAAATTTGAAGTGTTCTGTGATGTTATTTCTTTTATAGTAGTTGCAGACTTTCATCTGTATTATCATTCATGGTATTCCAAGACTAACTGGAGGGAAATTCAGCTTTTCAAAACGTGAATTTTTAATTTGACCTGAAAGAACACTGGAATGCTTCTTCATCTGTCTTCTGTACTTCACCTAATTGGGCTTGGTAGACCCAGCTCTTAGTGAATGTACTAGTTACCTGTATATCAAGACTTTGGTGTGAAATTAAGTCCTTCACTGTGTGAAAAGTCACACTGTCTATAGTACTACAAGTTTCTAAGACTTCAAATGAGTGTGTAAGCTTTAAGGTATAAAGTACAAAATTGTCCCTGAATTTTATTCTGAATAGATCTGGCAGAGATATGCATAAGCAGCAGTCATAAAACCATAAAATATTTTAGGTTGGAAGGTTTATCTGGAGGTCTAAAGCCCAGCTCAAAATGAAGAGCCTGAAACTGGACATTGTTCTGGGTAAGGCCTCAGAAATGCTGAAAAGAGGGAAAGAATCCTACCCTCTTCAAGCTGATTTGATTTTTGATAATACAGCCCATTATGTGCTGCAAGACCACACTGCCAAGATACATTAAACATATTTTCCATGAGCTCCCCTTAGTGTTTGTTTTTTTTTTGCCATGCTGCTTTCTATTTAGTTTTCCCCTGCCTGTACTGCTGCATGGGGTTTTTTCTTTCCGGGGCATGTTGTGGTTTAAGCCCAGTCAGCCACACAGTTCTTGCTCACTCCCCCCCTTCGTCCCCCCTGCTCCCAGAGGGATGGGGAGGAGAACCAAAAGAATGTAACTCCCACAGGTTGAGGTAAGAACAGTCCAGTAACTAAGGTGTAACACAAAACCACTACTGCTACCATCAGTAATAATAATGAAAACAAGGGAAGAGAATACAACCACTCACCACCTGCCAACCGATACCCAGCCCTACCCCTGCAGTGATCTAGCCCTTCCGGGTAACTGCCCCCAGTTCTACATCCTGGGCATGACGTGCTGTGGTATGGAATACCTCTTTGGCTAGTTTGGGTCAGGTGTCCTGTCTCTGCTTCCTCCCGGCTTTCCCTCCTCCCTGGCAGAGCATGAGACTCACAAAGTCCTTGGTCAGGTAAACATGACTTAGCAACGACTAAAAACATTGGTGTTATCAGCGGTGTTCCCAGGCCAAAAGTCAAAACCACAGCACTGCACCAGTTACTAAGAAGGAGAAAAATGACTGTTACTGCTGAACCCATGTTTGACATTGCTGCACTTCTCAAGGTACCTGTTGCTCATTAATCTGGCCTGTCAAGCTCCTTCTGAATAAAGGTCCGTTTTAGCACGCAGAGCACTTGCCCCCAGCTTGGTCTCATCTGTATATTTGCAGAGGTGCACTCTGCCTCAGCTTATTAAAGATATCAGATGCAAAGGCAGTATTGGCCCCATTATCCAGCCCTATTAACCAGTTGCCTATTGGTCTGTATATGTCTGATCACAATCCTTTGAACCTGGCAGTCCAAGAAATTTTTCCAGGCACTTGATAGTTCACCAATCCAAACTTTTTCTGACCAATTTGTCTGTAAGGATACTGTGGATAACATTGTCAAAAGCCTTACTTTTCACCTTTTTCACCAAGACAGCCATCTCATCACAGAAGACAATCAGGTTGGTCAAGAACATTTTGTCATTGGTAAATGCATGTAGGCTATTTCAGTCTCCTCCTCCTATTTTATATGCCTGCATATGGCTTCCAGGATGATTTGCCAAGTAGTGAGACTATGTTGACAGGCCTGTAGTTCCATTGATGATCTTCTCCCTCCTTGAAAATAGGCAGGAGGTATGCCTTTTTTTTTAGTCAAGAACTCTGTCATGAGTAGACTGCATAAACTTACAGAGGATTCTTGTTTCTTGGAAAGATGTGTATGTTAAACCTGAAACCCCAGTTAACTTTTATGCTCTGAAACGTATATGGGAATTTTTTAATTGACTAGTATTAAAAAGAAATTAAAAGGTAATTCATATGCAATTGCTTTTGTTTAGAAAAGAAAGGCATTTTTTGTCTAAAACTCAGCTTTGAAGTATCTTTTTTTTTGAAACTGGAAAACAGAGGCTTGGATTCATCTCACAGTTATTTAAACTTCCTCTGTAGTTATGGTAATGATGCAAGTGGATCTCAGTATAAATTCAAACAGGTTAGGTGGTGGTTTACTTCTGCAACTGTGTGTTTTTTCTCCAAAGTCTAGCTAAGGATATTAGCCAAGTAGTTTACACTAGGTGTCTTAGGTTGTGACATCTAAAAGTAGATTAAATAAAGACTGTTTGAAGTTTATTTAATTTCACTGAATTTAGACTTTCTCTATTCTAAAGATATTAAACTGCATTTTCTAATGTTTCTATAGGAAGCAGCTATGCTTCCTTAAGGGTAGGAATTTTATGGAAATTATTAATATTATTTTATAAGTAATTCCCAACTGCTATGTCAATGGGCAGTCTATACAATAATTGATTGTGTTGTCAGATAAATTTAAGTTTGGGGATGTCTGAGTTGAGCAAAATATAATTACTCAAAATGAAGTTTGCAAAGGTCACCAAGTCTAACCCTGATAGTACTTTTTATATGGGGAAATAATTTCATGAGATTTTAAGCAATCCCCAGTGATCTGGATCTTGATTTTCTTTCTTAGCTGAAAGATGGTACGTTAACATTACACTCCACTGTCATCATTCATTACTGAGAGTGTTGTCACCTTGCAACTTTCTTTTAGACAAAGAGGTATATACCAATGAAATATAACTTACCTCCTGGATTGCCAGTATTTCCACTGAGAGTCTTCCACCCTAGTATTTGAGATCTGCATGGTGTATAATTTAACGTCTGACTCCCTATGCAGATAAAATATATTCTCTTTAAATGTTGTGTTTTCAGTCTGTTGGTGATAAGACTATTAACCTACCATTTGTATTCCTCAATAAGGAAATAATGTATTTTTATAAATGTATTTTAGAATTCCATTGTCTTTACACACTATAAATTATTCTCAAATAAGTTATGCTGAAATCAACTTCAGAAGCAAAAAATTCTCGTTGCATTTCATTGGATTATTGTGTAGAGTAGAATGAAATCATTGCATACGTTGACTAAAATGTTACCTTAAATTTATTTAAACAATGGAATAACACTTGTGTATCATTATTACCTCTTAAGGAATGTAGATCATGACATGTGCACAAGCATTGTGTAGCCATTTATCTATGTCAGTATTTCACCAAATAAATACACTAAGATATTGGTGATATGCTGTGTCAAGTGGTAGTTTATAGAGTAACTGATTGTGCTGTCAGAGAAATGTAAATTTGGGATGTCTGAGTTGAGCAAATCTATGTTATCTTATTGTCTTCCTATTCATGTCTGCCTTCCTTTTTGTGTCTATGTCCCTGCAGACATGTATACCTTTACTTAGAACCAGTATGAACTTGACATCTACAACCTGTTCATTTTTTATTATTTCTTTTTATTAAAAAGCCCAAAATATTTGTGGAATATTTTTGCCTTTTTGTCTGCTTTGACTATTCTACCATGCCAGTCACACCATGATTCTTTTAAGTTTAATGTCTGCTTCTTAAAGATGTTTTCCCTTCTGTTCTAAGTTACATTGTAAAATGAATACTACTGTGTTTCATGTTCATTGTATCTTTTGAGATCCAGTAAAACATTTTTTCCCTTATCTGAATCTGATCCACCGTTTAAAGGTATCTACTGTCTATATGGTGTTATGTATGCAATGAGTATGTGTTATGCTCATCGCAGAACCGAGTTTTTAGCATGGAAGACAAACTGGAATTTTGGACAATTAACATCTCTTATTCATAGCAGAGAAAGATCATAGCTCTTCAGAAGAGTATATTATGAATAAAATATTCAGCACAAAGCTCTGCATAAAACCATAGTGCAATTTTCAGTGCATTAGGCCAGTCCATTCCTGATTCACCCAAACACAACTGTCCCCAACTCAGTGTACGTGAAGTGATTGCAGAGGCACTTATGATACCTTATTTCTTCCCTCAATGACCCCAAACTTATAATAATAAAAATGAAGAAAATGTTAGTGCTCTTAGCATAAAGATCACATTGTCTCTACAGCTTTCCACTCTTGCAGACAAGAGCACAGGAATCTGCAATGATCACAGTTGTTCATGACCTCTTTTATTACTGTGTCATTTCCAAAACACAGTTTAGAACATTTGGCATCATGATAGTAAATTGGCATAGTATTCCAGGAAGTGATGAATACTGTAATCTGTTCAGTAAAGTATGATAATTCAGTTAAATTTTTTAGGCATAAAATGTGAGTTTATAATAAAACTGCTCAAAAGCATAATACCATTAAGTGTGTATAAAGCTATTTTTCTCTACTGATATCTGCAGGATTTTTTTTTTTTTTTTAACTGCTGCTGAGGTTGCCACTGTGCACAAACTGCTGCTCCATTTGTTCTGCCTTTGGATGGTCAAAAGTGTTATGTGTTATGACATGCTTTTGGCTGATCTCAGTGAGTATTGTATCAGGTATAACAATTGAGTTAGTTAGATATTTGTAAGACTGTGTGTATTCTTAAGGGATAGAAAACAGTTATCATAGCTAATCTGTGTTCCCCTCTGCAAACCATTTTCCACACACCAGAGACAAAATTTATGTTCTGAACTAATGAGTCCTTAAGAGATAGAGTCCTAATTCTAATTTCCAGTGCTGCTTTTTATTCCTTTGTAATCTCAGTAACAATTTTAACACCTTGTCAGGCATTCAGGAACTTCCATCTGTGCAGCCTGGTGCGTTTGTGAAATAAACCCATCTGTACAGCTGATTAAAAGTTGGATGTAGTCCATGTTTTGTCTTTATCCTAAAAGAGATGGTACTGCTGCAGCAGTTGTTAATGTAGGGCCTGCATATAGAGTGGAATGCACAAGGCTAATGGAGCAAAATAGCTTTTAGTGTTTTCATTTGTATTTAATAATTGTTTAAAATAAAATCAGAACAAATAAAGTGTGACAAGCAAGACTGATTAAAAAGGCTGCAGAGTTCAAGTCTGCAGTTAGATGCAGGAAGCAAGACTAGAATTACTGTCATTTCACGTATGTGTTAAACAGCAAGGTGAATTCAAGCAGATTGCAACTTCATGTTCTCTTCTTAATACCCTGCAAACATACTTAAACTTCTTCTAGGGTGTATGTGTGTTTTTCATTGGTGTGGTAGGCAGTTTTCAGTTGCATGCTTTTAGAAAAGTGCACAATTCCTTACCTGCAAAACTAGGGTAGTAGAATAACTGCATCTGACTACTTGATTTGCATCTATATTTGGTAATCAAAGATACCACCTTTTATATTCCTGTTAATCTTTATGCCACTGCTAAAAGTTTTATGGATGCAAAGTTGTACCTTCAAAAGGTTTTAAGGAGCATCTCATCTTTATAAAAACAAAAAGAAACAGCAAAAAGCCACCCAGCCAAATAGGTTACTAAAAATTTCAGATGAGAAGACATGGATAGGGAATAAATTATCCTCTCACATGGACATATGGAAAAGAAAAAGGAAGAGAAGGAGAAAGGGAGGGTAGTTTAAGAGTCAGAATGAGAATTTTTGTCTTGTAGTTTTCCAGCATCCTCAGGACAATAATTATCACACAACTTTCTCCTCTAGCATAGAAATGCACACTTGCTTTTGGATATCAGGAGAGATATAACAGAAGATACTAGTTCCACACTGACCTAGAATAAAAGTAACATAATGCCATAGGTTCTGATATATGGATCTGTGAATTAATGTTAATGCAAGCAAATAAATCTGCATCAGATGACACATCACCATGCAAATATACAAGGTCATATTTTACTGGTGCAATGCCAAGGACCTCTTTCCTCAACACGGCATAAATGTGTCTATGTTATGTCCCTAATTAATCTAAAGGTATTTCAGACAATGCTAGCTCAAGGATATATGTCATGTGCTTGCTTGTGTTGTATAGGCAAGCTCATCAATGCTCTCTAAATGACAAGAGGTATAATATAGTGGTAAAGTAGTATTCATCACTGGATGCTCAATGTACTGCAAGACCCTTTAATCCTATTGTGCCAATAAAGAATATCACATGGTCTTATATATGAAAACACATCTAAACTTCCTGAGTAGGTATCTTGCCCTTTATTCCAATGTAAGTATAGGGTTCATGTCTATTCTACCTATCTGCAAGGTCTTCCAAAGCCTGTAGACTGAGAAAATTTTTCTGGTTACACAAGTGTAATTAAAAATAGAACACAACCTTAGGCATTTAGGTAAGAAATATGGAGGATTTTAGCTAGCTAAAGATGCCACCAATACTGCACAAAATGCCGCAACTCATAAACTGGAGCACTACAGTCTCTTATACTGCTAAAAAGAAGAGATGAGTAAGGGCTTTTTGCTTTTTTTTTTCCCAAGGCTTTTATAGTAATCAACAGAGAAACATGACATTAATTACCATGTAGATGCAGCTGATAATTGTATTTGGTACCAATGTCATATATTCAAAAATCAAAACAAAAGAAACACCAAACTTCAAAACCCAGAGTTATGCTAGAAAGGAGGGAAAATCCAGATGTTCCAATGAAAGTATACTATAAGTGGGATTTATTCAGAGAATCAGGGTAACGAAATAATGAAATATTGATACAAATCTCTTTAGGTGTTTTGAGGGGTGGAGAAATGTGGGTTTGATGCTTAGTTGTTGTTGTTGAAGTTGAAAAGTGAAAACACATTTAATCCTGGGGTGGGAAACAGCAACTATAATTATACACTGCAGGATTTCTGCCCACTGAGTACTGTTTTGTTGAATATGGTTCACTTTTTGTGATAATAACAATACGTCATTTGGTGAATTGTGAATTCCCTCAAGGAATTTATGATACAACCCTGGAGCTGAACAAATCCCAAGAGCTGGTGTATAGCTTAAACTAGATAAATGCAGTTGCTTCGTATTTAGGACAAGTGTTGCTAAAATATTTTAAAAATACTGTGTCTATAATTTCAGTTTCAGGTTGTCCAGTTAAATTGCCTTGAACGCACTTTAAACTTTATTTCATATATTCTTTCCCCCCAAGGGCATAGTTTAGTAATCTGTAGGTGAAAAATGATAGACATGGTTTTCCCCTCCCTTTTCAAACACGTTTTTTGATCTACACAGGGCTGAGCCATCAGCTTCAGTTGTAACATCTTTAACTTCTCATAGGTGCAGAAGGAGACTCATTCAGCTATAATCTAATCATTACCATTATTTGAGGAAGTTTTCCTTAAAGTCAACATCCATGACTGATGACTCATATTCTGGTTCCTTTAATAGACTAATATACAGAAATCTTTTTCATTGTGAACTGAATGACTAAAGGTGCTCCAGGGAAGTACTGTACTGAATACAACAGAAAGAAATAATTTAAGCAATGTCATACATAAATCCCCATTGCATTTTCACACCAGAATGTTAATTCTAGGGATATGTGACCCCACTGGAGTTTGTGTCATTCTCAGGCAGGATAATATAGAGGCATAGCACAACTGAGGGAATAACTTTTAAGTCTGAATAGTGCTGACTTCAATATAATACTGGCAAATTCACCAGTCGTTTACACTGATGTAACATAGGGTATCATTTGGGTTATGAATTGTATAATAAAGAGAAGAACTTGTCCCCATGTTTTTACATGAAAGATAAGCAAGGCAGTTTTGTATACAGTGTAATTTATTCAGTTCAGTGTCGAATTAAGCTGAATGTAAAAAAAAACTTCTGGGCATCACGTTTGCAATCAGCTAATTTAAAGGGCTAAAACTTAACATTTATATTTGCCTTCCCCAGTATGCTTCCTGAGCAGACATCTTTTTCAGCCAAAGTATTTGAGCAGCTGATCCAAACTCATTAATTTAACAGTATTTCAGCAAAAGTCATGCTGATAGCTGTTGGTTCATTAGTGCCTAAATCCAGAAGGCATATAGAAATAGAATCAACTGACAATCTTGGCTTCAAATGTGGTGCACTCACTTATAAATAGCTTAATGATGTTTTGGAGATTTTTATGTGTTTTGAGAGATTAAGATTATATGTTTTTTGATAAAATTTCTCATAGATCTTCTTTGTTATTGCATATTTATTTCTCACACCAAGTTACAAGTTACTTGCTGCTTATTAATGATGTGTTTATTGTTATCTTACTAAGTCAGGATATTATAAAAACTTTATCACACAATTCCATTGACTGAAACTGACATCAGTAGTTATGTCAATTAATGTATTTCTCCATGGTGTAGTTCTAATAAAATGAAGCTGTAAACATCTTTTTTGAGCTAGAAAAAATCATGAACAAGAAAAGCTGCAAAGTATGCCAATCCAAAGGGCAAAGTGTGATCATAGTCAGAGTCAGGAAGAATCCACAGAGAACTGTGGGAACTGAGAAATCTGCTAGTCTGTATGACATGATGATGGGATGCCATTGGTCTGAATGATTTCTTCCACCCTTGTTTGATATTCATCCTAGATTCATGTTACTAGATGGAGTTTAAAATAAAGGGAGGATCCCGAGCTGTAGCATCAGGAAAGAGGAGATATGGTAAAACAGACAAGAATCAAGGCACATCCAAGAAGCATCTCAAACAAAGAGCAGTGGCTGAAGTTCCCTAAAATATCAGTTAGCTGAGGTAACCACATCAGGCTTGTAGGATAGTTCTTAGTCTTCAAGAACCTCATCATGCCTAAATGGATAACTACAGATTAATTATGCAGGTAGAGCCTGACAACTGGAGCTTGACAGCTTGACAAAGACTGGGACAAGAGAAAAAGAGTGTGAATAAATTACATAAAAGGAATCTTAGGCTTTTTTTTTTTAATTATTATTCTAATCCTAGAGTGGCTGGAGACCTCCTGAAAATGTTTTAGCAAATCGAATAAATGGCCACAGACCATAACATGTGTACTCAGAGAAGCACCTTGTAACATGTTTATAACCCACTGAAATACATATCTCAGAAACAGTCTTCAAACTTTTCTAGGTTAGAGTTTTAGGGGTGATTAATTACACTGATTACTCTCTGGATTGCTATAGACACATAACTTGTTTTTCATCAGAATTATATCACAGTAAATCCCATCCCATGTATACTGCATGGTATGTTAAAACATTTACAGAATTCAACTTTCTCATCGATTATATATAATCTCAAAAATAAAGATGATGAGTTAGAATTGAAATCAGTTATTTGCATGCAGATAAAATTTGTAATTGAAAAGAAATTGTATTTATTTTTAATGTTATAATTTAGGAAAGAATGTATTGTGTTTTTCAAAAATATGTAATTTCTTGCATATTCAGGTGTTTCCTCCCCTGAAAGGGGATTAAAGTGGGAACTCTGACTACCTTTCCTGTGGTATTAGTAAAGATTTCCTACTCCGCTCTCCAAGTTGTCTAATGGACAAACAATTCCTCAGCTGGATGCCAGAGTTTCTATGACACTTGTAATATGGCATTAAATTGTTTCTGTTTCAAATAGTTTAACTAAAATTAGTCCTTGGAGCAATTCTGAGGAGCAGTTATTCTTTGCAGCAGTTTACCAGGTCTTTAGTTTTTTTCTTTTCTCTTTTCTTTTCTTTTCTTTTCTTTTCTTTTCTTTTCTTTTCTTTTCTTTTCTTTTCTTTTCTTTCCTCTTTTCTTTTTTTCTTTTCTTTTCTTTCCTCTTTTCTTTTCTTTTCTTTTCTTTTCTTTTCTTTTCTTTTCTTTTCTTTTCTTTTCTCTCTTTGATTTAGTGTAGTATTCTCAGGGTAGATTTCTCTTGAAAGACACGGTTCTACTGCAGAAACTATTGTGGTGTATGGATGTGTTAAAATAACAGCTCATTTAAACTGTAATCACAGAGGGTGAAACTGTATTTGAACTACTAATGTGCAGAGTAGCTACATGTGGTTTATAGGTCAAAGTATAATAGTGTGAGCATTTTTTGATTGGTACAAATTGTAACCATGGCTGTCAACTTGGCTCCAAGAATCCCATGCACTTGGGGAAAAATAATAATGTGGTTTTTAACGATGCCGAAGTTCTTCAGGATTTTGCTTCACCAAATATTAGTTCTTCTATGCAAGTTCCACTTTCCTCTTAGTGCTGCCCCCAATTAAAGCTTTAAGCACTTAACCTGTAGTTGCAAAAAAAAAGCAGTTTATGATGGGTGTAATCTTACTCCCAGAGGTCTAATTATCTCAGTTGGTTCCCAATTAATCCATGAAGTTGTTAGGTCTTCCTTTTAATTAGATCTGTTCTTCTTGAAGAACAGTTTTATTTTTCATATTTCATTTTATTATTTCCTTCACTGGAACCCTGCAGGGTGGGAATTCTACTTTGAAATGTTCTTATTTGTTTGATTGCTGGTTGATGCTTAATGAAGATGATGTTCGTTACCCACAGCTTTCATTAAAGTTCAGTTTGGAGATTGGAATGCAAGTCCTTTAAGCATGAAAATTTGTAAATATGTACCAATTGAGCAAGTGAACACTTCCTTTGTTCTAAAATATTCTAAAGCCATTCTTTAAAGTGTTGTGTTGTTTTTTGGTTGTTGTTTTTTTTCCTGTTAAGGCACAATTATCTTTGGTCAAATCTCATAAAATTTAAATTTTACTGACTTTTCTGCATTTCACTGTGTTTTTGTGTAGTGGGTTGTTTTGTTTCTTTGTCTACTTGGTTTTGGTTTGGTTTTGTACTTCATTAATGAATATATGTAAGAGCGTGCATACAGAGGAAATTGGTTTTAAAGCCATATTTTCCTTCTCACTTTCACCTGCAGGGATCTGCAGGTAGGAAGAGATGCTTCATTAAGTAGTGACAAAAACATCCAGTAAGTGGAATATTTTCTCAAGACTGATGGGAATTTCATTTACACCTCCATTTCTGTGTCAGCTTTTGTGCTGGGTTCAGCAGTAGCTGTCATTTTTTTTCTCCTTCTTAGTAGCTGGTGCAGTGCTGTGGTTTTTGGCTTTCAGCCTGAGAACAGTGCTGATAACACTGATGTTTTTAGTTGTTGCTAAGTCATGTTTACTCTGACCAAGGACTTTGTGAGTCTCATGCTCTGCAGTGAGGAGGGGAAGATGGGAGGAAGCAGAGACAAGAGACCTGACCCAAACTACCCAAAGAGGTATTCCATACCACAGCACGTCATGCCCAGGATGTAACAGAGTTACCCAGAAGGGCTAGTTCACTGCTTGGTCAGGCTGGGTATCTAAGGGTGGTATTGTATTCTCTTCCCTTGTTATTTCCCTTATCATTATTATCATTGGTGGTAGCAGCAGTGATTTGTGTTATACCTTAGTTACTTGACTGTTATGTCAACCCATGGGAGTTACATTCTTTTGATTCTCCTCCCCATCCCTCAGGGACCAGGGGGTGAGAGAAAGGGGGGGGGAGTGAGCGAGAGGGTTGCATTGGTTTATCTGACAGTGTCTTGTCCTCTGTTGTGTCACAGTGATATTCCCTTGCTGTATTCCATAAAAAAATCAGTTCACCCTCTGGAACTGTGACTCACTTCTAAGGAAAAAAATGATCATCTATGATCTTAACTGTGGAATTTAGCCAGTCAATGAGACTCAATTTCATGTATGTGTTACCACTGAAACATTTTCTTACCATGATGCACAAGCTGTGTTCTAAAACCTGCATCAGTTTGGTAGGTGTTTATTTTTGTATGAGTTTTACAGAGAGTGAAATAACTGTCCATTCAGAATTCACTATACTTAAACACTACTTAATAATCAATTAGCATTCTTTATGCAAAAATAGTAAAGTTCAAAGAAGAAATCAATATTCAGGAAGACAGGAATGAAAATAATAAACAAAATATAGTCATAATTGTTGTTCATAAATTACATTCACCTCCTCAGACATGCATTTTAATGGAATTACACAGGCTACATAAATAAGAATAAGAAATAATTGTTATAGAGAGAAGATATATTTTTCTGCAGTAATTGGTGGTAGTGTAGTGTAGTAGTGAAGTAGTCATCATTTTATGTTTTTAGGAGGAAAAATGTAAAAAATACTAGTTTAGCTTGTGTCTGGTTTTTAGAAATGAACAAAGATGTCTTTTATCAGAAATTAAGAATTGTGAAAATAATTTTTAACTCCCTCAGATTTCATTGTAACCTTTTACACCTAAGCCTTTGCAGAGACCATTTATCAGGTGTTGTCCATATAGAGAAGGCGGTGGTATTTAAGTGACTAGAGAGAAAACAAGGAAGAGCCAATAAATGTACATTGTCCTCTTCTGACCCCTGGATAGTAGTTAAAGTGTGGAAATCACAAATATTGTTTCTGCTCTTCATGTTTTGTGTAGGGCTGTAACAGCTTCTATGACTTCCACAGAAATGGCAGTCATTCTAGCAATGTCTAGCTAAGTCCATAAAAGAGAAAGTGATCATAATCCTGATTTGAACAGTAACCATGAAACACTATTTAAAAAAGTAAATTAAAAATGAAGTCCAGTGACTACACTTAGTATAGGTAATTTTCTGCTGATGTGATTTGCCTTCCTGCTTTATGCAAAAATTGCTTTGTTCTTAAAAACAAACCAACCAAGTAAAAAAACAAAACAAAACAAAACAAAAAAAAAAGAAAGACAACAAAACCTCCTAAGGCCTATTCAGCTTCCCATTTTGTTTTATTTTGTTTTGCTTGTTAGGGTTGTGCAGGATTTTTAGGAGCTCAGGTTTGCTCTTTCCCCAAGTACGTAGGCTACATCTAATATCAAGTATGGTGACACAATAGATAGATAACCTTAGAGAGAGCACCTTATGCTGAGGTATTGAAATCTAGAATTTAGCTAGGTCTATCTCTTGTCTGGTCCTGTGCTGGACAACCCGGATACAGGAGCACATTTTACCATCTGGCTGAATTCACCAGAAAGCTAGTCTGTACAATTCCAAGCCTCCACGCGCTGTAAACCAAGGTTCAGTCAGAGATCACAATATGGATGTCCATTTCTAAAACTCGTTCCTGATTTAACCCAAAATGCTCATGTAGGTGAGCACCTAGACACATGCAAATTTCAACTGATCTAAACGTAATGTGGATTTATGGCAGTCCAGACACATTTATTATGGTTGAACTAACAGTACCACATCATTAGTTTTATTGAAAGCTGTATGTTACCTGATTTTCATGCTAATGTGTAGTTAGTTGAACAGTGCAACTAAAGTAACTTCTTAGTTTGTACGGTGAATTTTTTTTAATTAACATTAAAAATAAAGATTAAAAATAAGATTTATGGGCAGATGGAACTGTGGCAGAAAATTGAATATTGTAGCTATATTTTGAGGAATAAAAACATGATATCACACTGTGCATTGCTGTGAAATTGTATCTAAATGTTTAAATGGAAAAGGTAGTGAAATTCCCCAAGATTTTTTCTTGTTGAATTTCACATATGCTAGTGGCTGAGCATGTTAAAGAACAACCATTAATGTGCGCAACAGAGGTGCATGAGTATTCGGCTAAACTCCCCAGATGTTAAATTTAATGTAAAAAGGAGAATGAAGGAGGCAGAAAGCTGGTGTTGTCATAGAGACTGCTGATACTGGACCTTGCTAATACCTAATCCATGGTATTTTGACATTATGGGGAGACCTTCCATCCTCTTCGTCTACTCTAATCTTAAACTTTCACCATGTTATCATGATCTTAGGTCTTCAGGCTAGCATTAATACAGAAGTATTTTAAGTAGTGCCATTGACGTACGAAGCAGGTGGCACAGGGGATGAAATAGAACCAGCTGTTATGCTTTCGGTCTCCATTAGAAAAAATATCTTTACTGATACCTATGCAATTGGAAATATTGGGAAAAAAACATAGTTTGAATAAGCTTTGGAGTTTTCTAAGACAAATCACTGGGCTTTGTTTCATACAAGCCTGGATGTAAAACTTGCCAGTATATGTCATGACCCTGCCCTTCAGTTATCAATGCTCCCTAAGTAAATGAAATGAGAAATCAAGTTCAGCCCCAGAGCGTTGATCCGTGAAAGTTAAGTACACTTCAGGGACAACGTGATAAAGCTGAAGATGTGGCTGTTGGCAGGTAGATTAAAAGGGAATGAAGAAAATAGCAATTTTGTATAACTAGAAGAATTTATACAAATATTTTAAAAAACCCAGATAACTTAAAAATATAATTTTGTGATGTAGATGATTTCTATTATGTGTGAAATTTTTAGGTTGATGTTTATTAAAATGGGGTTCCTAATTGTGAAGTGGAACCTCAGAAATTGCTCTAACAGACCTTTGTTCATTAGGCAGTAATTAGAAAGGCACCATTAGCATCTGTGCTGTGAACTTTTCAGTGTAGTTCAGGACACATGGTAGTATAGCCAATTAAAACAAAAACATTTAAGCGGGTAAGAAAACTATTAAAGCCAATTCATTAGACCTGTGTATTTTGGGGTCAGTGGTACAGAACATGCACATCAAAGCAGAAAAAGCTTGAGCTGCTAATATGCCCCAAAGCACTGAAGTGAGCAGCATTGCAGATTGTGAATTTGAGAGGTAGGGCAGCCTTAGGGTACTGATTACATTGATGAGGATATGGTAATGACTTAAGCAGCTGTCAAGAGTTACAGAGACCAAAATCCACAAGGATGTGTGACTAAGTAACAGATGCCTTTAAAACTGTCTGTTTTGTTACTGTTCAGTAACTTACAGCAAAACTTTAATGAGGTGACCTCCACAGCATTTTACACATAGATTAGGGTTTTTTTTCAGTTTTAAGAAGCCAGGTTTCTTACAGCAGTGGGTGAGCTCAGACAGTTCTGATTTTAAGAGCTACCAATACTTATGTCAGATCAGAGAGCAGAAACAGGGGAAGAAGGTGATCTGGAAGAATGCTGAATAGTTAATTAATTCAAACAATACAGGGCTTTTTCAATGACTATAAAAATCCAGCTGAGAGCAGACACCAGTGATCCTTGAAGGTCACTTTTAAGACCAGTGTTACGCTGGACAATTGTGGTCAGGTTGGTCTAATGTCCAGTCATACTGCAGATATTTCTGACAATCTGACCAAAGCCTGCAGACCAAGAATCAGAAACAGAAGTAGGTTGTTCAACAACTTAAAAGAATCCAGTGACTGAAATTGTAATTCGTTTTCAGAGAAATTTTCTCTCAGAAAAATTAGTCTTCTAAAAGTTGGGTGCTAGGTCCAAACTAATCATCCTAGGGGTGTCTATGGTCAGTGCAAAAAAGCAAGCATCTCAAGAGAGTGAATCATTCTGTTCAGGGTATATAATTTCTGATGACAGAATTATTCTCTGGAGGATCGTTCTCCTTTGTCTATAGAGGAGGACTTGATGAGTAATTTAAATTGGATGCCTAGCTTTCAGAAGGTGGCAGAAAAGGAGTTAAATAATACTGTGCCTGTGACAAATTATCCAGTTAGTATGACTATATAACTATCTTCCCATATCCTACCCATTTTGCTATATTCACATATTCCATTACTTGCAGGCTACTTATTAAATATATAGAGCCAACTGTCTTCCCCCCCCCATGCTGTAGTCCCTACAAACGTTCCACCAATAAAACTGAATTGTGCTATTTGGACAGTATTATCAGTAGTAGGGTGCAAAGTGGTATTGGCCTCAGGAGACGTGTAGGGAATCACTGACATCTGACCTCAGTTAAGCTTATACAAAGTGCTGAAAAAAAACTCATGCTGGTTGTAATAATTCTTCAGGGATCACCATCCTTCCCTCCAGCAGTTCATGTGTAGCTCTTTTAATGAGCAGCTCAATGTTCTTATCCAAAGCGAGGACAGAAGTGAAGATAGTTGAGAATCAATCAGCAATGTGATTAATCACTGTTAACATAAGAGCAGGATACTGCTGACTGTTGGTATGCACTGTTTGGTTTGAATGCATTTATCTGGGGAGGTAGAAGTCTCTCTTTACTCTGACTATAGTGACCCTGCTGCTTCCAACAGCTGCTGTAATCAGGCATGTTTCATTGCTATTAATTCAACACATGAAATCATTATCATTGTGCTGAGGTGCTGGACACCTGTTATTCTTTCTTGTCTGAATTCTAAAGTAAAATAAGATTCATATGCTCTCAGTCAATAAAATTTTATTAAGTAAATGATTTTGTCCTGGTCAGAGTTCAGTACTGTCATTTTACCTGGCAAAATGATGCAGGAGGTATTCAAACTGGTAAGACTCAAGAGTAAATTAATAAGTCTGTAGTTCTCTTTTATACCAGATGTGAATAGCCCTCTATGCTGACATACTGTGTGATAAAAGTCAAGGATTTACACATCATTCTTGCATCTCAAAATTACACTGCCATTTCCCTGCTATTTTTGACAGAACATCATTGAGTTTTTCATTTTTTTTTCCAGCTTTGGTTCCTCATTGAAGATGATGGATTGTTACTTCCTTTTACTGTCAGCTGGCCAGTGAATAACTAGTTAAGAGGAGAATATAGTACCAAGCCCCTTTCCATTTCTTAGAGTCTTAGACTTTTAACTGTGAAGGCAAGCATTAAATCTACCTTAACCTATTTACTGTAGGCTGCTGTCCATCACCCTGGTATATGCGTGCCGTTTAAATTAAATATATGACAGTAAAGAGTCCATAGCTGAATGATAACACTCTCCTTGTTTGAGAAAATTAAAACCCCACCATGCTCACAGAATGCTTTTATTGTTTGTGGAATGTTTTGCTTTCCCCTCCCCAGATTATTAAAAGCTAGATTTTCAATATTAAATTCCATTTGTATAGTGAAAAGCTTTTCCAAACAGTAAGTTTGTGGAACTTTATTTTGAAGAATTTTATGAGCTAAAGATATTCAAGCTTTATATTTCTGTGTTATTATGAGAACTTCTTTAATAGCCACCCAGTTTCCGAATGGTATTTTGGACTCATACCGACCATCATAACTTGAGTGTACCAATCACAAGCAAGGACTTAGAACACCATTTTGTGTTTTGGTTTGGGGTAGGTTTTTTTGTTTATTTGTTTCTTGTCATGAAACAATGAATTAAAATTAAATGAAAATAAGTTTTGTGCTAATTCATGCAAATATTACTTTAGAACAAAACTGGAGAGTTTGCTAGTTTGCTAACTTTTCACTACTATTTTGACTTGATTTTTTTTATAACTCGGAAGCTTATACATTTGTTCCTGAAGAATTAAAATCTATAAGGTGGTTAATGTTACCATTACTTTTATTATTATGATTATTGTTATTGTTCTTGTTTTTTTTCTTTAAAATAAATGTTGTTAATTTGAGTTATATAGGTGGCATCTGTACTCTCAACTGATTAAAGAATATTGCTGAGGTAACTGGTTTGTTTGCATAGGGGAATATTATCAGGCTGCATGTAAAAACTTGTTCTGCCTTGTTCTTTTGATACTATGTAACAAACAAGTAAATTTAATTTATGCAGATATTTATGTTTTTATTTATTATTTCGATTCATGAATTCTTGTCTTTATACTTTTCCTTCATGTGGTAATAGCCACAGAATCCAGAAAATTTTGAGTGTTTCAGGTGGATGGTGTCTTTAAACAGTTATGGGTAGATTGAAAGGTGGGTTTCTATTATTTTATCCCCCCCTGACCCTTTATTAAATAATGACATTGAGTAATCTATGCAAAAAACTAGGATATAGAAAACATTATTTGCCAGTCTCTCCTCTGTGCCTGGCAACTTCTTGGAGCAGGTTCTCCTGGAAGGCATGTTAAGGCACAGGAAAAACAGCAAGGTGCTTGGTGACAGCCAGCATGGCTTCACTAAGGGGAAATCCTGCCTGACCAGTTTGGTGGCCTTCTATGATGGAGCTACACAACTGATGGACAGGGGTAGGGCACTTGATGTCATCTACCTGGACTTGTGCAAAGTGTTCAACACTGTCCTGCACGACATCCCTGTCTCTAAATTGGAGAGACATCAATTTGATAGGTGAATCACTCTGTGGGTAAATACCTGGCTGGGTGGCCGCACACAAAGAGTTGTGGTCAATGGTTCAATGTCCACCTGGAGACCAGTAACGAGTGGTGTCCATCAGGGATCAGTATTGGGACCGGTCTTGTTCAACATCTTTGTCGCTGACATGGACAGTGGGATTGAGTGTGCCCTCAGCAAGTTTGCCAATGACACAAAGCTGTGTGGTTCAGTTGATAATGCTGGACGGAAAGGAATGCCATCCAGAGGGACCTTGACACGCTTGTGAGGTGGGCTGATGCCAACCTCATGAGGTTTAACCATGCCAAGTGCAAGGTCCTACACCTGGGTCAGAGCAATCCCAGGCACAGGTATAGGTTGGGCAAAGAAGAGATTCAGAGCAGCCCTGCCGGGAAAGACTTGGGGGTGTTGGTCCATGGGAAAATGAACATGAACCAACAGTGTACGCTCACAGCCCAGAAAGCGAACCATATCCGAGGCTGCATCAAAAGGAGCGTGACCAGCAGGTCGAAGGAGGTGATCCTGCCCCTCTACTCTGCTCTTGTGAGACCTCACCTGGAGTATTGTGTGCAGTTCTGGTGTCCTCAACATAAAAAGGACACAGAACTGTTGGAACAAGTCCAGAGAAGGGCCACAAGGATGATCAGGGGACTGGAGCACCTTCTGTATAGGAGACAGGCTGAGGAAGTTGGGGCTGTTCAGCCTGGAGAAGGCTGCATGGACACTTCATAGCAGCCTTCCAGTATCTAGCTGAAGGGGGCTTATAAGGATGCTGGGGAGGGACTATTTATCGGGGATTGGAGTGACAGGACAAGGGGTAATGGGATAAAACTTAAGTTTAGATTGGTTATAAGGTGGAAGTTCTTTCCTGTTAGGGTGGTGAGGCACTGGAATGGGTTGCCCAAGGAAGTTGTGAATGCTCCATCCCTGGCAGTGTTCAAGGCCGGGTTGGACGAAGCCTTGGTGACATAGTTTAGTGTGAGGTGTCCCTGTGCATGGCAGGGGGGTTGGAACTTGATGATCTTAAGGTCCTTTACAACCCTAGCTATTCTATGATTCTATGTTTATAGAAATTTAAATATCTCTTTTACATTCTTAAAAAGAAAGTTAAGAAGACCACCTATCCTGAATACCCTAAATAGAAAACTGAATATAAATATTCATCAATATGTATCTGAAGTTTTATGTATATATGGTTTGCCTGCAGTATTTACTTGCCTGCAACACTTACCCATTGCTACTATTTACTGCATGTCCCATGTCCATTTTCTACTGTATCTACAGCCATTTAAATTGTTTTATTTGCTGCTCTGGTAATTTATAACAACAAGTAATATGAAATGTTAATAAAGTAGATAGATAGTAACAATATTAGAATAACTCTTTGTACTTTGATAGACAGATCAGTATATGAAATAAGGGAAGTCTCAGTCGATAAATTCACAGTCATTTGTCCGGCATAAGAAAAGACAAATTATTAATGCTTCCAATATTTCTTAAAAAACCAGTACCAGACTAGTAAGTGCCTTTTAAGCAAAAATATGACATATAATGGAACATTGGCCTGTTAGCATGAAAACTCAAGCATGCTGCATTTATGGACTGCTTATATAAACTGATTTATCAAATGAAGATTATAAATAGTAACTATATCAGGGCTTACTGGTATTATCCATCCAGATCATCAGGAACCAATACCAAGAATGGTTTGAAAGAAAGTTTTACATATTATAAGGGCAAAGAATAGGTGTTGCAAGAGGTAACCAACCTGTTTTCATAAAACCTATGCTGCAATGTCTCTATTGTAACTCTGCTTAGAAGATATGCTTAATTCAGATGGCTAAGTCAAAATTAGATATCCAGGATAATATTTTTTAAGGATTAGGAAGTTAGATTTCATTTCTAAAGGTAAGCTTGGAGCCTTGGTCTCCTTAATTACGGCAGCGTGTGATTAAATTCAAAATGCTGTGAGTCACCCTGTTTCTGAGTTCTCTTTAAGACACTTCTGACTTGACCATAGTCAAGTCACAATACACATAGTATATGGCACCTCAAATAGCTGATGGGCTTTGGCTGAAGGGCTGATGGGCTTTGGCTGAATAACTTTTAACATGTGGTAAAAATCAGACTCCCACATTTGAGTGTAGTTTTCAACTAATTTAGTTTTTACCAGCTTTTGAAAATGCATTTCTTGCGGTTTAATTTTCAAAATTATGCTCAAAAAGGGAGTTAGTCAGTATCTTTTAAACCAGGTGTTTTGTGTAATCATCTAAATCTGAATTTTACAGAATACTGAAAATGTTTGCTACCCTATCATGAAAACGTTGTCCTTTCTTTTAATTTCATTTCGCAAATTAGAAATGAAAAGAAGAGCAACCTGTTTCTAATTGAGTATATGTATTCCGAAAGAATATTAAAAACAGTTATTAGGAAAGCATTTGTATTTCTTTTTCTTTTTCTTTTTTTTTTCCTTGTTTGTTATCATGGAAAACTTTTGAAAGCCGTAACCTTAGATGTGCAAGTTTTCCTAAATACTTGGGGGGGGTGGTTCTTCCTGATAATTTGAAATATCTATATGGTGACTCCTAAATTACTTGCATGCTTTAAATCAATCCTTCCGTTTCTCATTCTCTGTTACAAGTTCTCAGTTACAGTGCATGTTAAAGAGCTGAATCTTGGGATGTTATTAAAACATCCCTTCAGAAACTACTACTGTATTTAGCTTTGATTTGACAAATGTTACCTCCTGACCTCTTGAAGTTTGTCAATAACTCCTTGCATGCTGGAATGTACAACATCCTTAAGACCTGCGACTATTTAATGATGCTTCATTAATTTCAGTGGAATGCTGGGAGGCGTATTTTCAAAATGACATACTGATATCACTGTTCTGGGAATACATCATGTTTTGCAACAATTACAACATCCACAGGGCAATAAATCAGTTAACTATACTCCTCTAGGCCCAGAAAATGATCTAAATTGCTGTTTCAGAAATAACTTTTCCCAAGCTCATTTCAAATGAGGAGGGTTGTAAAGGAATCATTAGTACAGGAATAAATGAGGAGGTCAAGTGAGGTATATATAGGTACAATAGAATTGCATCATGAGGACTGTGAGCAGGATTTTTTCTTTAACACTATACAGCTAGAGATAATGACAAAAAATGTGCTGTAAATAATGTATAACTGTGAAGAAAATTGAAATAAGATAATAAAACAGATATTTATGTTCCCTGTATTTTAATCAAGATGATGGCTCTGCAGTTTTCTTCCAGCTATAGGGGTAGAAGTAAAAATAAAACCAAATACCCTGGTCAAAAATTCTTTTAAAGGTTTTGATCTCTGTGAAATACTGTAATGTTCTAAAAAAAAAGAATCGAGTAACAAGGAATATTAAAAAAATTATTCCTTGATTATTCAAACACACACACACATGCGTATATATATATTATAGACATGGGTTTGCATATATATATCCATAGGGTTTTTTACTCGTTTTTCCCAAAACTTTCATTTAACTCTGCTTAATGTAAAATTAATTGTCAGGTAGCTGAAAAAAGAAAAACAACCCATTTAAATAGAAAATACTGTAAGCTTAGAACAGCAATCTTCAGTGTGAGATAATGCATCATAATTATTATGTATCATAATAGTATAATTGTATTATAACAATAATCTAAAAGTATTATAATGCATGATAGCACTGTTCTGCTTGTGAATTTGGAGGCTTTTTTTTATTGTGGTGTATATACGTGTGTGTGCATATACATATTTGTCTATATATGTACATCTATAGATGAGAATATATATATACACACACATAAATAGCTATCTATATATGTAACTTGCTCAAGTTCATTAAAGCTGCATCTTGGAAAGTCATATTTTGATCACATTTGTGCATCCACACACAAATACAGAAAGTTCCTAAATTTTATTAACCTAAGAATAGGGAGTCTTGATAAGTAATTTAGTATCTCACAGGCAACAGAATTACATATAATATGCAGGACTGTGTCCAGGGCCTGCTTCACCTTTTATTGTTAAGTAAGCAAAAAGCTGTGAAATTAAATAAGTTTCATAGGTGTAAACCCAAGATTTCTCTACAATTGTCCACTGTATGTAAAATACAGGAAAATATTGGAGCATAAACAACTGCAAATGATATAAAAATAAAGTGCATATTTCCAGTTCAGTGGGCTGATAGTGGAGACTGGCAAATGTATCTGCAAACATATTGACAATTTGCTGCAGTTCTGGAGACTGGGTAAACTGCAAAGATTTCTTCTAAAATAAGACACAGAAACAGATGTGGGATGAGCAACAGCATCAACATTTCTTTGTTTAGTTGGACTGAAGGAAACTGTGAACATGATGGAATCCCCAAAGTACCTGTGTTTCCAAATTTACAGTATTTATTGATACTATACTGTATTTACTGATACAATCAATTTTATCTCTATTTAGCTAATTTAGCTCTTGGGGAGGATGAGTTAATATGTTTCAATGGGCCTTTTTCGTATGTGAAGCTGTTCCCAGAGCTGATAACTAGTCCCTGGAGTTACTGATCCCTTTATGGGTGTGTCAGGACTGCTGTCAAAGGGATGACTCCTGTTGAAATATTCAACCAAACTTTCAATTCATTCACTCACTAGTGGGTGTGATAAGACCTATGTAATCTTGCAAAATATTTACTTATGCTGGGTTCTCTGTTACCACAGTATGTAAGTCTGCTGGATATAATTAGCAAAGTACAGCTGTGTAAACTGCAGTACATATGCA
Organism: Pezoporus flaviventris; assembly: GCF_033815535.1. Classification (NCBI taxonomy): domain Eukaryota; kingdom Metazoa; phylum Chordata; class Aves; order Psittaciformes; family Psittacidae; genus Pezoporus; species Pezoporus flaviventris. The sequence continues at coordinate 2,533,457 of NW_026892616.1, read as the reverse complement.
ATTCTATGCATATAGCAAATGCAAACTGCAATGACACCTTTGGTTGAAGAATACACACACCTGTCTTCCCCCAGACTGCATGTATGTAATACATAGAATCATCACAGAATCGTAGAATAGTCTGGGTTGGAAGGAGAAGGAATCTTCAATGTCATCTAGTCCAACCCCCCTGCAAAGAACAGGGACATCTTCAACTAGATCAGATTGCCCAGAACCACATCCAGCCTGGCCTTGAATGTCTCCAGGGATGGCACATCCACCACCTCTGGGCAACCTGTGCCAGTATTTTACCACCGTCACTCTAAAAAAAATTTTCTCATACCCAGCCTAAAATAATGGTTTTATTTTAAAACCATTGCCTTTCGTCCTATCACAAATGTAAGCATATATACATTAAAAAGATGCCATGAAATAGTACAGTTTTTTTTTCTCTCTTTTCCTAGCTATTCTGCCCCTTTCTTCATGTGAAATTAATTCATAATCTTAAATTAGCCTACCTGGCAAGTATTATTAGAATTAAATATATATAAAAGTACAAGTGTTCTGGGATTGTCTGTCAGTTAATTTCAAAAAAACATAAAATATCTTATTGTCTGTGAAAAAGTACATATTTTAGAGGCTCTTACTGACTGGTACATTTCAGTCATTATAAGTGTTGCTGCTATACTGTACTTAATGCAACCAAGACTTTAGTCCTTTTAGGACTTTGTGTCAATCTGCAATAATAACCCAGACTGAGGTACATGTAGAAGTGCACGTTCTCCTTCTAATCTGTAAAAGGCTGGCCATTATAGGTTTTCTATACAAAGATTGGGTTGACAGAGCATATGTTTGATTTCTGATATTAGATAATTGAAAGGATGAGGCTCAATTGGTGACAATCCAGAGTAGAAAGACATGAACCAGTTGAAAAGAGTTCACTGCAGGTGAGCTGTGAGAATGATCATATGTCTAAAGAAAAATATAATCCATGAGCAAAGTTGTGAAGAACGGCAGCTATTCCATCTAGACAATACCAAACTTGTGTGGGCATAGCAAATAAAGACTAAAATCAGCAAGGGATGTTTAGATTAGACTTTAGGAAATACCTTGTAACAGTAAAGATGCCTAAACACTGGTTTAGTTGTTTGAGAAAAGTTTTGAAAACTTCATTGATAAGAGTTTTTGAAATCAGACTGACACCAGCTAGCGTAGACACAAGGCTGACGTTTTTTCTATAGAGGAGAAAAGGGATAGAAAATATGAACATTTGAACTTTTTTCTTGTGTGATTATATACTCTGCAACTCCTCAGGAATGCTTTCAGTCCCCTGAATGAAATAAAATATAGAGGATTTTCTTTGTTAGAGGAAGAGGAAATTATTTATTTGGTGTTTTTACAAATAAACTAATGTTCTATATGTAGAATCGTTATCTCATGTGCCTATTGTTACCTCATGTCATTCACAAATGGGAGACTGGCCAAAATTATGACACTTAAAAAATTACTTTGAGTAAGTGTATAAACTGATTGGTTGGATGCCATCATACAGAAATTTTCATTAAAAAAAAAATTCTCATGAGCAGGTATCTTATTCTGCCTTCTGTTGTCCTGTCCTTGCTGCTTTTCTTACAGTTAGGAGAGACATGTTCTTTGATCTGGTTTCTTCTATTTCTTTTATTGAGCTGGTATGTTTATTTCTTCCTCTGGGTTCATGATAATGAAGTGTACATGAAAATAAATGTTCGGCATTTGAGGTGATTAACTATGAAAAAAATATTGAAGATGTGACTAAAATTCTGTTGATTTTCAAAAAAAAAAACCCAAAATTAAAAATAATGATATTTTGCAGCAGAATTTCCTCAACATTCCTCATGGACAGAGCTGACATAACAGCATTAGCTGTTCAGTTGAGTCTGAACTGTTGAACAATATGGTAGATCTAGGATGAGAAACATGAACCGGCAGGAGGATAGGATTAGTCTGTATTTATTTAGGATACTTTTATTTATTTATTTATCTATCTTTTTATCAATTTATTTATTTATTTTTATTTATTTAGTCTATATTTATAAAGGATGCTTTCCCATCCTTATAGTAATTCCTAGTCAAAATGCTGCAGGAAGACATATGGTTTATATGCAGTGGGTAGTAGAACCAGCCTATGCCTGAATAAGAAAGAAATAAACAGGGAAGCTGAGAAGGGGTTTTCATGACCTGAGTTGGATATTGGGAGGTTAAAGGGCTAGAAATGGAAGGAAAGACTGTAAATACTGGTTTGACAATGGATTGACAGCGGTCTGCATGTTAACATTTTGGAACTAATAACTTACTGATTTTCTAAATGGGATTTTATGTTATGCAGACATCCTTTCACTGATGTCTGCATTTTTCCTGGTCAACTAATAGTCTGCATTAATGTGGCATGTCTGTTTTGATTTGGTTTTAAGGGAGCTATTCTAGGGATTTAAATCAAGCAGCGAAATTGCTCCTGCACTGTATGCGGGTTTGTAAGTGATTAGTAAATAATATAAATACCTATTTCTTTCAGTTAATTGACAGAGGTATAATATTACACAATTTCAGAGACAGAGAAAAAACTCAAGCAATTCAAATGTAGTAGGTAATTATTTTTCCAGAGAGGTAGCTTATGTCTGAACAGCAAGAAAGTAGATAGAGGAGATTTATCAAGACACAGAGGAAAAACTGTCCCAAGTGGCTGAATGATCACAGAAAAGAAATGCTCTACAAAAAAAAAAAAAAAAAAAGATATTGTGTAAAAGGATGGAGATGCACGATACCCCTTAGTTGGTGGCAAAATGAGAGATAATCAGAAAATTTAATTTGGACCAAGTTATGAAGTTTTTATTAGTTCTTTGGTTTTAAGGAATTATGTTTTTATTTCAGCCTTTCTTCTTTACAAATAAATAAGATTGAGTTGTCTAATGCTTTTATAGTGTGAAATATTTAAACTTCTGAATTTAATAATTCTTCAGTTTATTTAAGTTAAACTGTATTTCTCCATCTTACAGAAAAGATTGGCCTATTAATAGTGTCCTTTTCAACATATGGTATTATATTCTGTCAGTACTTAAGCAGGATATGGTTCTTTTTTTATCCTGAATCCCACTTGTACTTCTAAACTGATGATGTAGAGTTATCAGCATTAAATTTGTTACAGAAATCTTGTCAGATCTTTCTCATCGCCTGATTATCTGTTCTGTAGCTTGTATTCTATCAGTTTCCCAGAATTCAGTGTTCTTTTAACCTTATTGAGCGATTTATTTTTACACTCAGCAGACTCTGAATATTCATTTTTTTATATCACAGAACTGGATTTTTACATACATCCTTTTTTTCTTTTTTTTTCCTTTTTTTTTTTTTTAAAGGAATAGAAAGATGTACAGCCTCTTTTAGGCTGTTTGTGGTTTTTGCAGAAATCCTCCACATCCTCTCTATCAGGAAGGATGGAAAGTGTGTCTAACCAACTTGCAAAACATGGTTTTTATATTTATCTGGCTTCTTTTGAATATAAAAATATAAAAATAAGAATTTACAAAATTAAAAACCACAAATAAAAATAAAAAAAAGAAAATTAAAATTAAAACAAAAAAAAATTAAACTAAAACTGAACCAAAAATAAAATTAAAATAAATATTTCTTCTTTCTTGAGCTAATGGTATCTTTACAACGTTTTAGAAATTACCCTTCCTCAAGAACATTCATCCCATTTCTGCATCACCACTATCTTGCTAGTATTGACTGTCCAGCCAATAAACAGTTAAGTTAAAGGCCTATGTCTAATTATTGCAAAATTCTGTTGAAGGTTTGTATAAAATGTGTAAGCATGCTGATGGGGAAAAAAAAAATAATATAGCTTACACAAACAAATGCTGATAAATTTATATTGAGCTAATTAAAGCACATATGGTAGTGTCTGTCCAATATGTGATGGATAAGGAATAAATACATAGTAATTTATGTACTTGTACATGGTGAAATAGAACAGCCTAATATGGAGGGGTTTATATGGTTGATTTTTTTTCTGTAAATCCAAAAACTTCTATGCAGATGATCAGAAACTAAGGCAGAGGACTTTTTAGAATATTTGATATAATAGGAAAAAAGAACCTTAGGATCTTCCATTATTTTTAAATAAATGAATTTACGAGTACAAATAAAATTTCCATCTTGGAAGAATTTGAGTACTTGATAATAGAACATTAAGAGTTTTGCTGGGAAAAGAATATTCATAAAACAAGCCTGAAATTGATGATATGATAATGCCATTTCTTATAATTCAATTTTCCAGATATAAACTGCTTGGTGTTTCAAGGGAGGTGCTGTTCATAGCACAGAGTAACTGATGTAAACTTTTAACATTCTTATTCTGTTATAGACACTTAATGAAGTTTAACTGCAGTTATGAATAGCTAAAATTACTCAACCTAGTGTGGCTGATAAAAGCTAAGGGAATCAAAACAAAAGTCATGCTTTCGATGCAGTATTGTTATGACAAGTTTACCAATATAAGGTTAGCAGTAGCTTTACTGCACTGTAGGGTTCATGTTTCTACTGAATAATCTTTATGCCAGGTTATGAGCACCATAGCTCCTGATATGTGAGACTCAGAAGTGTAAATAGTGTACGTTTTTTTTTGCACTGAGTAAGACAGTCTTGACCTATGCTTTTTGGAAAGTAGAAAAATATAGAAAACCTCAAAAGTGTGATTTTTACAATTTATACAGATACTGTGCCTGTGATTAAAATCTCTGTGGAACTTGCTCTAGTTTCTTCCTGAAGATGAGATGTAATCTTACACTATCAAAATACTCTAAAATATTATTCACAGTGGAGGTAGGATATGAATTCACGATTATAAGGATCAAGTCATTTATAATAAATGTACCATTAGTATTTGGCACTTCCGGATATTAAAAAATCCTCCAAAACTCTTAATCCCAAACCAATTGAAAGGAAATGAAAAACTGCCATGATTTTAGTGAACTTTTCTTGCACCCCTAATACACCACATTACAAATTGTAATCCTATTCTGTTGCATTTAAAAGCAGTTCAGTATGTTTGCTACAGCATGCTGGAACATGTTTTTGTTCCTTAGGATTGAAAGATTTCCAAAGCGTTTTTGTCTTCTACAGCAGTTCACTTAAAAGTTGCATGATTTCTTGTCTGTATCCAAAATATTAGATTTTTTTCTTACATGCCCACTGGGATCTTGGTCACAAACTATCAGTATTATACAACTCTAATAAAGAACATAGGTAAGCACAAAATGAAAAGGAAAAATAGTAATACATATGAACATCAAAATCACTGGTGATTCAAGCTGCAAAGAATTAATGAAATAAAATCAGCCTTTACTTCTCCAAGACTCCAATGCACCTAATGTAATTACAGTATCTCTTTGCATTAGATGAGATGATCAAATTCTAATTTTGGTGATGTGAGTGAGGAATTGATTTGTATTAATCAATGAAGTACTCTCATCAGGGTGCTCTGTGGTAAGGATTAATGTATTTTTGTATAGAAAACAAGCAGTTTTCCTAACTTTGCATAGCAGCCACTTTTCCTAACTTTACCTTTGCTCTGCTTTCATCATTACTTTTATTTTACAACTTTAAGAGCATTTCCAGATAAATTTAATATAATGCTGGAAGCATGATGAACTCACCTAAAGTATTTATCACTCTCAGCCGTCAACTGTCAATACAACTATGGGATTCAAGGCTTTTCTGTCCTGAAGCATACTTTAAAATAACTTGACTACTTGACATAGATAATGGCAAAATAAACAAAATTGAGTCCTGGAAATGCACAGAAGTTGGCATGAATCTATCAGTTGTTAACAGATCAGCATTAGGTGGCTGACTTTTAAAAGGCATTTGTTATTCTGATCACAACTATTTCCATTTTTTTGGTTATATTCCTGGTAGGTTGCATTTCTGAGTTGCTCTGATGTTTCAAAAGCATGGAAAATAAAATATCTACTATATATTTCATATAATTTATTGTTGCCTTTTACAATCTTGTAGTACAGAAAATATTCTGTTTATGGAGAAAAGCTATCTACCCCTGTTTCATTTCATTTCATTTTGTCTGGTTGCTTTTTGGGTTTGCCTGGGTATTTAAGTGAATGTTTTGTGCTGGCTTTGGCTCCTCTGTGGAGTCTAAATAGCTCAAAATTGTGTTTAGACCTGTTACTTGTGCAAAGCAATTGTAGAATTACAAATAGACACAAATAATTATCCTAAACCTGTGGAATACAAGAAAGTTTTCATTTCTTCTGTTTGATATAAGTGAATTGTGTAAGCCTTTTATATTGTATGAAATTTGTATAGACACTCAGTTTTAAACATGAGAGTTTTCTTTGGTGGACTAGCGATCTTCCTTTTAGGATTAAAGATGTATGGAAAAGAGAAATACGTTATTTTAAGACCTGAGAGGAAATACATTATTGAAGACATAGAAAGAGAGAGAAATTAACTTAATCCAGAAATAAATTAAAACCAACTTGATAATTTGAAGGCTTCTGTTTCTAGATATTGGAGAAGGTCTTTCACAACAATTTTAGGAGAATATACTTCCTTGGGCTGAAAATATCTTAAAAACATAGGTGGCTTGAATTACAGTGACAAATAATGTTTTAAGGACAGTTTAATTTAAAAACCCACCCTAAATAATTATTAAAATTGTCTAATTAAGATGTGCATAAAAAGCTTCTCTTCTATTGTATTTTCCCCTTGCGTCTTCATCATAATGACATTTAAAGCCTCATTATGTTTTTAAAGTGAAAAACTTTGTCTTAAGATGTATGAGCATGACAGAATGATGCTGTAAGATTTGCCTTTGAAGTTCTGAAAAAAATCTTTTCATCACATTATGTGACAATTTCTTAATGAGAAGATGTTAGTGGAGTGGAAGCTCAATGATTTTCTGTGTGCGTGGCAAGGGTTTCCTTTGAGTTAAAAAGGACTGTGAAAGCCAACTGTAATGTTCATATTGATCTAGACACTATCTGTAGATGTCTCTATTACATTTGCTTATTTTGCCATAATTTATTTAGGACTAAATTACTTGGTGGAGTCTCAGGAAGACCAAAAAGGGATTTTTTTTAATTAAAAAAAAAAAAAAAAACAAAAAACCAACCAAACCAAAAACTAAACCACAAAATCCACCTCCAAAACTTATTTTAATTGTTAAAAGCTTTACTAATACAAAAGGAAATTCAAAAGGGTGAAAAAAGCAGCCATTAAAAATATATCATGTAAAAGACCTGGCTCAGCATATGACACAGTTAGCAATTGGTTTACTTAGGAACAGATTATAAAATTTTATGTTGCTCAAATGAAGTCTTATCATTACTGAATTATTTAAACTTCAGTTTTAAAAGCAAATAAATACTAAGGGCTTCATATTTCTTTTCTTTCTTCTGAAAAAAGAAATAAAATCCTCTGCTATCATAGGCTCTATCATGTATGAACTAGATTTCAGCCATTTTTGTCTTGAAATAAATTATTTGATATATTTTATACACAATCTGGAGACCCATGCAGATAAATATGCAATCAGTTATTTACTGTTTCCCAGGAAAAAAATGCAGATTTATATTAAAAAAAAACACAAAAAAAAAACCCACCAAAAAATAAAACCAAAAAAAAACCCTTCACAGTAACTGTGATAACAGTCACTGCCTTGTTTGACTGCTGTCTTGTTTGAGAGGATAATCTAATTTAGAAGTGATTTACATTGTTTCTGCAGGAGTATAAATGATTACTCAAGCTAAACCACCACAGAAGATCAAGTCTTCTTGAGAAAGCTACATTGAAGAGATAGACTTTTTTTGATACACATGGTGAAATTTATTACATAAACAAATGTCTCTCCAGTGTACATGCTTTCCAGTTAGTTTCTATCAGTTATTGTTTTGTAAACAACTTTTTTCATGGTCACATATGATAAACTCATGCAACAAACAGGAGGAAAGTTTTCACATATCTTTTATGAAATATATACTTTCTCCCTCATTACATGAGGCTTCAATTTGCATTAATTAAAGCTACTTTCTGGGTGGTCAATGGCTCAATGTCCAGCTGGAGACCAGTAACAAGTGGTGTCACTCAGGGATAGGTGCTGGGACTGGTCTTGTTTAACATCTTTGTCGCTGACATGGACAGTGGGATTGAGTGCACCCTCAGCAAGTTTGCTGTTGACACCAAGCTGTGTGGTTCGGTTGATACGCTGGAGGGAAGGAATGCCATCCAGAGGGACCTTGACACACTTCTGAGGTGGGCTGATGCCAACCTCATGAAGTTTAACCATGCCAAGTGCAAGGTCCTACACGTGGGTTGGAGCAATCCCAGGCACAGCTACAGGTTGGGCAGAGAAGAGATTCAGAGCAGCCCTGCGGAGAAGGACTTGGGGGTGTTGATCCATGAGAAAATGAACATGAGCTGTCAGTGTGCGCTTGCAGCCCAGAAAGCCAACCGTTTCCTGGGCTACATCAAAAGGAGCGTGACCAGCAGGTTGAAGGAGGTGATCCTGCCCCTCTACTCTGCTCTTGTGAGACCTCACCTGGAGTATTGTGTGCAATTCTGGTGTCCTCAACATCGAAAGGACATGGAACTGTTGGAACAAGTCCAGAGGAGGGCCACGAGGATGATCTAGGGACTGGAGCACCTCCCATATGAAGACAGGCTGAGGAAGTTGTGGCTGTTCAGCCTGGAGAAGAGAAGGCTGCATGGTGACCTCATAGCAGCCTTCCAGTATCTGAAGGGGGCCTATAGGGATGCTGGAGAGGGACTCTTCATTAGAGACTGTAGTGATAGGACAAGGGGTAACGGGTTAAAACTTAAACAGGGCAAGTTTAGGTTGGATATTAGGAGGAAGTTCTTTCCTGTTAGGGTGGTGAGGCACTGGAATGGGTTGCCCAGGGAGATTGTGAATGCTGCATCCCTGGCAGTGTTCAAGGACAGGTTGGACGAGGCCTTGGGTGATATGATTTAGCGTAAGGTGTCCCTGCCCACGGCAGGGGGGTTGGAACTAGATGATCTTAAGGTCCTTTCCAACCCTAACGATTCTATGATTCTATGTTTCTATATACACACAACAATGGTATATATGCACAGCACTATACAAAGTTGACTGTGCATCAGTTTCCCTCTAGCAAAGAGGAGATATCATTTCTCTAGAAATTGGTTGCCTCTCATAAGCCTGGGGAGGAATTATCTCATGTCAGTTGTCTAAGAATTGTTGTCAAACTGTAAACTGGAGATCTAGCTCCTCCTATGGTCAGTAATTGACACAAAGTGATAAATACCCTTCAAAAATCAGTTCTATGAGAGTGATGGGAATTGTCTTTGGGATAGGAAAAAAAAAAAAGCCTTTATATGTAGGTAAGCCTTAGATGACTTATTTTAGATGGGTAAGGCTGAAATGCTTTTTTAGCAATTAGACTTAATACATCCCTTGCTGCAAATACAGTATGTCATACTTAAGATATTTAGCAAGTACTTGGTATTAGAAGTCAGTATCATTTTGCAATTGAGCTGCAGGACTAATTCAGAAACCTATTTAAGAATACCTAACGATGGAGACATCAAGTATTTTTCCTTTCTTTCCTAAAGTGTCTCTAAGAAGTTTGCCACTTTATCTTATGTTCAGAATTTCAAAGGAAATTTTGCCTTCTCCTTCCTGTCAATTGGGTGTGGGTGTGTGTTTTGTTTTTTTGTTTGTTTTTTTTTTTGGGGGGGGGGAGGGTTGTGTTCTTTTGTTTTATCTGTACTTAGGATTTTTGGAAATCATATGCTTATATTGAGAATATCTGTTTTCAGAATCAATTGGTCAGAGAGTGTTCATACCTTTCATATCAGTTTTCCCTATTAGAAAGTATAAATAATGGATTCAAGTTCCTTTGCCACATAAATCTTTTAATATTGCCACGATAAAGATATTTACCATTGTATAAATTATTCCTAGTTTTTGCTAAGGAATATTTGAAAAAAAACAGGTTTGAAGGGGAAGGAAAGCTAGAGACACTAACTTCATAGAGGTAATATGCTGTTACACACTAAGTTAATTGAGAGCAGTTCTAGGGTATGTTGAATTTTGTGATATAAAGCTACCTGGTACAGCTGGTAAAAAGGAACAGCTTTTAGATACACAGGTCTTTTCTTAATCCTATTATGTACAGTACCAATGCAGCTATTTGTGAAAACAATTAGCTGAAATTACAAACTTTCTGGAATTAATTTTGTGTTCAATTGTAGTTTTAAGTGTGCTTTATTTTTATAAATAAAACAAACAAATTTTACCAACTTCATTCATTCTGCAAAAGTGAAACTTGCAACAAAATTTCAAACATTGCTGAGGGTGTAAGCCATATCTTGGTTTAGAAGAATTGCTATATTGTCATAGAAGTGATACACCTGTATTTAATTTCACTTTTGTGGTGGGAGAGTTTTGTCTGGGGGACAGACTCCACCCAGCCCCTCAGTCACTTTTCTCTCTTTGTGGGATGGGGAGAAAATCATCTAAGAAAGCTGGTAGATTGAGATGAACACTGGGAGTTTGCTTACCAGTTACTGTCTTGGGGAAGATTAAAATTTTTGTCAATTAAAATAGATTTGGGCAGTAATAAACAAAACCAGATATTAAACTAACACCTTCACTCCCCCTTTATTCATGTACAACTTCACTCTTGGCTCCTCTACTTTTCCTCACTACCATGTGTCAAGCAATACAGGAGAATTAGGAATAGGGGTTGTGGTTGGTACCTAACAGCTCCTCCCTGCTGCTCCTTCCTCCTCACACTCTTCCTCTCCTCTACTTTGGTCCGTGTTGTGGGCTGCCTTTCACTTTCTCCAGTATGAGCTTTTCTACTGTCTGCAGGGGAATGTCTGCTCAACTGCCAGAAGCATCTCCCTTCCCACTGTCTTCTCTCATTTTTTATATTCATAGCGCTGTTTTTCACACTTCCCCACCACCACCACCTACTCTCTTGTCAAGTGTTTTGCCCTTTCTTAAACATGTTTTCCCCAAGGCACCACCAGGTTGGCTGATGGGTTCAGCTATGCCCTGTGGTAGGTCCACTCAAAGGCAGCTGGAACAGGCTGTGTCTGGCACAAGGCAGCTCGCCACTACAAAAGCTTTGCCATTTGCATCCTGTCCATGGGAAAAATAATGCCATGCATAACTGCTTCAAGTATTGAGAAAGTTCTGAGTGAATATTTCCATGAGATATCCTTGTAGCAAATGGACCCCTCCTGGCATAAAAAAAGAAATGAGAGTGAGGTTGAAACAAAGGCAGTATGCATTTCCCAGTGCATTTGTAGTATGAATTTAGAATTCAGTCCTTTAAATTCTCAGAGTAACAAATTACTCTTTCATCAAAAAGACATGAATTTAGGAGGGAGATAAGGCTGTGAAGTATTTTCAGGTTTTGCAATCATATGTGGGTTTGTTTTTTTTGACTTTTTTTTGTTTGTTTGTTTGTTCTGTTTTATATAGTTACCTCTGTGTATGCAAAGAATTAAAGTCTCTGATCCCTGTAAGTAATTTTTCACTCCATTACTAGAATAAATGTTGAAGTAATTGCAGTTTCAGTAATAGCATTGAGTATCTGTAATTGCAAGTTCTGTGACTAATACATAGAACCATATATTAACCAATATATAGAACAACATTCATATTTACCTGATCATATATTTAAGAAATTGTGGAGTCCCTCAGTCTCTTTTAATGACTCTGCAAAACCAGCCACAATTAACATATTCCCCATCCCCCCAGTAATAAAAAAAAATAACAGTCCTACTATGACTATAGCAGCCTTCCAGTATCTGAAGGGGGCCCATAGGGATACTGGAGAGGGACTCTTCATTGGAGACTGTAGTGATAGGACAAGGGGTAACAGGTTCAAACTTAAACAGGGGAAGTTTAGGTTGGATATAAGAAGGAAATTCTTTCCTGTTAGGGTGGTGAGGCACTGGAATAGGTTGCCCAGGGAGGTTGTGCATGCTCCATCCCTGGCAGTGTTCAAGACCAGGCTGGACGAGGCCTTGGGTGATATGATTTAGCGTAAGGTGTCCCTGCCTACGGCAGGGGGGGCGGAACTAGATGATCTTAAGGTCCTTTCCAACCCTAACGATTCTATGATTCTATGACTATATAAATGGGGCAAATGGCATAATTTATGTTCATTAACCCAATTTGGGTTTGGCAATTAATTTTAGCCCTCATAAAATTTATCTTTTGCATTAATAAATTTTCAGTTTGCACATTTTGTAAGATTGTCTTACTGTATTGCTGGGTAACTTTTTTTCTTTGTCTTACACTTACGTTATAAAAAATGTTCCATGATTCTGTGTTATAAAAAGATTGTGAATCTTATAGTCAAATAAGAAGTCAATCTTTGTTACTCATCTGAGACAAAAGAAATCTCCTTTGCACTTGCCTGTCCCTCTTAAAGCAAGGCTAACCTAATCATGTATATTTAAATTGGGTGACTCGTGCAGTTGACATTTATAATGGTACATCTTAAAAGCACAAGTCTTTTCCAAACTGACTTAGTCAAAATTATGATGAAATTAGTAACATATTTAGACCTGATATTAACATCATTAGCAATAACATATTAGAAATGGTTTAATTGTTGATGATAATAGGAAGTCTTAAAATACCTTGATGTTGCAAAACTATGTAATTAAGGCAGTGACAAAACATACTCCTATTGTGTGGGCATAAATTGTATTTAAATGAAGATCATTCTCCAAGTCTTGTGGAAAGTTGTTGGTTTGTATTTTTTTCTTCATTTGTACGAGTTGTTTTAGATGGACAGCCAGATGAAGTGAAAAAAAAAAAAAAGAGAGAGTGAGACATGGAAACCAACCAAGGTATTTTCTCTTTCCTAGGTAACCTTTCTAAAATCATGCTTGATCTTCAGAAACAAAATGAAAAGTGTTCTCTTCCATTAATATTGAGAAAATATTTCCCTTGGTGTACAAGAAGTAGCAATAGATTTAAATAACGTTGTGCATAGCAAAATTCTCTGTGGGAAGGTTTTATTTCTTCTTGGAAGTAGCTAGTATTTTATCTCCTGAGTAAGTATAATAGCTAAGTAAGTAATCCATACACATGCACAGCATTTTAAGAAGGTGTGAGCCAGTGCACTCACAGAACAGAAGGAACACACTTGAGGCCCAGATTCATGTCACTTAATATGAGGCACTTAACTAAGACAGATGAAACATGAGCGCAGGTGCTCCAAGTTTTAGTGGTCAGAGTGTGACTGAGAACTGAATTGATTTATCGAGATACCAACCTATCATTACTGACTAAACAGGAATCCAGGGATGAAAACTTTACTATTTTTAAAGGCTCTGCTTTGATGTTTCCCATTCCAGTGATTTTTGGCTTTTGCTAACAATAACAGGAACAGAATGCACTATGATTTTGTTTTCCCCTAACCATCTGATATTGCCGGCATAACAACAAAAGTAACAATAACTATGTTTGAGTTAGTCTCAAGGAAGTGAGCCTGAGAGCCGTATCTCTAAAACCACTTTAGTTAAAGGTTAATATTCATTAGTGTGGAGTCAACAGCACTCTGATAAACCACTTAGTTTAAACTAAATGACAAAATAAGAGCTAGTAGTACTCTAGTGAGCATTATAATAAAACATGATGCTTTGCATTTATAAAAATAAAACCACCAGACTTTAAAAAGCTGGATAATGCTTCCATTTGTTATATTACAAGTGTAGTTTTACTCACATTTCTTCTTGCAGTCTCAAATGCAACATTTCTGTTGCTTAAATTATATAATAAACAAGAGCCGGTTTTCATTGTTTAAGATCAAAATATGAGGCCCGGGTTGATAAAGGTCAGGAAATGAATCAGTTGGCTCACAACAGCCTGTGAAAGGATGGTAGGTTTGGAGAGGGGGAAGAGACAGTGCATGGTACATTTTCTCAGTTGTAGGAATACATGACTGACTTGCCAAGTGCAGGCTATTTGGCAGATCTGCTCCAGCAGTGATTTAAAGCAAGACAGGGACTAACTCAAGAACAAAACAAATGTTCTCTACACTGAAAAAAAGTATTAATTTAAACTGAAGGTGAGCAGGGGCCAATGTTCTTCAAATCTGCATGTGAAAATTTTTTCTAGACAGTTATTGGGATCTGAACCCCAGATCAAATATAACTTTTAGACTGAAACTAACTAGCATTTACTATAGCTAGTCAACATGTTAACGTTTTCTTGAATTACTTTACTAAAAATCTGAAAGCAAAGAAATCACTTTTGGAGGTTGAGCATGGAATACGAATGAAAAACAAGTAAGACTCTGAGAAATAAGAATGGCCAAAGTCTTGAACTTAAAATTAGTTCTGAATTTCCATTTAGGACAGCTCAAGTTTTATTCCTGTTTTAATACTTCAGAACTATAATTGGTTAAGCAATAAAGTTCTAACTCATAAGTGAGATGATTTTTCTTTTTTTTTTATCATGACTCCTCTTCTGTAACTCGTGAAGGAGATTATAATGAAAAATGGTTCTTTCATGAGAAGTGGGAGCTAAGAAACAGGTACAAAGATAAAATAAAGCTGTTGCTTTGGTAATTTGGATCAAATCTCACACATATCTAGCTGTTCACAAGCAGAGGTTAAGTGCCTATTCCAACTCCTGAAATAATCAATAAAACCAAATATTGCACTCAACTTTCTGTAACAGCTTCAGACATTTCAAACATAACAAAGTCACACATAACAAAACTCTAAGTATTTTTAAACACTTTGCAAGTAAAATAGCATTTGTTGATTGTTTGTGTGCAGGTTTCCATAATTGTTGACAGTAGAAGGGACTTGAATGGTTCATTTGAACAGTACATTTTCTTGGAATAACAGTTTTAAATATTGCAGCATTCTTTTTGGATTGATAGTTGAAGCCCCTCAATGCCTTTTCACTTGAAAACCTGACGAAGTTGAAAATTTCATGAATCCTATTCAGTTTTTAAGGAACTCCCACAAAATGCTACTGTATTTTTACAGCTGATGACTGTAAAAATTGAAGACTTTGAATTCCTTTCTCATTTTAGGTATTTAATCTCACCTTTTTACTCCTTGTTTAAACACATTTTTAAAGCTGAAAAACATGTGAAGGCCTACTTCCTCTCTAAAAGATAATAGTGTACCAAATATTGTCTCACTTCCCTGGTTAAGGGAATAACCCAAACTGGTTCAAAATAGAGCTTCTAATACAAGACTGGTTTGGGGGTGAGTTTGGTCTCTTTTAGGGTTTTTTGGTGGATTTTTTTTTTTTTTTTTAATCAGGAACTGTGTAGAACAGTGTCGACTAAGCTTCAGAAGTGAGGAGCATTAAAGTGTCAGTATATGACAAGTATTTTGGTGCTGAGTTCCTTCAAAGATGAGAATTAGCTTGTCTTTCAATTGTTTTTTTTTCTTTGTTGTTGTAGTGGAACTGTAATTGGTTTCTGTGAGCCTTTCTTGAACTGCAACATTGCCTGCACATATAAAGGTGATATACCTATTAATATAAAAATAAATGTAAACACACTCAAAAAGTCTTCTTAGTAAGTACTTCCAATAAGTAGAGCCAAATGTTACATCATTCTTTCTCTGTATATATTTATATACTTTACATTAAAAAGTAATTCTTTCTATACCTCTGTATATCTCACAGCAACAGCAACTGACAATCAACATCATTTGTATACAGTAAAGCTGTCCTTAAAACTTAAGCTGTTCTTAACACTGGATGATGTAAGTAAAGACTCTCCTGACTAGAAAAAGTTCATTTTAATTGGATCACCTAAGATCAGTGACTCATGATAACATTTTATGAATTTAGAGATACTTGGTTTAAGTGTTTTATGATGTTCTATCCTCTGCAAATAACATCCAAAACACATTTCCATCTGATGTTGAGACATTTCACTTCCATGGGTATATAAGAGCATATTTGTGTACACATGCATATTCATGTATATAGACATTGGTATTTATAGTTTTGTATAGCAATTGATTTTTTTCAGTCAGTCAGTGGGAAAAAATAGATTCTATAAACATAATTGTAGAAAGTTCAAACTTGAATTGGTATGTTTTCTTAAAAATGAAATTCATCTTGTTAACTTATTGGTTTGGGCACTCTGAGAGTGCCCCTGTTTAACCAGTATGGTCTTTTTTTTGTTTTATTTTTTTTTCATTTTTGGTGTGTGTCTATTGTTGGAGAGTGCATGGCAAGTCAAGGTAATCAGACATTTGCAAATGGAAAAATCTAAGTATGCCATTCACACCACCTCCCGCTACTTATTTTGTATGTTCTGAGCTCTGCTGAAAGCAGTTAAGTTCTTACACTAATCTTGCAAGATTGTTCCAGAAACAAATTAATTGTCAGTGATTTGTTTCCTGGTATTATTTTTCCTCAATAGTATTTACCTGCTAGTTCTACTAAATACAGCGTGTTACATTTGCATAATAATTTAAGTATTCCTTTTGCTTTAGTGGTTTAAATTCTATATACACTATAAGCACCTCTCAGTTCTCTGAGCTTTCTTTGAAGAAAAGGATGATGAACATATAACTGAGCTACAGTTGTAGTAAGCTAGAATAAAAGAAGAGAATATTTTCTTTGTATTCCACAGTGCTTTTGTTACCAAAGTCTAAGCAATAATTTCATATTCTACTACTATAAGGTCATCTGTGATTTTTGTTACCAACTTACAACGATAGTACAAAATGTTATAAACCCCCACACTGTTCTGAACAAGAGAATATGTTGAGCTATTATTACCCAAAGCTGTCCTTTCTTCAACTATACTTTTGTTGCTAACTCAAATGACACTAAACATATTTATCTTCCAAATAGAATTGTTTTGATATGTTTCCTCACAGGACCTTTCCTGTCCCACCTTCTGGTTTCTTGTCTCTTATTAAGCATTAGAGCAGCTCTCACATCCGAAGAGGTATTAATAAGGGCCACCTGCCACTGTGACTCATTTAAAATGTCTCTGCACAGTCTAAGATGAGAGATAATAAATATGTCCAGGCTATGGGGATCAGAGAGGAGCCATGAGAGAGTACTGCTCAGCACGATGGGCAGTGGTCTCAGCATGAGAGCAACCTAACCTTATGCTCCATTATTCCTTGGTGTAAATGCTCATCAAATGTCACAATCCCATCCATACGGTCTAAGCAGTTTGTGGCAGGTACCACATGCTGCTGTAGGTCTGCACATAGTCACTGCATTGTTAGCTTTTAACAAGTACTTTTTGATACCCCAAAACATTTCTGAGCAGTTGCCAAAGTACTTTTCACCAAAAAGGTCTTGGCACTCCTTTTGTATATTTTCAATATAAGTTAGACTTGCTTTTATTCTTGGAGGAGAATGGATATGCCTCTCCCTGCTGTATTTTTGGAATATTTTTTTCATTCAGTCATAATTCTAGCTGTAAGCATCCCTAGCTAAATTACTTAAGCTTATGTTCCTTCTATATGTTCAGCACTTTTTCCAGAAATCTTTTCACAACATTTTTCTCTTTGATGATATTACACGTTACCACTTCAATATATAAATTTTATTTACTTTATTCTAGCATGTAGCTAAGGAAGGCACAAATAAAAAGTAGGTAAAGTTTTGTAAAATCTTTATGTACTGAAGGGCATGGCAAAGGCACTTTTTTTGCAGATAGAGAACATGTGTCTGTTTCTCAATGAAATTTCATTATGTATCCAAAAATTAGATAAAAATGAAAATAAAATCAGAACTATTGTTTAACAATAATGAGCTAAAACCCCCAAACGAATAAAATTGAATAACCAAATGCCCACCATAACTGGAAAAAACCCTGAGAAAAAAAAAAAAAAAAAAGAGTGCTGCTGTAAAAGGAAATAAGGTTTATTCTTTTAATAAAATTCAGTAAATAGTATGTAGTATTTTCCTAAGTCTTAGATTTAACTTTCTAGCGGATTTTCTGGGGGTCTGAGGTATGCCTTCTATTTATTGTAGTATATTTCTTCTGAAGTTTTGTAAAGTCCCTTTCTAAATGCCCTTAGCATTAGAAACAAATTTGGACAATAAAAATCTGAAATAAAGTAATATGATATCTTAATCAACCCTGAATTTATAAAACATCGGCCACACAGCAAAGTCACTGCCTTTGAAAGGAATGGTTCTTAAGTTCAAAACACTTCTTACTTCTCCATATCAACTTCCAGAGAACAAGGATTCAAAAAGGGCATCAAATTCAGTCTCACACCATGGAATAATTTTTTTTTTTTTTTTGTGCAATGTGAACATTACATTCTTGTAGAAATTCTGCCAACTTTCCTTAGGTGAAACACTAAATTGGCAATAGCTGCAAATTAAGTAGTTCGGTATGCTCATGCAGTTTGAGTACTAGGAATGCTATTAGTCTTAGAGGCATTATCTGTCCTTTTTGAAGTCTGTCTGACTGTAAAGTAGATGTTGGTTTTATTCTACTTTTCTCAGGCAATCATATTCTACTTTCTATACCTCTTTCTTTAGGATGTCACTCATCATTTGGAAATCATCAGAAATACTCCTTGCTACCAACCCACCCCAGCCTAACACTTTTAGAACTTTACTCTGTGCCTCTGGAGAGCTAGCAGATAATTTGGGTTATTCAAGTACACTGATTCAAGGACTAAGTGTGGGTGTTCATTCCCTTCATACCAATAAATGCAAAGACGGTGTTTACCCTTTTGGGAATAATGCCTTTGTTAAGTGGCTATATAAGACATTTCAGGTGAAATGCTATTTAACATCTTAGGCATTTCTTTTTCCAGCCTGTGGTAAAACGGGCATGTTACCAGTAAGATATTTCGTGGTATTTTCTGACTTCATTAAATATTAGTTAGGGATTTTGTTTGTTTGCAGCTTCAGCTTGTCAAGGAAGTACAGTGGAAGTGTAGTAAGGGTCTCATGTAGCAGAAAAAAGAAGAAAAGGATCTCAGAGCTATTCTATATGCTAAGTGCCTGTGACTGAGATGCAGTTAAAAAATAATTGTATCATTTCCAACCAGAACCTCTTAGAAGGTTTCTGTCACCTATCCATTGCTTCAGAATAAGCCCTTTTCCTGGAACGGTAGATAAGTTGTCAAATGCTATGATCAACTAGCTCATCCAGGCTTATCGAAAAATTAAAAAGCCCTGGGGATTTTCTTATGGCTAAGATACTCTGTCTCACTTGTGATCACATCGCAGAACGCACTGTGACCTCTTAAGCTGTGAAAAGGCTGCTTCTACTTTGTCAGTTTGTGGAATTATGATCGACTTCTCAACCCAACCACCGTAAATGTAGTTGGAGGGCAAGTTTCAGTCTATAAACTTAGTTTCACTGAAACATGTGGTGTCCTGCATGGTCCCACTAGAGCAGGGAGATGCCAGAGTTTTAGCTGTAAGGCAGAGTTTTCCATATTCAGGAGACTCCATCCTTCCCACTTGGATGTGGTGCCCTCAGCATAATTCTAGGTTAGTTATCCCTAAAATATTTTTAATTTTAATACACATTTTTCCATACTGTCCTCTTGTGTATGAGTGTATTCTTCAGTACATGCAATGTGTGTGTATATTAAGTTCATGACCATGTCTCTACCCACACAGATAAATTGCCGCATATGAAGCACTGTTTACTCTTCTTTCTCATCTTGTAAAGTTTCATTGCCAATAGAAGTGACTAAAAAATATCATGTTCACAAAAATGATCAAATAAAGTTGAAAACAGTTTAAATATTTGTCCATTAAAAGAAATGCTTCCACTGTATTTGCTTTCTATGAACATTAATCTCTTTGATTTTGTGTACTTACACTGTTTGACTCTTTTGCTATGCCAAATAAACACCTCTCAAAAAAGACAAGGAGAACGCAATTTGAAAAGGGCAAGGCATGTAGGCTGAGCAGAGCTGGTGTCAAAATGCTAAACAATTGTTCTTATGACACATCCAGTATGGTGAAACTACATTTTTCTTTTGGTCTTAATATTAGCATGATTCTCAGAGGTATCCAGTATACAGTATTCACAGAAATCTGCCTCAGAGGTGTCTCGGCTAGGTATTTTTATTTAGGTGAAAAATAATTCCTCCTCACAGATGAGCACAGAGACTATTTGAGACAACTGCCTATAGACAGCAGCTTCTGTTCCTCCACCACCTTTTAGTGGCTGCACATCCTTGTGTAATTGTCTGTAGTGTTTCATGAAGAGCCTATTAATCCCTGTAGGTTGTGTAAAGTGATTCCCCGTGGAAGATCTAATTGAAGCAATTAAGATGGGTTTATTATGACTGTTTAGTAACTAGACCCATAGTCTTCCTGTGGTATTCTCAGATTGAAAAAAAAATGCTGGCTAGAAAAGGTCATGGGTATTTCTTCTTTACAAGTGTGAAGAAAATTAAATAGTATCAAAACTAAGCTGATAATCAGGTGGATGAATAAGGGGTTAATTTGCAATTAGAAGGTTTTCAAGCATATTAGCTAATTCTCCTTTAATTTAATTTCTGTCGAAGGTCATATTTTGACTTGATTTTCTCTTTATTTTATCTGTTAAAAAACAATGGGTCTGAAAAAAGGTTTTACTGAAATACAGAGCAGAGCACAGGGAGGACTTAAGGAAACATATTAGCATGTAGAGGTGAGAGACTCATCTCCAAGGTGACAAATTTCATGAAGTGCTGTATGTTCAGCAAAGTCAGTGATAGGCCTATGCAGGTTAGGCATATAATGCATCAGAGCCGTAGTACTGTAGAAGGTCCCTGTTCTATGGCCTTAGAGGGACTGCTAACATAAAACTGGACACCTTGGTGCCACTTGCTCCTTTAAACTTTACTGGTACTGGTTTGTTGTGTTAAGTAACACATATATTGATATCAGAAGATCTGATTTTTATCCAGTAAAAATATGCCTGTGATAATACACAATTCTTGTCTTAATATTTTCTCTTTCCCTTTTTAATTTAGACCTGCTCTCCACAAAAAAAATGTATCAATAATGTCAGTAAGAGTCAGTTGGAATAAGACTTCCTAATGCACTTTCCTCAGGCTTTTTGTCAAAATGGGGAGCCTAGGCTGTCACACAAAACTTTTTGGACATTTATACCTAATTAGCTGCATATAATACTTAGTTAAATACAGTCTTCAGCCTAATAGACCCAAAATGCTTTAGGTCGTTGAACTATTATGAAGGCCTTGCAATTTTTGGTAGGCTCTAATGCACTCTTGACTCTTTTTAATCTCAAAATGCTATTGAAAACAGTGCATTTATAGTGTGCGGAACTAACTGCAAAGCCACTTGGCCTGTGAATAGCCAAGACCTTCTTTTAAAAGCTTGACCCCTAAATAAGACACATCTGTATTCAGGATCATGTTTTCCAGCTTCTGTATTTCTTCAGGGACATGTTTTCAATTGGAAAAAAAAAAAGCAACCAAACAGTACAAAAGCTTTTAGTGTGTTGAACAAGTTCTGATTTTTTTGAATTGCTTTTAGCCTTGCACAGTATTAGACTTTTTTTTTTTCAGCTTAATTGAAAGAAATTTTCATTCTATTTGCAGTTCTTACATAAATGAAAATCATGAAAGCTGTGCTACTGTCAGAAAAGTTACTCTATATTAACAGTTTATAGTCAAGAGACAGAATTTGGCCTCTAACTGTATTATTTTTTTTTCACTCTTACAGACCTTCAAGCTACAGGGGAAATCACTAGCCTGAAACAATTAAAATGGTCACATCTAATTGATGTTTATAGTCAACAATTGTATTATCAGTCCTCTCTTGAGAAAAAAAAAACAAAGACCTTGAGTAGGGATTGTCAGAAAGATGTGCAACTTTGTCTTTTAAGCTGAAAGAATAGCCACAGCTGATATCATTTTCTTATATCTCTGCCTGAACCACCTTGGAATTACAGTTAGGGGCAAAATCAGAATAAAAAAACCCTTTTACTACAAATCACTCCTACTCCTGTGTCTCTCTGAAAATGCAAGTGTGAAAGGAGGGGAACAGAAAAATGCCCATAGCCTTACTTTTTCCAGGAATGTAAGGTTTTGGAAACCAGCCTGGCTGTAGCTGCTCCCAAAAGAGTTTTTGTGTGAACATCAGATGGTGTGTGTGCTGGATGTCAAGCTTCACCTATGAGCAGTTTTCACTACCCTCACTCTTAGTGAGGACAGAAAGCCAGAGCTGTTTTCCTTCTGGCTTTCTCTTACAGGTTTGCCCCTGCCCTGTTTGTCTGTTATACTAAGAGGAGTAAAAATTAAATGTCACTTGATACCCTGAGAAGTGTTTAGATTGCTCTTGTTAGATCAGTGTTCAGGTGATATGGTGCTGCGTCTATGTGAACTCATGGCAACAGGTGATGATCTTCTCTTGTGTAAGTGCTGTCAGGCACTACACAAATGAGCACAAAATGTGCAATAGAGACCAGCACTGCAGGCAAGAACTTTGCAGCAGATAACTTTCCCTTCCATCCAAAGCCTCCCTACATTATCTCTGTTTTGACCAGGAAAGAAATAGTGAAATTACTAACAAAGACTGTCAAGCCTGCTATTATTTAATGCAGCTAAACCAGTGCATTCTGATGAATCTTATGAATACTATAAAAGCAATTCTCTATGTGTTGCTTTTTTTAGATAAAGTGATGCTGAGCATTCATAACAGTGTTGGAATAGAGAAACTTTGATGTCTTCTCTGTGAAGTATAATTCTAGAAACTTGATATAACATAGTCAAATCTATTGTTTTACAGCTATGAATCTCTGTTGCCCTAGCCAAACACTGTTTATCCAGGTTTCAGACTGTAGTCAGTTTTTGATTCAATTTTTCTCGTAATATCGAACGACTATATACAGCTTCTGCATACTGTTAATAGCTTTCATGTGCTGTGCAGCTATTTCAGCAATAGATGGTTTCCTCTCTTTCTGTGTTTGCAAGGCAGAGTTTCTGAATTAAACGAAATAACAAAATATTGTAGAATGTGAAGGTGCAATATTGTAAAAGAATCAGAAGCAGAAGAAGAAATTGTTCTGAAAATCTTAATTGAACAATGGGATTAAGATATATTAGATAGTCTGTGTGAGATCTTGATGGCAAAGTTTAGGTTATACACAACCTATGTGCAAATAATTTTTCCATAAAGTTATGAATCTATTAGAAGTTGCTCCTTTCTTACTTTCTTACTAAGTTTTCTTACCTGAACTTAGACATCAAAATGTGAGATAAATGACCCAAACCATGTAAAGAAGTAGGTGCCTACCAACCTCAATTCATCTCATTTTTAAGATCAGTCAGTTAGATTGCAGGAATCATCATCCGGACACACCTGCAAAAGAAGACAATCTGGCTAGCTTGCATTGAAATACACCTTCTAGATATTAAAGTTAGATGTATTGTATCAAAGTATTGCAAGAATGTAGGAACATATGAAATATGTATGAAATTTGTGTTTTAAAAACAGTGACTATTCAGTGCTCTTTATTGGTCTTTGTTGGTCACACTGAGTATCCTGAATTTTAAGGATATTTGATGGAATTAGTATGATGCACAGCTGAAAAAACAGAACCACAGGAAAAGATATTGTTTACTTAAACATACTTTCCAAGTTATACTTAAAAATCTTCTGCCACATGCTGCTACTTCTCAAGGCTACCGCTGTCATACTAGGCCAGTAATATTCTACATCATCATGTTAGAGTCATAAATACCTCATTTCATTTAGAATCATAAAATCACAGAATCATAGGTTAGGGTTGGAAAGGACCTTAAGATCATCTAGTTCCAACCCCACTGCCATGGGCAGGAATGCCTCACTCTAGATGATGTTGCTCAAGGCACTGTCCAACCTGGCCTTAACACTGCCAGAGATGGAGCTTTTACCACTTCTTTGAGCAACCTCTTGCAGTGCCTCACCACTCGTACAGTGAAGAACTTCTTCCTTATATCTAACCTGAACTTCCCCTGTTGAAGTTTAAACCTGTTACCACTTGTCCTATCACTACAATCCCTGATGAAGGGTCCCTCTCCAGCATCCTTGTAGGCCCCCTTCAGATACTGGAAGGCTGCTATGAGGTCTCCATGCAGCCTTCTCTTCTCCAGGCTGAACAGCCCCAACTTTCTCAGCCTGTCTTCATATGGGAGGTGCTCTAATCCCTTGTTAATGTTTTCTATGCAAATGCATGGTTCTACCGTATAAAGACACACAAAAGTAATACAGATTAGCCATTGCCACCTGCCCAGTTAGAGAAATTGCTGTTACAATTCAACCTTGTGAAACAAAGCTGCGGGTCCAGGAAAGGTCAGACAGAGCTCATGTGATAAGCCACAGTTCAGAAGCCTTGCAGATTTAGTACAAAGCTTACTCTTGTTGCCATCAATGGCAATACTGTATTACTGGGCTACGGAGTTAAATGTAAATGAGAGTGATTAAGTGAAATTATGGTAAATAAGAGAAAATACTGTGTAATTGTGTGCAAAAGAGGATTCACCCCATTCGTTTTGTTGCTTTACACAAATATTTGCTTACTACATTCCACCATTTGCAGAGAGATTATTTTTTTTTTTTTTTTTTTTTACATAATTTGATGTGGTTTTTTGACAGAAGTCTGTACAAAATCCACAAGGGATTGACCGTAACAAAGGCTCCTAAGCTTTTGGTATAACAAAGCATTAACTATGGGTTAACTGTCTTACCGAGGAAAATGGAGTTACTTATTTTTGGACATTAAATCAGATTGCATTCTTGCAATTTGAAAGGCTCTATAAGAAAAATATGTTTAAAAGCTTTACCATTAATGTTGCTATTCTGCTACCGGTTTCCTTTTTAAATGTCACAGTGATGACACTGAACGTGATTATTTTCTCACACAATTGTAATAATAATATTGATTTCAGTGGAATTATTATTCATTTGCCCAGTGCAGAGAATCAGATTAATTCAGAAAAAATATTTTCTAGTCATGTTATAGGAGATTATTATTTTTCCATATAACGGTTTTGGTAGGGAATAGGTTAAAATAATCTTCATCCAGTTAGGCAAATAGAGTCAGCCTGCTGCTGTGTTATATAGCCTGTCTGTTCTGCCAACTTATTTTTTATGATCTTCTTAGAAATAGCTGCTTTTATGCCAGTGACTTAGGGTAGGATTGTCTGTAATTATGCTCTTAGTAACATTGCAAGTATAAAGAAAGAAGGCAAAAAAAAAAAAGATATAGGTCTTTTATGGGACCTCTTGTAGGCTTCTGTCTCATTATGTTAACAATCTGCCTAGAGAATGGTGTCAGATTTAGAGAGCAGAGGAGATTGATTTACTTTCCAGGCCCTTCTACCCAGCCTAATTATTGTGTTACAAATGGCGATTCTTTCACCCCTCTGAAGGAGCACTTTGATTAGTGTCTGCAATGCAGGTGCCAGGGCTTAATACGGTAAGTGCATGTCAACTAGTTTCTTTCATCACATAGTCAAACTGTATAAAACAGCCATTGCACAGTAGGAGCTGATACATGGTTTTACCATAGTTTGCATGAGCTTAAAATTGATACAGAACAACTATGAAATTTCCCATCTTGCTTTGTTTAATGGTTTCTTTTGTTATTCTAGTAAACACAAATGATGGGTAGATGTGAAAGAGAAACGAGTGTGAATAGATACTTTACCATTGTAGAATTTTATTTAAAATTCAGATCAGATTTCTCCCTTCTTCCTGCCTGATTGAATGGTTCTACTCACAAATTAAGGTATAGTTTCAATATTATAGACTCTTTTCTTTGCTCATGTAGTTGGTGTCTTGGCTTATTGGAATGGTTTTATTATTAAGAATGATGATATTTTTAGTTGGTTAAAGATTTATTTATAAATGGCTTGTTTGTTTTTTTTTTTTAGCAACTGACAACGACTAGATAAATATGGGCTTGGAAGTAAACAGAAACACAGGATTTTATAATTAACTCTAATTACTTTAAGAATTGAGAATCAACACTCATGCCAAATTCGCAGGATTCACATCAGACTCTAGGCTTCCCATAGACTTATTATTGCAAGTTTCTCACTTGTTTGATATATTACATTTTTCAGAGAAAGTTGTAATTTGATTTTTTTCACTTTTTACTAAAAGAGAAAAATGTAGATGATAAGCAGTGTAAGCTTCTTTCCTAAATAATATTATGTAAGCTAGTACTACAGATTGAAGGGAAATTGTAGGAATGCTGCTATTCTGAGTGGCAAACAGAGGTGAGGCTCTTGAGATCACTGAAGACAGTGTAACGTTTCTCAAACACCTGTGCATTTGAGTTTCTGGTTCAGAGAACACCAGCTTCTTCCTCAGTGACTACATTCTCCTTGGATCCTTATTATGAACTCTTGTCAGTCCTCATCCCACATTTAACTAGGATCGCCTGTTAATAGGTATTATTTACACCTCAAATGACTTCTCCATGTTCAATCTAATACATGTTCCTTTTGAATTATGTCTGGATATGTTCTGAATTATGCAAAAATTGTGGGTTCTGCTTCTAAGCTATTCAATGTGTAATGTATTTAGTGTAATTATCAGGAAAGAGTAATCATAGCAATATTCATTACTCATGCAACAAATATATCCAATGCCCATTAATAATGCTTGATCATGAATTCTGCTATTTCACCCAGATGTGTAGCACAACCTGTTTGCACAATTAAATGGACAACAGTGAACCTGAATCCTCAATCACTACAAATAAGCGTGCACTAAATGATTTAGTTGGGATCTTCTGTAAAAACTTTATATGTTGTATGACTTAGCACCAATTGTATTATCACTAGTTATTTTTTCTGGTTTTCTGGTATTTTATTTTATTTTAAATCTATGCACAACTAGATAATGCTGTGTCTTGACAGCTCTCAGTCTGTTTCTGTGGGCTGTATAAATAGGTCTAAGAACTCCAGAAGTGACAGGTGAATTTAAGACTCTATATTGCTAAATAAAAGAGAGACAGAGACAAATCATGGCCCAGAGGCTGAGTCAACATTTGAACTGTTTTAAGGATATTCCTTTTCTTCTGCAGATTTCTCTTGGAGACCCAGTAAGTTTGGATTTTTCAAAAATAAGACACCAAATGGTGCCTGTTTTGAATGTTTCCTGTAAAATCCTGGAAGATGATTGCAAAGTACTTTGCAGAATTTCAGGGTTCTCTTTAACCGTTTCTCTTTTGCTATGTTCCAGAACTACTTAAAACTTCACATTTTTTGTTCTGGATAAAAGTTACGGAATACAACATAGTATTATAAAATAGCCTTTCATAAAGGTATTCAATACTTTGATAAGCATGAAGGAATTAAATCTTTCACAGACATATCAGAGGCTTTTAATGTACTTTGGCAAGCTAGAAACAGAAGCAGATTAATGTGATCTGAACACCAAATAGTTAAAGGCCTAATTAAATGCTAACAGCACGTGGAGGTCAAAATTTGTCATCCAGTGTAAAAAAAAAAAAAAGGAAAAGACAACAAACAAACCAAGAGAACCAGGAATACAAGCGACACAGAGTAAGTGCAAAAAAAAACTGACAAAAAATTAGTAAGCTGGATGGAGTCTTGAGGACATGGTTTAGTGTGTGGTATCCCTGCCCACTTCAGGGAAGTTGGATCTAGGTGATCTTAAGGTCTGTTAAAACCCTAACTGTTCCATGATTCTATGTGTGCTACTGAATATTAACTCTCCTAAATTTTGCAAGTAAAATGGTAACTGTAAACTTATTTTTTCGCTACTTTTTACTATGCTGACTCACTAAGTCATGTGCAGTCTATAATGTAGATAATTTTACTTTTGTGGGATGGTGTTTATACTCAGAGTGTTTGCAGAATGTGTGCCATACATGCGAGTATAAGAAAAAAACAATCATAGAATCATAGAATCATAGAATCGTTAGGGTTGGAAAGGACCTTAAGATCACCTAGTTCCAACCCCCCTGCCACGGGCAGGGACACCTTACGCTAAATCATATCACCCAAGGCTTCGTCCAACCTGGTCTTGAACACTGCCAGGGATGCAGCATTCACAACCTCCCTGGGCAACACAATCCAGTGCCTCATGACCCTACCAGGAGAGAATTTCCTTCTTCTATCCAACCTAAACTTCCCCTGTTTAAGTTTGAACCAGTTACCCCTTGTCCTGTCATTACAGTCTCTAATGAAGAGTCCCTCCCCAGCATCCCTATAAGCCCCCTTCAGATACTGGAAGGCTGCTAGGAGGTCTGCACGCAGCCTTCTCTTCTCCAGGCTGAACAGCCCCAACTTCCTCAGCCTGTCTTCATACAGGAGGTGCACTGGAGGGAAGGAATGCCATCCAGAGGGACCTTGACATGCTTGTGAGGTGGGCTGATGCCAACCTCATGAAGTTTAACCATGCCAACTGCAAGGTCCTACACCTGAGTTGGAGCAATCCCAGGCATAGCTACAGGTTGGGCAGAGAAGAGATTCAGAGCAGCCCTGCAAAGGACTTGGGGGTGTTGATCCATGAGAAAATGAACATGAGCTGGCTGTGTGCGCTTGCAGCCCAGAAAGCCAACTGTATCCTGGGCTGCATCAAAAGGAGCGTGCCCAGCAGGTCGAAGGAGGTGATCCTGCCCCTCTACTCTGCTTTTGTGAGACCTCACCTGGAGTATTGTGTGCAGTTCTGGTGTCCTCAACATCGAAAGGACATGGAACTGTTGGAACAAGTCCAGAGAAGGGCCACGAGGATGAGGGGCAGTGCCATTCTGACATTAATCTTGCAGCAGAATGAGTTTGAAATTTGATTTGATAATCCTTTAATGAAGTAGTAGCCAGGAATTTTAATAGACTACACATTCTCACATACACTGAAGAAACCTCACAGTAACAGAATATAATTTGACTGTGTCTTTTCAGTATTTTAACTAACAAAATAAGAAAATCCAGCTTAACTTCCAGACTTGTGAATTTTAGTTCAAACCTTTGATTCAGATTAGGCAGTTGCTATCTGCTCAAATTAAAGTATGAGTTTCAAAGTTGTAGAAACATACTATCACGCTTGCAACACTAATTACAATGTAGCTTTTCTCAACAGCATGAGAACATAAAGATCATCTGTGCCATCATTCTTGCTTGATGCATAATTATGACCCAGTGCTTTAATTTGAATTGTCCAAAGGAAGGTTGAATTAACTTCCTTGCTAGTAAATACAACAGCTGGGATTCTGTTAGCTCCCTCCAGAAATCTCCAGGCAATATTTATCAGAAATTTCAAGTGCAAAATAAACTGTTGTGCTACAGCAGTCAGTCTGCACAGTGGTATGTGTACAACTGTAATAAGTTGCAATATACGGTTCAACAGTGTGAATTTGATACTGTTACACCTCTCCTATCAGTAATTCTTGCACATTTCAAGTGTTGTAATGCGCAAAGCTTTATCTCATAAATACAGTTTTTATGGGAGTGTGTAGCTGTAACTTTTTCCTACTGTGGAAACCAGCTATGTGTCATAAAGTTCTTTCCAAAAAAAAGGAGTTAATGCTGGTAACAGTAACATTGATGCTTTGTATATCTCTGTCTTCATTACATGATTTCTGATTTGCATTTTTATTAACCCATCCAGACTTGTTAACATGCTTTCATGTTCTTACCTTAAGTGCACCTTGAAGGTTGACCAGGGAGTCTTGCTTTGGCTTTCTAAGGTTAAGAGGTTTGAAATAGTACTCTTTCAGTCCTGCAGAGACACTTAAAAGTAATAACGACAGCAATAACTACAATAACATTATTATTATTAATAATAATAAATTAATAATGACGTAATAATAATAGCAATAATAACAACTATACCAATAACAATAATGATGAAGCAGAGGAGCTGCAGAAGCGAGCTGCGGCTCTGTGACGCTCTGTGCCAGCCCAGCTCACCTCCAGTGTGTTGGACTGTTTTGTCAACAGCTCCATCTGCAGCCCATGGGCAGCCGAGTGCCGCGCACTGCCATCCTCGGATGTGCTCGCTGAACACTGTTGTCTGTTAAAATTAGATTTGAAAGGCAACACCTTAAAACACCTTTTTGCGGTTGAAATTTTGGCACTGTCAGGTTTTATGTGATTTCTAAGAGTATAGCCGTAGGCTCTGTCAACGGAAACGCGCTGGGAAAGAAGCAGGGAGGGAGCAAACGGACAAATGAGCTATCGCTCCTGCTGAAGTCTTGCAGTCAGGCATAATAATCTCTCCAGTCAGCTGTTTAAATATGTACATCACAAATTATTGATATTATTGACATTATTTTTTTCCCTTTCATTTCTGTGAATATGCTTTTATTTGCAAAGGCCACTTCTAAGCTTTTGGTCACGTGGTACCATCTCCCTTGTGATGTAAGAGTGAGAGCAGTGTAACTCATTCTGCCAGAGCTGTGACTTCAGTTTTTCAAACAACTTGTGTGCCCAGCAGTGGCAAAAGCCAGCAGGGTTTCTTTCAGGGTGTGGGGCAGAAATTGGTGTCGCTTTGGTCTATTTTTAGCCAGGGTCTGTAGTCTGGCAACACTAGAGGGCTGTAGAAGTCTTTTCTAGTCACCTGCAGCTGACAGGTGTTTTGTTTCGGTTAAATTTGTTGTTGTTTGTGTTTTGGTTGTTGTTTTTTGGTTTTTTTTTGGGGGGTGGGGTAGGGAATGTGGTGATGCTAAAAGAAGTACTTGTGTAAGACAGGACACATAAATGCTAAGCAAATTTTGAGCCAGCATTTGTTTTAAATTATCAGAATCAAAATTTAATTATCAGTGCTATTATATCTTTTTGTGTCCTGACTTTCAATAATGTAGTAATTGTCAGTACTTTATAGAATCATTCAGCATAAAATTTGTTTCTTCCTTACTTTGTTTCATACTTTAATTAATAGCGAGTGTGGGCTTGAGGTTTTTTTTGGGGGGGAGGGGGTAGCTTTGCTATTATACACTGAGCTATTTCTAATGCTACTGCCTTTTATATATAGTGTTAAAACTCTGCATGTTGTCTTCAGAACACCCTCAGATATCTTTTTTGACCTATTGGTGCTCCTGACAAATTAAAATGCCATTCACGATGGACAGGAGCATTAATCAGTAGGCAACAGTAGTTCCCTGGCCACAAAAAACAGTACACAGAAAACCTTCCCTTCCCCTTTTCGTTTTTCATGACAGCAATCCTACCTACATGTCTGTATAGATAAATGGAGCTTTGGTATATTCTAAAGATTGACAAACTTATATCACTTCAGATAGGTGCAGAAGTGAATTTTGCAGTAAAAGAGCACTCATATACTTTGTCATTGGTTCTCTACCTTTCACTCAAAGGTGCTTTAGTGCTGTCAGTAATCTTAACACATGGGGAAGTGAGTCAGTATCTCAAAGCAAGCTTCAAGCCATTTTGGTCTTTATAGGTCAAAACCAGCACTTCAAACTCCGCTTGTAAAACAACAGGCAGCCAGAGCAGAATTGGAGAGCAGATGTCAAATGCTCATAAAGGGAGCATATCAAGCAGAACAGCACCTTTCTATAACAGATTGCTTCCAGATTGATTTAAGGTGCAACCCAACGTAGAGATCATTTAAGTAGCCAGATCAGTTACTGAAAAAGACATGTTATGTTATGACAGCATTTCATAACACTGAAATAGAATTATGCATTAAAAGTTAATTCTCATACTTTTGTGTCATGTAAGATTGCATTCAGAAGGGAGCAATACTCCTCAGCATACTTCGATTTCACCCCCAAAAAAGTGCCAAAACCACACCCAGTTGGCACTGTTTTTGCCATTTTCTATTTGGGAAAGGTTCAGGGATTGTAATATACTTCCTGGGAGACCTTGAATAAGACTGGAAGAAGTCAGAAGCAAAAAAAATAATTCCTATATGTTCTTCTGATCTTAAAGACTTCTGCAAGTATTTGCGGAGTTGTAAGTTTATGTGTATTATAAGTAGAACAGTTTTCTTCTGGGAACAATTCCCCTTACTTTCAAAGATATAGAACTTTTAAATATTACATTTCAAACATTAGATTTTTGAGATCTCTTAATAACGTGCTATATGAACAGTACTGGTGGATCCAGATTCTTTTCTGTAGATCAGTCCATTTTAAATGATATTTTTTTTCCCTTTGTATCCCTTTATTGTTGCAATATATTTCATTTAATTTTGTTCATCCATGGAATTAGTGGAAACCGTAGCAGGGTGCTTGATTTGGGTAGATGGTTAAGGACATACGAACCATAGACTTTTTTCATAGTACCTGTCCTAGGAGGCCCTCGTATGTTTTATAAATTCAGTCAACCCATGCTGATATTATTTCTGATGACATTTCACATCCTAATGAAAGCCAGACATCTATCAAGAAAGGAGTGTCAGGTCTTAGGAATGCATATTGATGTTATGTGACAGATTAAAATAGGAAGGAAAGAATGAAGCATCCAGTCTGCAATATGTCAGGTATGTCTTACTATGGTCAGCTTGTTAACAATGTTTTGGTTTTGGTTTTTTTGTTTGTTTGTTTGTTTTTTTGTGGTTTAAAATCAAATGGATTTTGTTTTAAAGTAGCATATAATAGCAAAGCTTTTGCTATTGTTTCCAACTGCCAAAATACAGTGCTAGGGCTTGTTATCCTCTATTGCTGCCAGATATTCCTTACAAGAAAGGAGAACAATAGGTACTCAATCTGGGTAAAAGGGGAGAAAAAATAATCTTACAAAGCTGGTAACAGAAATCAGTTAGCACTATCCCAACAATTCTCTGTATTTTCTTCCTGTTAGGAAAATACAGTAAAAAATTCCAGAAACAGGCAAGTTAGAAATGTATCGCAGATTCCCACTATCACTGCAGCTAAAAGGAAATCTGGGGAAAAATGAACCAGAAGGGTATTTGTGCTGCATGAGGGAAATTGGTTCTTGTTTCTTGTGTTGAGGAATTAAATTGTAAACTTGGTAATAATAGTTTTCTGGTGCCACATAAGGTTGGTAAGTGGTTGTTAATGAAGACATAAATGACTAATTCTGATCAAACTTCTTAAACTGATATGAATTCCACTGTGAGCACTCTAAAATCCTAGAAAGATGAGCTATATTTACAGATGGAAAACAACTGCTTCAGGAAAACAGTGAATTTCACAAAGTGAAAAGTTTGCAGAGAGAAATACTGGATAAACAATGGAATGTGAGCTCACAAAAAGTGAAAGGGCTTTAGAGATGTGGCTATGCAAATACCGAATAAGACCTAACAGATTATATTGCCCCAGTTCTTGGCATTAGTATGGCTATTTCATGACTATTGTGTCCTAGTCTGGTTCCATCAGTTAGTAAACAAAAACACTAAATGTCAAAGAAGCACAAAGAAATTATTGAACAGACTGGAATTGCATGTAGCAGCTGATCTTACATTTAAAAAAAAATAAAAAAAAAAGCTATAAATAACTACACAGAGGAAAAAAAAATGATGCTGGTCTATTAAGTCTGTAGGCAGGAAAATGTTAAAGTGTAATGGCTAAAAGCAGAACATCGACCAAATCAAACTAAAAATAAGCTAGATATTTTAACTAATCCTGGAAACTACTTTCTGATGCAATTGATAGATTTTCTGTCACTGGAAATAAAAATCTGACCTTTATTCATTTTCTTCCCTTAAAGATAGAGTCGAAATCAAGCTTAAATATTGAATTTGAAGCAGAAATAATTAAAGTGTAGTATCTATAATATACAGGAAGTCAAATAACCACAGTAGTATATCCTGTCCTTAGAAGTGCATTAACCTAAAATAGAAAGCATGCACACTTTCTGTTACTTCTAATTTCCTTTCTATATCCTAACTCTTAAACTATGTGCCAATTTGTTGTCTACTCCCGAAAATACTGTGTGTAGACAGCTTCCATTTACGTCAATAAGATTAGGGGATATAAGGGTCATACCCTTAATATAAAATATAATTTATTTGGATATTGGCTATCTTCCAGGTGACACCATAACAAATTCTACTTACCTGAAAGCATACAGATTTTTATTTTTTCCCACTCAAGAATGTATAGCATTGCACAATTGACCAAGTGTATTATGGGAGAAGTTCATCTTTCTATAGAGGATTAAGTACTACCCTTCCCCAGAGGCAGAATGGCAGATTGATTTGATGGACCAGTTTACCATAGCAAATTGCATATTCCAAAAGCA
This sequence comes from Pezoporus flaviventris, assembly GCF_033815535.1. Classification (NCBI taxonomy): domain Eukaryota; kingdom Metazoa; phylum Chordata; class Aves; order Psittaciformes; family Psittacidae; genus Pezoporus; species Pezoporus flaviventris. The sequence goes on along the minus strand of NW_026892616.1, from coordinate 2,499,299 downwards.
CTTTCAACCAGGAGTTATGGTCTGTAGTGTACCATCTGTTAAAAGTCTGATATTTCTAAATTTAGATGATTGGTGCAGTCAATTTGGATAGTAAATTATTCATTAAAACATTGTAGTGGACACTTCACCACATGAAAGACTGTTTCTGCTTCTTCTGAAATTTTAGTTAAGTAGGATAGAAAACTGGTGGATAAAAGCAAATACATTTTTCAGCACTTTGAACCTATACAACTACTTACATCCATAGAAACCCATGTATCAGTAGAATTGTAATTATAATATGAATAGGCTAATTTGACACTCAGCACAGTAAGTTGAGTAATGAAGAATGAACTCAGGCAGTGCAAAGTAATGGCACTGTTATTACATTACTTTGGGATGACAGTTTGTCGTATGCAACTTCACACTGTGTGTATCTTTTAAACTGTTCTCTCTTGAGAGCAGAGGAAAACAACACAGAATGTGCTGCTGCAGATTTTTTCAGTTTTTCTTCACTATTACCTATTTGTCCTTGTATCCGATGGGGTATCGTGTAATTCCTTTGAGAAAAATGAGTGGCGACAAGCCTGACTTGCTGGTTAAGCAGTGTAAATTGACAGTGTGTCTGGGCTAGACTGGCGCTAGACCAGTAGTTTGTGACTGCCCGTTGGGTGAAAACATACAAATTGGATGTGTCTCTTAGCCTTGCCATCAAAACTGAAGTTTTCTTGATTGTGGGATTTGCAGACAGCCCACTCCTGTACTGCAACATGTCCTAAACCCAAGTTTAAATGACAGCTGCAGGCTGAGCTAACAAGTTAGCAGTTTCCACAGATATCAGATATCATTGGTTTTGCTGGTAACATTTTTTTATCATTTGGTTTCTAAATAGCCTATGTACTGACAAATTGGAGCACACCAGGAATAGTGAGTTGGGTGTTTTATTTCATTTTTTTTTCTTCTACACTTCCTCTTGACAACTCTTAAGATGGAATGGACTGCACCCTCTCATGTTCTGTGCTTCTCTCTCAGCATTTCAGGGTTTGCATTTTCCAGCTCTCCGAAATGAGCTTTACTGGTACTGTGGAGACATACATAAAGCCTATCAGCAGCTTCAAAGCCTTTGTAAGCCTCATGTCTAAGTAAAGGTGGCATTTCTAAGTAACTTTGAAAGGTATAATTAAAACACCTGGTACATTAGGAAATTCCTGTGCTGTTTCAGATATAATTCATGCTGGGGAACTGAGGAAGTATCTCAGAGCTGATGCTATTTTTCAGTATCACCCACAGGAGCCAGTGTTCGGCTTGTTACTCAGACATATGCATGAAAGCAGGATAGGCAATACTTTTAGTATTCTTGCTATTAATGACCGTGTTGCCTGTATGGTAGTATAATATATTGTTAGTATGGTATGCTGAAGCTGAACTCTTGCTGAGAGAATTTTCAGCTTAGGAGTGGTGACAGATTTAAGCTAAAACTGTTGTTCTAGTGAGAGGTTTTGTTTGAAGTGATATGGTGAATACACCGGAATATGCATTGCTGATTTGGGTATATGTGTCACTGACAGTTAATAAATCTGAATTTTTCCAAAGGTGCTAAGTAAAAATGTAAAGATGTACAGCGTTCAAGCAATCATAAAAGCGTAAGTCAGAATTCTGTGATGTTTAATTTGTGTGTGTGCTTTTCTGTTTTCTGTCATTCCAGATTAATGATGAAAAATATTGGTCAAATAAATTTTCTTATTTAGATTCAAAATGAAAATAACTATATGTGGCTTGTTGGGGGGAGGTTGGGTATTTTTGGTTAGGTTTTTTATTTTTTTTTAAGTAGCTAAAGACCACATGTACATAATTATGAAACACTAATTACTTAAAGGTCACAGAAAGAGGTTTTTTTGGTTTTTTTTTCATAGCCTGTGGTTTCTTTTTTATAAAGCATAGTAGTTAAATTCCCTACCAACCAATTTTACATGATGTTATTTCACTGCATTATTCTAAATGGAAATATGTAGAAATTATGCTGGTATAGGATTTCTTATTCTGCTATTTGCTCTTTTTACTGACTGACACATGTCTGTAAGACACCTTAAGAAACAATATAATTAGTCTATTTGCATTGCCTGGAATTAGGTGACCTTTGGTTTTGGCAGTAATTAGACTATCCCTGCTGTTCACTGTTGCTTGATGGTAGTCACTAACCAGGCAGAAAAGGAGTCCAAGCAGCTCATTTAGTGAGCCACAAAAGCATTTCAAATGTCATTAAAATGAACAGGAATTTATAATAGTGCAGTATCATCTTATGGAAGTGTCCCACAAAAAAAAAAAAAAGCAAACAAAGCAACCCCCCCCCCCCCCCCCAAAAAAAAAAAAAACAAAAAAACCACAACATATCTGGAAGCAGTTATTCATCTAGCAAAAAAAAAACAACCCAGACAACCTAAAACCTTAAAATAAACCAGTATTTTATTGAGTACAACTTTTGTAGCCTCTAATTCTACAATTCTCCAGTGCTACCAGAACCTGAGAGCACATGCATGTTCTGAATGCTTTCTTCTTAGTATGTGTGTATTTAGGTGTATGTACTGAGCCTAATTTACCAAAGGTGTTTATAACTGGTTCTCTAAGGCTCCTCAAAATTTATGTAGCTGTGTATGTTATTTATGTAATCCAGTGCTACATCTCTTTTATAATGTTCCAATGTCATTAAATACTTTTTTTAGAGAAGATATTAAAAAGCAATGTTGTAAATTTTGGAATAATATGGTTTTACACTATTCACAAAGACACAAAAAAAACACTAAGAACCAAATTTCCGGTACTTTAATGCTTGATCATCTACGGATGATAACTTCATGTATGAATACAGCCCTGCAATAAGAAAAGCTGGACTGCCATTACAAGAAATTGAAGGTTCATGCTTTCATTTCTAGCAGTTAATTGAGGCAGCCAAGTTGATAGCCTAGATTAAATAGACTCCTAGTTTAGGTCTCGCTTCTCTGCTTGAAGTTGTATGAATCAAAATTATGAGATTCTTATAATAAATGACTCGCCAGAACTGAATTTTACACAGAATATCAGGACTGTGTCAAAGATTTACCAGTAAGCAATGACTGCATTATATCACCTGGTTAAAATAATTGATCTATTCATTTTTGTGATTGGCTTGTAGTACTGTAGAATTTGAAGACAGATGAGGCATATTGACGGAATAGTATTAAAAAACTTAAGTTACCACAGTCAGCTAACTTCCATGATACGCTCTCCCTTCGTTGACCATAATGGATGTAAGTTAAAAGTCCTATAAATTCAGGAATGCTGAATAACAACAAAGAGGGGTTCGGGTAGGGGTTTCGGTTTCTTTTCAGGGGATAATTGGAACCTTTTTCTAAGGGTTTTGAAAACATCAATCCTCAATTTTATTTTTTTTTAATCCATTTTCTATTTTTATATACATGTCAAAAGTTATTCTATTAGCTGAATGCACTATACATATACCATAGTTTTGCATAGTTTTGCATTCAATTTTAATATCTCTGTTTTCATAAATATACACCAGATTTTGAAAAAGTCTTTTAAATACAAAATAGTTAATATAGCATTAGATGCTTTTGAATTAAACAATTTTTAAATCTAAAGTAGTAGATATCTTTTTCACTGCTGCCACCACTGCTTCAAATCCTCAACCAGTAAGTGTTTTGGAAAGGTGAGCAAGGTGATTTTTCTTCTTAGGAAAAAAAAAAATAAAATTCTACTTCCCTATAAACATTTAAGCCCTACACCTTACAAGAGCCAACTTTGTATGGTCAGAGAAGATAAAATAGATGCACTGCTTTCTAGATATGCTTATTCCTCTAAGCACTTTGCCTCTGAATAAAAACTTAGGGGTAAGTTATCCACGATGTGTAATTTCAACTTAAACATCTTACTCTTATCTTTCAAGACTGAAATACATTGATCACACTGTTCTCTAAACTTTTACAGCTATTTCTGAGTGTCATCAAAGAACTCAGCTGGAAAAAAAGTTAAATTCAGTACCTCACATTGCAGTTCTGTAGTTAAACCTCTCACTGAGTTCACTGAGGGAAGGATGGATTCCCTTATTACCATGCTACCCTTCTGTTTCACTTGTTTTGGGATTTTTTTTTTTTTTCCTGCCTTTTCAAGAAGCCACTTTATTGGAAGTATGGGCACACATGTTCTTGATTTGCTTGTCTGAAAGAGGTAGAACTTTACAGTGTCACAACTAAGATTTCTGAGCAGAGAACCTCAATCAGTTTTGACGGTAACAGTAGGCAGGTGGCCATAAAAAATGAATAAGTTCATTTAGAACATTCAGGATTTGCTATTAAAAACAGAAGATTGACAGCTTGCAAACTTCTTTTCTCAGGCTTGAAAAAAAAAATTTATTCTTGCCATTTCATAGTATTTTGAAACTGTTTCAGTGAGAGGTCAAAATCGTAAATGTAATTTTCAATACAAAATGTTTATTTTCACTTTTTTTCTGAGTTAGTAGATCTAATTTCTTAAAAATACTTATCACAGAAACATTCAGTTATCAATAAAATTACACCATGTGGATGTGCACACAGAACACTGTTGGCAGACAGCTAGCCTTTAATAGATTGAACTGTCTGAAAAATTAGACACCTTGCGATTGTCTGATGAAGTAGAAAGATATAGGCATCTTCACAGGCTGCTTAATCTCACCCGGTTTAGATATATTTGTATCTAAATACAAATGCATCATAAGCTTTGCTAGTTTTAAATGAGTTTTGTTGTCAATGTATATCAGTTACATTGAATTAGGTTTAGACAATTAGCTGAGATCAGAGTCTTAATTTTAATACCTATTGTTAGCTGAGATTCATGTCGCTCCAGAATTTTCACATTGTTTAGCTGCCAGTGGTAAAATCTGTGAAATTTTGACTCTCGTTCCAAGTATAAGAATGGAAATCAGCCCTATACAATGTGATACATCCTAGACACAGTGACATTTGGTTATAGCTTTTCATTATTTAAAAAAAAAATTCATCAATCTCTATATTGAAACAAACCTGAAATTCTTAACTGAGGACTGCTCTGAATGATCTCCTCTGAGCAGATTTGGACAAACAGCCACTACTTGGCTGAAAAACAAAACACAGATTTTTTTTCTTTCATTTTAGTAAATCAATAATACCTCTCAAGTTTATGTTAGAAACTTTCACTATCCACCCACACTGTTCTAGTTTATAAATTGACAAACATAATGATGGTGTTTCATTTTTTAGTACAAAGTTATACAGTGCAGAAGTGAAGGGCAGGGAGTAAAACTTCAGATTAACTGATTGAATGCCATGTCTTGTGACTTTTCGTCATGAACAGATTTTTATGTTTGTCATTTCACATTTACTTAATCCTTCATTTTGTGAGCAAGGTAAATGATGCTGATTTGCCTACTTTAAAACAAAGTTATTAAAAAAAATACTTAACAGAAAATATTTGGCTAGCTGAATGTTAAAATATTACAAACTGTTATTCTTTTCTATCTATATTATTATCTGTCAGTGTTGCATGTATCTGTGGATAAATGAAAAGAAACACCCACCCCATTGCCTACCCATTTTAAAGAAGCCAAAACTGTCATTTCAGTACCATCCCTGGGTAATAATATGAAATATTTGTGCACATTTCTAGAGTATAGTCTGTTTATCTACCAACCACCCACATGTTTACAAAGACATTTAAATAAACAAATGTGCTGTGCAGACACAGATATATTGGCTGTGAAACTGAAATATTTTTTAAGCGTATTTTAGGTCAGATTTTTATGTGAAGTTATGAATAAAAGGTATCTAGACGTAATTAGAAATTTTCATGTATATATATACAGTGAAACAAACTTTAAAAATATTGAATTATTACATGTATAGTTAAGAAGGATTTGAAGGATACTTTTGGTTCTTTTTTGTCTGGTTTTGGGGAAAGAGCATATTATCTATGAACAACTTACTGGAATAATGTCTGATGTTGATGTCACATTTATATTAATGCCACACCTGTTAAACCCATTAAGGTAACAGGTGCAGACTGGGGATCTGATGAGCATCAAAGGTGTTTGCGTTTCATGTGCACAGCATTTAATTTCATAATTGCTTTTTGGATAAATCCCAATTAACATTCAGTATTCAAATTCATAAAGAGCAAAAGATACTTTCTATTCACTACTTTCAGTTCAGAATGTTTCTAATTTATTTTCCTAATCAACATCTTAAGATATAGCCATCTTATAAAACAAGGTGAAATTGTCTCTAACTATAGCCCACAAAAGGTTCTGAATGTTAAACTTACTAGAAAACTACACAAAGTCCTATCTACAGAGAATGGCCTTTTCAATTTCTTTATATTTCAAAATTGTTACCGGAAAAACAGTAATGTGATATGCTTTTATATAGAACTCCTAGGTGTACAGCAAAGATGGTTGTAACACAAAAATTGGAATTTTTCTGTGTATAAGTGATGTGAAAAATTTTCCCAAAAAAAAGGATAAAAAAAATCTGGTTTCAATGATACTTAGAGTGACAATAACTTTGTCTTGCTTTCATCACACACACACACACACACAAATTTTTTTCAAAAGTAACATGAGTCAGTGGGAAGTGTGAAGGAAAGGTTTTTTGTTATGCCATGAGTTTTCTAGTACTCTAGAAATACCCACAAACACATTCATGGGACTGTCTTTAGTTCAGAAGTGTTTGTAAATTATAAACCTATGAAATTAGGAGTTTAGGAAAAAAAACACTTACTGGCCCTTAGCTACCAAGGTATCTAAATCCTTTATAAAATTTACTCCTAGCATTATAGGCTCTGAAACTGCTGAGACAACAATAACGGTCGTATTTTGGCTCAGGATCAGTTTTTGAAGTAATGTACTAGCATTATCTGAAAGGTGTTGCAACTCCCCCACGCCCTGCAAAACAAAACCGAATGTCAATATGGAACATAGTATTCTCCTCAGATTTTAATATCTTTATTCCTAATAATAATAATGAGTGGAATTTGCTCTGGCTAAAACATGGATGCATACAAGCTATCAATTCTATTTTTATACCTAAATATTGTAATTGGAGTAACTCATATTACTCTGTTATTTATAACAGATAATTCCAAACTATTGGTTATTCTTTTAACCTGAACTAGTTTCAACTACCTAATAAAGGAAATAGAGATATACTACTTCATCTGCAACCGTTTTTCCCTTGTGTATTTCTCGTTTCTCTACCAAGCAAGAAACAGAATACTTACTCAGAAGTTCTTTGGGAGTTATTAAAACAAAGTGTCATCGACAACGTAAAATGTTAAAATAGAAAGTTGTCACTGACATTTTATCTATGCAAAAAAGACTTCTAATCTCAAGATGTGGAGGTAAAAATGACAGATAAATGGTAAATAGAAGTACAGTATAAAGGTGTCACTTCTTTTTTTGCATCTCCAGCTGCTTTCCTCCTCAGCCTTATTCAAATTTACTGCTGATTATTTTCAAGGCTATAAAATCCTGGAGTGTAACACAACCTCACGTAATGTTTCCCTCAACTTTTATAGCAGAGGTATGATTTACTATTGCAATAAAACTCTGCTATCAAGTATTTTCTAACTGCTTTTATCTCTTCTGTTGTTGAATAAAATGTAAAATGATATTTCCATACGAATATATAATTGAAGACAAAGTTAATTATTGCAGACTACTTTGGGAAGTGAGATAGATTTAGGTGTGTTAGTTTGACACTTACAGAAAAATGTCTCACAATGTATAATTCCCATCTTTGATACCTAGGATCCTCAGAATTTGTGCAGACTGGTTAAAACCCACAGGACTGACTCTGGAATCACAGAGGTGTACAGTAATTTCTGTGTTTGACTTCTGTATCAAACAATTGAGTCATTACTGCTGTTCTGATAACAGAGTTCAAGTCTGATCCAAAAGGAATATTACTCAAGCTGTTTCTGTATATTCCAGTTATGCTTCACTTTATTTTGATCAAGAATTACATTTCTAAATGCTAAAATTATGAATTCTTTGCAAAGAAAAAAGATACAAAGCATTTTATGAATACAAAATATTGTCAGGAACCTACAAGCAAAATAAATTTTACATTTTCTTGGTTTCCTTTAAGTTTGTTACTCATTAGCTTTGCAATACCTTTCTCAGTTGCATGAAGATAAAAATAGAAGAATAAAATGAAAGAATAAAAATAACGAATAATACTATCTATTTCCTCCAGATGTGAGTGCTTTAAATGCCACGTTTTAGCAGTGTTGACATCCACCGAACATGCTGCCCCCTGTGGCTTAAAAGGAAGTTTGGTTGATCTTAAATTCAGTGAGGTTTTTTTGGAGGCCTGTATGGTGGAGTTGCAGTTTAGCATAAAAGAACAGCATGTAGTTTAAAACGTGTGGCATGAAGAAACTGTCAGATGCAGTGTGGACATAGAAAATGGTGTATGTTCTAACTTCTCTGTGCAGGGACTTCTCCATGGAACCATCCTAGGCACGAATGGAGATGGTAGCATACCATTCTGAGTTGACTTTTGTGCTTTTATTCCACTGTTCATACTAGACTTACATACTGTTTGTCTGCTAGTTTCTCAGATGAACAGTGGAAACTGTGCTGTTTGCTACCAATACTTCTGTTTGCTGCTCTGTCAGATTTATTTGAAAAAAATTTCTGAGCAGTGGAAAAAAATGTTATAAGAAGGCTGCCATTTAAAAGAAGCGTTTCTTAATAAGGTTTTTTTTAGGCCTTTTTTTTCATTAATGATCTCAAGTTTTTGAAATGTGTCTTCCTTCTGAATTGAAACTAAATCTGAAAATTCATACAAATGGATTTTGAAAAAAGTATTTTCAGACTAATCACTTTTACTTTAATTCTATTTTGTACTGTAATACGCAGAATAATATAAATAGAAAATAAAACAGGATGACATTTTATGGCTGCCTGTGACAGCATGGTTTTGGATTTGCTAACCTAGTAGATCTCTTTCAATTCTATGAATAGTAATTTCAGAAGAAAGTATTAAAGACAGTTGACATCATCAGCTTTTTGCTTCATGGAAACAAGATTTCAGCAAAATTGCAACACTGCAAGCCGTTTCACTGTTCTAGTAGCAAATGTAGCCAACATTTTCTCAAAATACCCTAGATGCCTAATGTTGTTTTGAAAAGTTACTCATAGAAGTAATTATACTGCCATCTTGTAAGTAAGGTGTATGCCGAACAGCACTTTTGGTTTCTTCTGGCTTTTTTCTTCAGGTGAATTTGTGTTTCTAAACTTGAGTGCTCTTATCATAACTCAGTAATCCTACTTGCATTTTTCTCCCCCTTCCTGTAGGGTTTTATTTTAGGATGAATGAATGGGCCACCTCATTCTTGTTGTAATTTTTTAGCCAACTTTGACATTAGCAGGCAGAAAAGGCAAAGTGCAGAACCAGAAGAGTACTGTCTTGTGGCCCACTGGACCTGGCATAGGAGAATAGCAAACAGCAATGCGATACTGAAGCACTGTGCCTCTCAGACTTTTCCTAAGCATTACTTAAAGACAAGAGGTTTCTATAAGTACTTAAGAAGTCGATCTCATGAGCAGTGTAATAATAACCTTTTAGCAAGGAAATTTTAATTATAACTATTTCAGAAATTAGAACCTGGGGCAAAAGGGAAGGCTCTTGTCTGAATCCAGCAACCAGAGCAGGGTATAAAATTCAAGTTTCCCAATTTTTAGCTACTACTGTGAATGCCTTCTTAGCACCAGAGAATGTGTGTATAAATCACTTATCTCACTTAATCAATTGTCAGCCATTGCAGAGCAGTTTGGATTGGTAGCATCTGTTTTTCTCATTTTCTCTCTGCCTTTGGCCAAAAGCTTAGTCTTCTGAGAACTGGAGTGATAACTAAAGTCTTTGGACTTAATATAAGAGCTTGTGGGTTAAGCTTAATGGCTTATGATATATGAGAGGTCAAAGCAGATGATCAAATAGTCCCCTCTCACCTTAAACCATACGAAACTATGTAGACTCCTGAAATATGATAAAGCTAGTGCCAGTGCCACAGATCACAGTGATAAATGCTGAACTAAACCTTCTGCTTGGCTACAGCCTGAGAACAAGACTGACTCTGAGCATCCTTGTGCTGTGAAGAGGTTCAGCCTGCTGCTGTATGCCAGAGAAGAGCAGCAGTGAAAGAATCTGAAATAGCTGTACCTCATGTTATATCTGGCATTTTTTCTGAAAAAAAAAAAAAAATGTTGGAAAGTAAACTCATACTTGAAAGAAGTATGCTAAACAGTACATTCAAGAGTGTGGCTCACATAAATTAAAAACTCACAGTTGTTTGATTTGGTTTGTCTTTGTTGGCTTTTTTTTTTTTCCTCCGAAATGCGAACTCTTGTAAGTTCTTTGCTTCAGAGTTTTAGAGTTTTTTGGTTTAGCTACATATGCTGTGAACAGGTTCTCTTGAAAGAGGTTATTACTGAGTCTCAAGTAAGGGTCTGAATCCCTTATGGCCTATGTGACTGGGTTTCCAAAAGGATCTGAACCTGTTTTCATGCTACCCTGGACCCTATATACACCAGTGAAAAATGCTGCTTGAGAAAATTATTGCTTGTCCTTGCTGACAGGTTGAAGAGTGTGTTTCAGTCACAGCAGGCTGGAAGTTGGAGGCTTCATTGAAGAATGGTGAAAAACTGCTGTGGAATAAAAGCTGTTTAGAAAACGTTTCAAAGGTGGGATAATTTTGGTTATGTGGAAATATGCCTGCTTTCTGTATGCATATTCCGGGCAGGAAAACAACTACTACTCTCAGAGGTGTAAAGGCAAAATAACGAGAACTGAAAAACAGATCTAGCTTCTGAAATATGTACAGAGGCATCAGTATTGCATTTCACTCTAGTTGTTGTCATCCTTTTCCACATGCCCTCTCCTTCAGTGAGCAGCATGACTGCTTTTACTATTGCTTTGAAGATTTACTCAGCAGGTAGGTCTTGTGATGTGGGATGCTGCACTGCTAGTTCTGCTGCCCTTGTGCAGTGAGAAAGGCCTAATACTTTACGAAGATAGGCATGCATTTAGGGGAGAAAAATTTTGTAGATAAGCTGTATTATTTTCTTCTTTTTTAATTCAAATTCTCATTTATTGTCATTAAAACATAGGTAGGGATAATGCAGTTAGATGATATTTGTGATACTATTCTGAATGAAAATGAATAGACCAGGACTTCATCTTATAAAGTATGAGGAAGAGATGTTGCTTTAGTCAAGGTATAAAATGGAAAAATGGATAGGAATTTTTAGTTGTGCAGACATAGCTGGGAAATGTCTTTTTAAATCTGTCAGACAAAAAGAGTACTTACATTTAGGCAGTATCTGGATGTAAAGACCCAGAGAAAGGAATCTAAAGAGGAACATTGCCCAGAATATCATTATTTTAAGTGACACAATAAAAATAAGGAAACAATCAGAAAATTGAAAGATAACAAGAAGCTAGCAAATTCGTTTTCTCATAGGTCAGTTCCTACATGCAAATGCAATTCTGAATGTACAGAATTCTTCATATGGAGATTATAATTTTCTTAAGAACTAGAGATTGAAAAATAATATTGTCCTACCCCCCCAAAAAAAAAAAAACAAAATACAAAAACCAAAATTTGTTTAAGAAAAAAGGACCCGAAACCAAAAACCATTATACATTTATGTAATGAAACACAGCTAAATATCTTTCAGGAGCACAATACTTTCCCTAAACACCCATATTGACTGAGAGACTGTAGATGTCTCAGTTTCAGAAACCAACTAAAAATATAAAAGCAGCTTCATGGAATAAATTCTCAACTGGCAAAACTGGGATTTTGATGGACTTTCAACAACATATGCTCAGCTGACATAAATATATTCCATAGATTTTCTTCATCTTACTCAGAATTTGTGCCTAACCAGATCTTTAGTGTCTTGTTGTCCAGCTTCTTGCTTTCCTGACTCAGTGCAGATGAAAACCTGTGTCATCTGTGATCTCACTGTGACTCTGCAGGTCTGTTGAAATCTGCTTGGAGGTGCTAATGCACCTTCCAACTATATTAGAAATGGGTAATTAAAACAGTAAAATGAAATGGGCCTGTATGATGCAAAATGACTCTCCTTTTTATCATATGGGTCTGTTAAAAGTATTTTATTTAAATGGCAGTGTTGTGAAAGGAGGGGATTTTGGGAGTCTTTGGGTTTGGGATTTTTGGGGTTTGTTTGTTTGCTTGCTTTTTGCAGGCAATTCATCATTATTCCTATTTGTCACTATCCAAAAAGGAAGAAAAATATCTACATAAAATTGCACATAAAAATTGAAGACTAAACCACACTATTTTTAATTTTTACATTAAACCTAATGTTGACTTCTATTTATGTAAATGTTTACTAGAGTGCAGATAGAGAAATCTTATGCTTATATATAGAGAAACCTTATTCAGCTAAAGAGAATGAATATCACTGAAGGGCACATTAAAGCTCCTTTTGCTTTTTAACATTACTAAATATTAATCAGGGATTTTAAGGGTTTTCCTAGCAATATCACCCTAACTAAGGGAACCACATCCCTCCCAAAGCAAACATCATCAATACAATAAGTCTGTCTTGCCATGATTTGCGGAAGTTACTCAGCCCAAGGCTCCCTCTTAGATTCCAGGAAGAGTGATTTTCCTGTCAGCTTTTCTGGTGATGAGAGGTTTTTCTCACTCTGTATTTAGCAGGCATTAGGCTACAAAATGACTTCTTAAGTAGATGGGATTCACTTCTTGTGTCAGCATTATGGCATTTCAGTGTGTCTTCACTGAAGAGGTTTTAGGGTGTATGTGACTTTTATATCCAATCCCACCTTACATTTATAAGAATTAAACCTCGCTGAGGCATCCTATAAGTGTAAATCAGTTGTTATATAAATTAATTTTCCTGAGAAGTTTTCTCTTGCTTCCCAATAAACATGATTTTACATTTACTGATAACCCTTTGCAATTTTCTGCCCAGACAGTGTATTAGATTTCCTTCTCATGATTGCTGACTGCAAAGAAATTGTGAGCCCAATGTGAAGATACTAATTTCCAGCTATAGAAGTAGAGTCTGAATCATGGAGTATAGTGTTTTATTCACAGGAATATGTATTTGTAAACATGCATATACTGGCAACCACTGGCTATGCATGTAAGTTATTATTGGGTTTTGGCTGAAATACCACATGCGGGTAACTGAGCACTTTGAGGTTATGGTGGTCCTTCACTCAGAAGAACATAACAGAAAACTTTATTAAATTTATTTCTGGATATGATACAGACACTAATGATCTTGTGTTGATAACAAAAGGCAACCTCTGTTTTATACAGAGTGTGTTACATTTGCTCAGTGCCTCCTATATTATTATTCAGGAGATAGGGATGGATTCTGACGGGGACAGATAAAGTTGTTCTGGAGATATTCAGTTTCTTCCTTGCTGGGACGAGATACCAGGTAGCAGAGAACAATTGCTCACCCTCCATGAAGGTCATCTTGCACATGGATCGACTTAATTAACTTTCCTGCTTAATATTTGAGGTGATGTAGTGAGTTGATTGAACAGGTGGTACCTCTTAACAGATGGATAGTGCGTGCTAGCTGTCTTTAAAGAAATGAAGTGATGATTTTGATTTGCTTATCTAGTATCTTGCTGTAACTGGGTTTTGAATAAGGTCATCCTAATTATGAGTCATTTCACAGCTGACTGACTTTATTCTACTATTAGTAAGAGTGATACTAGTCCTCTTTATTCACATGTATGTCTGTTACTGCCAACTGCCTTTCTTTCTTCCACTCCAATAGTTAAGGTCTTTCTTTCTAGCTGCTATTTGTTTCAGCAAACAGAATAAAACAGCCTCTGCCTACTATGTGTGTGGGAGGAAGCAGAGAAGAGAGTAGGAGCTCTGTGTGCATAGGTGAATTTCAGCCTTAACCACATGCATGCAAAATATTCTTCCCAGTGCTAGATGTTGGGAATTCTACGTAAATTGGTTGATACCTTTATTTCCCTGGTCTAAAGAGAGCATGGAATAGCATACCGGGCAAATAATTTTGCTGTCTGACGTAAGATTAGAAGTTTCTGAAAGGTGAGTATGACTTTACAGTTTACCGTAAAATTCAATTGCATTTACTGGTGGGTAAAAATGTTGTGAACTAATTTCACCAGTTCATTTCAGACCTTTTCATTTAAACTGACAGAAGCAAATTATGGTGCTATAGCTCATTCGTCCATGATTTCACACTCCTGCACTGTAGAAAACAACAGGCAAATCTCAGTGGATTTTACCATGATAAAACATTTTTAATTAGTAAATAATTCTGAAGCTACAGATTTAAAAAAATCCTCACTAGGCAAGCCATATTGTCACTTCCAATGACAGCACTTTCAGATTTCTCAGTGACTGCATACATAGGTTCACTTTTCACAGCAGCTTTTTCTCCAAAGAGAGTCCTGAACACTGTTGTTGTTTCTTGCCAGTTAGACTAGCATACAAATTGAGCCAAGTATGCCTTTGTGGAAGCACTTCAGTCTGCAATCCATGAAATTTATAAATAGAATCTAAACAGTGAGTGTTGAAAAATGTGAGGGAATCTCAAACAAATATGCATTTGTCTTAATGCAAGTATGGTCAAAACCACTGTTTTCCAGTGATGGCTTTAACAGGCAGAGTGAAAAACAGAAACTTGAATGTCTTTGTAATGTCAGTTTGGTTTTAATTCATAAAGAAGAGAAGCAATTAAAACTCCTGGGTTAGGATAAAGAGGATATAAATCAAACAAACAGGGAAATACTGAGCCATGTTTCCAAAAGATTTAAAAAGACCTGGAAAAGATGATTGAAAAAAAAAATATGCAGAAACTTAGATTTTGTTTCCAATTACATTGATCTTCTTAGCTCTAAAAGGATTATGTCTCATATTATGTGCATGTCTTGGAAAGACATCCTCTCTCGCTACCTGTTTGCAAGTGGTATATCCAGTAAGAACAAAGTATACTTAATCATCATTTTAATGTTGCAGATTCTAGCTGACCCAGAAGCCAGTATTAATGTTGCTACTCGAAACTCCATTCAGCCCCCCTGTATGTAGGAATTAAAATACAGACTTGAATTACCTCATCATATATCAGTTATTATTTCCAACGAATCTTGATCCTATTCAGTGTGCAAAATATTCAGTTCATGTTAATGAGCTAACTTCAGTATTTCCTTTCCTTCTTGTTTTTCACTATATGTTGATGTTATTTTTTGCAGTCTTCATATTCTGTTTTCAAGAGAGAACTATTAGCTTTCTCATGGAATTTGCTATGACATCTATCATTACTGTATCTGAATGCTTTGCAAATATTAACATATTTCTTCCTCAGTGCAAAATCAAAAGGGTATTAGAACCCTTTGAGGCTATGAAGAAGTAGAGCATAAGGCACTGTTGCATGCATGATCTCAACTCTCAGACCCTAAATTAAACAGGAAATAAAGAAAGGAAACTAAAGATAAAATGACCTGATTCAGTAACATTTCATCTTATTTACAGGAGGTCATGTAAACATTGGTTTTAGTAATAGAAAGTAAATGGCACTGATGGGAAGTGATTTAACCTGTCTTAAGGATGATGTCTGAAACATGGCATCCTTGGCAAATGCTCACTTCTCTCCTCTGACTTTTAAAAGAAAGCAATTCTTTTCACCCTAATTGGTCATTTGTAGAGAGGGTAACAACTTACCTAGCGCCCTATACACATTTTTTATGGAGAAAGCAAGGTCAACACCTAATTCAGAGTGGGATTCATCATATAGCTTTTCCAGGGGACATTTTTTAATCCTTTACTCTCTATATTGTAACACAAAGTTTTGAAACTAATTATCAATTTCTGATCCCTATACTACTATTCACTACTAAATTTTGGTTTATTCCCAGGAGAGTTTTGTCCTATTGCACTCAGACACTGCTTTCTTTTAGACAATTTCTTTCTCAGTGGATTTCTTCATGTTGCTTCCATCCATTACCTAGTCCTAAGTGTGCAGGCCAGCTAGAAGCTTTTCTCCCAGTTCTTTGTCAGCTTAATTTCACCACCTTCCTCTACTCCCACTGGTAAATGAGAATTGGTATCTATTCTTATTTTGTCCTTGGGTTGCCATAAAGCCTTGGTCTTATCTACTATCTTTGTGTTGCCTTTCATTTCATTCTTCTTTCCTACTTAACAAGTTTCAAACTGCTTCCTTGACTCCTATCCTCCTCTTTTGGTCCAGTTTCAGTCATCCTTTGTTATATTTTTACTTCTAGGCTCAGCTTCCTTGCACTTTCCTGGTCACAGTGTACACGCCTTGCATCCTTTTACAGAGGTTTAGCTCATATCCCCATGACAGTCTAACTATTGCTTCTTACATCTTGTTCTAAAAGACAAAAGAAAGTGTTGTTTCTCCATAAATGACTGTATTCTGGAAAAATGTAATGCATCAAAAATGACATTCAGGGTTTTGGGGTTTTTTTTTGGAGGTGTTTTTGCCTTACACACACACCCCATCCCACCCCCAGATTTTTACTGTTCAAATGAGAGAAATCAAGAAATTAAAAACAAAACAAAAGAACCAAAAGACCCTGACCAACCAACCAAACAAAAAAAAAAAACAAATACCACATTTAAAGACATTATGAGCTCTGGTTGAAAGGGTAGCTTCCTTGCTAACTCATCTTCCCCAAATCATATGTGCGGCAATTTACAGGAATGAAGCCTTCCCATATTGTTTACTTTCCTCAGGCTTCCATAGTCTAAACTGCTGCAAAGCAAAATTAACATCTTTCTTGTCAGTCTCCTAGTGCTGAGAGAGTTTTGAATAGCAGCAGGAAAATATGACAAAAGGCTCTTGTCAGTTTTAACTCTGCTGTAGCCTTTCAAATCTTTGGGTTACAGCAGTGGCACTCCAGCTGTCTGTCTGCTGATTTAGAAAGCAAGCACTGCATTGCCTTCATTCAGTTCATAGTTTCGAGACCTTCTTTTTAGAATTTTTTAGAAAAACTTAGGTTCTGCAGAAGCTGATAAGGGCCTGAAAGGAATGAATATAATCACTAATAGCTCAGAGCAAATTTCCAGGTTGACCTTAATTTGATTCACCCATATAAGTGGACTTGAATTTAAGTACTACATTGCATTTTGATATCCTGATATTTCTTTATGATGAATATCTCACAAAGTGTAATGAAATTAACCCAAGTACTAGAAACATCACAAGAAAGTGATCCTGCTGAGTGTTCAACTGAATGAACACAGATGGGCGAATGGGATCTTTTAACATCTATCTCAGAGGAGTTATGTAGGTAAGTATTGGCATGTAGGAAGCTAAAGCATTAGGCATTTTCAAAATATGCTGCTTCTAAGATTTTCAAAAGTTTTTTTTTCTGCGTGTAAACAGTTATGGTTTGTATTATTGACATCACTTGGAGGATTGCATGCAAGGATGCTTCATGTGACTATCAGATAGAATACTTATCTTGAAATCTTCTATTACCTGCAACTTTCTTGTCACTTCAAAACAAAATAGCAAGTGAAGGAAGATCTTTACCCTGTCAGGCTTCACTAATGTATTGCAGCTCCTGTAGTGCTCTACTAAACTGTCAGAATGCTGTGCTGGATGTCAGCACCATTAAAAAAAAAAAAAAAAATCAGCTAGTTCACTAACCCCCACACCTATCCTTTACTTTAAAGCATTTTAGAAATAAGCTGTTGTGTTGGAATTGCTTTGCCCAAGTCCTTTAAAGACAACAATTGCAAAGAAATCAAACTGCCCTCTCTCTCCTTGGCCTGGAAAGACCTGAATATTCTAGCTGTCTCTGCAGCCAGCTCTGCTGGAATTTGAAGAATCTCTTCAAAGTTTCATTGTCGGTATCCCAACCCCTGTTAAACTCTGGACAATGCTTCGGGAATTAGTTTCAGAGCAATATTTAGGGTCTAAAGGAGTATGTCTGTTTAATCTGGCAAAAGCCATCTCAGCAGTATTATTAAGCCACTAAGGGAATTTTCAAATGCTGTTTTCTTTGTTCTTCTTTATTATGGCATTTGTCCTGAATTGCTTCCAGATCAGAGAGATGTGAAAGTCCTTTATGATTTAGGGTCTTTTTGTGAGAGTGTATGAGTGGCCCTGCACCAGACCACCGCCTTTCATTTTTGTAGAACCCTTCACCTACAGATGACAGATAGTACAGTGACTGAGTGGTAGTTAGAAGGAAGGTGAAAGAGAGAAAGCCGTCATTGGAGTGTTGGCAGATTCACAAATATGTGACTATTCTTCCATGCTTATCTCAAGGTGAGATAGTGTCCATTGAACTGGGTATTGCTTTGCAAAATCACTGCCATTTAGGCACTGGAAGATAGAAAAACTTTTAGGCATCTCGGATCATAAAGCCTTAGAAGCTATCCTTGCTGTTTTGCTCTGCTGGTGCACAACGTCCTGCAACTTGCTGTTTTCAAGTGCTAGTAAAAAATTTGAGAATAGATGATGCTACTGATTATAGCAAATAGGGCAATGATTGAAGCATCTGATATTCTACCAGTTTCGTATTCAGCCATCTCTACAAGAATTTGAAATGACAGTGTTGGATTCACAGATTTTCATCTGGGCATCTGTATACTGTGACTATATAATTAATACATCTTGCGTTTGGTAGAAGTTACTTGTCTGAAAAAAAAACAAACAAAAACAAAATTAAAGAACAGCAAGGTTTAGAACAATGTTTCGATACCCTTACTTTTAGCATAAGGTATTAGTCTGTTTCTAAGTCATCATTGCCTTCCACTGCAAAGCATGGAAGATGACATATTAGGCATTTTATTAGCAACATACAGAGAAAATATAGGAAAACTATTTCTAGAGTTTACAGGGAAATTATTACTAGGCAAAGGGATTAGGATTTTGCAAACTATTTCTGGTCTAGAAAAGCATGGGTTTCAGCTTAATCCTGTTTCTCATCAGTCTTTTAAAAAATGTTATTTGTATAAGGTTTTCAAAGATATCTGTGAAATAAACCTTCCAGATCTCTTGCATTACGTATTCTCTAGGTGTTTTTTTTTATGAAAAAGGATGGTGCTGACTGGTTCATAAGTGAGAATCTTTCCTGGTTTGCATTTAAAAGGGTCAGACCTGTATTTTCAATATGGTTTCTAAGCTAGAAGTTTCAGGGAGTTTGATTAAGATCCTGGTGTGGAACTGCTGCATAAAGTTATAGAAACTACAGATTTTGTATAAAACTGCCTAAATAGTTGAAATTAGGTACACAGATGATTTAGTTACAGCTGTTGGTAAAAAATCCCAAGAAAACAAACCACAGACCTCAAAGACAGTACGAAAAAAAATAAACATCATCAAATTTTCCTTGAGGGTAATCTTGAAAGTTTACTGTTGTAGTACTGTTTATGTACCAGGGAAAGGTATTTTCACTTGAAAAGTGATTTCAGCATGCAATTTTCATTTAGATTCTATTCTTGCAAGTGGATACACTTGGCTCTTTGACATAATTGTGATTCTATAGATGTGTGTGTGTGTAGTCATAGTTTTGATCAACACATTTGTAAGTGCACGCAGTGCTATGCTGTGTAAGCACTTTTGAATTCAGGACTCTCTTCATCATGGAGAATAGACTTCTTAGGGGAAGGAAAAAAAAATTAATTAATAGAAATAAAAATGAATCTGGTCGTTTCTCCAAAACAAAGCATAATTACTGAGAATAGTAAGTGTTCTAATTGTAATTCCAGAAACCTCTCATGGTATTTCTTATTTATTTATGTAGCAAAACGCATGTGAAAATTTCAACTCCCTGGTCTAATTAATTCTGCTCACTAAGATTCTGACTGGCAAGTCTTCTCTAGGCTGAGCTTTTGTGGTTTTGCTGTTTATATATTTCTTAATTATTTTGGTCAAAAAACTCTCTCTATGCTCATTCGCCTCGATTAATTTCACTCAGTTATGACTGAATCCCAAGAAAAAGTCTTTTAAGAAGAATTTTAAATTAGTTTTTGCTTTTTTACCTGCTAGACTCTTTCACTGTTTTTGCCAGCATGTCTGCTTTTTTGGCATACCTGCTTTTGCTGCCTAGATTGTGTTAGTTCTTCTCTCAGAATCAATAGTGAGCAGCTTGCAACCAGATGCCCGATTAAAAAGTTAGCAGACCTTGAGTGCAATTACTTCAGCTCTATGGCATTCACGCATTAAACCCAGTGTTAATTGTTTCCCATTTTTGTAACGATCCTTATAATAGGATAAAACCAGAAGAGATCATTTCTTGAAGTTAAACCAGCAGAAAATAAAGACATTTACTCTGCTTAATCATCTCAATATGAAATTAAAAATAATCACAAGTAAACATAGAGGGTCTTTGTGTTAGAAACCAGTGAAATTTGTCATTAGTACAGTTTGCATTATTCATTCACCAAATTTATTAATTGTTATATTTGAAAGCAGGATTGAATAAAGCAGTTTCTGAATTGCTGGTTTGAAGGGGTTTCACACCATTATTATATAAGAAATGTTTAGATATTATCATAGGTAAACATCCATATCATGTACTGTTTATAAATGTTCATAATTTTTCCAGAAATGAATAGATTTATGGTTTCATTTGGGCTACTCATGTACTGCATTGCATGATTTTAATAATGACTTTTATATGTTTAAAGAAATCCTAGCTAAAAATATCTTTGAAGTGACAATAAAGGATAACCTGGAAACACAGCTGAGTGGTATCACAGACTAATGACTTCTTTTAGGATTAAAGCAACCCCTGTAATTATTGGAAAACTTTCATTTAGGTATTTTCATAACAATTTAATAGAAGTTTTTATGCAGAATATCCTACTCTCACCATTACTTTATAGTGGGTCTTCCTATGTTGAATTTCCCAAGCATGCACTACCTGTTTGCAGGTTAAATACCACGAGGTTTTACAAAGAAATGTTAAAAAGCGGAAGGGAAAAAAGTAATTTCTGTTTATGATTGTTTTAAAAATCAAAGCCTGAAAAAGCTTATCATGAAAATACAAGTCTTTACCATAAAATTAAAATTAGGAGATTAAAGAAAAGAAGCCAAGGAAAATCTGCCACTTTGGGGGGCTTTTTTTTTTCTTTTTTTTTTTTTAAGGTAAATCTATTCCCAGAAAGAACCAGAACGCGTAATGATTATGATCCATCAAGCAGGACACAACCACCAACCATAGTACTCATATGGAGCTGTTACTGCTACCTTTGTTATTTCCCCATGGCTCTGTTGTTGTCTTTACTTCATTGAGTCTTCAATCAGATTGTAAATTTTCTGAGGGAACAACATTCTTTCCTATGTTATTTGAGTGTTCCTTCTCATAGTGCCACTCTTTCCTTCCAGCCTTTCCCTGTTAAGTGTTAAGCTTTTTACAATCAACTAAATTGAAATTATAAATTTATTTCTTCCATCTCAAATTATAAAATGATAAAATATTTATGTTTGGATAGCATTTCCATCTGAGCATCTTAAATTCATTTGCAAATATCATGTTAGCTTTCATGAGAGTCATGTTTAACTGAAAAACAAGGCAATGATCTTTCCCACTTACCAATAAGCAAAAATGTTGAGTGTTTCACTTCACTGGCAGATGACAGCAGCTGGCCACTGTCAGGAGGTTCTCAGTACCTACAATATAGACCCCAGGTACCTGATTCTGAGTCTAATTGGAAACTTTTGATTGATTACAGAGACTTAAATGAAATCTGTCACAGAGTCAGCCTTCTGATGCCATGTTCTGTACTTTGACCATGATTACCTTCCATCCCCAGTGTGAGAATGACTACTTATATTCCCTCACATTAGCTACTCTGTCATTTTCAGTTTTGCTTAGAAACTCAGTATTGAATTCTTTAAGATGCTACTTGTCTGACCTGGCCCCTGATTTTGCTTGTTAAGATTCAGGCTAACATTCCATATGGTGCCCTCTACAAGGGCCGCACAAACTGGACCTGTTTGGTGTTTTGGCATTTCTAAGGAAAGTGCCAGCTGTTAGGCTTTGTGCTTGTTACTGAATATCGTTTGAGATGATACTAGTGGGGAAAGTCCTAAAGGATATTTGGCATTACTGCTCTGATGAATATCTGCAGCCAGTGTTATTGAGTAAACAGTTTCATCTGCGCATGAAATCTTATGCAGAAAAAAAAATAAAAGGACAAAAGGAAAAGAAATCAAGAAATTAGAGCACATCTGTCTTTCTTTTCCTTCCATCTGTCAAACCAGGGGATGTACCATAACATTTTTTTTCCTACTGTAGAAAATATCTGGCTTCCTTGTTATGAAGTTAACTACGTACAATTTGGTGTTGGATTCTTTTTGTTACTTTTACTGCTGTTGTTAGGACTGCTATTGAAAATATACTATCCAGAGTGTCTCTACTTCCAGTTCCACAGATTTTGAACTACGTATTTGCCTAAGTCATAATGATAAGTAACCTTGCCTCTACAGAGGAAAGCCCATACCCTCTGGTCTTTTTCAAAGTGCACATAAGTAATTTCTCCAATATGTTATACATACATGTTTTAGGCCCTTGTTTGCATTAGATGCAGAATTAATTGCTTAATCATTTTAATTGTATTCCTTTCAATAAAAACAGATACTTACAATAAACATTAACTATGAATATTCCTATGGAAAAAGGTAATTTTGCATTAAGCACTTACCCAAATGTAATTTTACATGCTTTTTTCCCTAATTCTAGGAAATATTCCAGAAAAATGCCTGATACCAAAGACTGATCTAATTAGCTTACCTGCTGTTTTTCTCCATTACATTATTATAGCTGTTTTCACTCTGCCTCAGTGCAATGTCTGTGCTGTTTTAAGGAGCAAAGGGAATACATCTCTGCCAAGTAAGATTTCTATGACTACTCTGTAACCTGCATATATATGTGAGGAATGGCCTGACCAAATGTGATGCATGCTTGACACTTAAGTATTTTGGCTAGTCTGTCATTGTGTAATGGAAGTTTTAATTGAATAATTACCTGTCAGTAAAACCAGCAATCCTTACTGCAGTACAAGGCCTCCATTACCTTCTGAAGTGTAACTGCAGGATTTAGCCTTTAATGAAACCTGCTGTCTTTTCATACTGAAATTTCGATCTCACTTTGACTGCCACATAATTTCTGACTATGTTTTTTTTTGGCCATTGTGTAATTCAGAAATTGAGGGCATGCTTCATATATAGTTAATTAGTTACACATAAGAATTTGATCTCCATTTAGAAACTATAAAGATAAGACATTAAAATACTATATATTTCATTGATTCTAGGAAGTTCAAGCACAGGAACCTGCACACGCAAAAAAAACACTGACACACAAAACACTTCATGTCAAATCTAAGTGATAATTTAATATACTTAAAGCTTGTTTAAGAAACCATAATCAGATTTAAATATTTATATCCAAAGAACACTTATTAGCATATACTGAAAAAGAAAATCCAGCACTACAAGGCAAAAATATTAGATTATGTATGATAAGAGTCTTCACTTATCATACAAAAGGTAATATCTGTGAATAATGTGATTTAGATTAAACGGGTTGGTAAAGTCAGAGACATTCAGAACAATGACAAGAAAAACTTGAAATTTTATTGGCTTTAATGTTAGTGAAAGTGTTGATAAACAAATCCTAATCCATTGATATCAGAGGTAAACTTTCCAGTACCTTTACTAAGTTCTAGGTTAGGCCTGTGTTTATTCCTTCTACAAATGAAATTCAAAGTTCTGTGAACAAATATTGAAGTCTTTATTTCAGAAAATTTTCTCAGCCTTGAAGTTGTTTTGCCTGCTCTTTTCACTGCTTTTTTTATATTACTAGTAACTTATCATGGTTTAAACCCTAGCCAGACAGCTTGTTCACTCCCTCCCAGTGAGTGGTGCCAGGCTGAGAGCAATTGAGGGCCACCTCCCCCCCACCCCGGGGCTCTCCCCTTCCCCACTCCCGGAGGAACGGGGAGGAGGATCGAAAGAGTGCAACTCCTACGGGTTGAGACAAGAACAGTCCAGCAACCAATGTACAACACAAATCACCACCGCTACAACCAACGACAACAATGATAAGAGAAAATAACAAGGGAAGAGAATACAATACCACCCGCCAAGAAACGAGCCCGACCCGGAAGCCCGTGTGCTTCTGGGTAACTCCCAGTTACCCCCCACCCCGGGCATGACATGCTGTGGTATGGAATACCTCTTTGGCTAGCCTGTGTCAGGTGCCCCGTCTCTGCTTCCTCCCGGCTTCCCCTCCTCCCTGGCAGAGCATGAGCCTCACAAAGTCCTTGGTCAGGGTAAACATCACTTAGCAACAACTGAAAACATCAGTATCACCAGCACTGTTCCCAGGCTGGAAGTCAAAACACAGCACTGCACCAGCTACCACGAAGGAGAAAAATGACTGCTACTGCTGAACCCAGGACATAACTGTAATGTAATAATGACAACTTCTTCCTCTGCTCATTCTTTCTAAAAATAACCAAACCAAAACAAACAACAAAAACCAAAAAACAACCCAACCAACCAATTCCCCCCCCCCCCCAAAAAAAAAACACAAAAAAACCCAAACAAAATAACTCTCCCTTTCAGATTTTTTCTGAAGCAGGCGTGGTTATCTACCATTTTTTGACTTGTTATCACCCTATTTGCAGTTCCTGTGGAAATACATCAGACTTACGTATCCCTGATCTGTCAACAACAGAACTCAAACCAGGGGGTTTAGGTGCCTTCTTTATATGTCTTGTCAACTCCTGAAGACTGAGATAAGATGGCTTGCACAGGCACTGAGCTCTGTTATGTATTCTGCAGTTTGATAACACTTTAAATCTCCAAGTACCACCATGCGTTTTTTTCAATCTGTCATAGTAGCCCATGTCAGAAAGGATCCTGACATGAGAAATTGGTATTAAACCAATAATGTAACTCAGTTCAATTTGTCCATAAGTGAATATAATTTATTTAATAATTGCTCTAATGCTGAATTCACTTTCAGAAACATGTCCTGTCTGTTCTGTAGATAGCTAGTAATGTAAACCAGAATGTATCATGACATAACAGCAATACTCCTAAACCGTTGGTTTAGGTTTAGATAAAACATCTTTGGACTTCTTTTTTTATTATTCAATGAAAATCAAAGAAGCACAGGCCATGTGCATATCCAGTATTTTTGTGAAGTCCAATTTCATTCATTTGTGGCTCTGATTTTCATGCTTTTATTTATATTAATATTGAAGCATAAAATGAAACAGAAAGTGAAACATAAGGTTTGTGCTTGTCAGTTTGCCTACTGAAAAGCTAGCATTTGCAAAATAAACATAACATACCAGTGAAATATTAGTAAATGCTGGGCCTAAAAACAGTCTTTGTCCATCTGTATTAATAGAAGTGTTCATGTACTCTAGGTGCAAAGTACAAAAATAAGTCCACCAGTTTTAAAACTGAGATCAAAAGTGATGACATGCAACAAATTATGTGAAATGAGAACTTGCTAGTATGCACATTTGGAAAAAATATGGACTAATCACTAAATGGTTTACATTCAAAACAACTGCCCAGTATCCTGCTTTCTTCATTTTGTAAGCAGATAATGTTAGAGAAGTCACAGGGCAAGATAATTCAAAAGTCTGTAGTTTTGACTATTTGACTTGAATCTATTTCCAACAGAAGCTAAGCAGTAGATAGTTATTACCACCAGTCGATGTAACTTGAAAGATTTCTGCTAAGCTATTCCTTTAGACCACAGAATGAAAGAAATTCACCAGTGTGAGTTCACTTTCCTCACACTAAACTCAACTGGCACAAATTAAACCAGATCATCGATACCAAAACATGGACTATCAAAATTACCTTTTGACATATTCTAAGGGGACCCTGGGCATTGGCATAATTTTTTAAAACTACCCATATGATAGTCAGAGTTGTTGTTTTCCCTGTAACTTTTAATGTGACAACAGCATGACATATGTAGTTTGTGGAAAATACTGAAAGTTGGATGAAGTCAAATAATAATAGTGATTCTTGTCAGCTATCATTTAGCTTCTACCTGAGGCCAGCAGAAATTGTATTTCTAACTACTCTCACAGTAAAAAAAACTGTAAGAGTATCTGATGTTTTGATAGTACAGTATTACCACTGTTGTCTCTGTGTAGCTGATTTCCACAAAGTCCTTATTTTTTTCCTCTTTCTTTTCTCATCTTGTTGGTTAATAAATGAGGTTTTAGCTTTATAACTGGCTAAGCCGCTGAAGTATATTTTGTTTTTTTTTCTAGAAGTCTCTGTGTGGAAACACCTTAATATGCTTACTTTTCATTATGCACCTGTAGCAGAGATTTAGTCCAACAGTCAACATGGCACAGGAATGAAAGACCCATTAGCAAAATGAAAAAGCCTATTCAACCATGGAAAGTCCTAACACCCTCTGTGGATTTAGTTTTTTGAGCTTTGACATCATAAGATATTACCAGGCAGATGTTGTACGTAGTGGAAAAAGAATGTAGTTGGCATTTGTAATATATGTTGTTCTCTATAGAATCCTAAGTGAAAAGCTGGGGATTTGTTTTTGTTGGTTTGGGTTTTTGGGGTGGGTTGTTTTGTTTTTTTTTTCTTTATCACATGTTTACATATGCAAAATGAGAACCCCAAGGCTTTGGGAGTACAAATAAGAAAACAAAAAATTAGAAAACTGCTCTTAGGAAAGCAGTTCTTAAGGACATTCTGTTCAAATAACAAAACATAGGTAATACATTATTGCCTAGTTCCTTTTCTAGTACAGATGCAGATATTTTTTTAGCAGAGGTGTTTTATTACCTTATAGCATGTGCAATTGATTGTGATAATAATATTAGTTTCAAAATTAAAATATTATAGAAACTGCATCTTTCCCAGGATACATCAGCTTAACTGTATTATCCTTGATAATTGTGTCCACTTTCAGCTTTTGTAATTTGGATCCATTTATCTAATGTGACAGGTATAGCGTCCATTGTTTCAATAGATGTAAAACTGCTTTCTAGACTCATAGCATGTAAAAGGTTTTATCCTCAAAAGGCAATGCTGCTGCTGTTTCTGCTTTCCCTGCTTGTAGGAGAAGACATGACTGCTGACTCAGAATTAATTGTAACCAGTGAGCTGCCAGTGACAGATACCCATTGCACACGCTAGTACTAGTTCAGAAGGTGATATTTTAATGCACTAGTTACCCTACGGCATCCCTACATTGAGAGCCTCCTTCCTTCCTTGCCTTCCTGCCATCCCCATGCTAATACAAGATATCATAATCTTTATGAGAATTTGTTTTTTCCTGCATATTTTAATCCTTGCTTTATTGAGGAGCAATATGATCTTCTTAATTGAATTTCCTCTAATTCACATAAATAAATAAAGATTGACATCACAATGTTACTATGAATACTGGTTATTTCAAGGTGTGATCATTAAAGGACTTCAAATTTTTCTTTCTCCTTTTTCTTTTTTTTTTCTTTAAAAACACTGTTAATCTGACTACCTTTCAAGCCCTATGATACAAATCTTCCTAATGGACAGCTGGTTGTTTGCTCCTAAATGTGTGGATTTTGAAGTACTATTTTCTTCCTTTTATATACACAGTTAAAACCAAGGTTAGTTCTATTACAGAATGAGGGCTGCATCACCTCATACAAAAGATTGCTACATTTGCGCAAAAGCTGCGGCCTGCTTGATTTCCTATGTCATATGCCATACTAAAGAAATGGAACAGAATATTAAAGTGATCTTTATACATCTTTCTTTTTTCCTGAAGATCATTAGAAACTTTCCTGCTTCTTGGTACTCTGCATATGTGCTGTAGTGACTGACAGTGTTGAAAGCATAAATATACAGCACTGTGTAACACAAGAATTATCAGCTTTGACTATAAGATGCAGTATCAAGAATGATTATTGATGTGCTACCACATCTATCAGTTTACTCAATACAATTAAAAATTTTAGTTGATGTAATGGTTCTGTAAATCATTAAATATTATAAAAATAATTTATGTTAACATTATAAATATAATCACAGATATAACAGTCAGTATTTTCATAGACAAAAGTAATAGGGTTCTTTTTATAAGCAGCCTCCAGATAATCTATATTCCTCAGATAAAACATATTCTAAATTTTTTTTCTCATATTTAAGAATGTAATTTATCATTAAAAGAAAGTCCCTGAAACTTTATTATGATGTTCACACTACTGAAGCCAGATGAGTTTTAGAGAACGTAAATCAGGATAAATTTATAATTAAACAGTTGTTGCTACATTTTAGTTGATCATATACATTATTGATCAACACATGATTTTTACTAATGTAAAACTTATCAGAGTGCAGAGAAGTTATGCTGGTTATTGTTATAATTGGTACAGTGCTTCTTCAATTGAATGCACTTGTAATGTGCGTTATCTGTATTGCTAGAAGGAGCTCATCACCAAAATCTAACTAAACAAATCAATTGAAGTTCACTGAAGTCTTTAAATTACTAAAGATCACATAAAATATAACTCTATTACAACTAAATTGTTTATATGTCAGCTTCTTTGCATGCTGTAATACAAATAAGTTCTTCTTATAAAATGTGCCAGAGCAACAGGTAAGTCAGTGTAGTATCTTTTTGACAGTGAGAACTGTTTCTTCAGCTTCTTGTATTCTAAATACTTAATGGCAGCTAAAATTTCAGGTGTTGAATGTCTAATGTTAGGTGCCAAAATAGTTAGAGGCAGAGTACAAGGTCTACCTTTACTTGTATGACTTTGGGCATTTAAATTTTAAAACTCTGATTTCCATGTTTCTCTCTATTGTCAAGCAGTATATCAACACAATTGTCAAAGAAATTAATGTCTTAAGTTGTCTAATATGTAAGTTTACCTAATCATCTGTAGTCAATGAGTACAGACATCCCACCCAAAAAGGCATTTACTGTTACTTTGCAATCACGTATTTTTACAAAAACTATCCCACATATAACACTAATTTTTAATGGGTATCTACATATAATTGCATCTTCAATTAATCCTTTCTCAGTGTTATTTTCCAAAGAGTTTCTGCTGAGAAACATGCAATAAATATAGGAAACTATGGTTAACTAATGTCTAGCCATTTGGGTGAATAATGTTTCTGAACATTAGTTTAGTTGTTTACTGGTAGCACACCTGGTTATTTTCTTTTATGTTTTATTGTGTACAGCATTTTCCATCTCTTCCCCCCACTTGCCTTTCCATGCATCTGAAATAATAATTTGCATAACTGTGGGCATAGAACTAATTTCCAGAGCCTCAGACAATTAATTCAGGAGAATGGGGGCTAAGACTCAAAATGTTGAGGATTTATTAGTATTTTACCAGACTCCTATGTTGAACAAGGCAACACTCTGATTTTGACTAGATTAAATTGTAACACTCAGCTTTCCTGTTAGGTCACATTTACTTTGCAATCAGGATGATCATACACAGGTAACAATGCTCATTAGAAAAATGAGCATTTGCCTTCTGAATGGATATTAGGAAGGAAAAACTTAAACTAAAACATATAATAGTCCTGTGTTTATTGTCTTTAGTTAGAGGTTTGTCAGTATTCAGAGTGTCCAATTAAAAAAAAACAAAAACACCCAAACCAAACCAAAATCAAAACAACAAAACCCAAACTGAACCAAACAAAAAACCCTGAGCACATAAAATCCAGTGAAACTCAGTAATACTTTATGGCACAAAGAGTACAGTTTCATGAAATAAAATGAAAAAATATTACCCCATAAGCAAAAAAAACAACAAAAAAAGTGATATTACAGCAACAAAAATAAAACCATAGGGTTTGACTGCCAGTCTCTTCATTCACTTCATTCACTGTGCAAAACTAAAACAGTGCAAAACTAAAACAACACCCCAACCAGAGAGACTGTTCTCCACATTTAAATGTGCTTGGGACCAGAAGGCAGTCACTTCTTCAGTAGGTAGATTGTAATTTATAATGTTGTGATAGTTGATTAAATTTATGCATCATTTTAATATATTACAGAGTAATTTACTGATTTCTATGAAATATTAGTATTGCAAAACTGAGCAGAAGAAATCAAATGATTGTCTGTATAACAAATATTTATATTCTGAAATCAGTAACAACATTGTTACCTTAGGGGGAAAACCAAGTTAAATACCTATCCACTCCAGCTATTTATATGGGTAGCATAGTATGAAGATGTACCATGAAGATGCAGTAGGAATTGCTTTTTCTTTTTTCATTCTTAGTTTAGCTTGAGAGCTTGATGGAAACCTTATCTATCTCCATTATCTTTGTTCTGTGGGGAAGATATCAAGATGGGCATGGAGAATGGATTATCCTGTGATGCAAGCAGGATCCTTGAAAAAGGACTGTCATGGGGACTGTATGAGGGAGTTAAGTTTTGATGTGACAAAAAAAAAATAGCCCATTTCTCTTAGCAAATTGCAGGGATCTACAGCATAATTTGTAAATAACACAGAGCCAGGATTACGGGAAGAAGCGAGAGTGGCTTTTACAAAGAAAGTAGAATGATTTTTATCTCAGATTCATATTCTGTAAGCTTGAGTGAAACATGAAAGAAGAATATGTGTATAAGTGATCACTAAGCTACATTATGCAAAGCCCTGTTTAAGGTGCTTTGTGGCCTTCCTGCAAGATGCACTGCAACTACACACTTTGAAAGAAACTCACAGTACCAAAGTACATTTTCGTTAAACTTTCCAATTTGGAAAACAGAAGGTAGATTGTCTATTTTAGAGAGTTTTCATTAAGTCAATCAGAACTGGAAAAAATATACAACAAACTATTATTTATAAAACAAAATAATAAGCAACAATATGTTGATGCAAACACCTTGCCAGTTCTTTCTATGGTACAAATAGATAGATATTTTCTGTGTAAGTTTCCTATTTTATTTTACTTTAAAAAGAATCTCCTTAACCTGGATCACACTCTTGCCATATTAAAAGATGCACTGTTTGTGCTTCCAAAATACATATTTAAGAGAAAAATGTGGTTTTATCTTGTGAAATAAAAGAACAAACTATAGTGCATTTGATGGTGGTTTAAACTATAATTTAAAGTTTGGTGGTAACTAGCATATCTTTTCCCCTCTGGAACTGTTCCTGTCATTTTTGTGTCTTCCATTTAAAATCTTGATCTCATTAAAAAAAAAAAAATCCATGTTTTCGTACATGAACCAAGAGACTCTGTTTTGATCCTGTGAGGAACAAATTTTATCAAACAGAATTCTTCCACAGAGGATCTCCAATAAAGCATTTTTTTTCTTGTGTCCTTACAACAGTGTCTTATACTTTGCACAAACATAATTTCAAGGTATTTGTCTACTGGGTTTTTTAAAATAAGTTTCTTCTCTGAAGAACTGAGTGGGTTTTAAATTTCACTGAAGTATTTCATATATAGACTCTTTGTTTGTCTTCCATAAATTGTTTTCTCAAGTTTCTCTTTAAAGCCTCCTTTTCAGCACTATCCACAAGGCAAAAGTCCCTTTGTTCGTTTTTTTTTTTTTGTGTGTATTTTTTGGGTTGTTTTTTTTGTCTGTTTTTCCTTCATAATATTCCTTTGCCATCTTAACACAGAGTATGGCATAGTTGTTCAGAAAGCAAAGGGAAAAAATTTTTGTGGATGAAAAATCTCTCTATCTGAAATAAAAGGTGTGTTATGCTTGAATATGTATTCTGATACGCAAGAACATGGCCCATTCTGTAAAACTTAATTTGACTTTCTGTGAATTAGATGTTTTGGTGACTTCTGCCTCCTGTCTGGAAAATCAAGGTCAAAAATCAAGGCTCTTAACTTACAACTATAACAAGTGGAGAAGAGGGCACTTTGTTTAAAGTACTGATTTGTAAACTCAGAAGCCAGCTCAGCTGATTAAAATTCAGCAGGTTCTATTTGCAACAACCCAGTGTAGAAATGTTTTTTTAATTATAGCTTGTTTTATAACAATGGATAGGATCTGTAGCCAAATCTGTCCCTGTGAGACATTCAGCAATGGAACAATAGTATAATTGTTTCTTGCATCCCTGATTAGCGAAAACAATGCAATAGTTGTACAAAGCTTGAAAGTCTGGTGTTCAGAGTAAATCTCACCATGAAAAAGCTCCTCTTAATGCTGATCTCTGTAACTTGTTGTTTGATTCAAACCCATAATGGGAAGTAAAATGCATTTTAGGAGCTAGCATACAATGGAAAACACTGAAAAGTTTTTGAAAACCTGTATTCCTACTTCCCACATTAAAGTTCTGTTTCCAACACAACTCGCAACTCATCTGCTGTAGGACATTTCAAACACTTAATATCACAGGGCATGATATTTCCTCTACTTTAGATTTTCAGCACTCAGGACCACAACATAATTTACTCTATTTACAGCCCACTTTCTTCCTGCGTATGAGGGTTTCTGGAAAATATGACAGCAAAAAGTTATCTCACATGCAGTGTCCAAACCTCACTAGTATTGGTCCACCTTCTCTAGAAATCCATACCATGTTAAAATTCCTTCCAGTTATTTTGCTTAAGTAAGGATTTCATTATTGTATCTTTAATGCTCTATGCCAATTTCAAAACAATATTTTTTTATGCAGTTAATTACAAATTCTGGTATCAGAATACATTTTGTACAGCAATGATTGTCCAAAATAAAGTACCTTGGTAAAAAATTTGTTTTCAGCGCTCAAAAATTATGAAACTGCTTCAGATGTTTCTAGATTTTTCCTTTCATTTTTAATTAGAATTCACAGAATCACAGAATTACTGAATGGCTGAAGTTGGAAAGGACCTCTGGAGGCCATCTAGTCTAACCCCACCTGATCAAGCAGGGACAGAGAGACTATTTTCCAGGACCATGTTCAGACGGCTTTTAGATATCTTCAAGGAGGGAGTGTCCACAGCCTCTCTGGACCACTTGTACCAGTGCTTAGTTACTCAGCAAAAAAGTGTTCCTTGATGTTCATAACTTCCTGTGTTTCACTTTGGGTCCATTATTGCCTGTCCTGTCACTGAGCACCACTGAATTCCTCATACCAAGGAAACAGAAGTGAGAAAAACAGGACAGAAGACCATGAGAAAAGCAAAATTATGAGACTAAAATATTTTTTTAAAATGTTTCCAGTTTCTCCAAATATTGTAATGAAGAAAAGTGCAACGTTACATCAAGCACAGGTTCTACTTTTTTGTGCTTGATCCAAAAGATTAGGAATATTCCCCACCCTCCATCATCCATTCCTCCCCTCCACCCAAGAGGTCTTGTTGATATTGGCATTTTCAAATACCGCAGGTGTTACTTAGTTTCACTAATTCTACAAATTAAAATTGGTAGAAAGTAGTAGGTATGCATTTGGTTTCATTGTACCAGGACAGAAGAATCTAGACCACTTTCATGTGTGGTTGATTTGGTATAATTTTGGTTGTTACTATGATTAAAGAAAGTATCAGCTGGCTGACCACCTGGTATGAAAGCAGTGAAAAAAACCCGTGTTCCTATTATGCTTGGACTATCCTTTTATCAGCACCAGTTTGCTGTCCTTTATCACCATCTAAGATTCAGAATTAATTCTTCTCTATACCTCTTGTGGGTGTGAAGTCATGCTTCACCTGGCTGAGCTCTATGAAGTCTGCTGCAATAAGTGATTGAAAGAAGAGTGATTCCATGTAACCGGTACCAATTGTGGTCCTGTTTTCTAAATGCAGCCCAGGTTCAAAAACATACTGACACAAATTGTTTTGAATTATATATTGGAATTACTTTGACACAGGTTAAAGACCTATTATTTTGACTGAATTTTCCTTTCCATTTTGGGTTTCATATAACAATGATGTGATATTTCCTGATTAAAGACTGAATGTTTTTCAGGACCTGAAGAAAACCCATATTTTTCCCTCGCTAAACGATATTTTATGATTGAATATGTCAGAGATTTTAGACTTGAATTTTGGCCAAGTGTTGTGGACCTGAGCCATAACCCCACCTCATGCTGTATATAATCCTGTATATGTTGTAGCATAATTAAGATTTTGTTGTTATTATATTAAGATTACTTGTTATAATTAGTACCAGTATTGTAGCAACTCATTATTCAGAATAACTTGATTACATCTTTAGGTTAAAAAAAAAAAAAAATTCAAAGCTACATTTAGTTGCAAAAGGGAGAAGAGAAATACAGACATCCTCTAAGCATGTTGTAGGATTCCCTTCTGAGACAAAAATCCCTAATACTCTACTAGAGACAAGAAATTCAATGTACAAGTGAAGGGCTCAGCACTGGATCAGGACCATCGGTCACAGCCTGTGGGCTGAATGCCAGCTGCTGGGTGTCTGTACCCTCCCCAGACCATGTGTGCATGGTGTCTGAGTGTGGATTCACTGGCAAACTCCAAGCTGCACCAGCCAGCAAGTAGAAGGCACTGGGTTTGGGCAGGGGCATCAGGCTGGTGGAGGGTCTGTGCTGGTATCTGAGGGGACCTGTGAGTGTGAGGTGCCTCTGGGACAAGTCTGTGGGTGCTGCGTGTGTGCAGTGAGCACCCAGCTGGACCAGATGGAGAGTCAGGAACCCGTGGGCCAGTAAGGAGGGCTGGGATCTGGGCAGGGGTGCTGGGCAGGGAGAAGGTCGGTGCTGGTACTTGGGGGATCCACAAACGTGGATGTGCACATGAAACTGGGAGTGTGGTGTGTGAGCTGCATTAGGGAACTTGTGCCTCTGCCAGCCCAAGAGGAAGAGGGAATGAGGCTGGCTGTGCTGAGCCTGGTGTGAGTCCTGAATTTGGGTGCTGCTGAAAGCAGCACCTGGTCTATGGCTGGCTGTGTGTGTGTTTTGTGTATGTGTCTGGGATCCGTGCTGTTTTGGCACTGCAGCAGCTTTGCTAGTGCAGAGGGGAAAGTGGCAGACATATCCCTTTTATTTTGTTCTTATTAAAAGGAAAATGCCTGCTAGTAATTCCAATAAAATTGCTCAGGGTGGAAATTCTAGAATGAAAAAAGCTGTAAGGTAAGAAAGCTAAAGTTTGCTTAGTGATAATATATAAAGTGATAGTATATAAACTTAGGACTTCTGTTGATATAAATGAATACAACTCAGTGACTGAGAGTATCTATTTGGCTTTGCTACTACTGGATTCCAATCCTAAAGACAGTAAAAGAACTTAAAAGAAAAATGCTAATTATAAAACCACAGCCCAGAGCAAGTAATATTACATTTATTTCTATACTGAATTACACAGTAATCCAGAATTGACTTAATCAACTATCTATGTCCACCCAAGGGAAATGAATAAAAGGAAACCTGGTAGAGGATATTGATCATCATATAAAATGGTAGCAATTATCATTAACAAATAGTTTTTAATAAGAAAACATACAGTTAGTATTATTAACTTGAGGTTTTCCTTATTAAATTAAAAAAAAAAAAAAGGAAGGAAAACGAATGAGTCAGGGCCTGATGCTTTTTCCATTAATTTCAGGAAAACTTACTTTAATTTTGGACAGCTATAAGACACCTGATTTTAATTTCTTTAAAAACGGTAATTAGTGGAAGATACCTGTATCTTCCTAATGCTCTTTTATCTGCTGACTTTGTAGAAATCTGAATGTTTAGCTTAGATATAGCCCATAACTTTCAGATGGTTAATATTAATAAGAAAGTAACCACTAAACTAAACAGTTATTAAGCTTAAGGCAAACTTTGTGAATCTCCTTTTCATTCTAAAACAATCTAGCTAACCAGACCACTCAGGCTCCCTGCTGCTGAAGCTGATTTTTGTGGGAAGATGCGCTTAACTTAATTTGATTACTCTCTTGAGATACTCTTGAACTAGTTGTTTCCACTGCTTCAAAGATGCAGTATTTTGATCCATGAAGACCTGTAATACTCTTTTCATGAAACCCACGGTTGTGGTTGCTAAACAATTTGCAGCAGTGCTCTCGGATCTGGAGGTCACAGGGAATCACTGTATCATTCTGTGGCTACAATTCACAGTTGGGTTACTTCTCCAGCTGAGACAGGCTCAAATCAATAACGGTTAACTAATCCAAGTGTATACTGCAGGGTTTGGGGTTTGCTTTTTTTTCTTTTTTTTCTTGAGGTGATTGGGGTTTTCTTTTGTGTGTTTGTTTGTTTGTTTTTAAAATTTGTAATTCTGTCTCTCATTCACAGTGTTTTTTTGAACAAAGTATGCCCTGCTTATTTTTCTTTCTCTTAAGAGAGTGAAAATTGCTCATGCCATGATTGCATTCCATGATTCTTTGCTGATCATTGTGATTGCACAGATATACTATCAATCCTAAATATTCATTTTAGTTTGATAATTTATATCAGTTAATTTCCTTATAGATATGTATTTATATATCCTTCTATTCCTGCAAGATGACAAAATTTTTTATTGGTTTGTTTAACTTGGTGGACTTTTTTTTCCAGTGTGAACAGTGATAGTACAGGTTTTAACCTCAGAAATATAGTCTTACTGTATTTTCTGATGTAATTAGCTTTTCATAACATAGTTTACAACAGCTTCTGCTTCTCAGAGTTTTTATAGATCACACCTTTAAAATTATGAGAAATATACCTATCTACTGACCACCTTCTTATGAGAAGCTTACTTCACAGATGAGCATGTGCAGACCTTTGAAATTTGGCTCTCCTGCCTGCCATCTTCCCTGGGTTGCTGTAAAAGCAATTTACAAGAAAAAATACAACATGCAAACATGAAAATAATTGCTTCATATGCATTGCCAGGAATCTATTTGTATGTCAAAAGTTTAAAAAAGAAAACCAAAAACAAACAAACAAAAAAACCCCACCAAAACAGCAGAGAAAAAAATAATTAAAAAAAAAAAAGGAGAACAGAAGAGCACTAATCAGTGTGTCCTGTGCTCTTCTTTGTAGTCCCAGCGCCGTGTTACATTTCACCTCCCTGATGGCTCCCAGGAAAGCTGCAGTGACAGTGGTCTGGGAGACCACGAGCCAGTGGGTGGTGGAACCCTGATCTCACACCCTCTCCCTCTGGTTCCGCCGCAGGACGAATTCTACGACCAGGCTTCACCGGACAAGAGGACTGAAGCTGATGGCAACTCTGATCCCAACTCGGGTGAGTCACCATCAGTGCTCTGTTTATCTAAGTTGCTTTAGTAGTAACTTGGTTGCTTTCTTTTTTATACCTTTGAGCTCTGCAATGGTAGAGATATTTTTAAGCATGTGCACAAATATTTGGTCATGTTAGCTCATAATGATTGTTAGGAAATAATGCAGTTTGCCTGAAGTGCCTCATGTAATTTCAACGTAGAAATCCAGTGGAAAAAGAAAACAACTCCATACTAATTGCACAGTAAGTGAGAACAGCTGGGCAAGGGCGTCCTACAAGGTAGCAAGCTTTTCTTGATGAATGCAGCGCTGTTGCTAGTTAGCATTGGATATTGTTTTAGGAAAGTCATTCTAGATACAAAACAGCAAGGACACAGAGGTGACACTATCTGTCAGTCTAACATAGAAAACAGTAAATCAGTGAAGCGCTGAAAAATTTCAAGAATCCAAGTTTATATTGAACACCCACAATTCCCCCTTCTAGCAACAAGAAACATCGGGTTTCCTTGTTGGATTGGAATGGTATGATGTTCTGCTTTTCTGGAACTGTTGGATAGGTATTTTCATACAAATATATGTCCAGTTTGTCTGATTTGGGAATTTCTGCCTTTCTTCTTCTTTCCTTCTCCTTTATAATACCTTTACATTATTGCAGTGCTTTTGTGCCAGTCAGCACTGAAGAATGAAGTGAGGTCTTAACCAACACTATGACTAGAATTTCAGCAGCTGTGAATGGGCTGACTCTTGAACAAGAATGTATGTCTACTTAAACAAGTGAGGAGCTTAAGTGGAATTATCCTGTTAATTCTCTGACCACGTATGATACGTGTGAAAGATTTAACAAGATCAGAGAGGAATTTTAAGGCAGCATGGCATATTGGCCGTGTCACATTGGTTTCACTGACCCGGAATTGCACATCTCTCCAAAATGTAATATAAAAATCCTCCAGGAGTTAGGAAAAAATGGGCCAAGTAAATTTTATACCACGTTATCAAAAATGTAGTTTTTAGAAATTTTGTCAAGTACATTGTGCAAACATAGTATATTGATCATGATTATCTATTTGTACTTGTTACTGAGACTAACAGATTTTGTACCTGTTACTAACAGATTAGCCAGTGACTAAGTGCTCTTAAAAAAAGCTAGATGAAAAGTTTTAATATGTCTGTGGGTACACCTGGTTTAGCATTGGGAATGCTAAATTTATGGCAAATTCATGAAAATCTAACCATCAATCTGTACTGATGATCAGTGAATTATTGAATTATAGATTTTTCCACATTCATCAGACTGAATTAGGACAGACATTAAAATAGTGCATTCCAGATCTCATCATGTCTCACAAACTAAGAAGGGAACGATATGCTCATTACTGTGACAGAAATCATCCTAAGAAAGCCTAAGTCAGGAAGAGAGTAATGGCATCCATTAGATGAATTTGATTTTTATATCTTACTCAGTATCAAGCTATTGCCCAGGCATTGTGTCGAAAGTTATTGTGCTACTGGAGGCACAAATTTTTGGAAGAGATGTGAAATGGATTTTAAAGCAATTTATGGTTATTGAAAATCCTGTGACAATTTTCAGAAGACAAAAATGTTAACTAGTTATTGGGAAAAATTACTTTGTGGATATTTACATATGTTCATGGTTAAAATAACTGATGTAGTACCATTTCAACATTGTATTCTTTGAAACTTCTAAACTGAATTTCTAGTTCTATTTCAGTGAAATGTTAAATGGGTATATGTAATGGTAGACGGAGTTTCATTTCAGTGGCTGTTTAAGGATTGCTGCTTATGAAAGTACTTGGGGCATGCTGAGGTAAAAAATACAGCTATAAAGTAAGGAATAAGTCTTAATGGAGAGTCATAGTGTTACCATGTACATGTACTACTGCTAGTTTTGGATTATAAATGTGGCAGAACAATATTTTTATTTGAAATGTTTCAACTGAAGGGAAAAAAAATGCTTATGGGAACATTATCTAATGATCTTCAAAAAAAAAATCTAAACTAAAAATAGAGATTTGTCCCACTGTATTTTTATGAAAGTTTATTCTAAGTAAAAGTTTGTTTCAGCTCATAAGAATATGATATTAATCTTGATAGTAAAGTCTTTGCCTCATAGTGAGAGCAATTTTGGTTAATAGCTTTAATGCTCAGTGAATTGTGTGATTTATTATTGTACACTGTGAAGTTATATGAATAAAAATGCAGCCATTGTATCTCAATATTAGTATGCTGCTATTTTAATTATATTTGAAGAGTAATCAAGGGCCAGGTCTTCAAAACCTGAAGAAGAAAAAAAAAAAGCTAAAAATCTTGATAACATTACACAAAGGCATGAGAAACATTATTGCCACATCTTCTTGCAATCATTAGCTTCTACAGAGACACAAGAGCTACACTTATATGGTTTAATGAAAGATACGTACACAGTGAGAGTATATTCATCTAGCTAATCTTAAAATAGTGAGATCTCTAACTCGGGGAAACTGAAATGAAGAGAGGTACCGATGACGCTAGTATTGTCAGCCACACACCTTCACTGTGGTTTTGAAGGAAAGATAGCAAGATATAGAAATATGAAGTAAAAGATTTTTTTTTTTTATATGAACTTTTAGAATCACATGCGTAGTCCAAGTTTGGTTTGTAATACTCAAACCTATCTTTATTGTCAGAGGACTGTGATGTTAACTTGCCAGTTAGTTGCAACTGCCTGATATTTCACCTTTGTCTCATTTACACCCTGATAACACTTTACAAAAATTCTTTCGTCAGTGAGCAACAATTCACCGTGTTCAAAAACAACATAGCATTGCAGAGTGACAACAACACTGAGGTTTTGTTATGCATTATTAAGTGATAACAACGACGAGTAATTCAAATTTACTACAGGAAATCTCATTATTCAAGAGTCATGGTTATGATGATTTAATTTTTCATACAATATTGATTTGTAAGGCATGCCTTGTGTATGTTACAACATCTTATTGCATTTAAATGCAGTGATTAACAACCTTAGTCTTTTCTTGCTGACCATGAATTTGTCAGATGCCTGGGTCAGTAGGAAGAGAAAGCAGCATGACTAGTTTGGCTACACTGGCATAATGATGACAAAAAAATAAATATTATAATGTTGAGTGTAAATATTATAGTGTTGAGAGTCTGTAAACAAGCAAAACAAAACAAGGCACATGCTAAAAAGGAGATTCTATAGTTTTCTGGAAACTAATGGCTTTGAAAAATCTGAACTGTGCTTTGGTGTGTGGAATGCTGACCTTACGTGTTCTCCAAAGGAGCACCATCTTTTGCATTTGAAAGGTGTGCATATAACACTTCCTATGAAAGCTAAAGGAAGATATCAGCTGATTAAAGTTCTTTACCTTTTGTTGTATCAGATAAGAATGCAGAAAACAAAGTTTCTTTAGGATCTAAAAAAAGAAAAGGTCGCTGTAAGATTGTATTTACTGGCATGACTTCATAGCCTGTCTTATTACCAAAATTCCTGCTTTTAAATGATTTTAAATGTGCATATTAGGAAGTGCACATTTAACTCAAACATCTTTATCATCAGTTACAGCAGAAGTGTACAGCTGTCTGGTGTATTTTAATGTGGATTATTACCTCAATAATTACACAGAACTGTGTTTTTCTTTGCCAATGGTCAGGTGCAGAATGATATTTTTCACTATTATATGTGTGGGTTTTGTAGACATAAAAAAACAACCCACCAAATTAGTGAGTTTTTCTTTAGCTGTGGCTTTAGTAAAGGTTGTCAGGGACTTAAATTTAGATTGGAATTGTTAATGTATCTGAGGGTTTCATGCAGCAGAGCTGTGCAATAGAACTGTATGAAGGAAAGATGTGCCTCCTAGTGTAAAGAAGGGGAAAAATGCAGTTTAATGAAAATGCTTGATAAATCACATTTTGATAGCTGCAAGCTGTGGATGTGATTCATTTTTCTTCAAAGAGATAGAGGAACAGCATATATTTAGTAGAGTATTAGACCTGCTCTAGGGAGAAAGCCTACTATGCACTGTGAATGAAACTATGCAATAATTCCAATGGATTAAAACCAGACAGGAATATAATATTTATGTTTTATGTTGTTTATAAAACTAAGTAAACACTTGCCTAATTTCTACACGTCATTAATAAGTGCTAACAATACATGTTACATAATGCAAAGTGACATCTTTATAAAAATAAGGAGGTGCAGAAAAAACTATAACAAAAACACTTAGTAAAAAGGATGACCTTCAAATTAAGCAGAATATTCTATTATGTCTTAAATTATTAATTACAAATTACAAAACAATTCCATATTCTTGGAAATAATTTTATAATGCTGTCAATAATACTGTTTTGTGGATAGCTTTTTTTGTTTCCAGTACATTGAAAATTTTATGGGTAAATGTGGCTGATAAATACCTGAGTTCCCACATATACTATGGTAGTTTAGCCAACTGATGTCAGCTGTATTAAATCATACTATAATTCCAGTAATAAGTAGGAATATGTCTGTGGCAGTGGTTTAATTATGATTAAAGTTCAGAGTAAAGGCAAGACTGTCTTGTATTACACTTGGTCATATGATAGGGTCCCATGTGGAGAAGCTGAGCCTTTCATGCAAAGAGCTTTGGTTTTACAGTGTCACTATCATTACACCCAGTGGGTGATGATGGTTTAACCTTGCGGGCGTACCCTTTGCTTGATCCTGCCTTTCATTTTAATGCCTCAGAAGTTTCTTGGCTTACTTGGCAATATTGAAGTCCATAGCTAAACATCCTAAGGTATAGAAAGAAATATTACTTTGTTAATGCTTAGCTGCAGATAAATCACTGTCCGTAGTTATTTCTGTGTTTTTGTAATACGAGACTCTATGTGAACTAAAATAGGAACATTTGCCTTTGAGTCATTTCCTCCATTTCATTAAAAACAAGTTCGTACCTCACACAGAATCTAACACTGTCACATTTAGCTACAGGCAAGTAGGAGTAAGAAAAACTGGAGTCAAGTTGTGAATTAGCCTGCTGAAGAGCTATAAAATAGTCTGAAGTCTGAATTCAATCTTAGCCCATGCACTTCTTCTTTTAATAAAGATAAATAAAATCTGAAAGATATAAGAGGAAATTGCTATCTTTTAACATCTCTTTGTTGCCTCATTACAGTGAGAATTTTAAAATTGTCTTAGTTTAGAAAAGCCACTGTGTTACATCTGTTCTTGATTGACTCTCATCCCCCCCCCCCCCCCCCCCGCCCCAAAGGTAAAAGGAGTGTAAATCAGGATGGTATAGCTACTGAATGGGCAACATGAGGAGAACTTGTCCCATTGCTTCTCTATGATGTACACCTAATGCATCTGAACTTTCTGCTGCTGCTGCCATGCAAGATGAGATGGTCCTTAGATCCTCAGCAGCGAGCTGAAAAGGCTAGATGGGGTATTTGGACTATTCAGACTCGTAAGAAAAATTTAGAAGGGTTAATAGGATTAAAGGATGGCGAACATT
The DNA here is from genome assembly GCF_033815535.1 of Pezoporus flaviventris. NCBI lineage: Eukaryota > Metazoa > Chordata > Aves > Psittaciformes > Psittacidae > Pezoporus > Pezoporus flaviventris. The sequence continues at coordinate 2,456,616 of NW_026892616.1, read as the reverse complement.
GCACATTAGGAGAAATCTGGTGCCTGTGACTGGCATCTCTGATGAAACCTAGGACAGTTTAAAACTACAGATCCTTTGCCAGTGGTGCAAGCTAAACATTACCTAGTCAAACCTCTGCCGTAGCACAGTGCATAGAATTTCACACAAGGTTTCTTAAAGCAAGCCTGTATTTTCATAGTCCAGTGATCTATTTCCTTTGATGTTTCTATTGGGTTTACATGACAAGGTTGTGGGAAGTGGTGTCTGCAGGTGGTGCTTCTATGAGAAAAGACCAGAGGCTGCCTCCATGTTAGACAGAACCAAGTCCTGCTGACTCCAGAAAGACCCACTGCTGCCTGAAGATGCACAGGAGCTGGAAGAGAGGAGTAAGAAAAATGTGCTGCAAGCAGCAAGGTCAGTGAAGAAAGTGGGGGAGATGGTACTTCAGGCAGTGGAGCAGAGGTTCCCCTGCAGCCTGTGAAGAAGACCATGGTGTCTGTCTCCTGCAGCCCATGAAGGAGTATACCCCAGACCAGGTAGGTATGTCTTGAAGAAAGCTGTCGTTCTTGACAAGCCCATTCAGGAGTAGGCTTCTGCAGGAACATTGGCCCCCTGGGACCCACTCTGAAGCATTCTGTTCCCAAACGTCTACACCCCATGAAGGGACCAATGCTGGAGCAATCAGTGAAAGACTGTATACTTTGGAAGGGACCTCATGTTGAAGCAGGGGAACAGTGTGATATTGGTGTCCATAGTTTAGACATGGTGTTCAAATCATCTTGGATCTGTAATAAACTGGTTAGTTCTTTGTAGGATTTTGAATGTTGCAATATTTTGCTCTTAAGCACTTCTTTCGTTCTTTTTTTCAGTGTTGGTTCCTCCATATATCCCGTCAAATCTTACCTGTTTAAGTTTTAACCTCTTACCCCTTGTCCTGTCACTACAGTCCCTAATGAAGAGTCCCTCTCCAGCGTACTTATAGGCCCTCTTCAGATACTAGAAGGCTGCTATGAGGTCTCCACGCAGCCTTCTCTTCTCCAGGCTGAACAGCCCCAACCTTCTTAGCCTATGTTCATATGGGAGGTACTCCAGTCCCCTGATCATCCTTGTGGCCCTCCTCTGGACTTGTTCCAACAGTTCCATGTCCTTTTTATGTTGAGGACACCAGAACTGCACACAATACTCCAGGTGAGGTCTCACGAGAGCAGAGTAAAGGGCAGGATCACCTCCTTCGACCTGCTGGTCATGCTCCTTTTGATGCAGTCCAGGATACGGTTGGCTTTCTGGGCTGTGGTCACACACTGCCAGCTCATGTTAAGTTTCTTGTTGTCTAACACCCCCAAGTCTTTCTCCACAGGGCTGCTTTGAATCTCTTCTCTACCCAAAGTGTAGCTGTGCCTGGGACTGCTCTGACACAGGTGTATGACTTCACACTTGGCTTGGTTGAACTTCATGAGGTTGGCATCGGAACACCTCACAAACATGTCACTGTTCCCTTTAACCCTGACCCACAAACTCTTTATTGACTGCTCACCTGCCCCCAGACAGAGTTCCATACTCTCCAGCCTATCCCTAACATAAAGGGCAACTCCCCCTCCCTGTCTGTAAGGCCTGTCTTTTCTAAAGTGCCTGTAACCTTCCATTCCAACACTCCAGTCAGAGGAGCAATCCCACCATGTTTCTGTGATGCCTATTATATCATACCCCCGTAGATGTGCACACATCTCTAATTCCTCTTGTTTGTTCCCCATGCTATGGGCATTTGTATAGAGGCATCTGAGCCGAGCTCTGAATGAAGCCAGCTCGTTGGCTGGAGCGGCTGGAATATCTCTACATCGCTCTGAGCATTTATTATAGGTGCTGGCAACAGACTGAGTGTGTTGGGATGGAATGATGCCCCCCTCCCCCAACACATCTAGTTTAAAGCATCCTTGACCAGCCCAGCAAGCCTCCCACCAAAACTAGACCTTCCACCAACCCCCAGTAGACCTGGCCTACTAAATTGAGTCCCATGTTCTAAATACCCAAACCCCTGACTGTGGCACCACTGTTCTAACCATTTATTAACCTGGCCGATCCTCCTAGCCTTTTTAAGGTTTTTCTTTGTATCCTGGAGAGTTGATGAAAAGACAGTCTGAGCTCCAGAGCTCCTAACCACCTCTCCCAGTAATAGTCAGTGGGACTTACTAGAGCAGGCAGCCTCTCTGCAACATCCCTGATCCATGCTCCTGGTTGGCAACACACCTCCCTTGAGAATGGCAGCGATATTTGTTTAAAATTTTTGAGGTTGCTTTTCCTGAAATTCAATGAAAGTTATTATTTCCAGCTATGCTTTTTTGTTACATTGATACTAAGATTCATTTCCTGATGTTTCTAGTGGAGTCTTAGTAGTGCAACTGCTATTCACAATGGCAAACATTTAGTTATTTAAAAGAAAGGTTATAGTTGTGAGAATAAAGGTGTTAGGTATAGCATGGAATTGTCAATTGCAGCATTCAAGTGGTTGCAAATCCCAAGTAGAATTAGAATTGCCAACGGCTGCAATGAGAGAAATAACTCCATACAGGAGGAATAACCCCATTGCACCAGCACAGACTTGGACCAGACGAATTAGGAAGCAGGTTCTCAGTAAAAAAACTGGGAGCTCTGGTGGACAACAAACTGACCATGAGCCAGAAATGAATCTTTGAAGAAAAGCAAAAAAACCTCCTGGACTACTTTAGAAAGCGTATTGCCAGCAGATTTATGGAGATGATCCCTCCCCTCCGCTTAGTATTGGTGAGACACATCTGAAGTGCCAAGTCCAGAGCTTGGCTTCCCATTATGGAAGGGAAATGGAAATATGGAGCAAGTCCAACAAAGGCCTTCGAGGGTGATTAAAGTATTAGAGCATCTGTCACTTGAAGAGATGCTGAGAGAAATGGCACTGCTCATCCTGGAGAGGAGAAGGCTTAGAGAGGATCTTATTAAAGTGTAAAAATACATGATGGGGTGTGGCGAAGGAGAATAGAGATAGAGGCAGACTCTTCTAAGTGGTATACAAAATGAAAGAAGGGGCAATAGGGACAAACTGAAATACAAAGAAATTCTCTTTAAACATAATGAAAAAAAAACAAACCACTCACACTTTCTTACACTTGGGAAAATAGAACTCTGTACCAGGTTTCCCAGAGAGATTGGAGAGTTCCCATGCTTGGACATTTTGAAAACTGAAGTGGACATGGCTCTGGTTGACCCTCATTTGAGCAGGGAGATTATACTAAATTTCTAGATGTCCCTTGCAATCTCAAACATTCTGTGATTCTAAAATCATAGAATAGCATCACAGAATCATAGAATGGTTAGGGTTGGAAAGGGCCTTAAGATCATCATGTTCCAATCCCTCTGCCATGGGCACAGATGCCTCACCCTAAACTGTGCTGCCCAAGGCACTGTCCAGGCTGGCCTTGAATACTGCTAGGGATGGAGCATTTAGCACTTCTTAGGGCAACCTCTTCCAGTGCCTCATCACCCTCACAGCAAGAACTTCTTCCTTATATCTATCCTAAACTTCCTCTGTTTAAGTCTGAACCCATTGCTTCTTGTCCTATCACTACAGTCCCTGATAAAGAGTCCCTCTCTGACACCCTTGTAGGCCCCCTTCAGACACTAGAAGGCTGCTATGAGGTCTCCATGCAGCCTTCTCTTCTCCAGGCTGAACAGCCCCAACCTTCTTAGCCTATGTTCATATGGGAGGTACTCCAGTCCCCTGATCATCCTTGTGGCCCTCCTCTGGACTTGTTCCAACAGTTCCATGTCCTTTTTATGTTGAGGACACCAGAACTGCACACAATACTCCAGGTGAGGTCTCAGGAGAGCAGAGGGGCAGGATCACCTCCTTCGACCTGCTGATCCCGCTCCTTTTGATGCAACCCAGGATATGGTTGGCTTTCTGGGCTGTGGTCACACACTGCCAGCTCATGTTAAGTTTCTTGTTGTCTAACACCCCCAAGTCCTTCTCCACAGGGCTGCTCTGAATCTCTTCTCTGCCCAGCCTGTAGCTGTGCCTGTGGTTGCCCTGACCCAGGTGCAGGACCTTGCACTTGGCTTGGTTTTAACTTCATGAGGTTGGCATCAGAACACCTCACAAACATGTCAAGGTCCCTCTGGATGGCATTCCTTCCCTCCAGCATATTAACCAAACCACACAGCTTAGTGTCATTGGCAAATTTGCTGAAGGCGCACTCAATCCCACTGTCCATGTTGCTTGCAAAGATGTTGAACAGGATTGGTTCCAACACCAATCCCTGAGGGACACCTCTTGTTACCGGTCTCAATTTGGGCACTAAGCCATTGACTGCAACTCTCTGCATGTGGCCATCCAGGCAATGTAATACAGATGTGAAGAAAGATGGAAAGAAAAATCTGTTCACTAAGCTACTGGTTTTTGATGAGCTTGCCTAAACATACAGTGTAGTGCCATTTATGGTAACATAGGTTGTGCATACATCCCTATCTGACATACATGCCACAGGAACATATATATATTATATATATTATATATATTTTTTCTATAGGAAACCAGGAAGCATAATGAAAAGATATCTGAAATTACACCAAAAATAATTATAGGGCAACTATATTAAGACTAAATAACTACACTAGTTTGCCTAAACACTCTTTACATAGAAAAATATAGACCATGATATGCTTGATAAGAACATGATAAAGGAATAAGACCAGTGGTCTGTCTCGCACCATACTTTGTGTGGGCAGTGGAAGAAACTATATATGAGAAGTACTTTTAGCTCCTAAGTTAGGTATCTGAACTTCATCTAGCACATTTCATAGACAAGAGTTCCAGACGTTAATGATGGAACTCAGCTCCATATCATAGTCTTCTGAATTTGGATGCTTACTTGTAAAGATCTAAAACTTTATCCTAAATGTCTAAGATCCCTTTTTAATTTCTTGATCAATAGAGCTTTAATGTCATCTTAAAGCAGGTTCCTAAAAAAACGGTTGGCTAAATTTTCACTCTAGAGTCCATTTACCGTATTTCTATTGTGAAATAGGAGTGTAATAGCAGCTGAAATACCAAATTTATATATGGACATTTGAGATTACTTTAGCTCCAGAATGTAGATGCCACTTAAAATACCCTGAGGTTACCTACCTGTTGTTAACTGCACTGCTTTCTTTCACATTTGGTATCCACATGCAAATATCCTAGGCACCCCTGGATATTTTTAAACTAGCCTTGCACACAAATTATTAGGCAGCAGCAGTGAGGTTTAGGTTGAGATTCATTGAAGAAGAAGTTAGTGAATTTAGTTAAGTAAGTGCGGGTGTTATATGTGTAACCTCTCTATGTATCTATAACTCATTCAGATGTGAGTTAGGCAGTCTGAGCTCCAATTGTCAGTGAAGACCTAGTTAGTACCATAATTGAGTCTAGACACCCACTCAGTTGGGTGTCTAATTCAATGTGAGAGGCATAGTTTTCAAGACTATATTGACTAGATTGTCATTGTGTATATGGGAAGCTTAGACACCTAAATTTAGCTGATTCCATCAAATCCAAACTTTTTTTGTGAGATGAATCCTAGCTGTTCTTGTTGCTAAGGGAATACTCTTCTCTTTTGGGAGATTTAACAGTCTTTCTAACCTACCTGCATGACATTTTTGAAAGGAAAATGAAGTTTTTTAATTTCCTGACTCATTTTTACAGTACTAATTAAATACAAATACCAATTTACATACTTTCCTTTTCCTCTTTTTTTGGTATAACTTCAGCTAAAACATTGTATCTTTTAACACACAATCCTAAAGAAAAATTTCTAATATTTTTGTTCTGTAATCAGTTTTTCTCCCATCAAACACAGTTTGGTAAATAAGTCTCATGCCATTTTGAAAAAACAGGATCTCTTGAAGTGAAGATTTTGAATTTTGACTGTCCCTTTAAGAATGTCCTTATGGAACATTCCTGGAAACCAGTCACAGGATACTGAGTTCCTTCCTTAAAGCAAATGGCTTAATAAGATTTTGCTTTCCAAGAAGGAAGTCTAGTCTTTCGGTAGAAAAAAATGTCTTAAAAAACATCATTAGATGTCAGTGTCTTCAGGTTTGACCTAATGTTGTCCATAGACTAGGTATTTGTTTTGTTTATTATGCTTATTTAATGGCTTTGCAGTTTTGTTTTTATCAGATTTTATGTTTGCTTCTTTGTTGTAAATCTAAGGAGAAGCCCATGCATATGAAGGGAAGTTCCCTGACTAAGATCTGAACATCGTTTGTTAGATGGATAATGAATAATCTCTGTTCTTTCAAATATTTACCTTCCCAAGGAATGCTTAATGTTTCTCTGCATAAACTTAATCTGTTTGTTTTAAACAAGAGAAGGGGTAGGAAAGATGAATTATGTAGATTGAAAACAAATGAGGGATGATATTTACAAACTAAAACATACATATATAAGTAAACCTTCTGGAAATAGGAATAACAGCTGAATCTTTTTTCTAAAGCTTTATTCCCTTTCATACTGATACAGGTAAATACATGTTAGAATAAGACGTAGGGAGAATGAAAATAGTAACAGAACACTTACTTTGTTCACCTGGCACAACATCTTACATTTGTTTATTCTTTGGTTGAAAGGTGAAGGCATGCCTTTCAGAGAGAAGTCATCCAGAAGTGATAACATCATAAACGAGCTAACTTAGGACACATTTACCTTTGGCAAGGAAAGGTAAAAGGGAAAAAAGAGAAAGCCTTAAACCCTGGGGGTTTTCCCATCTGCAATAAAATACATAAATAGAGACATAAATAATACTTTCACTCTCAGGAAGTTTAGAATATTTTGCAGGTTTAGGAAAAAGATTTTCAACCCATATTACATCACCGCAAAAATTTTAAAAATGTATTCTTTGCGTAGTAACATCTGGTCATCTTTAGGAAAAAGTAGAAATAAATATTTTCTTCTTCATACCTACATATTATTTTTATACCTTAATAAGTGTAGTTATAGCTACATTAGCAACTAATATTCAGAACAGTAGGAACAGACCTGAGTGCGAAGCAGCTGGTGCTGAGATATTTACTGATGAATAATTACTGAAGAATAATTCTGGTTTCATTTCATCCAAAATTAATCCCATCCTTGTGTTCCAAAGGGGGTCCACAACACAAACCCGCTTGTTTCAAGTAGAGATGACTGGGAGATTCTTGTCACATGTACACTCACAAAAGTCAATGTAGCCATACAGTTTCTTTCCCCATGGGCCTACTCTTTTATCATTTTAAAGAAATTTAATTACAGAACTATCATGTAAATACTGCCTGCTTAAATATTCTCAGCATATTTATGGTGATTTTAAAGTTCTTTACCCTGAGAAACACACAAAAATGTCATTTTCAAGATAAAACTTGAAATTAAATGTTATGTGTGTACAGTTTAGGAAAAGGATTCTTTTTGCTTTCTTGGTGATATGCCCAATTACCCTTTTAGATTATATCTGTGTTGTCTTCAAGGTCTAAAGAACATTTTTAAGTTCACTGAAAAAGATTGAATAACTTCTTGCTTTTACTTTAGACCTACTAAACAGTACTGAAGTATTTTATTGCATATCTGCATTTATGGAAAAATGTCATGGAGGCTATTGAAGGCATACTTTAATATCAAGTAAAAGCATCAGTTATAAATAATTCATCCATCTAAAGTAACTGGAAAAATATGAAAAACTTCTTAGCTTTATAATCATTGCATATTTTTAATCCAAAAAACTCATGGAGTGCATGTTTATCATTTAGATGTCCTTTATTTTTGCTTATGTAAAATATATGTATGACTGACATTACAGTGTGAAGGACTGATTGATCAGTTTTGATGTATAGCTTTTACTGAATATTAACAAATCCTTTTGAGCAGTGTTCAATTTCTGAATTTAAGGGAAAGCAATTTGGTAGTCAAAGCACATAAGTTGTTGCAATTTAAAATGTATTTTAAATATGCAAGCACATATTTCAATATTGCCAAAGACTTACTTATACTGTAACTCAGCAAAGACATAAAGAATTGATTTTATTTTCAGTAGACAAACCAATACAATTTGGGTGTTTTGGGTTGTTTTGTTTTTTTTTTAAATATATTTGGTTTAACCCAATAATTAAACCCAGCCATTTACTAGCTGTGAGTGTGTATGTGATCTGGCAAGCACAGCATAGTCATTAACTAATGGATTGTAGCTATAGTCGTTCACTAGAAATGTGTAGGTGGTTAGTAGAACCATAGTGTTACCAACAATTTTAAAGTCATTTGTAGGTTAGCTTGTGAAATTAAAAGTCTAATCAAATATTTCCCTGCACTGCTGCCTTTTTCAGCTGATTTAACTGCAGATTCTTTGAGTCATTCAGAAGAAGAACCAAATGACTCAAAAATAATCATCCATACCACAGTGGATTCACTGTTTGAATGATAGTTTCACAGTTTATATATTTATTTTAATGAGAAATTAAAAGAATAGCATAAAGTAATTCCTTTGTGCCATTATTCCAGGTATTTTTTTTTATACTATACACATGCCCTTTATTATTGCTTCATTATGAATGGAAATCATATATTTTCAATTGTAAATAGACCATAATATAAATTTTTATTTGCATGAGCAACTACACTGTTTAGAGACACATGAAACCCATTCTTTTTCAGAAGAGTGAAAATATCTAACATATGTTGCAGATGAATATAGGTCACTGTGCCAGCTGTAAAAGATAAATATATGCATATATTCATACTGATATGCATCATTTTAACACGTTTAGCTAGGGTAATGAGATGTTCAGATAATCTAGATGTTTACTAATGATACTGACCTCTGGTTACTCAACTTCCCTTCAGTATTTAAAGAGATATCTTGACTGATCTTAAAGATGGATGTAGTTAAAAATAATGTAATGCATCTTGATACTCTTGATACTCTATGCGGTCTACTCAGACTCTCATGGTCACGTTTTCAAAAAATGCTATGTAGGAGCCCAAGCTCACAAGCTCTATTGATGAATAAATGGACTGCTGTATTAGGCCGTGTCTGTCCAGTTAATCTCTCAGAAACAAAAAAAAATAGGTTTATGCATACTTAATTTTCTAGACTATATGAGTCATGCCACCCAACAGAACAAAATACTTTGGTGTTAAAGAGTGTATTTAATGCTTACATTGTATCCTGAAAGTAGAGACAGCATTTTTGAGCTACTTTCTGCATAAATGGCAGAAGAGGTCATGTCCAAAGATGGAGACAAAATGAAAAAGACAACTTTAGAGAAACTTGTGAGTTTATCCATATTATTTTGCAAACAATGACAATGTTATTATGAAAAAGTTATAGTTTGAAAAAAGTCTGGTTAAACAAAAAATAATAAAGATTCATAGACTCGCCAAATAGTAAGCTGTTTTGCATGCTTTACTAGGTTTTGGGCTTAAGATCAGCAGCTGGTTCCTCAAGAACATACTTGAATAAATAAATCTTTATAAAAATAATAGTTAAAGAAGCATTTAAAAAATTAAAGTATGATCCATTGGAAGATATCTTAGCACAAAAGAGACTCATGGGCTACTCTTCCATTTTTAGAGAAACATTTTCTGTGACCTTTTATAAGTCTGTATCTCTCACTTGCTTGTTTGATCAAAAGTATATTCTACTCTTCTATCTAATTTAGTTCAACTGCTGTGAATCTCCACACACTAAAAGACTAAATCCTGGGGGCACTGTATGTTGATATCTGTCTATATTTCATTTCTTTCATTTAGAAATCAAGTATCAAATACAAGATAAAGTGCATTTGTCAACGGAACAAGTCCAGAAGTGACGGTTGCCTACTTTATTGCACAAATGCAGGGAAAGAAATAGAGAGAGATCAGACTAGGATTAGTGGAAAGGCAGAGAAAGGAATGTCTTGGAAGCTGATAGTAAGCTGTACGCATGGTATATGGAAAATGGAGTGCCAGGGAAATGACATTGGTACAGGTAGCTTTCCATCTACATTGAAACATTTTACAACTGCTCTGTGCTGCTCAGAAAGCTGTTCTATTTATGGCTCAAAAATGTCCATGAATCATTCTGTCAGCTGAAAAATCTTCAAGGGAAGAATGCTTGTCCTCAGAAGACTACAAAATTCCAGAGCAAACTAGAAAACAAATCAAACTGAGAAAGAGAGCACTTATCTGGGGGGAAAGATGAGTGCCATATTGCTTAATTCAGCCTCCTTCCTTTTTGGTCTCGTTAAATGTTTTCTTATATCAAGATACCAACCTATTCAATGTTGCATTCTGTTACAAGGTATATGGCATCTCATAAATCTGGCAGTTCACTGACAGCAGTGTTCTACTTTTCTATCTTACCCATTAAATTCTATTTAATCAGGTTAAGGCTATTAGATCTGAGGAGCATGTCTAGACTAGCCAATGGTGTTAGACTGTCATGGTGCCAGATGTAATGCTTAAGAGTAGATAGCACTGACCTCCAAAATATTGAGGAAATACTTGCACATTGTACAACTCTGGTAAGACTAACAGTAGTATAAGAACAGAGTTTTGGTTGTATTTTGTGTTTTCTTTTTTTCCTTCATACATATGTGGTATTCATCAAACATGTACAATTTCTATACATTATGTTCACTGCATCCAAACTTAAAGTATAATCCATAAGCAAGTAAATCTCTAATGTGGGAAGTATACAATGGTATATTCAGTCTCAGGGAAATATAGTAAAGATTCAAAAATACTGTTACTTTTTTTAAATAAATTTGACATATATTACTTCTTAGCCAAGATTAAATAATTGGATCATTTAAATTATATTAAAGAATGAAAAAAATTCAAACCGTTTTCCCACTGGAAAAGATAATCAACTATAAACTGAAGCTTAATGTCTTCTTAAGTCATTAAGAGTGTTTCTTTTTTGATGGAGTTTATTCCACAGCTTTGATCATTTGAATCAGCCAGTCACAATCAGAAAGGGTGGATTGGTGTAGCTAATTTATGTCCCTGGATGATACTCCAATAAAATCCCAGTTTAAAATGGTTAAGAGATGACCAATGTAAAAAAAAAAAAAAAAAAACGAAAACAAAAATAAGTAATCAAAAATAATCTTGAGCTTCTTCCTGTCTAGTTGAGGGTCAGCTTCACTGATATAATCTACCTTCTGAAAGGTTTGTCAGACTAGGCCATTGATCTGTTTATTAAGGGGTCAAACTGCAGGCAACTTGAAAATAGTGCTTTCTATTGTAATAGTTGGTTGTTCTCAATAATAGAAACTGGACATTTTTAATGGGGACAGAAAAGCAGAGATTTTCATTGTTCGGCGTTTGTTAGTTTGTTTTTTCAAGGTGCTGCCTGTTCAGGCAACACGTGAGAAAAGTTATCCTTAGTTGTCATTGTAAGCACATTTGTTTGATGGTCAGGAATAAAAACTTAATTAGTGTAGACATCTAAACTTCCAGCCATGTGTGCACAGACATACAGGGATTTTTTTTTCCTTCTGTAAAAAATGCCATTTAAGGAAGCACCAGAATGATCAGCTAATTATGAAGCACTATGTTTATTTCTAAATCTGTTTTGCATAGTATGTTCTTTGATACACTGTACTAATAAAATAATTTCTATTCAACCATACAAAGTGTAATAAAGAATGAGTACCTTATCTATTGGTGTCTCCCATTTGCTCAAATCTTTTCATAAAAGTCTCTTATAAAACCTTACTACTTACTGCCATTTCAGCTCTTCCCAAGTAACACTTTTACACCATAAGGGTAAAGACATACCAATTTTATCTTCATTACCATGTTATGCGATAAACAAATTTGGCATGCAAGAATTTCTCCGTGTTAAGATAAATTCAATCATTAGACTAAATTTTGCTGCACTACAAATACACATTTCAACCTATTTTTATTACCTAACATCTGTGGGCAGTGATTAGCAGTTTTGCTCATTATCAGTCTGTACCATCTACATAAATCCTGGCCTCAAATTGTTTGTGTGATAGTTCCCCGAACTTTTTTTAACCTTTCTGTCTCAAGTGTTTCAACTAGATTTTTAAAAGATAAATATTTCATTTTTCATGTTTAAGCTTGACTGTAAATCAGAAAAATATATGAAAGATTCTTTGCAACTGCATAATGTTTCTCATTACTCAGCCTGGCTTTATGTTATGAAATGAGTGTGTACATTTTTATTTTGCTAAATACTTGTATTTTTCAACCTCATTCACTTAATATTTTCTTCCCCTTCCTTTCCCCTCCATGCGTCCTTCCTCCCGCTCCCCATTTTCTTTTAAATATATTGGAAGTAGTTTCCAGGATTGTATGGAGATGTATTGGGTGCAGGTGCTCAAATGCTGGCAGTGGTGGGGGCTGCAGAGTGACTGGTGTGAGAAGAGGGGGGGGGCTGCCCCATGCCAGTTACAGACAGCTCCAGCCAGCTCCAACTGACTCACCACAGGGCACAGCTAGGCCCCACAGACAAGGGGGTGACACATCAGGGAAAGTGTGTTTAAGAGAGGGTAAAAAATATTATCTGGTAATGAGAAATAAGGAAAGATGTGAGAAGAGCGCCTGCGCAAACTTCACGGTGAGAGAAGAAGGAGGAAAAAAGGTTCTCCAGGCACCGGTGTAGAGAATTCCCTGCAGCTGTTGGAGAAGACCATGCCATAGCAGATATGTCCACGTACCAGGAATGAAGGAGTGAAGTTGAGCCTGGAAAAAAGGGGGGAGTGAGAGGAAGATGTTTTGTTTTTTTTTTTCCTCTCTTTTCTCATAACCCAGCTCTATTTTTGTTGCTAATAAATTAAATTAATTTTCCCCAAATCAAACCTATTTTACCCATAGCAGTAATTGTTAAGCAGTCTTCTCATCTTTATCTCAACCCATGAGCAGTTCTATCTTATTTTCTCTCCTATCTTGTTGAGGAGGGGGAGTGAAAGATCGGCTGGGGAGGCATCTGGAAGCCTGGCAAGGTCAACCCACCACAGGTGGTAGTTTATATTAGTTGCCTAGGAAAATGACCTCAGAGTTTAAAGAAAAGTATTATACATTTTTTTATATGAAAGTATTATGACAAATACTCATCCTTACCAGAGAAGATCCCAGCTAAAACATTATGACCACTTTTTAATCTATACCATGTTCTTTAAATTTCTAGCTTCCCACTCAGTTTTTGTTTTATTTTTCTGAGGATGCCCTAGTCCTGTAATGCATACTTGAATGTAACAAAAATTTCATATATACTACCTCTGTGACATTACCATACATATATATATGTGAGGAATTTTGGTAGATGTTACAACTCTTAATCAAACATAACGAAGTTTTGAGTAACTAATGTTTTGAACACATATGTATTTGGATTTCAGAGAAGGATTCTGTCATGTCGCTGAGGCTGCTTTCATAAGTATAAAATTTCAGAACAGGGCTTACGCTGAAAGAAGTATTGTTCTCTCCTTACTTCCACCTGAGGTTTTGTTCAAGCCTTTGCTTCCTCAACAAAATCTTTCCATGTGGAACAGCAAGCTTTCCCTAAAATAGCTGTATTATTCTTTAAGTGTTTCCATCTAGGAAGACAAGCTTCCTTAGTGACATATGCGAATAGTATTGGAGTCATAAAGTCAAAGATAATAAGCTGTGTCTTACCTATGTTACAGTCAGCAGGAAGAGGCAGCAGCAAGAAACTAGAATCTATTAAACACAGATTGTTTTCCTGATTTCTTACATTAAGAAGCTGTAACCATACCATCCACAGTATAAGGTTTTGCTTTCCATATAAGCAAAAAAGAAAACACATCCACAGTATAAGGTTTTGCTTTCTATATAAGCAAAAGTGAGCCTGGTAAGAAAACCCATGGCATTTGCCAATCCAGTTCTGCTCAGCAGATGCTCTTACAGATTCCAAATGACTGTTCTGTGCTGTCAGTGACCTCATTTACATTGTGTCCCAGAGATTTTGAAGACTGCTTTACAGAGTGATTGAATATAACAACAATGCTTTGAATATTCATATTATTAAAGGATATTTTTCTTTTCAGTTCTTACAAAACAACATCAATAAATAAAATAAATACATGGTTACAAAAAGGTATCTGAAACATTTAAGAGTGCTACTTTTTTGATTGTCATCTAGCTTTATGTTAAACGCACTACTGTAAGAATCTCACAGATCAGAGCAAAAATTCTGAGTTTTCATACTTGTGGGTTTTTTTGGAAACCAAGCAGGAGACACTGCAGACAATGCTTTGTACTGTATTCCATTTCCCTCCTTCCCCTCCCAAATATAATACATTGCCATTCTGAACAGCTTGTTCAGAAAGTATGAAAATGAATTCTGAATATTAAATTATGTATACCTAAACCTGAAAACTGTGTTTTAGGAAACTCAAGGGTTAGAGTCTTTCAATTCATATTGCACAAAACTTTTTTTCACCTAGCAATACCATTATCATTTATTTCCAGGTAAGTATATTTGTACTGAATGTTTGTATCTGGAAAAGCATTCATATCTTTTTTTTTTTTTCCTTAAAATTACTGTCCTGACATACAACTGTGAACAGCTTAAAAGGAAAAAACTGTAAACAACTGTCACAGAATATGTGGATGCTTCACAAGGCTTTGCTTGCAACCATTTTTTTCAAAATACTGTGAGAGACTCCGCTTATGTTTCCATTAGAGAGAGACTCATTCTCTGCTAAATAGTGTGTGTCTCTTTTGTCCCTCATGCTTTATTATTTCATCCTTTGGATCTATCTTTTGTTGGGTTGAATAGTCAACTATTTAACATGAATTCGGATAACCTTTGAAAATGTTTTTTCCTGATGTTTGCTATGCAAGACCTGTTCTCTAAATGCAAGCAGTAACACTCTTGAGATGGGTTTTGGTTTGTTTTATTTTGTCTTTCTTTGATTCCCCACCCCCACCCCCCCTTTTTTTTTCCTTTTCCAGTTACTGGACTGTTCTTATCTCAACCTGTGGGAGTTACATTTTTTCGATTCTCCTCCTCATCCTTCCGGGAGCGGGAGGGAGGAAGGGGGGTGGAGTGGGTGAGTGGCTCTGTGGTTTCTGGGTTGCCAGCTGGGCACATAGCCATACAGGAAGAACAGTTTGACTCCCAGCAAGCAGTTAAAATTGGATTATAGTTTATCTAGACCTGATACATGACAATGACCACGTAATTCCCTAATTAGAATTGCTTAGTGTGTTGGGCTTAAATTAAGTTCCATATTCATTTCAGCTAAAAACACTATTAAAATAAAACAGAAAGTAGAAGTCACTAATTTGAAAATCATGATTCTTGAAAGTAAGCTTTCTAAATTGTTCAGTTTATTGCTTCATTTGTTTGAAATTTAGATACAAAAGAGGGGCACTATATTGTAAGTTACTTAGTAAAGAATTTTTTTTTTCATGTCCTACTGCTTCTTCACAGAATTTTGTGAAGTACAGCATTGTCTTCCTTGAGACCAGAAATCTGAAGATAGATGATAGTGTCAGTTGAATTGTGGTGCATGAAAAGAAAAGCACTTCTTTAACCACTCAAAAGCATTATATAGAAACATAGTTCATGATGCTAAGAAACAGCATGATTGCCTTTGCGGTAAGTGCTAATGATCAAAACAAGAGTCGTGACGATAATAAAGGTACTATATCTGCTACTACAAATTATGTGAAATTTCTTTATTTAGGGTATGTTGAGGAGGATGCATCATATTTTTTATTCCATTCTGATTTTTTTTTCCTTCCCCCCATCCAACATTTTGTGTGTGTGTATGTATGTATTCCTGAGGTTCTCTCCTTTGAGTATAAAATAAAATAAAAAGTAATAACACTGAAAAGCCGATGGGCAAAAATTGATTCATAAATGAGAAGGTGGCATTCATCTCAGCACTCTTATTGGAAACCTAAATCTCAGTAAATTTTTAGCCTAAGGATACAATGGGCTTAAAGGATTTCTGTCTCTGAAGAAAAATTAGAACGCCTTTGAGGTAAAGTAAATGGAAAATGTTGTTTGGGCAAACGTGGAGCTCTAGCACTATTAAATGTTAAGCACCATCAGGGGGTATCTCAGTCATTAACAAGAGTGGCATATTGAAGATTGTTTCAAGCAGGAGAAGAGTTATGGATAGCTATGTGCAGGTGGCACAATGCCACAGGGAATTCTGTCAAGCAAAAAGATTTTTTTTTTTAAACGTAGGGAAAAAAAAGTACTGAAATAATGTCCTTTCTTTAGGTACTTTAGAATCTTTTCCCAAAAATAATCCTGTTTTCTTTTAAATTAAGCGAATCTAACTTTGAAGTTCATGTACAACATTATGCATACTAGTCCTGCTTGATCTTTGGCATATTTTGTGCTCACTTGCCATGTAACTTAAGCACCAACTTAATCCAAACATAAGCATGTACACTTCAAATCAAAGTAGTTAGCAGTCTTGACTGACTTGGAAGTGTTTTATGGACCTTGTGTGTTAGTTTTGTATATAATTAAAAGGGATATCAAGGGTTCTGGAGGCAGCCAGTAAGTTAAGCTATCTGGTGTGAGAATAATGTGCTGCTCTCTAGGGAAGGAACGATTTAAGAGCCAAGCTAGGATCCCTGTTTTAAGCCAACAGAGCTTGAGAAGTGAGCAGACATGAAGTGTTATATCTCTAGGCAGTAGTTACGAGCTTTCTCATTACGCTAGCACATCCTTCTGGCTGCTCTGCAAAATGGCCCTGAGATTAGAAGCTCTGCAGGAAGCCAACTGTGTTCTCACAGTTGGAAATATGTTGTTAGGGTGACAGCAGTTACATGGAAAATGGGTATTAAGATAGTCTTCGGCATCAAGAATATTTTGCTTTCCCAGTTTGCCTTAAGGTATCGCTTAGAGAGAATACCAGGTGGTGCGGCCTGTGTTGTAATCCTATTTGAGAGTAAGTAGCGAGAAATGCCATTTTAAGTTTATCTTCTAATGTGTAGTGTACAATAGTGTACAACAAATTTTACTGTGGGACAATAAATTGTACTGTGGGAGGACATTTTGCTCATAGAGTGATCTTTAGTTTAATACAGAAATACTCTTCCATATCTTCACCACTTCCTATATAATTTGATATTGGATAATATCCTTGCAGCTACTTGTATTGGGCATATGTGGAAAGGTTTGCTATTTGGGGGGGCTGCAGGTGTGGCTTCTATGAGAAGATGCCAGAAGCTGCCACCATGTCAGGCAAAGCCAGTTCCAGCTGGAACCAAGAGGAATGCCGCTGGCTAAGTCTGAGCCAGTCAGTGACATTGGTAGTGCTACTGTGTTAATGTTTAAGAAAAGGTAAAAAAAAGCTGTGCAACAGCACCTGGAGAGAGGAGTGAGAATATGTGAGAGGAACAGCTCTGCAGACACCAAGGTCAGTGAAGGAGGAGGGAAGGGGGTGCTTTAGGTGACAGAGCAGTGGTTCCCCTGCAGCCTGTGGCGCAGACAATGCGGAGGCGGGCTGTGCTCTGTAGCCCATGGACATCCACATTGGAGGAGAAACCCACCTGTAGCCCTAGGAAGACCCCACCCTGGAGCAAGTGTGTTTTACCTGAAGGAGCTGCAGCCTGTGGAGAACTCATGCTGGAACAGACTCCTGGCAGGACCGGTGACTCTGTGGGGGACTGTTCAGGTCCACTCCTGAAGGACTGAACTCTCTGGAAATGACCCATGCTGGAGCAGTTTGTGAAGGACTGTATTCCATGGGAGGGATCCCATGCTGGAAAAAGGGAAGAGTGTGAGGAGGAAAGAATATCAGAGATAAAGCATGATGAACTGACTCATTCCCCATGTCACTTGGAGGTAGAGAAGTCCAGAGTGAAACTGAACTTGGGAAGAAGACAGAGGTAGGAGGAAGGTGGTTTTAGTCTTCTTTGTATTTATCATTGTCCTACTCTATTTAATTGGCACTAAATTAAATAAATTTCCCTAAGTTGAGTCTGTTTTTCTCTTGATGGTGATCAGTAACTAATTTCTCTGTCCTTATCATGATCCACGAGCTTTTCATTGTGTCCTGCTGAGGGGAAATGATGGAGTGGCTGGATGGGCAACTGGTAGTCAGCCAAGGTCAACCCACCACACTTCTAAAGTCAAAGCTTGATTGTTTATAGAAGAGTTGACAACATGTGACCTTTCAGTTTCATTTGGACTCTCACTAAGAGCTGAGCAGCCACATATTGCAAGGTCTTGTTTATCTTTCTGTTACTGTATACTGGAATTTTAAGTGTTTGATTTTTTTTTCCCCCATAATCCTTACTTTGTATCTTATTTAAAATACAGTTGTGATAACTTTTATAGTATTCTGGGATATGTTCAATTCCAGAGATATCATCAGTCCCCTTAGCTTTTGTCCACCTTTCTCCATCACTTTTTATCTAAAGCAAAATAAGAAACTCTTCCTACCTTCTTTTTTGTCTTTGAACCACTTGTACTTTACAGATAATTTAGGCCAGTTTATGGATACAGTTCTAGGTACAAATTCTGAGATTAATATTGTTTCTACAGTGCTAACACCATTGGACAAAAAGAGAGCTGTTAATAGAAACAAAATCACTTTGTTATGCTACCTGAAGTATGATCTATCATAAAGCACAGATGCAGTGGTTCCAGGTCTGCCAGACACTTAACTAGTGTCAAGAGGAGAAACATCAGCCCTGAAACAGGTTATAGACAAAAGGGGAAGAGTGCTGGACTGTGACCCAGATTACCACATATTACCAGTTTTCTCAGATGAGGTGCAACTACATGTATCTTGATACCTTCTTTACTAACTAAGCACCTTATAAATGATAGTTGTTATTTAGAGATTTAATTCATGTAATTTTCACTGCCAACTAAGACTATAGAACTGAATGTAAAGTCATGTTGAGAAATGTGAATAAATTAATGTAAATAAGTTATCATTCTATTTAATCTATATTGATACCTCAATTATATCATGATTTTTTAAGAGCAATAAGGAAGGAAAGAATCCTCTTGGGACACAAGTAGGAAAGAAACTCTAATTAACAACATTATTATTAAATGTTGTGCATGTTAAGAATATGTAAACACCTAGAGAGAGTAATGCATGAAGGGTTAATATGACTTGCAGAGTAGTGGAAAGATGCTGGGTGGTTAAATGACACTTCATTCATTCATTTTTCATCTAACTTTGTTCATTTCAAGGAATGAACACAATCTCAGAGACTGATAACATAGCAAATATATATAATCATGCATATAGAAAACTAATGTGGTACTTTACTGAATTTGCTAAGCTCTTTTTGGTGACAAAGACACTCTACAATTCTTAACCAGCTTGTTCAGGGTATTTAATGTCTTTAAAACTCGTTATTCCTATTTCATATTTAATACAAGCCTTAAAGTTCAGATACTAAAAAGCTCTAGAAGGAAAAGATCAGTTTCAGACTAATACGTTACTCCACTAATCTTGCAGAAAGAGATCCAGGTGATGTGACCTTTTATACAGTTTGCACTTAAATATCCGTTTGGCAAGAGAAATTAAAGAAAAAGAAATGCGTGTAAAGCCCTGAAGCGTTGGATTCATTCCTTAACTAGAAGTTTTAACCCATGGATTTAATGCATAGCTTCTGAGAATGTTAACTATCATACATATTAAGGCTACTTAATTCAGATTTAACAGTAGGAGTTTTGGAGGTCTGCCATGTACAAAGTAGAGTGAGAGAGGTAAGCACTCCCTGATGTTAGGAGGAGCCATCACTCAAAATTATTTCAGCCTAATTTAATACCGTAGATTTGCACATTGAAATCTTATGGCAGATTTGTGTTTCAGTCAAAAGTTTTCATTAAACTCAGAATAAATTTTCCCAATTACAGTATCTGTGTATCAGCATGAGTGATTTTTGCTTTGTGTTTTCAGAGTTTGAATAAAAATATATGGTAAAACCAATTGAGGCCATTGCCCCTTATGGGATTTTGTTAAACTGTGGTTATTGAATGTAAAGAATAGCAATATGAAGATGTTATTAATAACAACATAATATTTCTTTCTTCCAAGCAAGTAGGATATTAAATGACAATGAATAGGTGTAGAGCAAATTTTGAATTACAGTATTTATTATGAATATGACAAAATTAATTTTTAAGGGATATATTTTGTATCATTTATAGTATTGAAGTTGTCTGGAATTGGACGTACTAATTAATGGCAAAATGAAACTCTCAATTTAAAAGTTTCACATGATTCGTGTTTTGAATAAAGACATAATTATTGTGAATAGAGTTTAAAAAATAGATCATGTGTGCAGGAATCAGACACCACATCTTTTTGAATCACTGAGATCTATCTTCAGGTAGTTGATCTAGGAGTACGCAAACAGAAGGATTTAGGCACGTATGTTTGATGGGAGGGTACATGATCATGCCGTTTACAGTTCAGTTTTCCCAGGTTTTGATATAGACAACAGTTGGAGTGTTCCACAGTTCTATTACTCTCTCCTGTCTTGTATATCATAAATCCCTTTATGAGGCTGACCATTAGCTAACACAGCTGCTGCCCTGCCAAGAACTTAGGAGCCCAGGAAAATGAGTATCCAAGCCTGTATGTATCTCATACCAACAAAGAACACTATTCAAGAAATTGGTATGCTAAGGGAAAATATGTGCAAGATCATGAATAGTCAGAACAAAGTTTATGCATGTCACTAGACGTATTAATGTCCATTTGTGATTCATTAAATTTGAGCCTGCAATTCACAATCGAAAATCCAGTTCTAAGATTAAGTGTAAATAGCTTCTGTGGACTTGAACAACTACCTGAAGCATTAATAGTGGTGAGGAAAGAAAGTAAGGAATTCTTGCTTTTCAGGCTTTTACAAATAATAGCCTGAAAGAAGTGGGATATTAGTCTTGTCCTACTCCAGGAAACTGTCTCTGCCTTCTGTGGTCTTAGAAACACAAGTGAATACATTAAAACCAAAAAGATATAATGTAGAAAGAAAAGCTTTAAGAGAAGCGTCATCCTGTCCTTTTTCTGCTTGTGGAATATTTTCCTGCTTGAATGTTTATCACTAGATGTGGAAATCTGTAAAGCAGAGAGGAAGAATAGTGGAAGGAACTGTCCATGCATAGTAGAGAGCAAATGCTTTCAACTACATAATAAGTGGAGAGAACCAGTGTAATCTTCCCTGAGCGGAGAGAAGATGCAGCAATTGTAGAGAAAGGGATTTTTACAGTGTACCTTCTTGGAACATATACTGGACAACCCACTGACAGCAGTTTCACAGATTTATGGCAAATGGATGATAAAGCCTAGTAATTAGTCTTGGTCTGCATTCAGCCTGTAGACAGGTTTGGTGCACTAGGGAGAGTGATAAAGCAAAAATGATAGGAAGTAGTCAGTACAAAGAAGAAACCAAGAGCATAATTAATGGTTAGGCTTGGCAAAAGAATCCGGGGGTATATTAGGAAATTGTTGTGCACCAACCCAAAGAGAGACAGCAAGACCTTAGTGTTGTGCCAAATAACTTCAAAGTTTGACTAATCAAGATAAACTGGACTAAAGTAGGCAATATTGCCTTAGAACCTATGTGAACTGGCTAGCGATAGGAATCAAGACAAAAAAATGCACAATTCAGGGGTGCAAACTGAAAAGACAGGGTTGAATGAGAACCAAGATCTTAATAGGCAGAAAACACAATACAAGGCAGTCTACAGCTTTCATGATGTGCTCACGTAGCTTGGTCTTGGAGGCATCCAGCTGGTCATGAGGCATAACAGGCATGAGTGAACCAGAATTTTTGTCCTGCATGTATAGCATCCCCGTACTGCCTAGGAAATGATTGTCCCCTCTATCATTTCATCTGAAGGCAGTCAGTGTTGTCACACAGTAAGCAGTTTGGATAAGCAGAATTGAAATGCTTCTTGGCTGTTTCAGCCGTTTTACTTCTAATCACACTAAATTCCTCTCTGGGCTTCACTACACTAAGAGGAACACTGAGGATATTCATTATTCCCTTTGTAAATATAACTTTTAGGGTAAAAGAAAGGTTTGCAGTCCATGTAGAAACCTGCCAAGGAGGTCAGACAGTTCAAAATAATCCATCACCCTAGTTTTGCTATTTATATCTGGGGAGAAGATGGAAGTGTTTAGTCATCAAACTAAAATCTCATTAAGGAATAATTTGATAAAAATTCTGTGCAGAAAGCCTTAAGATTTTCATTCCTTCACTTGATTTTGCATAGCTTCCCTTGGGAAAGCTCAGGACTATTATGCCATCACCTTATAGTTGTGTCATTTGCTTCTTTTTGGGGGGGATGGGGGGGGTGAGATGTATATTTTTTTTGGTTGGTTGGTTGGGTTTGGTTTGGGTTTGTTTGGTTTGGTTTGGTTTGGGTTCAATTGGGTTTTCTGTTTGGTTTGGTTTTATGCTCCTCTTCTCTGGTTTAGATTCATGATCACTCTTCCTCTTTTAATGAAATTGCGTCCCTAAGGCTTATTAACTTAATATGCAATCATATAATCTGCTTTTGATTGTTTGCCCCTGAAACTGATACCTTGCTAGGCATCAGCAAAGGATGCTGAGTGTTATACATCTAAGTTTATAAGCAGTCAAAACTTTTACTCTGTAAACATTTTTCTTTTAAAACCAGTAAGTCATCCAGTATTATGCAACTCAAGTGGAACACCCAATCTTAGTAAAATATGAAAGCAATCTCCTGTTGCTAGAACAGGCTGCTTCTATTTTGGTTGCTATGGAGCTTTACAAGTAATCAAAATGCAGACATGAGCTATGCCACACTGCACCTCATGTGTTCCATTGATAGAAACTAGGGACCCCAAGACAGTGAAACATGCATACAGGGATATTAGGTTGCCATATAGGCAAACCCTAACCTTCAAGCAAGTATTAAAGTTAACCTTAAAAAAGTACTTGCATTGAATTTTCATACTATGGGCAATATACTTTCACGATTGTAAAATAAATCTAACAGGAGTTCAGTAAAACCAATCCCAACAGTGCTCAGTGTTTTTTACTCAGCCAGTTAAGTTACAGAAGATCAAATACTGCAGAAGAACAAATGATGCAAGCCTACATAATGATACACTTTTATGTTATTCATATCGTTAGGTGGAAATTTCCAAAGTTATTTCAGAGCTTCCTCATGTTCTTTATGTAACTGCTGTTTTTTAACAGTTTTCTCAGAAAGTTGAAGATTTTTGTTGCACTTTTTGCATACTAAGCTAGGTGTATATTTTTTGATCTTCTTTCATCGTTTAATCTGTTGTATTTATAATTTTCTTTGACTTTTTTTTGTTAGAAATTTAAACCAAAAGGTTCCAGGCATTTTGTTTCTTAAAGCATGTAAGTGGTATAACAGTTGATGCTTACTACTTCTGTGTAGACATGTCCTTGAAATTAAACCAGAAATACTGGTTAAAAATTAAATGCAATTCTATAACGGGGCTACAAAAATGATGGACAGGGGTAGAGCAGTTGATGCCATCTACCTGGACTTGCGCAAAGCGTTCGACACTGTCCCACACAACATCCTTGTCTCTAAATTGGAGAGACGTCAATTTGATAGGTGGACCACTCGGTGGATAAAGAACTGGCTGGATGGCTGCATGCAAAGAGTTGTGATCAATGGCTCAATGTCCAGCTGGAGATCAGTAACGAGTGGTGTCCCTCAGGGGTCGGTGTTGGGACCAGTCTTGTTCAACATCTTCGTCGCTGACATGGACAGTGGGATTGAGTGTGCCCTCAGCAAGTTTGCCGATGACACCACGCTATGTGGTTCGGTTGTTATGCTGGAGGGAAGGAATGCCATCCAGAGGGACCTTGACATGCTTGTGAGATGGGCTGATGCCAACCTCATGAATTTTAACCATGCCAAGTGCAAGACCATACACCTGTGTCAGAGCAATCCCAGGCACAGCTACAGGTTGGGCAGAGAAGAGATTCAGAGCAGCCCTGCCGAGAAGGACCTGGGGGTGTTGGTTGATGAGAAAATGAACAGAAGCAGGCAGTGTGCACTTGCAGACCAGAAAGCCAACCGTATCCTGGGCTGCATCAAAAGGAGCGTGACCAGCAGGTCGAAGGAGGTGATCCTGCCTCTCTACTCTGCTCTCCTGAGACCTCACCTGGAATATTGTGTGCAGTTCTGGTGTCCTCAACATAAAAAGGACATGGAACTGTTGGAATAAGTCCGGAGGAGGGCCACGAGGATGATCAGGGGGCTGGAGCCACTCCCATATGAAGACAGGCTGAGAAAGTTGGGGCTGTTCAGCCTGGAGAAGAAAAGGCTGCGTGGAGACCTCCTAGCAGCCTTCCAGTATCTGAAGGGGGCCTATAGGGATGCTGGGGAGGGACTATTCATTAGGGACTGTAGTGATAGGACAAGGAGTAATGGGTTAAAACTTAAACAGGGTAAGTTTAGATTGGATATAAGGAAGAAATTCTTTTCTGTTAGGGTGGTGAGGCACTGGAATGAGTTGCCCAGGGAGATTGTGAATGCTACATCCTTGGCAGTGTTCAAGACCAGTTGGATGAGGCCTTGGGTGATATCGTTTATTGGGAGTTGTCCCTGCCCATGGCAGCGGGGTTGGAACTTGATGATCTTAAGGTCCTTTCCAACACTGACTATTCTATGATTCTATGATTCTATAAACACATGGAAGATACGCATAAGTTGAAATCTAAAAATTGGCTGGAAGAATGGTTTTACACTATGTCAAGATGGAATAATTTAGTTATTCTTTAATGTGCAATATATTTATAATGTACATCACATTTTAATTTTGCCATTTTAAAGGAGCTTATAAGAAAAAATCTTTGAATGATTTGAACTCTGACTAATATTTTAGGAGTAGCAATTGTCTAGTAAATTAGATCTTTGAGGTTTTGGGTAAAGATTTGGAAACATAATCAGAAGTATTTAAGATGGTAAAACCTAAACAAAGAAAAATAATTAAGTAACAAGAGGAGATATTTTGTGGTAATAACATAATTTTAATTGAACATTCCCTTAATAAAGCGTATCTATTTTTATTTTAATTATATGTAGCAATTCTTTCTGATATCCATGCTACACTTGCCTTGCATTTTTTATTTCTATAGTTCCTTTTCTCCAAGTGTTTAATGCCACTCAACGAAGGGAAAAGTGAAAAGGAGTTAAGCTGTGGCAAAACAATTGATGTCCCTTTAGGTTTGCCCCATGAGGATGCTCACCTAATAGCCCAAATCCCCTTGATTTAGGCCCCACAGTTTAACTTTTCAATATGTAAATATGGTTCCAAAACAAAGCAGATTACTTCTCAGTTTTACTGCAGTTTTAAAACAAGAAACACCCAAGTCTGGTAAAAGGGATTGTCCCTTAAGTAGTTTTTTATATAGTGACCCCTGGGGTACTGGGACTATACTTTTGTACATCAGGTCAACTGTCTGAAAGTAGAAACCTTTTGAGACCTCCTAATCAATCTCAAAGAACTGGAACTTTAATTTTCATTCCTACCAATGGATTTACAAAGCAATGGTATATTTTTTTAATACTTATTGTTTATCTTTCTTTAACAGTTTTTGGAAATATCTTCCAAGGCAGACTAGCTAAATAACTTTGTATAGATGACTTTTTTGTCACATCAGACCATTTCATTTTGTGATGGCTTAACATTGGCATGGGTTACCAGTAGTAGTGCAATTCCCCTCACATAGTAAAGGGGGATCACTTAAGGTAACGCCTCTTCTATTAATATATTTTAAACAGCTCCACAAACAACATGGAAAATGCTTATGCTTTCTTAATTCTTATTGCTTTGTCTGCCGTTAATCCCTACCTCGAGTTTGGCAACTGGAGCTCTTAAATCCCAGCAAACAGAAGTTACTTATTAAAATGATTATACTTACTTTGATAGATTACATGAGTCTGTGGGCATTCTGTTAAACCCGTGTATTTTAAAAAACAATAACCACAGCAGTGAAAGGCAACTAGATATACACTTTTCTGTGCAATATCAATGTAATCATTATAGGTTCATTTTAATCTGTCTGAGGAGCTGGGTCTGGTTTGATCATCAGTGGGACTGTAGTCCCTTCACCAGCCTCTTCAGATGGAACTACAGCCCTCATGCTGAGGAATCCAAGTTTTTCTGATATAAGGAAAATTCTTGCTCTTATTGACTGTATTCCCTCCTCCAGTTTCTTCCAATGGAACCCAAACTTTTCATGCTGAGGAATCCAAGAGCTTCCGATAGGGGGAACATTCCTGTTATTACCCCCCTGACTACTCCCTGCCTAATTTGAATGCCAATGACAAGCGTCAGTCATACACGTCAAAAATCGAGAATTTATGTCATTAACTTGCAATTGTGTCATTGGCATTGCTAAGATTGACTCATGAGTGGTGGTCTTCAGGCGGCTTGACAAGCAACATCTTCACCTAGCAAATGGCTGATTAGCAGGATATGATCAAGGAAAGTCTGTCAGACATATCTAACTCTATTTTGACCAACCTTTGTTAAAAACAAGCAAGCCGTGACCTTCTAATTACATAAATTCACTGACTAACTGTTGAAGTGCTTGTGGTTTAATTTTGACATTTTGTTTTATTTGAAAGTTTCAGTTTTTACTACCCTAGAAATTCCTGTAATATTCAAATGAGCACAGGACAATTTCAGGCTTACTGTCACTGATATTAAACAATAATAACATACAAAACAACTAAAGCATGCATTAAATAACAGATGTAAAACATCTGTGCTACATTTCAATGGAACAAATTTTTAGGCAGGTGAAAAAATTATATGGTCACTGCTGCCTTTTAAAAAGTATTTTTTATTAATGGACTAGATTGGTTTTATATGTAAAAGTACAGATATTAAAACCAGGACCAAAGGTTTTACTCCTGGCTAATTAATAGAATCATACAAGCAATTCAATTTAACTGGATATCCCTGAGTTGTTTGCTTGACTAGAAATGCTTTCTGTATATTGATATTCCATAAGCACTTACTTTTTTTAATCTCATATTGTGCTTAAGTTGTTGCATTTTTCCCTGTGCATACAACTCACTAGTTTGTATTTGTACAAATATAATTACATATGCACTGAAGCCAGAATGATTCGGACGGTCAAAGAAACATGAAGGATAATATCCTTTTTAAAATATAGGTCCCACAATAGGTTAGTAAATGTGAGGGTTTTTTTAAGCAAATGCTTAAGTTTAATAGACAAAGTACTGTAAAAACGATATTGTGTTTGGTTGCTTTGGTAATAGCTTTATGCCAGCACCATATCAAAACATGTAGTTCAGTTACTTGGTAGCTATGAAACTTGCTAGGAAGTGCATGACAGTAAATCTTCAGATATAAATTGTAAATGCACTTTAATAATACCTCCTTCCCTAATTCCTTGAAATTGTTGTATTTATGCTTATCGTGTATGCATTTGCCTTGAGTTCCCTGCCTCCACTTTCCATGTTTTTTCAAAGAGATAACCTAATACATTATAAATGGTGTGGGTGAAGAAAAAGCTGCATTAAGGGAATTTGGAGAAAACCAGACAATTGGAATTAAGGCTTATTCTCTCCACTGTCATCAGCTCTAATATTTGGTAGTTTTTATAGCCTTTAAGGAAATTTACTGGATCATGACAATGACATCAAATACAATGTTAATACTAACAAATTTTGAAATCTGATATAATGTGGACTAGAATCCTATCTCATGGAAATTCATATAGATTTCAGGAGATGATATAAGGGAAATTTCCAGCATCTGGGAAGAAGATGTTACTTAAACAGAGTTTTATCTGCAATTCTCAGTCTTTTCAAAGAGGGAATAAGCATCACTAGTCAGCTAACAGTGTGATCATTATGTGGATATTTACTTTACAAGTTATATAACCAACCTTATCTTTTCTTAAGAAATGAGCCCATAAGAAGTATTTGTTTAAATGGAATTCTGGTTTTGAATAAGGTTTCTGGAGATACTATTGAAAGCATACATTATATGTCATTGGATTAGATCGCTTTAAAATTCTATAATTTTGACCAGAGCTATCAGACTTTTCTTATATGACTAGTGCTCTGTAAACCATACAGTTCTTATACTTCCATTATCCTCTGAGTCCTTCTCTTCTCAGGATTTTTACAGTCTTGCTAGGGATCTACACCCATATTACCCCTCACAGAATGATTGCTTTTGGTATCACACTTTGTGTTTTTACATAGTTCCTCCTGCTGCCTTCTCTCTAGAACAATGTAATTGGTAATGTAATTACAACACAAATGCATTTTTATTAAGTCACTGAATTTTAAATATTCCATGATTAATGTATCAGTGTACTGAAATAGTAATTTAGATCTTTGTGTTCTTGAGGTATGGCAAAAATGCAAAGAATGTATGCATAATTGGTAAAATAAGTCCTAATAAGCTTTGATTTAATCCCCTCTTATTACTTTCTGTACAGTTCCTGTCTTGGGGCATCAATAGATATTAAATGCCTACTTTGTTCAAGAAATCTAGTAATGTCCACTGCAGTTAATTTATTTGTGAACAATTATTAACAGGGACTTAGAAGAGACAATTACTACTCCTGTCCTCTTGCTGGGGGCACCCAAAGGGAATGTGAGTGACAGCATGGCTAGTGGTGGTGAGAGGTTTCAGTCCGTTCTCCTAAGTAAGTGGCCCCCCTTAAAACTCAGAGTGTACAGAACAGGCACAGAAAAGCACAACTGCCAAGTAACTAGCCCTGTCAATGTCTATATGATAGAAACATCTCTAAAAAGCAACTTCAGTAAAGGTGATTTTAGAGTAATACACAAAATATTATAAAGTTATATTAACTCAATGTGCTTTTGTTTGCACTTGTTTGGCTTGTTTTTTTTTAAGGGGAGACTTGACTTGTACCTTTGCAATTAAATGTCTGATATCATGGATACCTGGAACTGTCTTTTCTGGTTTCTGTAAGACATTTAGAAGTCAAGGGTTTGAACCAGCCAAAAATTTGGTGCCTGTGAGAATATGGAAATCTAGGTTGTTTCTTTGAACAATATATAAGTTATTTTGCTTTCAATACTATAATTTTCATCGGGACTTTCATATTAGATAATAAGTGTTGATTTTCTGCAGCTTTTGGGTGGGTTTTGCATCCTTGTGTTATTGACAGATTTCTTTGTAACCCCCAACACAATATTAAAATTAACCTGTAAACAGAAACAAGTGTTAAGTGCTTGATTCACCCCTTACAAACATTTTTTTCTCCCCTTCCTGTATAGGAATACAAACATTCCTTCATAAGTACTTTGGTGAAATTACAAAATTCTTCAACATTAAACTATAAAGATAGGTTAGTTTATAACTTGAGATCTCCATAGCTAACTACTACCCTGATACTTAACTCTGTGAGTGAGAGAGGAGGAGACCTGTTGATTTGCAGCACTGAAACAAGCTTTTGCTTCTGTAGTAGCTGCAATAGATAAAATTCTTAAATAAAAATAATATAATCTCTGCTTCTAGCCCATATTTTTTTTAAATACAGCCTGAATTCTCCTAGAAATCTTCTCCCCTTGTAGGGACATAGCTTAAATCTATGCTGGTCCTGCTAGGCCCTCTGTGCTCCCTGATTAACCTCTGTGTATCTATATTGGCACTGTCTAAATAAAGCCAGAATGAGAGAAACATCCAAGGAAATAAAAACAAGTGATTCAATACTGGACACTGCTGTGAAAGCTCTGGAATTGAAGAGACAGACCTAGACTGCAGAAAGGTTCACAAAGATCAAATTGGGACTTTTTTTTTTCAGTTTTCCAAAGGAATAGTCTCTGAATAGAATACAACCATTCGTGGCATCCAAGCTTCATGAATTTGAAAGTGGTTGAGCAATTCAGTCCTAGCTAGCTTGCCATGTGGAAATGTTGATCTAGCATAAAGATGAAACACAGAAGTATAGATTATTTAAAATTCTTTTCTTTCTCTAAGAATTTTGCTGTAATAATATAATACTTTGGCTAAAGATGCGAGCTACAGTTCCTAAATTTTTCTTTTATTCACAAATAAAAAATGCTTTCCTGCCTTCTTTTTTATCAGAGTAAAACTGTGTTTTTTGAAGTTCTAATAAATATTCTCAAAATTGAGAAATATTTATTTTTTCCCACAAATAATTAGAAGGAATAATATTTTCTTTCAATGCATACCACATGTTTGTTAGTGGGTGGCTTATTCTACTTTTTATATAGAAACATGTATAGAATTAGGGCCACTTAGATTTTAGCAAATATTTGCTTTTAGGTCAATGACTGATTCAAAATGAATGAAATTTCTGACAGATCCAAGGCAGAACACCATTAATGAATAACTTTTTGTTGTTTTCATTCAGATAATTAATTTATGAATTATTAGCCCATGCAACAATAGAGTAAATGCCTGAGTAAAACCACACTTTTTATATAATCTCTGAGAATTAGCATTGTGTAATAATACATCTAATCATTTTTATGATTTAAAATGATAGATTAAATTATAGGAAAATGACTGTTTAATAAAATTCAGCTGGAATGTTTTCATATTATTGGAATTTTCTCCCATTCCGTCTGCTATGCCACCAAACCATTCTAGAAATTTCAATTTACAAAAGATGTTGACAGTAATATGATGAACTTAATTCAGTAAACAACCTAAAAAAGACCTAATTTAATCCAGAGGAAAAAAAGGCGTTTCAATATTTTATGTTTTATTTGGTTTTAAGTTCAGAAAATCAGTTAATTTTTTTAAATCTTAGGTGAAATACTTTTAAAAGCTATCTGCATATTTCAAATACTCATTTTCCTAGTGTTAAATCCTACCAGATTTTTATGGTTTAGTGTGGCTTTTGTTCTTAGCCTCTCTTTTTCTGGTGCAGACAGAAGTGTAATGGTATGCTGAAGAGAGCCAGTATCAGATCTTGGAAGGATTTTCACTGAGTTGCCTTTAATTTGTATCCAATTCAACCTCAAGCTTTAGATTAAGAACTTTTAGGTTAAGAACTTCAGCCTCAAATTTTAGATTAAGAACTTTTCCTTGGAGAAATAATCCTTGGTTTCATCTTTCCCCTCTCTACTCAGCACTTCTCAGTATTCTTATAAATAAAGAAATAAATAATGTAAATAATACTTACTGTAAAGTACCTGCTAGTGTTATAGTATCAGCGTTTAAAAAGTGAAGTAGTGATACTTTAGTTAGGGGATAGTAATGTCAATAATTGAACTACGTGCCATGGTGGACGAAGTTACAAAGGTTCATCATCACATCAAACTGAGCACAGGAGAAAAGGCTTTCTGTACTTGAAGGAAACTTCAGTTGATAAACTCTCTTACTATTAGAGTCCAAAGAATGTTTTAAAGACAAGCTGGTTACATTTGTTGCCAGCTGTAAGTACTTTTGCATTCTCCAGTACAGGAATACATTACATTTTAAAATACATGTCATCATCTCTTTGCTTGGCATCAGAATTAGACTGTATTTTACTAAAGCAATGGGTAACTACAATGATGAAAGCAAAGAGAAAGGTGTGCAGATTGGTTGGGCCTATTTTGCTTTTTTCTTTTTAAGACATTATGATTTATGTTACTGTGTCTAGTTGCAGTGGATTAAGCAAGTGATAAAAGGAAGTTACATCCTCTGTTTGCTAGCATTATGACTTTTTGTGTTTCAAAAGGCCGTTAAAATTCCATGTCCTTTGTTCTGTCTTCTTTCTAGTACTACCTGGAAAAAGCAGTGGACAAATATGAAGCATTAAGAAAAAAATAATTAAATAAAAGCTTTGAAAGTTTTATTAAAATCTAGTGAAATTCACCTCCTCTTTTCATCAGTCCCTAATTTTCTCTTTGGCAAAGTATTCCTGTCAAACCAGTCCAGATTATATACCTTCCACCATTACAATGTCATGCTCCTTAGGAAAACTTTTCTAGAACACCTGAAAAAAGTTTCATGTGGGTTCACTCCATTACAACAGCTTTGAAATGGCTTTGAAATGTGCTTCATTACATCAACTTATAGCCCCTGGTGAGTCAGAGGGTATGGCAAACAATAGTAATAATGAGAGCCAGTTTGTTATGAAAGACAGAAAAGGTCAATGATGAAAACAGTGTTTCAAGCTTATACAGAGAACAGCAGCAGCTCCAGAAGGCAATGCCTTCTTAGAACCTTTGTTTCTCTGCTTTTGGTTAAATTGGGTTGGAAATATTGTATTTTTGAATAAATACAAGGAAAGGAAGGAAATATTGTATTTTTGAATTCTGAGTCCTGTATGATTATAGGCAGCTTCACTTTCTAAAATGACCACTTAAATGATATGTTAGCTTAGGTAGCTTAAACAAAGCAATGTAAAGCCAACTACCTATATGTATTAATAAATCAATTGCAGAAGAGTATTCAAAAGTATTGGTTGTTTTCTCTCAGTCCTGTTACAGTTGTCATCTCTGTGAAGTGTTATAGGAGCAGTTTCTCTATTTTGATCTTAAAAACTCATTACTTTTTTCTTCTATAAAATTAAATTATTTTGTGTTCTAATTTATTTCAGCTCAATGGTATATTGCACTGAATGAATATATACAAAGCTCTGCAGCTCTTAGGGGAAAAGAAATTAAACAGTTCATGCATACTTACAGATAGATAATATGGAACGATATAGATAGATAGGCAGACAGACAGAAATAAACCATCAACTGAATCTTAGTAGAGGTTTACATTTACTTCAGGAGAACCTAGATTTCCATTAACACGAAGATGGTGAGAATGTGAGGCAGAAATAAAGCTGTTGAATAGGCATTTTCCTGATACCTTTCATTTCCAGTACTGTTATTTTATGCTGCCTTTACATTAGTCACTTGGAAATAACTTGAACACTAATATTTAAGCCCTTTGATATTGTCCTGGTTTAAACCCAGTCAGGTAATTTGTTCGCTCACTTCCTCCCCTTTTCTTGCCCTCCCCCTGCTCTCAGAACCCAGGACAGATATATGTAGGTAATTCACTAATTCTACTGGGTGCCTGCTTAGTTACAGAAGAAAAATATGTAATAAATCATGACCAATCTGTTTGGATGTTTGGTCTGAAAACTTATTTCTAGTATGAAGCTGAACAAAAAAGAAAAAAAATATGTACTTACATCAGTCATTATTTAAGCTGTTGCCGTAAGAAATGTAGATGTATAAGGGAATGTTGCACATAAAGTAATTTTGGGGTGTGGAGGGTTTTGGTTTGTATCCTTTTTTTTGTTTTGTTTTGTGGTTTGTTTTTCTTTTTCCCCAGTTTTGATAATGAAAGAAATTCTCTATGTATACATGCAAATGAAAATATTTTAAATTAAATAACTTGGCAGTAAAATATCTGTTCTTGTGCCTATTTTAACTCATGATTGAGCTGATTGCAATCCCAAAAAAAAAGTGACTAGTAAGAAAACCCAGACTCTTTTATGAGTTTCATTAGAGTTTTTGCTTATTTTGCCAAAGTTTCTGTGGGAAGACCCTTGTGACTGAAAGACACCCAAGGGTAAGAGACTTTCCCACCTCTCTCATTGTAAGGGTTAGTATGATAGCAGGACACAGTGTTTGATTTGCTTATTTAAATGATTAATTTTAAAACTTGGCCTTAAACTGATGGACCAAAGTAATTTTTTGTAATAACAGTGTTTTGATGTGGAAGCACTTTTGTTACAGGATTAATTTCTTTGCAGTGGATGAGCTGTTTTCTTCATCCATGTAAAAAAAAAAAAAAATCCTCTCTTTATTCCAGGAGAAGGCACTCAAGGGGTTAACTAAACTTTGTTTCTATGGTGAGAAAAATAACTGGTATTGATTAGCAGTTGGTGCAAAATTGCTGGAAGGGTTATTAAAGCCCCAAAGTACAGTACAAAATGATACTGAAAGCATCATGTACTCCCTAGACTGTCCTATACTAACCGTTCCTGTGTTTGAGATGTCCTCCTGACTTTGCTTATGATTCTCAGGAGCTTTGTTATACTTAGTGATTTCAAATTCTAAAGAACATTTAATTAGTTAAATGGGGGCTAGGGTGAAGGGGAATTACCCAGATGTAGAGGCTGCTGTTTTTCTCCTCAAACAGAACTTGAGAGCTATTTCATTAAGAAAGAAAACATTAAAGAATTGGATCTTATAGCCATATCCTTTATGCAGCTACACTGTATGTGATGACAAAGTGGTGGCAAGGGACTGGCAAGTACATGTTTCTTTCTTTCCTTGTGCAGCTATTTTATATTGTCAGTCATTTTACATTTTATATTTTCAGTCTCCTCATAGTGAGCCAAGAATACACTGGATTTTGCCTAAATGATATCCCATATAATTTACCCATATTTGTCACATTTTATGAATGCTGCTTGTCAAGAAATTCTTTAAAAATTATTCTAAATATAAAACTAGCTCAAGGAAAACGTGGCAAAATTAGAACAGAAGTTGCATATCATGAGTTTAAATTTCTTTTCACTTAGATTAATGCTAATACATTTTTTTCTGTGTATCAAACTGAATATACTCATCATGACAGTTTCTGAGTGTTTCAACAAAAATAAGTGTAGTTCAGTAAAAATGTCAAGTGCAGTTAAGTATTTTAGGCCTTGTTTAGGTAGTGACTTAGAACAGTGTGGTTGGACTCTGTCTTGTGTCTGGGTCTGATTCAAGAGATACTTCTGCACTGCCAGGTGCACGTGACAGGTCAAGGAACAGCAGAGGGGAAAACTGAAACTTGGGGTAGTCTGAGAGTGATATTGCATGGACCATGTGGAGGTCCCAAGGGGAAGTTTTAGTCCCTATGGCTTCTACACTTGCATTACCTTTGTCTAGAAGGTTTGCAACTCCTGAAAGATAAACTGCAATTTCTTTGAAAGGTTTAGTGGTATTTTTGTAAGTTCTCTGGTAGTAAACCACTGTAATCTCCTAGCACTACAATTGTTCCAACTACAGTAAATGTTTCTCAGGGCTTAGCAAAACCAGCTGCTAAAATGAACTCTTCTAGAGAAGCTGAGCAAGCAAGGAATTGCTGTGGCAAAGCTCCACATTTTAATTCTTTTTCTTATTAACTTCGGTGTACTGTGTCACCCAGTCTGCATGAACAGGTTGGGATTAGAAAAATTTGGTCCAACATCTAGATTTGTACAAAGTAGACATAAATGTAGTAATAGAATGTGGACCCATGATATTTATGTCAGTATATGTACATTGTTGTTATTATTAAAAATAGTATCTTTTTCTCACTAGTATAAAACTGCATATCTATTTTAAATTATTAGTAAAAGAATCTTAAATCTTAAATTTTGTTTTAAGGAAATAAAGTGGATCTATTGTAACAGCTTTTTTGCTTAACATAAATGAAGATTAAAACTTGTAATGTACTGTTTGGGAGATACAGGTTAGAATACTAACTTCTCTAGATAAATGAATGTGACTCCATAATGGTACATCAAAGAATAGCTAAATAACTTAATTCCTTCTTGCCAGATATGTTGGGAGGCACTTTATGGTTGCCTATAGTAACACACTCTGAACTACTCAGATTATCTAGTTCACCTGACAAAAATTTTAATGGAGTGGAAATCTGAAATAAAAAATCAACAAAAAGCTGCATTATCCCAAACTGAAGCCTTCCAACTTAGTCTTCCATCATGAAACAGAAAGCTTCACAGAGAGCTTAGTCTGTTGGTGATTTTGTGGGGCCACACCTGAGTTTTAGGTTACTGTAGAAAGGTAATACTTATTTGCAAAAGCTTATTCCAAAATAATACTTTGGTTTCTGATTCTATAAGTGAGGCAGTGCTTATCCTGTCCTTTGTAGTGATTGCTATTGACTATTTAAAGTTTCTTTTTACAAACACTTTTACCTGGTGACACACTGCAATATTTTCATTATCATTATGGTATTATCCTTCAATTTTAGGGTACAACATGAAAAAACAAATACCATGATTGCTGGATATTCAAAGCCCATTGGGATTAATAAATGAATAATGCAAATAGGTATCTTCTGAAAAATTGTTTTACTCCTATTTTTCTCCTACTTCCTCTCAACTGTACTGCCTAATACTCATTTATTGCAGCTCAATTCTCCAGGTATCCCCAGAGTTTCCTGTATTTTAAAAATAAACCCAAATATTGTACTTTACAGGCAATCTAAACTTGCATTCAGTGATGAAAGAAACTGCTGTACAGTGTTGAAAGAGCTTAGCAGTAACTTGAACAACAGAGTTGCCCACTTCACATTATGTGGTGACAAATTACACTGAGTACTGAGGTAAAGTACTTCAAAAACATCTGCTAAACAAAGACACAGGTAATGGTAAACTAATCAAATGCTTTTGTGGATGACTGTCATCCAGCTTTACCTAAGTACAGACAAGCTGTCAAATCAAGCTAGTCATTGTTAAGAGCTACTCAAGAAAGGGTGAAGAAAGCAGTTCATTTGAATCTATTTCATGTAAAAAATATCTTTTCTACCAATTATTTGATCTGAAAGCTGCATAAGTAGAAGCGCATTAATCCTGGATTCACATATTTCATTGCCATAAAAATACTCCTGTGAAATTTCTTGAGAAAACATCTGTATTCAGTCCCAATGTTGGACAGATCACACAGAACCTTTATTGTTACCTTTGGTGAGAGAAGAATCCACCATATTCTCTTGTTTATAAAGCTTCTTACTTGTGTCCATTCCTTAGTGAATAATAGTTTTCAGCCCTATGGTTCCTGTGGTCTATTTGGAGTAATGTGAAGAGCAGAAGTTTATTTTGCATTACAGTAGAGAACTTAGCAAATACCTGCAAATCGATATATCTGTTCTGGTCAATATGATTATTAGGAAATTATACTCCCTAAACCTTAACTGATAGCAACAGTATATATAGTGGCCTTACAAAAGAAATGTAAGTCACTGTCATGTCAGTATCCTGTCCCATGGGAAATGTCTTTGACCATTTAAATGTGAGAGGGTTAGGTGCACAACATAAAATCAGGAGGAAACACTGAAAATAAGCTATCGCACTTTCTTGATTTGCATGAAATAAAGGAATTTATTACCTTTTTCTTTGTAGCTATTTATACTTTTTCCTTCTTGTAAAGTGAACTGCCCAAATCCAGCTTCTTAACAGTAGTGAAAATACCATATTGAAATGAAATCCCAAACAACTGTGGTACAGCTGATCAGAGAATTTTGCAAGACTTAATAAAATCAGGAACTTTTTGATACCTCATGGCTTCCCAACACCTGGTTTTATTAGAACCTTAATGCTACAAGAATAATAATAATAAAAAAAAGCAAATACAAACTCATTTCAAATAGCTTTATCTCCTAGTCTTCAAGTTTTTGTTGGAAAAGGTAAGATTATGTGTGGCGAAACTCCACTGCCGCTCAAGAATAAGTTGGGTTATTGTGTGCTCTTTATCTTGGCTGATCAAATGACTAAGTCCACAACTGTAATGGGGACATTCTTTATATACATTAAATCTTTCTATGGTGTATCTTTTTTCTTTGCAACTTATGACTTCTGAAAGATGTGAAATGATTTAATCAGATAGAAAGAAACTTAGGGGAAAACTGTGATAAGCATGAAATGCAATGTAAGATGTAATTTTACACCAATTTGGTGCCTACCTTTAAACAATATAGTTGGGTGAAGTTTGAGGTTGGAAAAAAATAGTTTTTTTGTCTGTGCTTGCAGGGTGAATAGGAGCACAATCTGGACAAATGATATTTCTTGTAAAACCGTATTAGAGCAATATCTAGAAGAAAATTGTGGAAAAGCAAGACATTTTGCTATTGGTGCACAAGTCTCAGAAATTTACAGTTGAAAATACGACTGATTTTTCATTAGTTTTAACTCCAGGAGATTAAGTCCTTTTTGACTGAGAAATGAAATGGCAAATTGTGTCTTCTCAAACCATATACTAATGAGGTTTGTATAGCTTTCTGTAATTTCAGTAGAGTTTTATTATGTTTCCCCTAAGATCTGTAAACCAGCTCTTAATCATTGTAAGACATCTGTGGAAAATTGTGTAAGTTGTTACCAGTTCTTTTTATTGTTTCTTTTAATGGGGAAACTGATCTTGCGTAGTCTCTGGCTAGAGTCTCAGTGATCATAGTATAAAATAAATAAGAACACAGTGATATTACCAGGACAATGAGGGAGAAATTATATCCTTTAAGTGATGCAAACAAAGCGATGAAAAGAACTGATTTTTATTTTTTGTTTGTTTGTTTGTTTGTTTTAAGGAGAGAATATTCCTCTCTGTTAATTTTCATAATTTCAGAAGCATATGCAGAACTCTTTTTACCCTTGGCTTTATTCTTCTATCTGAAAAAACACTGTTTCATGTTAAAGAGATGAGTCTTAAAGTCAGCCTCCAAATATTGCTGGTCTGCCTCCTGCTGCTTCCCAAGAAAGGTAGATGTGAGGCACCACATGTGGTAGAGAAATTCTGCATTATGGCTGGATTGGAAGAGCAGCAGTGACAGGGACGGCACCAGGACATGGAGAATTACTATTGCTATTTTACTGTTTTACGTTTGTCTCTTTTGATGTTTGTCTAGTGCTGAAAGAAGATAGGAACAATTGAAGTGATGTGACCTATCACCTCATGTGTACTGTGGTGGTTCTGTCTGTGTGCTATGGACCCAATCACTCCCTGGGTAACATAACATCATTTCCATTGATTTTGGTGGGAGTTGAACAGCGGCAAGTAAGGGCAAAATTTGGTCTTTTGGCTGCTGTGATTCTGTGCTTGAAGATTGCAAAGGCAAATAAAGGTCTGTGATTCCATTCCTTCTGAGTAAACTACTGCATGAAAAAGACAAAAAAACATAAACTTGCTGCAATGTCATTATCAGTTTGAAGCCCCAGCTTGTGTCACAGTAAAAATGAAGGGGAACATAAGCCAAGTTTTTGAAAATGTCAAGAATTATCTCTGCTTTGTCAGATTTGAGAGTGGCATCATGGGGCTTAATTAGACATTGTGCAATAGGAAATACAGGGGTGTTAGTCAGTAGTGTGTGCCTTTCACAGAGATATAAACATTCATGCTGCTACATTATTCGACATCTTTCCAGTGAGCTTGTGAATTACCTAAAATATCAAGAAAGATTATTCTGCTATGAAATATCAGTCTGATGTTCAGGTATAAATTTTTCCCTCTTTGTTTCTAAAAGGTTTCTCTAAATCTACTAAAGGAATCAAGTACATTGGTTAGGATTTTAAAACATAAAATCTTGGAATGCTCAACCTGGTATTTTGTTAAGGGAAGAAATTAAAAATCTACTGAATAATTCCAGTAATATTATTTTACTTTTTTTTTTTCAAGAGAGGTTTTTAATTTGTAGGAGGTTGAAACTATTGTATTCACAGGGATCAGCTCCGCTTTTCTGAATGTCTATGTGCACGAGCCTCATAAAAAGTCCTGATACAATTAGATACAAAAGTTTTGCTCCCTTTTGTTTTTGGGCATATCTTTGAAGAATCTTAGCTTTAGGGACATATCATCTCTGACAAATACAAGAAATAATAAATTTGAAAATCAATAAAA
Organism: Pezoporus flaviventris; assembly: GCF_033815535.1. Taxonomy (NCBI): domain Eukaryota; kingdom Metazoa; phylum Chordata; class Aves; order Psittaciformes; family Psittacidae; genus Pezoporus; species Pezoporus flaviventris. Next base: position 2,417,089 of record NW_026892616.1, on the reverse strand, counting down.
TAAATCCCAGTACCAGAGGTTTTTTTTCATTATTTCAGTGGGGGGTGGTGGGGTGGGGTATTTTGGGTTGTTTTTTTTTGTTTTTTTCCACATCCAAGTTATTAGAGCCTTGGATAATACAAAAAGAATGAATTTAAATAATTCCAGAGGGGATATGCAGAGCTAATCATATTCGGTTATCTGGTTTTTAATAGAAGGTAACAACAGATGAACCTTTGCAAAATTCTGCCTAAGATTCATGGTTGTAATAATATATTTTCCCTACAGTAATGTTTGAATGGCTACTAAACTGTGATAGAAATTTACAACAGATTATTATAAGATGCATAATAAGTGGGCTTATTATCTTTTTTTTGCAATAAACATAGAAGTAATAATTAATAAAATAAAAAGGTTCTCTGCCAAAGGTGGGATTGCACTGGTGTAGAACCATGATGTGAAAGAAGCCTCTTTCACAGTACTTGAAAATCTGTTTCCCTTAGAGATACATTGGTTTACACAATGGTTCTTTGTTCTGTATATCATCAGCAGTTGCTATTTTCCTTCAGAAATTTCTTTTTTCATTTTTTTCAGATACTATTTTTTGAGAAACCTGAGATTACACGTGTTACTTAACAGGTAGCTGTAATAAAAGCATCTTGTATTCTCAGTGATATCAAGGGACTAAAACAGCTTTTATACAGTGTAGTGTTCAGCTGATTGAGCAGAGAATAAAAAAAAGCATTCTGCCTACTTCTTCACTTCATTTGATGTATGGAAATATAAATGATAGAAATACAAAAAACTATAATGATGAACACCACTGTAACTCTATAGAGAACTGCATGACAGTGTCTGTTATGACATCTACTTCTGTGTTAAAAAAAAAACAAACAACAAAACAAGTACATTTGAAAAATCTGGAGAAGTACAATTTATACCTGTTTTTATTAATTTTGTCCAATGTAACAATTAATGCAGTCATACATTAGTCATGCAAAAGTATTTACTGGTATACCACTCTGTCACATTTTGCCATCACTGAAATGGAAGAATACATATTTTTATATATATATATGAACACACACAGATACACACATATAAATGTATGTATACATATATATATGTGTACATTTTGGTTATATATATTATCCTATTTGTGGTATGTTTTTCAGCTTTGAAGTGGAAAAGTTCCAAAACCTTTCTTCTGCTTTGTCAAACTTATGCAGATGAGATCTTCCAAAAGAGAATGAAGTCATGGTCTTCTGAATGTTCAGCAATTAGGTTTCCTATAGATACTTTTATCAATTTGTATATTGAAATACAGTGTTTCAGAGAGTGTCTGTCATGATGAAAGATAAGTGATACTTTTATTGATATTTACATTGCCTTAAGCTCAATGTTGTTGCCAATCCCGTGACACGTAATATTATGGAAGAAAAAGAATCTAGGAATAATCTACCAAGTTGTATAGTGAAATTATATTTTTCAATATATAATCTTAACACATAATACATATTCTCAGGTCTTTTTTTTTTTCCCTGATTTTTGTAGTACCCATGTTACTACAATATCAAAATACCTTGCCATAGTGGAAGAGCATCATAGATGTAAGAATATGATTAAGAAGTTCCTGCTATTGGAATAATTTCCTAAATAATTCAGATCTAAGTGTTTCCATTGCTCTCCTTTCTCTCTGTGAATAAGAGGGTGAATCGGACTTCAGAGACTATTTCTTTGGCTGACTGAAACCTGTGTATGAAGGCTTCTTTTTTCCCTCCTCCTCTCTTGTTTGAAGCCCAAATGGAGCACAGTAAATTAAAAGACAATAATAAAAGTCAAAACTACCAAATGTATATGCTTCTTAATGTCCAAGCAGGGTTACTTTGTCAATCCCTGTGAAATTTACTTGCAAGCTTTCTTTTAAGTTGTTGAAGGTGGTATTTATCTCTTTAAAATGAACAGTAATCCCTAAAAAAAAACCCTCAAACCCTACAAAGCCAAACAATGTAAAAGGCAAGAGCTGTAGCTGTATACATTCAAAGTAGTTGACCATAGGTTTTATTTGGTTTTATTCCTTATTTTTATAATCACAGAGACATGTTTCAGCCTAGCTGGAGTTTCTCTGTGAGAAAAATGGACAAAGCACCATTACTGTAACATACACAGGTTTTCCTTTTGCTGGCTCATTAGAGGGAATATTAGTGATCCCATCTCTAATTGTTTGCACCATTTATACATCTGCTGCATGTGGAGGAATCCCTAACTCTTACATTAGAGATGAATTATGCTTTTTAAAATAAAGCCTGCCAGCTTCAGGTTTTCTTCTGCAGGGGTTAAAAAAAACAGAAAAAAAGAAAACCAATCTAAAAACACCACACAGACAAAAATAACCCCAAACAAACAAACCAAAACAAGGAAAACACTACCAAACAGATAAAGGAAACTAAGACATGTTCAACAACCAATTTCATAACAACAGCCTTTTTCCCAATTTTCCAAATAAAGTGTTACGTTGTAACCTGTCACATTAGATTATATCCGTCATGTAGCACTATAGCACCTGATTTGACATAATGGGATGTGAAGGCAAATATTAGATATGACAAGAAGAAAAGTGCTTTATAAATGTTGAGGATGCATTTGTGTGTTTGTGTAATATCACTTAGTATCAATGCATAAAAGCCACATTTTACTCGCATTAAGGGTTTTGCTTCAACCCACTATACCGAAGTCATTTTGAGTGCAGAATAAAGCTGTGTCCTTATCTCACCCTGCCCCACTACAACACATTAATGTTTCTGTTATGTAACACTAGTCATTCTTTCAAAGTCTTGTCTGTTGACATCTGAGTGATTTAAAGGTACTTCAATTCTGGAAAGAAAAAAAAAATTAAAGAGTTGTGGAGGGGACTTTTTTCTCCACTTTATATCATCTGGGCTTCTTTTGTGTGTGTATTTATAAACAGGGTGTTTTTTCAGCCCTAAGCAAACCTTGTGAGTCTTAAGAGTACTTTTCATTTATTTTCCTTCTCCATCATTTGTTATAAGTAGCAATAGTTTAACAGGGCAATTTGTGCTCAAAGGAACCTATGGAGGTCATCTAGCCTACCCTATTCAAAACAAGGCTAACTTCAGAGGTAGATGTGGTAAAATGATCTTTTGCTTTTTGATGTGTAAGCATTGTATTAACATAGTTGGTGGCTACCATACAGATCATGTAAAAATATCCATATTTTAAACTTTATAATGGGTCCTTTCTTTTTCTAACCTAAGAGCTTGTATTTGTGTCCTGAGTTCAGCAGTAGCAGTCATTTTTCTCCTTCTAAGTAGCTGGTGCAGCGCTGTGGTTTTGACTTTTGCCCTGGGAGCAGTGCTGATAACACCGATGCTTTTACTTACTGCTCAAATGTTTAGTCTGGCCAAGGACTTTCTGAGCCTCATGCTCTGACAGAGAGGAGGGGAAGCCAGGAGGAAGCAGAGACAGGACACCTGACCAAACTGACCAAAGAAGTATTCCATACCACAGCACATCATGCCTGGGATGTAACTGAGAGTTACCTGGAAGGGCTAGGGGACTGCCGGGTTAGACAAGGTATTGGTCGGTGCACGGTCAGTTGGGGTGGGGCAAGTTATCGGTTGGCGGGTGATGAGGTTTTGTATTCTCTTCCCTTGTTAATTCCTTTACCATTTTTTATCAAGTTTATTTAGAATTAAACTTGGCTAGGGATGTTAAGGATAACAGGAAGGGATTCTATAGGTACGTAGCAAACAAAAAACAGACTAGGGACAATGTAGGCCCCTTCCGGAAGCTATTAGGAGAACTGGCTACACAGGATTTGGAGAAGGCTGAGGCTCTGAATTACTTCTTTGTCTTGGTCTTCACTGACAAATGCTCTGACCACACCACCCAAGTCTTAGAAGGTAGGCGCAGGGAGTGTGAGAATGCAGACCTTGGGCCCACTGTAGGAGAGGAACTGGTTCGAGATCATCTTAAAAACCTGAACTTACACAAGTCTGTGGGTCCTGATGAGATCCATCCGTGGGTCCTGCAGGAGCTGGCAAATGAAGTTGCTAAGCCACTAGCCATCAGATTTGAAAAATCATGGCAGTCAGGTTAAGTTTCCAACAACTGGAAAAAGGGAAATTTAACCCCCATTTTCAAGAAGGGGAAAATGGATGACCCGGGGAATTACAGACCAGTCAGTCTCACCTCTGTGCCTGGCAAAATCTTGAAGCAGATTCTTCCTGGAAGGCATGCTGAGGCACATGAAAAACAACAAGGTGCTTGGTGACAGCCAGCATGGCTTCACTAAGGGGAAATCCTACCTGACCAGTTTGGTGGCCTTCTATGGTGGGCTTACAAAACTGATGGACAAGGGCAGAGCAGTTGATGTCATCTACCTGGACTTCTGCAAAGCGTTCAACACTGTCCCACACAACATCCTTGTCTCTAAATTGGAGAGACATCAATTTGATGGATGGACCACTCGGTGGATAAAGAACTGGCTGGATGGCTGCACACAAAGAGTTGTGGTCAATGGCTCAATGTCCAGCTGGAGGCCAGTAATGAGTGGTGTCCCTCAGGGGTCAGTGTTGGGACCAGTCTTGTTCAACATCTTTGTTGGTGATATGGACAGTGGGATTGAGTGCGCCCTCAGCAAGTTTGCTAATGACACCAAGCTGTGTGGTTCGGTTGATACGCTGGAGGGAAGGAATGCCATCCAGAGGTACCTTGACACACTTGTGAGGTGGGCTGATGCCAACCTTATGAAGTTTAACCATGCCAAGTGCAAGGTCCTACACCTACACTTGGAGCAATCCCAGGCACAGCTACAGGTTGGGTAGAGAAGAGATTCAGAGCAGCCCTGCCGAGAAGGACTTGGGGGTGCTGGTTGGTGAGAAAATGAACATGAGCAGGCAGTGTGCGCTTGCAGCCCAGAAAGCCAACCATATCCTGGGCTGCATCAAAAGGAGCGTGACCAGCAGGTCGAAGGAGATGATCCTGCCTCTCTACTCTGCTCTTGTGAGACCTCACCTGGAGTATTGTGTGCAGTTCTGGTGTCCTCAACATAAAAAGGACATGGAACTGTTGGAACACGTCCAGAGGAGGGCCACGAGGATGATCAAGGGGCTGGAGCACCTCCCATATGAAGACAGGCTGAGAAAGTTGGAGCTGTTCAGCCTGGAGAAGAGAAGGCTGCGTGGAGACCTCATAGCAGCCTTCCAGTATCTGAAGGGGACCTATAGGGATGCTGGGGAGGGACTCTTCATTAGGGACTGTAGTGATAGGACAAGGAGTAACGGGTTAAAACTTAAACAGGGTAAGTTTAGATTGGATATAAGGAAGAAATTCTTTCTGTTAGGGTGGTGAGGCCCTGGAATGGGTTGCCCAGGGAGGTTGTGAATGCTACATCCCTGGCAGTGTTCAAGGCCAGGTTGGAGAGAACCTTGGGTGATATGGTTTAGTGTGAGGTGTCCCTGCCCATGGCAGAGGGTTTGGAACTTGATGATCTTAAGGTCCTTTCCAACCCTAACTATTCTATGATTCTATGATTACTATTATTGGTGATAGCAGTAGTGATTTGTGTTATACCTTAGTTGCTAAACTGTTCTTATCTCAACCCATGGGAGTTGCATTCTTTTGATTCTCCTCCCCATCCCTCTGGAAGTAGGGGGAGGTCAAGAAGTGGAGGAGTGAGAGAGCGACTGCATGATTTATGGCTGACTGGGTTTAAACCACAACAATTTGTGTTTTCTGCAACATAAGCAAAACATTATGCTTAAGCAAATAAAATATTAATGAAGTGAACTAATAAAATTATTAAGAAATTATACATTAAAATAATTTACTGTGTTATCAAAAAGAAACTTTGGTTTATGTGTAATAACAAAACCATATCATCTTTGTCTTAATGGTGACATTGGGTCAAATCATGAATTGAACTGATCTTGGTTTTGTTCTTTAGATTTTGTCTTTTAGAACTTCCTGAGAATTATTCCCAACCATAGGTAAGGCTTAAGGAAAGTGCTTCAGAAAGCTAGCCATATGCTGTCTTCCCTTAATAAGGAAGACATGCAGCTTTTATTTTATCAGTGCAGGACATGGCGTCCCTGCTTTACGTAAAATTCAGTCTACCTGGCAAGTAGCTTCAGCATCTTTCTATAGTACTTATTCCTACTGTTCTCTAAGATACATTACTCATATTTCTATCTACAGGAGGATGTGTATCTGCATTACAAAAATGTAGCTCAGAAATGATCTCACAATGTTGTGTAGTTCAGCCTCCACAATGAAGTCAAGAAACAGGACTCTTGAACAGTGACTATATCAAGTTACCTATGGTTATCTATGCCTGAGTCTTCAAGATCTTCAAAGGTGGAGATCACTTCTCTGCATGACCTGATCCAGTGCTGTACAAAAGTTTTTCCTAATGCCAAATGTAAACCTCCCAAGTCACAGCTTTATAGCCGTTGCACCTTATTTTACAATTTGGCATTGCCCAGAGTTTGACAGTTAATGTTGCAGATGTTCTTCAAGTAGTTGTAGGCTTATCCTCCTCTTAGCCATCTCTTCAACAGACTGAACAAACCCATCTATTTCTTCTGGCAGTCAGGTAGCTCATTACCTTGGTTGTGTTGCACTGAGTACTTCCCAGTTTTCAGCATCTTTCTTGAACTGAGACATAAAATTGGAGACATCTTCCAAATGCAACCTCACTGGGACTAAGTTGAAGAACATAATAACTAACCTCTATCTGTTGACCACAGTTTGTCTATGTAGCCCTATATGTGGTTTGCCTCACTCGCAATGAGACCACATAGTTCAATCCTACTTAGCCTGCTATTCTCTGTAACAACCAGAACATTTTCAGATGGTCTGGTACTCAACCTGCTAAAACCAGACTGCTGTGCAGTCTATATCAGCACATGGGTGCACTTTGTCCTAGGTACATACTACTGCACTTTGCTGAACTTCATGAGATTCCTGTTAGCTAAATCCTCATCTTTGCAGTCAATCATACAAGCAAGCTCTTTTAATATTCTCCATTGAATCCCATCCAGTCTCATGTATTAGGCCTACATTTGTAAGCTCTTAGGATATATATAAAAAATCCGAGAACAAATGTAAACACAAAGTACAGGTTTGAGAGCGTGAGGAATATGGCAGCTTTTCTCACCAATAGGCAATAGCTTTTCTCTATACCCTTGCTCTCACGCCTTCCTCCTGTGAGCTACCTGTGTGTTTGAGTTTTTCCACCCCTTTTTGTTTTTCTTTCTGATCAAAGCACAAGTGCTATGTGGACTTTCCCTGATTAAATTCTGAAGACCAAGTTTTTTCATTTAAATTATTTTCACTAGTAAATGATTCCAAAATATAGAAAAAGCAGAAACAGATCACTCTGGAAATTCTCTCAGGTTTATTTATTTTTTAATCGTAGTATGAAAGTTGAATCTGTAAAAATACTGTTGCTTCAGAAAAGGAAAATAAGTAAGCATAGCTTTCTATGAATAGGGAGGAGATTGCTGAAATCCTCTCTGATCTGTGCTTTTGGTGCGTATAGAAATGTCAGTATCAGATTCTAAAATAGGTGATGTATTTTCCACTGTATAAGAGAGGTCAGAGTCTTAAATGGAGGATAAGTTATTACAAATAATTAGTAAAAAATCTATTAAAAACTATCTAAGTAATGGTAAGTCAGGTGTTTATAACCACTTTCTAGCGATACCTGTAATGACATCATCATCATAAACAATACACAATTGAATGTTATGGTACTAGTACAGTGAATTCAACTTATTCACTGCTAAATAAACAAATCTGTATTTTTGATGTATCACAGATTATGTAGTTTCCTTCTTCAGTTATAATCACTCTTACTTTTTCTGTTTCATATAATCTTTTCTTCTACCTGTAATGCTGACTGCATCCTTTGTGAGACTTTGTTTCCTTAGTTAACCTCAAATAAACACGAAGAAATTCAGGGGAAAAAAACACTAAGCAAATTGAAACTAAATTTTTACTTATGTTGCACTATTTTTATACCTCTAGAAATTTGGCTTGGTGATGTTCTGTTAGTAAGACTGATATAAAATTTTACTGCCATATGTGATTAGAATTGTTGTGGGTTAATTAATTGCCATATAATATTTTGACAAATTCTGATGGACAAATTGTGTACACTTTTCACTTACTGACTGATAACTTTAGTGATCCAGAGGATGTGTCAGTGTTTCTACAATTTGATGTGCAGTTGATTTCCCCACTCCCTCGTGCCATTCCCTTAGGAAAAGCATTATGTAAAATGAGTAAGCAGAAAGAAGAAAACTTTTTTTTTCCCTGAAAATTCAGTTATATATACCGCTTATAGCACTTTGCAAATATATTCTTTGACATAGAAAACTGACTCTTTCTATTGTTTATGTTCAGGAATGTATTCAAGGTAAGACATCGATACAACGCATAGGTAACTGATTGTTGAATCAAAAATGCACCACCAAACACCTACTGACTTTTTTCCTGTCTTTTACTACCTAAACCAGAAACCATTTCCAGTATCATGCTGTTGAGACATTATCCTTGGACTATGCGTTTTTGTTAATAAGTATTTAGAAAGCCATTTCTGAATTGCTTTAGTTTTGCTTCTACATATTTTTCTATGTTTCTCAAATAGTGAAAAAAAAAAAAGAGACCATTATTGTTTTGAAAAAAATGGATCATTAACAATTATTTGAAAGACATTCACTACTGAATTTCTTTGACAATACAGGATTATAACTAAAGAAATATTCTGATGGGCCAGCAATAGTCCATTATCAATAAATTTGGTTTATTTTTAATGTTGCTGATATCCTTGTAATAACACTGCAATTCTTACTGCTCTGACAGGTTATTAAAAGAAGTATATCATTATACATAGTGAAATATTGTCAAAGATCAAATATTTGATGAAATAGGATTAAAAGAAAAAATATACACTATTTTTATTTTATGGAAAATTTTACAGTGTGGCTGATTACAGGTTCTCTATTTTGTCTTTTATTTTTTTCAGCTTTGTTTTAAGCATCCATATTAATAGGCTGAAAATATAGAGAGTAATGATGTAGCTATATTTGTAGATGACATATTTAACATCAAAGAGATGTTAATTCATGATCATAGGGAGATCCAAGGGAGCTGAAACAAATGGTAAATGAAATGTAATACAGTACATTCAAATTGTGGGAAAAATAACTTATAGTTGAATTCAATCACATTATTTATAGTCTTTTAAATGTTGTATGATGTAGTAAAAAAAAAAAAAGGTATGGAGAAGTTTTGTTGAAAGAAACTGAAACTACTGCAAAAGAAAATAAGTAAATGAGGAATACAGTAATAGCTTTTCTGATTTTTTCGTATTTACACATGTTAAACTTTACCTGCCTCCGAACAATACAAAAAAGAGGACAGTAAATTAAAATGAAGCCTTGCGCAATTTTCAAAATGGTTATAGGTTTACTGCTGTGTTTCATAAACATGTTAATGGATTACAGAGCTCATTAAGACAGGACATGGTTTAGATCAAATATCAAGGTTTTCTTAAAAAAAGAAAGAAATAATGACAATGGCAACGTATTTAACTTCTTGTGGCAAATTGTAAGTCATTGTTTTTAAATGAGCATTTCAACTTTAAGGTTAAAGTATTCTCTGGTTTTTAGAGTGAATAACCCTAGATCTGACTGTTGTAGGTTTCTTATATCTTTCTCTGTCAGAGACAGGATATTGAACTAAATAGATCTTGGAATCATTCCAAAGTATCAGCTCTCTCTTTATGCTCAGTGCACCATGTGTTTATAGTAAAGCTCTGTTAATACCAAACTAAATGCAGTTTCTCTGTCTGAGGCACAGTTCTTGTTTCAGAAATTCAGAAGGGAAAACGACACGGGAATGAAGCCAAGGAAGTTTTTGATGAAGTGAAATAAGTGATAAAGGAAATTATATAGATGGTAGATATACAATATCAGTATAAGGTCAGTCAGAGGACAGTATGAGACATCAAATTTGATTTAACTTGATCTGGTCTTCAGTTAAATACCTAATTATTAAAGCAAGACTATTCCAGCTTTGAATCATATTTGCATCCTTCTCTATAGAGAAGAGAGGGTACTAAGCCAGAGGCTCAGTTTGTGGCAGCTTTAGGTGCAAAGCTAATTCCTAGCTCCAAATTCACTTAGTTATACATATCACAAGTATTTGGAGCTGTATTAAAAAGATAGCTTGTTTGAACTCTTTTCCTAGTCTAAGTAGTTTTGACCCACCCAGTCCTCAAGGTCACATTGTTCAGCTGGTAGAATTTGTCATCCCTGAATAGTTCACCTGTCTGATATATCAGATAGACCTCTGTTCAATTGCCGCATTTTGAGAAGACACTGTCTTGGCAGCTTTATAGTTCAGATTGTTCCAGGCCTTTATTTTCGGTCTGGCATAAACTCACAGTCTGCAAAACTTACTTTCATAAACATTTCTGATCAACCACTCTAATTGCCTTGCTAGTAGTTGCCATTGGATTTGGTGTCCTCTGAATTTTAATTTTCAGATTTATTCTGTTACAGGCCTTCTGGTCATTAGCAAGGTAAACAATTAGGAGCTAATCTGCCTGATACTCAGCCATCAGTGAGTGCTGAAGAGACACTAGCTTCATAACAAAAGAATGACTTCATCCTTCATGCATAGTTAAGAACTTGCAGCTGACTTGGCTCTGTTTGGGGCTCACTGGATAAAAGAGTCCATTTAATAATTAACTGTTAAGAGTCCATTAAATCATTAACTTTCTTTCGGGATATAAGTTTTTTTAATAACATGATTACAGGGATCAATGGCCAAGAACATCTGTCCTATTGTTGCTGTACCAATACTGAAACAAATCTATGCCAAAAGTCGCTGGATAGAGTATTCCTTACTCTTAGCAGGCCTTATACTAGAAAATGCATTCCCTTTTTTTTTTTTTTTTTTAGGACCTTTAGTTTTTTTGGTCTGTCTCCAAAATCTTTAACATAAAGAAAGTTTTCTTTTCATAATCAGAATGTTTGTTCTTTCCCAAGTGTTCATCCCGACAAAAAAAAATTATGCCTGAAAGTAACAGAGAAGTTACTGAATCAAAATAATTATAATAATTTCCATTATTTAAAAAAATGTTAGTTACCTGACCTTAGGGCTATCATCATCTTCTCCCTGTTCTTCACATCCCTGACCTTCATCCTTCAGCAAATCCTGACTGTAACTTTTAGATGAACTGTGATTCCTAGTGTCCTTAAAGATTCTAAGCCAGTATCTACCAGGATACCATGTAGCTTACCAGTATATCTGGGTAATTTGTGCACTATATATGCTGAAAATTTATTCTAATTTATTCTGTGAATTTCATGAAGTCTGATTTAAACCCTATCTACCTTAATTTCATTCTTAACCTTAGGTATTTGCCTTAAAAGCACCCTTAATTCACAGGAAAATTTCCATCCCAAATTTTTTAGGTTTTGCCTTGAGAAAGCCTATCTGTTTTTGGGGGGCAGTGAGAAAGAGAACCTTCTTTCACTCTTTTTTTTTTTTTTTTTAGTTTTGAATATTTTTTCAAGTTTTTCAAGGACAGAGTGATTTTCTTTTCATTCTGGTATGGAAGACAGAGAATCTGAGAAGAAGAAGAAAGAGAATCTCCAGTTTCCCTATCTATGCTTGAATCATAAGCCTATTTCCCTTGTTCCCGCAGTCCTTTTCTTCTTACAGGTACGCTATTTAATTATGACTTCTTTGATTAATTACCCCTCTAATTGAAACAAGAGGGAAAAACACACAGCTTTGAGATTTCTTCAGACTTGTGATCTACTTGAATATTAAGCAAATTTTAGAAAGTGCTAGGAGAATTGCATGAACTACTAATTTTTATGGTTTTAAAGGGAAGAAAAGATAAGCCTTTGAAACAGAATTAAATACTAAATAAAAAAAAAATAAAATGTTTACTATTTGAAAAGCATCTGAAGGTCTTGGTAATATATCTTTCTATGATAATGAACTTATTTATTGCAGTTCAGATAAAAACTGTGATTTAAATTAATTTTATCATAATAAGTACTTTCATGGTCAGGCTGAATATAGTATGTTAGAAAAAAGTGAACAGAACACAAAGACTTGAAATACGTGGACATTGCCAGTATGGTACACAATGCCTAGTGAGAGCTATGAGTGTTGGTTTACAGATAATTTTATCAACGTAACTAATATAATAGGCAGCTCAGAAATACTACCATCAAAGTATGAGTTCATACATCCCACCAATTTCAGTAGAACCTCTAATGCTGGTTTTGGAGAGGTAAATAAGATTATAACACTTAAGTTCTTACACAAAATACCCCCTGGATTTATCCAGAATCTGATTGCTGAGATTGTGGGATTTACCTGCTAAGGGAAAGTTAAATAGCTGAGCCTTTTTCTTAATAAATGGTGCACAATAATCCCGTATGACAAACATCTATAACCAAAGACTCATTAAGGCAAGCTAATTAAATAAAAACAGTAAACCAAATAACTAAGATGAAAGTCATGACCTTAATAACCCCAGGTCTTGTCTATGACACAGAATTATTAATCTTTAATCATGCCTAATAGCTGCTTGCATATTTAATGCCTCCTACAGTTCCTATCCTCCCCAAAGGGAATCCTAAATTTCTTTACTTCTTTCAGCAGTTTCTTTTGGAATATGTGTTAATTGCTCTTACAGAAAAACAAAAGTAGTTTGAGTTTTCAGAGCTTTTCTTTAATCTACCAGATGTTTTTGAATAATGGGGATTTTGTTGCCAATCTTGTTTTTTTGTCCTGTTCTCAGTAGCAGGAGATTGATCGCCAGTCTTTGTAGGTTTTGTTGTTTTTTTTTATATTTAGTTCATTCTTCAATTTTATTTAACTTGTTTTAAGAGTTGTAGATCCTTGTGAAGAAGAATATCCCTTATGAAGATTTTCATAGGCTCTCACACTGTCAATTATGTTTCTAAACTCAAAGAATATTTCTCCCCATCACTGCTGCAGAGAAAAATAATTGTCATGAATTTAATTTAACTAGACTGCAGCCTTACTGGGGTAACATACATTTAAAGAAACTGATAAAGTTGTTCTTTCCTGCAGTCAGTTCCACCTGTTGAAGTGCTACCGTCTCCATGAAAAAAGTGACAGGGAGTTAGGAAAATGAGGTTATCTTCTGTCGTGGTTTAAACCCTAGCCAAACAGCTTGTTCACTCACTCCCAGTGAGTGGTGCCAGGCTGAGTGCAATCGAGGGCCAACCCCCCCCCCCCCCCCCCCCCCCGTGCAACTCCCACGGATTGAGACAAGAACAGTCCAGCAACCAATGTACAACACAAATCACCACCGCTACCACCACCGACAGCAATGATAAGAGAAAATAACAAGGGAAGAGAATACAATACCACCAGCCAAGAAACGAGCCCGACCTGGCAGCCCATGTCCTTCTGGGTAACTCCCAGTTACCCCCCACCCCGGGCATGACGTGCTGTTGTATGGAATACCTCTTTGGCTAGCCTGGGTCAGGCGCCCCGTCTCTGCTTCCTCCTGGCTTCCCCTCCTCCGTGGCAGAGCATGAGCCTCACAAAGTCCTTGGTCAGGGTAAACATCACTTAGCAACAACTGAAAACATCGGTATCACCAGCACTGTTCCCAGGCTGGAAGTCAAAACACAGCACTGCACCAGCTACCACGAAGGAGAAACATGACTGCTACTGCTGAACACAGGACATCTTCTTGTAAAACAAAAACCTTTTTAAAAGGAGAATCTTCTATTCTGCTTCCAGTTATCAGGAAAAAAAAAAAAGAAAATAAAAATAAAATATATGACTTCTGAGTGGCCATTACTAAACACCTATTCAGTTATGATAACTTGATAATCTATTGGATTTACTAATTCTTGACTGTGGAAGAGAAAAAGACTGCCCAGGGAAACAGAAGACAGCTGTATCTCAGGCCTCAAAACCACCAGCAAAATATTAGATGGTAACTTAAACCACTAAAATTTTTGTGTTATGTATATCTAGATAGCAGTTAGGAAGGCTTTTTTCCCTCTCAGTATGTTATGATCTTTTTGATGATTGGAAAGTTATAAAAATTTATAAGTATGTTTCTGTGGCCATTAACTTTGTTCTGCATTGTTCTCCTTATGTGATTTGCCATTCAGCCATTTCTCTTTAGCTCAGCCTCTAACAGAGCCATGAAATTTTCTTTGTCCACATGTCTAAAATAAGGTAATCGTACTTTTGATCTAAGATTTTGGTTTTTTCATTGACAAAGAGCATGTGCTTAATCTTCTGTATCTCGTGGACTTCACATATCAGGTACTCAGCTAGTGTAAATTAACATAATTCCTCTCACAACTGAAACCACTTTGATTTACACCAGCTTTAAAATTGGCTTATCTTCTGTATCAAGATATGCAGGTAGTTACTGAAGACACTTGAATATATTACGTATTATGAAGTGTCAGAGTCCAATACTCTCTGAAAAAGTTCTTATAGATATTCCACACATAGAGGGTGTAATGTTTAATATCAAGTCTACTTATTTGAAGACAATTGATGCTACACAGGATTTCTAATTTAGAGAAGCGATACAAAATATACTGAAAACACAATACTAATCTAAGTTACACTCAAAAAAAAAAAAACCACAGAAAAAACATAACAATTACAATATATAGTTCAATCACAATATCAATATGATTTCCATTACTAGTCTCTAAAATATGATCAGTGAAATGAGGTATGCATCCTGTATGAGCTCATTTTTAATTTTTTTTCCCATATTTTCCTGTATCTTCATATATAGGAAGGTGTGCTATTTGCACCATTTGTACCTGTGAATCCAGCAACTTCATGTTTTCTCCCTGTTCACTTATTCTCCCAAGTCATGATGTTAACGGTCATAGATGATTTAAATCCAGAAAGGAGGAAAAGTCAAATTTTGGCAGAAACACTGGGATATGAGTCAGATTATTACAGAAGTACTAAATAAGCATAGCACCAGCACAGAATGAAACACAACTAAGCATTATGAAGCTAACTAGAAGAATCTACACATCTATATCTATACAGAAGAAGTAATATGTACAAAGTACCACACATGATTATTTTATAGCGCTTATTGTTTTATTTGCGTGACTTTCAATCCCCCCTCGTTTTGGGCGCTGTGGATAAATCGTCGATTGCACAAGCAGGCACCTGATGTGTATGAGGCAGATCAAATTGTTCAGAAATCCAGCAACTGTGCTGTTACTTTGGGTGAATTCCTGAACTCATACTATATAAACATTTTCCTACATCTGGACTAGAAGATACCCTTCCAAAAGACAAGTAATCTTCTAATAGTAATTGTGAGTTATGTTCACAACATATGTGAGACCTTTCGCAAGTGCTTACTGTGGTTCTGTTATCCAGTGATTACTAACCCACACAGCTGGAAAAATAAAGATTTGTTTCAAGGTTGAATTTGCCTAAATTCAAATTCAAGCATTTTGATGCCGTTTTCAGTCTGGAAGACTGAAGCTTGCCACTATCAGAGCTCTCACTCCCAATATGCAAGTACTTGCAAACAATGAACACTCACTTTTCTCACAGATGACGTCTGAGCTGGCTCCCATGTTTTGTTGCTGTTTACTAAAGTGTGCATGCCTGGTTGAGTTTTTGTCATCTCAACCAGTGTTAAGTCTGCAAAGTTTAAAATACTTTCTCTACTTATAGTACTGAAAGCAATTGTTTACTTTGAATCCCACAGGCTTGTTTGAGGTACTGAGTAGGCTCAGGGCTCCCTGGAGCCAGGAACAGTGGAGGTCTCCCTCTAAGGTCCATCAGGGCAGGACCTCACAGCCAGGATCTGTCCCACCCTCTAGCCAGGGGCAGGGCAGCGGTGGGGGAGGGGGCACTGGGGAAGCCCTATCCCCAGGCATTGGGAACCTCACTGTGGACTGGTAAAGGCCAGGCGAAGCTGGGGGCTCATGAGTGAGCCTGGCTCAGAGGGGCCTATGGCCAGGCAGGGCAGGGGTGTGGGCAGCTGGAGACCAGCCCTACTGCAGTGTCAATCAGGCAGGGCTGATGGCCCTGGGGTAGCTGAAATAGGGTCCTGAAATGGGGGCCAAGGGCAGGGTATGGGGAAGCCCTGGAGGGCCTGGACAGGGACAATGAGTCCTGTGAGTGCTGTTAGGGTCTTTACAATCCTTTTCCAAGCCACTGCTTTCTAAAGCTCCTAATTTTTAAGCAAAGTTCAAATTGTTAATTCCCAGCTTTTATTTGCTCTATTAAAATGCATTTTGTTCAATGGGACCTTTGAGCTCAGTGATCTACATCCTTGTGTAAAAGTAATGTGTCCTTGGTATTTATTACTCCATCAGTTTTTGTGTCATCTGTAAACTTCACTAGTAAAAATGCTAAATTATCCAGTAAAGTACTGGGAAAATGTAGGGGAGTCGTGCTGGATTTACAAAACCTCTCTGGAGGACCACAGCAGGACTTGAGTCAGTAGGCCAGCAATGGCAACAAGGGAAGTAAGGGAAGAAAAGAAAACCCTTCTTTTTGTGTTTCAAGAAAGATACTGTGTAGTGTTCACAGTGAGAGGAGTCGTCTGGCCACAGATTCCTCTGTCATCAGGTTTTGGGGCATTTAAGGACATACAAGCCATTGTGAGAAGTGGAGACTGAAAGGTTTAGTAGTTGTAGCATGGAGTGGTAACAATGCATGGCTGTGTTTTGTAGAAATGCATCAATACCAGTGAACTTGTGGGAATGTTAAAGTGATGATGATGATGATGAAGCAGTGTCAAGGAGGTCTCTCCACAGTTTTACAGTTATGGATGACTGTGTCTGCAAGCTCAAAGTGTTGTATGCTTTTTCCAGTCTGTATAATGGTCTAGGCTAAATTTCTTTTTTCATTATTAGCTAGAAGATTTTATTATATTCTGTGAACTCCTCTGTCAGATGCCTAGCACCTGCTCACTGCAAGTCATTCTGTTGCCAGCACTCTGTAAAACCTATAGGGGTTTTAAAAGATGATAGGCTTTCTTATTTTAGATTTTTGAAAGCTATTG